>NC_086453.1:108251798-108976798 GCF_028390025.1 Pseudophryne corroboree
AAAGTGGGCGGTCCGGGCAGTCGATGACGCGATTCTTGCTGAATCGCGTCATCATAGCCACGCCCCCTGCAGTGTAATGCCTGTGATCGCGGCATTACAGAGCGAGGGGCGTGGCTTAAAGGAGGTGTCACTGTGACCCCGCCCTTGCTCCACCCTGTCCCGCCCTTGCTCCGCCCCTGTCCCACCTCCGGCCACCCCCTCCTTTACAGCACAGCCTCCCCTGCCCGCCCGCTGAGCCGACCTGGCTGCTCTCTCCCGCAGAGAGCAGCCAGAATATCGGTAAGTATGATGTAGACCAAGGGGTCTATTTACTATGCATTGGCCGGAGATAAAGGCTGTGTTTGAAAAAGGACAGGAGGTGATTGGCTGGTACTTTATCTCCAGCCACTTTATCTTCATCCAAGTCTTAGTAAATAGACCCCTAAAAGAGGTCTGCCCAAGAAGAATAAATACTGAAGTGGGGGGGAAGGGGGAGGGGAGGGGATGGGGGCTCTAGATAGAAAGATAACTACAGTAGCATGGCAGCCTGTGCCCTCTGTCTAATGTGTGTGCCTTCTTCATGTGTGTCTTTATTCTGTTTCCATTTGCTGTTTGTTTTGTTTCTTTGTTGTGTGATTTGTTATATTGTCTGTCTGGTTTCGTAAACGTTTGTGTTTCCTTATATAGGTTTGCCATAATGTCTCTGTAATCCAGGACACCTATGATTTACACAGGTTCTGTGGCTGGCTAAATTCAGTTATGCATTTCCCCTGGTTTTAATCAGCCACAGAACCTGTGTAAATCATGTCAAATAAAGTGGATTTAAGGAATACTATGGCAAACCTACTTCTAAATAAACAATGATGGTAAATTGTTCTTAACAGCTAGAAGTTGTACAGTATCTGTTCTGAACAGCTAGAAGATGTACAGTATCTGTTCTGAACAGCTAGAAGTTGTACAGTATCTGTTCTGAACAGCTAGAAGTTGTACAGTATCTGCTCTGAACAGCTAGAAGTTGTACAGTATCTGTTCTGAACAGATAGAGAACTAGTGCAGAAACCTATCACATCCCACAACGGCTGACTAAAGGGCGATTCAGTTAGCAGTGAGTTTGCTGAAAATTGCTTTTTGATGGTTAAAAACCAAAAGCTTTTGCTATTCAATTAGAAATCCATATTAATTAATGCAGGTCTTAATTGGATTTAAGACAGATTTTGATTTGCATTCCAGACTAGGGGCAGGATGTACTAAGCATCACATCTGCGTTGCGGTACATCCCGCCACACATCGCGTTCATACTTCCCATCAAGGGCGCAGCTACTAAAGGTGCAGGGAGTGCAACTACTATGGAGCCCAGAGCCAAGAGGGGCCACCTTACCTGTCACAGTTTCATGAGTTACAGTACATACATTTTCACCATTGGGTGCTACACAGGGGCTCTTACAATCTTTTGCCTTGGCTCCTGTAATTAATCTAGGTATGCCCCTGGACCGACTCTTTGTAATGTGGTAGGAAAAGAACTGGAGGGTCTTATAATGTTATATAATATAAACTGGGGCGCTGTAATGTTGCCCAGTATGAAGTGGAGGCATTATAGTGTGTGGCATATTATGAACTGTATGTCATAATGTAAACTGGGGGTACTGTGTTGCATAATGGGTTCTGGCAGCCCTACATTGTGCATAATGGGAACTATGGCATTTCTATGCTTCATAAAATAAACTAGGGCACTACTATGGGGCATAAAATGAACGAAATAACTAATATGGTTCAGAACATGAACTAGGGCACTATTGTGGGGCATAAAATGAACAACTGCTACGGTGAGGTGTCTCTCTAGAAACATTGGGACAGGGGCCCCTTCAAAATGTTGTTATGTGGCCCACAAAGTTCTGGCATCGCCCCTGCTTCCCATGTATGTATATGTACAAATCTAATGAGAGCTGTCCTTTGCAATAGAAGGACTTCTGGGTTTAGGACCTGGGAGTTCTTCTGCGCCCTGGAGTTCTTCTGCGCATGTGTTCAATGATGCACACTCAGCAGGGGGTGCTGTGAGGGATCTGGTTGGATCCTTCTCAGTGGAAAATCCGATAAGCCCATTGGCTTTTATTGAGTAATGCCAACAAAAGCTGGTGTTACCCTTGGTATCCAAACCCTGTAATGTATTGCATTCCGGAGCTTGGCACATATGGAAAATACGGCCAAATTATGAAAATGGGTTTTCGGGATTTTGGCCACATTTTCCCTTTAGTACATCCCACTTTAGATGAATTGTAGAGAAAAATCCTTGTTTAAAGCAAAAATGTCAGGACACAGGGCCTGACTCAGCTCCAGATGCACTGATGAATCAGTCTCAATTGACCTATGTTCTGTTTTTTTGCATGAGCCGCAGTGCACATGTGCAGCGATAGTGTTGCGCCTCCAGATGCAGTGTGGAATTAGGCACAGTATGACTGGCAGGCTGCAGACGTTTAGGAATGGAGACGGGGAGCAGCTTTGAAAACAGGGGCATGTTGAATCCAGCAACTGCATCCTCGGACGCAGACAATGGCCTGGGCAGGTTAGTTCTGGTGGACACTCTCAGCAACCTTACGGTTGCTCAGATGTTCGATGGTTGTTGCGATGATCACGATGTTGATGCAGTGCTGTGTCTTCGGACACAGGCAGCAGATCTGAGAATCTGACAGTGGGTGGCTTTTTACCAAAGACAGCTTCTACGGCATTAGGATAAATTTCCTGATCTGCTGCTACCATAGACGCAGTGGCAACCTGGACTGTGAACATCTCTGAATCAGGCCCACCATGCAGTACCCCTGGGCAGGGCCATCTTAACGGCAGTGTAGGCCCCTGGGCACAGCAATGCATTGGGCCCCCTACCCATCCTCCAGCGGTAGGGGTGGGGGGTGCTATCAGCGGCAGCTTTGATGTCCCGTGGGTGGTAGGGGGTGTTCTATCTTCCGCTCAGCATGTAGGACCTGGAGCAGTAATTTCTGCTAATTGCTCCTTTACTGCACAGATGGGGCGGGAGGGAGAACACTAAACTGTAGAAGAGGGCATTGGGCTGAATGAAGGGGCCCCGGTACATGACTTCCGGGGTGGTAGGGGGTGTTTAATACACAGGGGAGGGATGGATAGTGGAGTAGGCTTAATATTCATCATTTTCTGGTGGGAGGGCAGCTTGCTTGACTGCAGATATCTCAAGTTCCTGAAAATATATTTCTTTGTTTTGAATGGGATAAAAAAACTAGAGATTCCCACCTTTCAGAAGGTTTTGGGGACTTGGGGATCAGAGTTCAGGAGCCAGAGCAATCCTCCAATGAATATATAAAACTGTATACCAGGCGCGTGGAGCTGGAGCAGGGACCAGCTGCTGGAAGGCTGATATCTCTGGTTCTGGGCACAGTAGAGACAAGCAGCCAGCGTCCAGCAAAAGGGGAGAGTTCCAGCTTTTGGATTATACCCTCAGAAAAACTCTAAGTCAGACAGAACCTGAGATATCTGGCTGGGAAGAGCAATTAACAGGCTCGGATGGGGACCACTGCTTTCACGTTGGATATCTCCGGTTCCCCAAGGCTGATTTTCAAAAATCTGGTACCCCTGGAAAGAGGGGACCCTCAGCTATCAGCCTAGGGCCCTTATACTCCTGGGGCCCTTGGGCAAGAGCCCATTGAGCCCATACGGAAAGACGGCCCTGCCCCTGGGACACCCCTACAAATTAATAATAATAATAATAATAATAATAATAATAATGTATTTAGATGATTTTAAATATGAAAAATCGGCCAATACAAACATTTTTCAGGTGATTTCCTCTAGAAAGTAGCAAAATGGGCTAAATAATGTGGGACGGGTATGCTGTTTGTTGTGTTGATGGTAAATGGCTTTTCAACTTGCAGATGGGAGTTGCAAGCATTTAATTCCAACATTCTACAAACTTGAAACTAACATGCTCACTTAAGTTCTTGAGCATGTTAGTTTCAAGTTTGTAGAATGTTGGAATTAAATCACTGTATAGACGCTTTAATGTACTCCAAATACTCTAGAGTCTAGACACTTTTATTTGGTTAAAGATGCTTGCTGTCTATCATTTTCTATCATTTTTCAAAGTTGCAAAAATCAACAATTTGATACCATTTGCCAAACGGGTCCTGTGCTTGCGCAGAGCGCTCACCATCAGATTTTATGTCCAAATCTGAATCAAGCCCTTACAGCATGAAACACACCAGGTTCGAAAGGCCATATCTAGAGTTGTACTGAATTTTATACTTCTCCTCAACATATAGTGGCATATCCAATTAGGTGTGCGAATTATCGTAGCCATTGCAACCATTTTTTATTCACGCGAGATTGCATGCTTCCCGTTAACACACTATCCAATTGCAAAAAATTATTGCTGTAATATGTACCAAAAAACCCAGCAAGGAAATTAAATTTTTATTAAAAAAATTAATAAAAATCAGCCTGTACCACCCAAAAAAATTACAAATAAAAATATTGGGTAATATAATAAAAATATATTCTGGTGGCAAAGAAATATATTTAAAGCTTTAAAAATATAAAAATGGCTGTCTTTTGCATTTCTTTTTAAAAACACAAAAAAATATCAAATTTAGACTTTTTCCGTTTAAATATAAATAACTAAAATGAAAAAGTAAAGAACAAATGTATTTTGGGGTCATTTGCATCCACTTAAATGTAAAAAAATAAGTTTTATAACCCATTAACATTGTCCTAATTTCAATAAGATCTGACTTACTAACCTTGCATCATTCATTTGGTATATAAGGTCTGTTGGCGAGACTAATCTAAAATGATTGTTGGGGTAAATAAGGACTTGTAGTTTTTATCAATCACACTCAGACCTACTGTATTACCATAATCAACTGTCAAGGTAGATATATTTATACAGGTGAATATTTTTACAGTAAATATATAAGAAAGTATTTCTTTTTAATGTTTTATGTGTATGGTAACAATAAACTGTATTTATGGCAATTTACATAATTTATTTTATTAAATGTTTCTGAAATTGCACCCCATCACTGGTATTCATATTTTCTTTGTAGACACTGGAATGCTGTCTGTACTACATGATGGCTATTACAATCTGAAGATAGTCCTTCCTGAAGAGGTGGGTGTACCGCAGATGATGTTCTCCAGTCATCTTACCCAGGTCATGGCAGCCCTGAAAACCCTCTCCTGCACCTGTATCTGCTTCTCCAACCAGGAGTAACAGTAGGATGATCATGCACAGATGGTCAATTATTAACAAATGTGTACTGTGGGGGGGCGTGGCCTAGCTGCACACCAGGGAAGACGTGCCGTCCCGGAGCTCCTGGTCGCCGTTTATAAATTTGGGCTTCCCTGTCTACTAATCGGCGCTATACAGACTCCACCACCACCCCTGCTGCAGTGTGGACCCCCCTGGTGCCTGCTGCGGAGCCGGCAAGCCTTTTACTGGTCCGTGCGGGTTGCGGCCTGTGCCGGGGGGAAAGCCGGGACCTCAAGCTGAGAGGGGGCCTGGACCGGAAGTGGCCCGCGATCGGCTCGTATCGGGTCCGGCGCTTCCCTCGCCGGACACCTGAACCTGCCGCCCCCCGCATACCTTCCAGCCGCCCCTTGCAGTGAGCGGAGTGGAGCCGCAGAGTCGAGGAGCGAAAGGCCGGGACCTCGGGCTGAGAGGAGGCCCGGACCGGAAGTGACCCGCGATCGGCTCGCGTCTTGTGTATCACTCCCCTCGCCGGATACCTGGGCCTGTCACCCCCTGCACAATCTTCCTACTACCTTCTGCTGTGACCGGAGTGGGGCCACGGAGTCGGGGGAACAACGTGGCTGTTCCTGTGGATTGCGGCCTGCTCCACGTACCGCAGCCGGGACCTCAATTAGGCGACTGGGCCCTTGGACCTCCAAGCTCATTGCGAATAGGTATGGCTACTCTCACCCCCAGTGTTGCTAGCCGCTCCATCTGCTAAAGCTTTGTCCTACATACCCCACTGGATGTGTGCTACCCAGAGAGGGCTGGCAGCTGCTGCACATTTATTTCTATAGTCCTGCCTATCCTCATATCTCCTACCAGATTTATTCTGGATGCTTGGCAGCCGGAGGAGGGTCACTACACTGAGCCCTAGGAAAACAGATGTGACATCTCAACAACCCTGTCGCCATTTGCTGTGCCCTGAGGTTACGGACTCGCTGCTGTGGATGCTTATATATCGCGTTGCTGTGATATTCTGGAGCATCACGCTGTGACATCTCTGACACGTTGCTTCTTGCAAATTTGCTCCGCAACACCCTGACATGCCTGCCATCTTCATAGCGATGTAACTTTTCAGTCTCTCCCCTACGCTGATGTGACCCTCATTAAACTGCTCTCTGCGCCCTTCACTATTTCTGCTCTACATATCTATCTCTAGCGACCTCATATGGAAAAGTTCCTGGTGTCCACCCCAATGTGGCACATCCCATAGAAATTCTTCTGATTCCGATTGCTCCACCACCCGGTCTCGATCCCAAAGAAAATGTGCTACCGCTACGGCTCCTAAGCAGCCTAAAATGAAACCCACTGACATTGCTGCGGTTCTTGGGCCTCTCCTAGATGAAAAACTGGCGGGCATTAAAGAAGCCATTGATTCCACCTTGACCCAGCTGACTCAACATAATAGCAGTTTAGATGAAGCCGAGCAGAGGGTTTCAACGTTAGAGGATGATTTACAAGCCGCACAGTCCACTATAAAGACCCAGACCACAGAAATCAAGACCTCACTGAAAAGCTCGACGACTTAGAGAATCGGAGCCGTCGAAACAACCTGAGGGTGGTGGGCATCCCGGAGTCGGTGAGGGGCCATGCGTTGCTAGACCTTCTATCCACCTGGCTGCCTGAAAAGCTAGATATGGGCCTTCAGGGCTCACCATTGGCCATTGAAAGGGCTCATAGGATTGGCCCTGAACGCAGAGACTCTGCTGGACGTCCTAGGCCTGTTATTATGCGGATTCTGAACTACGCGGATAAAGCAAAGCTCTTGGACCACTACCGAAAGTCAGAGAATCTTCTCTACAAGGGAGAAGGGTTGCTTATTTTCCAGGACTTCTCCACTCATGTCGCCAACAGACGCAGAGAGTTCGCTCCGATATGCAAACGGCTGTTTGAAGACAACGTCAAGTTCTCACTGTTATACCCGGCTCGTCTTCGAGTCTTTGTCAATGGAAAACCATGCTTCTTTGATGATCCGTTGGAAGCAAAGACCCATTTTGCTCACCCTGACACTTGACTGTTCACCCTTGCTTAAAGTTTGCCTGTCTTTACAATTGCTATGATTAATAGGTCACACAGTGTTCGGGATATGATATGGGCATGCTATCTACGCATGCTGGAGGCTCCGCCTCTCATTGTTTCATGTTTGCTAGTTTGATGTTTTTGTTTGTTCTGCCTGCTGGGATGGTGTGTCTCGGTCCTCCATAGGTTGGCCCCTCCTTGCTCACTGGGACGGGGGGGGGGGCACCGTTTTACCTATACGATTTTGATATTCTATTCTCCATCTGCGGGGGTGGGATAGCATGGCTGACCGTGCTGTTTCTCAACCCTCAACCCCGGTGATAACTCCACTTTTTGATTTTAATATAGTTTCTTGGAATGTGGAGGGTCTTAATAGTCCCATTAAACGCAAGAAGGTAGTCGCCCATCTCTCTCGCTTATCCCCTCAAGTCATGTTCCTACAAGAGACACACTGGATGCATAACTCCCCTATGTCATTGAGGGCCCCTTGGATTGGGGAATGCGTATCTGCTCCTTACACCAATAAAACCAGAGGTGTAGCCATTCTCTTTCATAGGAATCTTCAATTCTCAATCCTTAAAAGGTATATTGATCCCGAGGGCAGATTTATCCTCTTAGATGTCTCTATTGATAATATGGTATATACCTTTTTGAATTTATATGCACCTACGGGATCTAACAATCTCTTTTTTGCAGATGTCCTTCAGAGAGTTTTGTCCTGGGGTGGCCAAAACTTAATCCTAGGGGGAGATTTCAACACGGTCGTTGATCCATCCATGGATAGGTCGGGGGTGAGTACAAAGAGACCCGGGCCCTCTTCCGCTCTCCTCTCTCTGTTCTCAACTTACTTTACTAGACCCTTGGCGTATACATCATCCCCTTCAACGAGATTACTCTTTTTACTCACACCCACACTCCACTCACTCTCGCATCGATTATCTCTTTTTATCTAAACACCTTTTTTTTTAAAGTCTCCCACACCTCAATTAAGGATATCATTATCTCGGACCATGCCCCCATAACCTTGTCCCTACATTTGGCCCTGCCCCAGAGTATATCCAAATGTTGGAGATTCCCAGCATATCTCATGCACTCTGAGGATTTCTTATTACATCTTAAACACACCTGGCGTAATTATATTACTGATAACCTGGATCAGGAATCTAACACTCCGCTTTTTTGGGGGGCCTCTAAGGCGGTCCTTCGAGGCCATATTATTTCCTATGTTAATTCTAAGCGTAAGAAATTCAACACAAAATTGCAGGAACTTAGTGCAGCTCTTACACTTGCTTATCGCACCTACAAACAATGCGATAGCCCTACTCATAGAGAAACGTACCTCATGGCAAAACAAATTTATGTTACCTGTCTTACTGAACAGGCCCAGATCAGCTACGACTATGGCAGGAATAGGTTTTATAGGTGGGGGAATAAGTCCGATAAGCTCTTGGCCAACTTGGTTAGGGGGCCCCCGGAACAAAACGTGGGTTGATTCGTTGCACAGTTCTGGAGTTGTTCTTTCTGATCCCACTGACATATGCTCGGCTTTTATGCGTTTCTACAAATCCTTATATACTGCAGACATTGATAACGCGACTGATGGTCAATTATTCCTGGATGAGGCGCAGTTGCCGAGACTTGTGTCGGAGGAGAGAGACTTGTTGGACGTTCCTATAACTGATGATGAGGTTCGAGCCACTATTAAATCCCTCCCCAATGGAAAAAGCCCTGGCCCTGATGGCTTTAGTGCCGAATTCTATAAGATGCTGGACGCTGATGTCCTCCCTATATTAACACGATTATATAATCATATCCTTACAACGGGGGAGACTCCCCTTCGTTTTAATGAAGCAAAGCTCATTGTGCTTGCAAAACCTGGTAAAGATCCTGCCCAGGTAGGGTCATACCGCCCCATCTCACTCCTCAATCAGGACTTTAAAATCTTGACTAAAATCATAGCTAATAGGCTGCAAGCCTGCCTGCCCCGTCTTATCTCGCCCGCGCAGATGGGATTTGTTAAGGGTAGACAATCCACACGGGGAGTGCGGGCGGCCCTAACTGCGATATCTTACACCCGCTTCAGTCAGGCCAAAAATAACATCATTATAAATTTAGACGCGGAGAAGGCATTTGATAAAATTGCCTGGCCTCATCTGTCTCGAGTACTCGCCCACCAGAGTTTTGGCGCAGCGTTCTGTAACTTGGTACAGACCTTATATACTAACCCAGTGGCGCAGGTCTTAGTCAACAATGTGACATCTCCCTCCTTCACATTGGAAAGAGGCACTAGGCAGGGATGCCCTTTATCTCCCCTTCTTTTTGATTTAGCACTGGAACCCCTTATACGCCATATCCTGTCACACAAGAACTATAGGGGCATTGCTGTAGGCACACAGGAATTAAAAGTGGTGGCATTCGCTGACGACCTCCTCCTTTTTATGTCAGACCCTCACCGTACAATCCCACAGCTAATTGCCATGATTGATCGTTTTTCCTCTTTCGCAGGGTTTTCTATTAATTATGGTAAGTCGGAGGCGCTGGCCATGTATGGACAGGCGAAACTGGGCTGGGAGAACACCTTTCCCTTTAAATGGGCGAATACCCATATTGTTTATTTAGGTGTCGCACTCCCTGCTCATCCTTGCCACCTATATAGGCTTAATATCACTCCGGTCCTGCGCAGGATTAGAACCGAACTTGATCTTTGGCAATCCCTCCCTCTTAATTTGCTGGGGAGATGCAACCTGTTTAAAATGGCCAGCTTTCCGAAGCTTCTTTATGTTTTACAGATGACCCCTTTATTACTGTCTAAGTTGGATTTATCTTCTCTGAATGCCTCTATCTCCAGATTCATCTGGGCTGGCAAGCGACCACGGATTAGCATGAAAAAATTATCCCAGACGATACCTAGAGGTGGAATTAACCTACCTGATATTAAACAGTACAATCTTGCGTGCCTCCTCCGCATTGCTATGGATTGGCTTGGAGACAATAATTATTACACGGATTCTAGTCTAGATTCTCAGCTTTGCGCTCCCTTGTCCCTCAGTTATCTTCTCCATGCCAGACCCTCCAGATTGGCCTTACATGTCACTACCAATTTGTTGTTACTTCCCATAATACAGGCGTGGAAAATGGCGAGGAAATCTCTCAAACTTCAATATCTCTATTCACTTTCACTGCCCTTTATCGGTAACCTGGAGTTTCAGGAGGGAGAGGCTCTACAGCCCTTCACTGCCTGGCATTCTCTCGGTATCCGCAACCTGCGCAGCTTGCTTAACTCCTTTCGCATCCCGCTGTCTTTCGCGGAGGCAAGGGAGAAATATGGTTTACCTCCTCACCACGAGTTTGCCTATTTCCAGGCAATGCACTATCTTAAAACTGTATTATCTAAACTGACAGGTGTCGACTTTCTTAATTCTCTAGACACACTTCTCCAATCAGCCTACTACTCTATATCAACCATTTATACACGTATTCGTATTGAAATTATTCCAGACACGGACCTTCCAGAACTGTCTCAATGGTCCTCCCACATCTCAACGGTCACCCCTGACTCCCTCTTAAGTCACTTTCAACTGACCCTAAAGCTTATTCCTGCAAGCTCCTACCAAGAAATGGCCTATAAAATGCTCCATAGGGCATATATCTCACCTAAACGCCGATTTTTAATGGGCATCTCAGAAGACACTAAATGCACTAAATGCTTAATGGATGGGGCTGATCTCTTCCATTGCTTCTGGGACTGCGCTTTGGTGTCACGGTTTTGGCATGAGGTACATCATTATGGAACTACGTCCTTAGGCATATCTTTTAGTTGCACTATTTCTTGGGCATTGTTTGGATGTTTGACTGACCAGCCAGACATCCCTAGGTCTAACAAAAAACTGCTTATGATATTATCAGCGGCTGGCAGGAAAGCAATCTTACAGCAGTGGATCCACAACATACCTCCCAATCTTTCGATGGTGACCTCTAGACTTTTTTTTTTTATTCACCATGGACTGGCTGGAGGCCTCTATCCATAAGGAAAGGCTCACCCCTGCTTTGTTCCAGTGTTGGGACACCTACATTTTGACACTTCCCCTACATACTAAACAAGCCATTGAAAAATGCTTTCAATCTACCTCATGGTATCTCCTTCACACTATAGACCACCCTAACCCCTTGAACATTTGACTACTTTACCCTCTTCCCTTTTCTCTGGATCCCTCCTCCACTCCTTTCTATATTCTGTTGTCTGCCGGGTTGATTGGGGATATGGACCCCCAATTTGGGAGATTGTTCTGTGGATGGATCGACGGCTCGTGACCCACGGCAGGCACTACATGTTATTTTATTTTATTATGTTTTAGGTATTATGTTTATACTTAGGGATTTCTAAGGTATTATGCCTTTTCTGGTGGAGAACTAATATTTGATCTATCCTTTTTTGCCCTTAGTTTTCTCCGCTCCGGTGATTAAAATATATTATAAATTTCTTGATTTCACTAGTTATATATACGTTCCCTTTCTTGGAATGTATAAAGGTTTTATGTGAGGAAAAGTTGGAAAATATGTTTTAATCTCTACCTGATATGATATGAGACTGAATAATTTTTGTCTTCCTGTCTTTCGACAGGATGACTCTATGTACTGTATATCATGTTATACAATGCTAACTGTATATTCTATGTCTCGAAATGTTACATATCTACTCTGTATGGTGTGAGATTCTAATAAAAATAGTTTGGAAAAAAACAAAAACAAATGTGTACTGCATCAGGACTTTGCTCATTCAAAGGTGAACCCTGAACACTGTTTTTATCATTTTATTTGCTGAAATTATCTATAACCTGTGTGCATTTTTAAAATGATGTATACTTTATAACTTTATTTTTTTGTAACTGTGAGATCTGAAGTTATTCTTGTAATTAAATCCTTTTTTATAGTTCGGATTTTCTGTGTTCTTAGACCTACACCCTGTGAGGCTCATGTTACCTGGTTCATGAAATATGAATAATTACATATGCATGTAGCAGCAAAAGCTACCTAGTGTCAGAGCACTGAATTCATCTTGCTGGTGGCAATTACTGTGTCATAAGTAACCCATAAGGCACTAGTGGTGATTTTCAGATTGACGTGTCTACAGAATCAACCGTCCAATTCTGAGAAGAATCCTGGAGAGCACTGGCAACTAGAAAACCACTTTTGCATTCAAAGAAAGGGAGGTGGCATATTTCCCACAAAGGGGGAGTTTTATCAAAGTTTGGAAAGAGATAAAGTACCAACAAATCACCTTCTAGCTGTTCATTTTTCAAACACAGGCTTACAAATGACAGAAGCTGATTGGTTAGAACTTTATCTCTCTCTCTCTCTCGACTTTGTCTTTCCAAGTTTTGATAAATCTCCCCTAAAGTAATTTGAATAAGCTATCTCAACCTTAAAAGCCTGGGGGAATGCAAAGAGAGAGCAATACTTCATATTTTTCTGCAACATGGATTGGTGGAATGTTAAACAGTCGTTGAAATGCCGAACAGATGATGTATGAAAATTGTTTGAATGACAAACTTTACTTGGATGGTTTTATATTGTTTAAACTTACCTTTAAGAAAATAAATATTACTATTTGGAAAAGGAAAAGGCATTAGTAAATATTTGTTTTTAATTATGCTCATGTTTGAACTTGAAAAAGTCAGTTGTCAATTTACCCCCAGATAGCTCAATTTACCCATTGACTTGGATCAATTTACCCTTAGTCTGGGGCATGTTGAGCCTTGAGACTAGGGGAAAATGTGAACTTCCCTGATCTAACATTCTGGAGACACATCCACCTACATTTCACCAGCATCATTCCCCTGATTCTCTCCAACACCATGCCTCTCTCCCTGCATCTCTCCAGCACCATCCCTTCCTGTGTCTCTCCAATGCCATTCCCTTCTGCATCTCTTCAGCACCATCTACCTGTGTCTCCCCAGCCTCATCCCCACTGGCGTGTCTCCAGCCTCATACCCGTTCCTTTATGTATTGATTATATGCCTTAGGGGTCTATTCATAAAGCAGTGAAAAGAGTGGAGAAGTGATCTAGGGGAGAAGTTGCACATGGCAACCAATCAGCTGTTCTGTATAATTTTATAGTATGCAAATTATAAATGTTACATCAATGCTGATTGGTCGCCTTGGGCAACGTCTGCACCGACTCACTTCTCCACACTTTTCACTGCTTCATGAATAGACCCATTGGTCACTGCTGCACCTCCCCCCTTTTAAATCCGTTTTGTTTCATTTGTCAGCTGAGCAGGCCAGAAATCTCTAATCTTACCCAACACACCCCACTTCACCATTAGATTTTTGCTTTTTTACTGACTTGATAAAATTGTAGTCCTCCTTCACTAACACCCCAGCAGCACCCATACCCCTCATTCCCTGATAACACCCCAGCAGCACCCCCCCCTTATTCACTAACAACACCCCAGCAGAAGCCACACCCCTCACTCACTAATAACACTCCAGCAGCTCCTATACCCCTCATTCCCTAATAACACCCAAGCAACACCTACGCCCCTTATTCACTAATAACACCCCAGCAGAAGCCACACCCCTCATTCACTAATAACGCCCCAGCGGCTCCCATACCCCTCACTCACTAATAACACCCCAGCAGCTCCCTTACCCCTCATTCACTAATAACGCCCAAGAAACACCCACACCCCTTATTCACTAATAACACCCCAGCAGCTCCCACACCCCTCACTCACTAATAATGCCCAATAAACACCCACACCCCTTATTCACTAATAACACCCCAGTAGCTCCCTGGACCCTCATTCAGCAAAAACACCCCAGCAGCACCCACACCCCTCATTCATTAATAACACCACCATCACCCCTCATTAACTACCAACAACCCCCCCCCCCCCAAAAAAAAAAAAAAAACCCTCAGAGCACTACTCAGAAACATGTAATTTAAGTATACCCTCCCCCCTTTCCTTTCAGCCTTCACTCACTGTTGCTGATCAGGATAGGGCTTAAGGACACCTGTGGGCTACTGTGTGCTCTGTGTGTACCTCCCAGAGTCCGGACAGAGCGGGTCAAGCTCCATGTCAGAGAGGAGGAGCCTAATGAAAAGGTAGGGGCTGGGTGAGCACTCCTGTCTGTGAGCCCAGTCCTAATGTGTGCAGCATAGCGGCAGCCATGCGTTCTGCCTAGTATGCCCAGCTCCTCTGCTCTCTGGCGCTACTGGGAATGAGATCAGACATTGCTCCATGACATCAGCGCGTCTCATTCCCAGCCTGTCATAGGAGGAGGGAGGCGGCCAATGTCACTGTAGCACCACCCGCCTGCCTCATCTATTGATATAGGCGGTGCGGTGCACAGCAGGTCAGACCCACTTCCTACATCACCAGCCACAGCAGCTCCAGTACAAGCCGGGCAAGGTGGACTGGCGGAGGTGGAATGCGTTCAGCCTACTAAAGGAACACAGTCCCGCCCTGTTCCGGACCACCTTAACCCCTGAGCCACAGTGTCTGTAGGGGTTCGGTATGAGTTGCTGCCGAACGGGATGCCTAATGGCAGTATACCGACATCGGCATCCTGAGTGGTAGAATGCCGGCAGGGGGGCAAGCGCAATGAAGCCCCTTGCAGGCTACGCTCGCCACAGGTTCTATTCTCCCTCTATGAGTGTCGTGGACACCCATAGTGGGTGAATCACCTACCTCGCCGGTATACCAGCGATGGTATGGTGCCCCTGTTGCGATCCATAGGCAACGAGCACTTTTAGGCATATCCGGCATTCGGTCGGCTGGGTGAAGGGGGCGGATCGGGGTGCCGTTGATTGAGATTAAATGCTGCAACAACGGCTAATCCACCCCTGAATTTTCCCCCTAACACTGCACTCTTCACAAGCACACCACAGTCACACACAACTAAACACTGATAAGACAAAAATAATGATGACAAAAGTGACAAAAAATAGGGCCAACTTTTAAACGAGACAAGAACAGATAGACAAGACCGTAATGCATTTTCACTCCAAAGGACTCCTCCAAGCTCTATCAATCCTCACTTCTTACCTAACCACCAGCTACCTCAAGACACTATCAACAGTTGTCATGACTTTGCACATTTTTTGTAAAGTTAAATTTAACATGTGCTTGTTTAAACCAATAGAAAAGCGATAGGAAGTGTTCATTCGTTTCAGTCGGTTTTTGTCAGATTTACAATTTGATTCTATCAGAAATGGGTACATACTGTACAGTACAGTGGGGGTTTAGAATGTAAATACTGTATACTGTATGATTGCTTGTTGGGTTCTGTTGATGCTCCGATGGTAAATACTTGATTTTTTGACAGAAATCCAATGGCAATGTCCAGCGGGTTGCAATAGACAGCAAAACTGATTCTTAGTAAATCTACCTCCAAATGTGGAATGAGGATAAATTTCTGTGGAACAGTTTTAAAAATCTTGCTCATGTCTATTTGAAATACTATAATATTTCAATACTTCTGTCATTAGGAATAATTAGTTAAGGAGGTAAAGGTGACTAATACTGTAGTTCAATTAGAGATTGGTTTAAAGGATACATAAGTAGAATTTGATATACAATAGAGAACATAAAAAAATGCCAGCTCATGTTACTAGGTCCCTAATAATAATAATAATAATAATAATAACAATAATTAATTATTATTATTATTATTATTATTATTATTAAATAAACACAACAATAAAAAATAATATAGTGTAGTATTTCTGATCACAAATGTCCAAAAGTATAGCCACTTGGTGTACAGAGCAGGGAATAAATTGTGGATCCGTTTCCAAGAGGTTTTCTTCCACCAATCGTTGCTTCCCTTCAATCAACAGGAAAGACCCCACGTGTACCACCAATACATATATTATGTACATGAAGCTTACTTGTAAACCAACTTGGTAAAAGCGCATAAAGGTATCTTTTCCCTTTAATCTCCTCTGGTGTTTATGGATTACACTACATGAATGCCAAATGCTTAAAATATTGACATTTATTTCACAGATAAAAAATATTAAAACATAAAAAGATACAGTCAGGGACATTTCAATCTTTTTCTCATCAGCTTCAAACGGTCAGATTATAACATAGTCACCATTCCCTGGAGAGTGGAATCCCGGGATTATCTCACCCTCCGGATGGTTCTAGACCAAAAATGTGCTGGCAAGGCTGATGTACTCTATCCTGTTTGTCACCACTTCCGACGCGTGTCAATATTTTAAGCATTTGGCATTCGGATACGTACTTATGTAGTGTAATCCATAAACACCAGAGGAGATTAAAGGGGAAAGATACCTTTATGCGCTTTTACCAAATTGGCTTACAAGTAAGCTTCATGTAAGCACATATATGTATTGGTGGTACACGTGGTGTCTTTCCTGTTCATTGAAGGGGAGCAACGATTGGTGGAAGAAAACCTCTTGGAAATGGGTCCACAATTTATTCCTTGCTCTGTACACCAAGTGGCTATACTTTTGGACATTTGTGATCAGAAATACTACACTATATTATTTTTTGTTGTTGTGTTTATTTTTCATATGTCTGGAGCGATATGATGATCGACGGATTGTGGATTTGTGACATACCAAGAATAACAGGGTACTAAGTATATCTGTGTTGTAACGTCTCTAAGCGCAAATACATGTGGTCGTTTTTTGAATTTTTTGTGCATGTATGCGACAGGTGACTCATATTTACATGTAATGCAGCTGGATTTCTAGATTGCGCTATAGAATATTGTAATTTTGCTCGTTGTTATTTTTTTTAAATATTTTTTTATATGGCACCACAAGTTGTGTAGAGACCAACACAGGGGGTAGGACATACAACAAAATTGCACAAGTACATAAGACAGTTACAGACAAGTATGTATAATTAAAATATACAGTACATAATTATATAACTGTAACCGGCAACTTGGCAAATTACATAATTCCTTAAAGGAGACAATAGGATAGAGGGCTATGGGCAGATACACAGAGGAAGAGTGAAGCAGTGTTGTGGATTGTAGAAGCTTGGAGGAGGTTTGGGAGAGATGAGTGTTAAAGGGCCCCATATACCAGGGAGATGTATCTCAGCAATTACTTGCATGCAATTTTCCTGCATCTGGCCGGGAGCTTCCCGGGGGGCCTGCGATTGCGATTTGCTACTTGAGTGTATTTTTACATGTGATTTATCTCATCCAATTTAATGTTATTAAACCTATTTTCATGCAATTGAGAGAAATCTAACGTGCAGCACGTGTGATCTGTGATTGCGATGGGAGACACACGGGAACGCACATTGCATCACAATCGCACGTAAATGACATCCAATGTGACACTTTTCATGCAATCCGTCTCAGCAATTTGTCTCAATTGCATGAAAACAGGCAATATCGCACTAGTATATGGGGCCCTTTAAAGACAGTTTAAAGGCTGGGAGACCGGATGACAGAAGGAAGGCATATCAGAGGTTAGAAGCGGCATGGGAGAAATCCTTAAACTGGGAGTGGGAAAAGGTGATCCAGGAAGAGGTGGGGTGGCAGTCATTGGTAGTACAAAGTGGGTTTGTGTGTTAAAATGAGGCAGGAGTGGTTGAGGACTTTGAAGGTGAGTTAGAGTAGTTCTGGGTAGGACAGGGACCCAGTGGAGGGACTGTCAGAGAGAGGCGGCAGTAAAGGTGGAATGACGAGAAAAAAATTAGGCTAGCAGCAGTGTTGAGGATAAGCTGAAGAGGGATAAGAGGCCATTGAGGAGAAGGTTGCAGTAATCAAAGGATGCAGTTAATTTGCCAGCTGGCGAGATCCCGACGGTCAGGATACCGACGCTGGAATCCTGACCGCCAACAATGCCGACATCCGGAATCTCGACACACAGGGATATTCCCACTGGTGGGTGTCTACGACACCCATAGAGTGGAAACAGAACCTGTGGCGATCGCAGTGAGCCGCTGAGCCTGCAGCGTGGCGATCACAGCTAGTCCACAGTGTGGTGAGCGCAGCGAGCCCGCAAGGGTACTCTTTGCGTTCGCCCCGATGCCGGCATACTGACGGCCGGGATGCCGCTGTCGGAATATTGACGGCCGGCATCCCAGCCGCCTGGAAATCATACCGAACCCGTAATCAAGGCAAGAGATGATGAAGGAATTAATAAGAGTTTTAGTGGCTTTCAGGATCAGATGGGGCCTGATCCTGGGAATATTACAGAACTGAAAAAAGCAAGATTTGGAAAGGAACTGTATGTACAGTATGTGTAAAGAAGAGTGCTGAGGCAAGACGTCAGACTGTTGTAACAGAGGAGACTGAAGTATTGTCAATGGAGGGGGTGGGGACTTGCAGGTGCCATTTTAGAGATATTGGGTTTAACAAAAAATTCATTTTCAAAGAGATGATGGGCAATAGCTGGTGACATGCGAGAGGACTCAAAGCAAAGGTAGAGGTCAGGGGAAAAGAAATAAATGTGGGTGCCATACTGGTGGTATTGAAGACTGAAAGAGATGATAAGCTTACCATGATGTGAAGCAAGAAGGCTGATGTATATGGAGGCTGATGAAACAGTGGGTATGCAGGAGTAAGGGGTGATCAACAGTATCAAATGTCAACGTAAGGTCAAGAATTAGTATTGAGAAATGCACCTTGGACTTGGCACAGAGGAGTCATGTGACCTGTGTGAGGTCTTTTGACGGAGAGGGAAAGCTGGAAACCAAGTCGGAGTGGGAAATTATAATTTCAGTTCCTTTCCACACAGGTATGAAGGAGTTCCTATTGAAGAGACGCATAAAAGCTACACAGCTCAGCTTATTTTACTCAGTAATTAAACAGATTTATTTTTTTCAGCATACAATCTCTTCCAAAACGTGTGTTTTGTTGTCTGTCTGATCCAATACTGGCAGAAGAATCTTTTGCTCATCTATAGACATTTCAGGAGGAAACGTGGATCTGTGGTAGGCAATATTAGGCTTTGCGCTGTGTTGGCGCTGTGGCTTTTAGTTTCAGCTGTCCCAGGCAAACAAGCTGCCTAAGAGAGACACTTTAAAGGAACTAGTAAACCTCAAAGGCTGGGAAACTCACTCGAGCATTGCTAATTTTCTCACCACAAACCCTTTCTCTGCAGTGCACTCTCTCCCTCAGACATGACCTCCTTATGGACACCAGATGTCTACAGGGAGGCCTATTGATGTCAATTCAGTTCTCCGAATAGCTGTGTGCCTTCCTGGGATTTCCCTGGTGCAAAGCAGCTTGCCAGGTAACTACTGATGAAGCCATCATGTGATGGCTATAGGAACATCTTAACAAGTAAGCTTGCATTTCAGTGTCTTTCTCTAAACCACTGTCCACTATACAAACATTAATGTTCATGTGACAAGATTTCCATTAACTTAGATTGCTGCCGTTTACACAGTGCTGACAAATGTATAAAGCATCTCACTGGGGAGATCGCCTCTGCCTGATTGACAGGCAGAGGTGGTTGCGGGGCGGGAGGGGGCGTGTCAACGGCATTAGAACGCCATTGGTGGGGCGCGGTCCGCGGCAGCTGCATGATGTCACCACCAGCCGCTGCAACCCGGGACGCGGCAGTTAGTCTCCTGTCAGTGCACAGGAGCTGCGCTGGCAGGGAGCTACTTGTCAGGTACAAAAGCATTGCCACCGTGTGATGCTTTTGTACCTGTGGGGGGAGGGGGGAGGGCCTGACATGTGGGACGGACTAGCCCTGTGCTGGGCGTCCACCCGCATGTCAGAGAAACTGATCGTAGATGTGATAAATTGTCCCAGCTTTATGTTTAAGCTATAGATTTAGGCTACATACACACTAGGACAACTCGCTAAGATGCCATGTCATCGCCGATGGTACCCGGCAGAAGTGCTAGCAACAACAAACAACAGGTAAGGGGAGGTGGGTGTGGGAGCGGGGGCCCTGCTTCATTCGGCTTTTGCTGGTGATATCGCCTGTATGCTGAATTGGGAGTACACTGATTTGTTTTGCATGAAATATGCATACTTATACTGCACATATATTTACATCAAACCTACTAATGCATTTATTGATATAATAACGTGTTATTAAAAAAAAAAATCTATTTCTGCTTGTAACCTGGTTGGGTGTAAAGGGCCCCATATACTACAGCAACATGTCAGACCCTCAAGTCACATAAATACCCTTGAACCACCCAGCAGCTTACCGGGGTCGGCAGGATCGCATACGATACATTGTATGCGGTCCTTTTGCATACGATGTATCGTATGCAACCCCAGCCATGCCTGAGGGATCCGAGATATCTTTAGTGCAGCACTTCCGATCTGGGGGCTCGATTTGATGCTCACAGTACCGCGCATTGGATCGGATCGGAAGTAAAGCACATGCGATTTGCCCGTTTTCATCCGATTTATCAGCCCATAACTTCGGAATCGGATGAAATTGGACATTATCACACTAGTGTATGGTGCCCTAAAGTGTGTATAATGTAGGTCTGACATTGATCTGGAGTATACACTACTGGACACATCTAGAAATGCCTCTGATTTTGTAAACAGTGGTAAACCATACCTCCCAACTGTCCTGATTCCAGTGGGACAGTCCTGCTATTCGGACACTGTCACATCAGGAGGCCACAGTATCCCCCGGGCCATGCCCCTCCCATCCAATGCCACACCCCATTTCTGTGTCACATGCCTACAGCACGCAAGGGCCTCGATCTATAGAAGCTCAAATTTGGGAGGTATAGGTAAACAGTTTATTTTTACATATATCATAGTAGAACTTTTTGGGGGGATGTATTCAGTAGGCTGTATATCCATATCTGACCCATGGGAAATAATGGTGAAGTATTATACACTTCTTCATAATCACAGTATGGTCCTGTGATATTATGATGTGTTAAGATAACCCCTAAGAGGTTGAAAGGCCAGCAATAAAGACTTATCTGCATGGCCGTAGACAGCGTGGCGGGGCCCAGATAATGAGGGGGGCGTGCCTTAATGGGAGGGGGCGTGACCATGCCTCCTTCCTCAAAAATATAATAAAAAATAGTATTTATGGTTCCGCAAAGCACAGACAGAGAAGGCTGCCTCCTTGCAGTAACTGCAGCCCAGGCTGAGAACATTAAAGGGAGTTGACAGGTAAGGGAGGGTGAGTGGGCGTGCGGCGGTTCGGGCTCCCCCGGGCCTCGCCATCAGGCCTAGACCTGGGTAATTTGTACCCGCTCCCCTCCTCTTGGTGCCACTGCTTATCTGAAATAGTTAGTTTACTAGCAAAATCTACAGAGTTACAATAGCAATAAGGGAGATTATTGAAGCATATTGTACTTTCTCAACTTTTATTTAAGTAATAAACTAAAATAGCAAAATTCAAAACTATTAAAAAGAACAATGAGAAAAGACAAATGGCTTTCTAGCACCTTCGGTTTTTGAATGCGGTATTAAAATATTAGTGAAAGGTGAAACAATCAGTAGCTGACTTATCACATCTCCGATTTAGAAAACTAGTAAATGCCATCTTTTAAAACGGCAGGCACATTAGTTTAAGCATATCCAGATTGAGATCTCAGAACTGTAACTAAAAGACTTTGGGAGATGGCAGCTCTACCTCCGTGAAGAGTTTTATGGCCAGTATAATTACCTTTACGCATTAAGTTACAAAAATGGCCTTCATGCACTTTAGTGACCACTAAAATGTAATTAATTTAAATACTATCTGTATGGCGTGTCCTGGACAAAAGAAAGTCATAAAATTGTTATTTATGCTCGTTTCCCTAAGAAGATATAAACAGACCAATTACAGACAGTATTCTTCAACCTTTCTGTCGTGAATAAATTCAAAATGATAATACGGAAAATATATGTGCCAAGTACATATGCACTGACGCTAAACATATAATTACTCTCTAGAGGTTATATTTTTACACTGTATCTGTCTATACAAATCTAAAGAGTACAAAATGGAGGTCATTTACAAAAGTACAAGACATGTAGGGGTATATTTACTAAAGAGCGGGATTATAGAAATGGAGATGTTGCCCATAGCAACCAATAAGATTCTAGATATTATCTTCTAGAACAGTGGTTCCCAACCTCGGTCCTCAAGTACACCCAACAGTTCATGTTTTCCAGGTCTCCTCACAGGATTGCAAGTGAAATAATTTGCTCCACCTGTGGGTCTTTTAAAATGTGTCAGTGAGTAATGAATACACCTGTTCAACTCTAGGGTGACCTGGAAAACATGAACTGTTGGGGGTACTTGAGGGCCGAGGTTGGGAACCACTGTTCTAGAAGGTGCTAGGTTAATGATAAGTAGAAACTGATTGGTTGCTTGCTATGGCCAACATCTCCATTTCTGAAAACCCACATTTTAGTAAATATGCCCTGTAGGATCACTGCACAAAAGACATCTCATGCCTAGTTTTCCATAAATGACCACATTTTTTAATATTGGAAATGCAAGATGGTGGGATTCTCAGTCAGTGCTCTTACTAGTCAAACACAAAGAAAAAAATATATGATGGCGCTTATAGTCAAAAGCTGAATATTTAAGTTCTTGCACCCATCAGTTGAGTGTATTATTATTAGTACTAGTTATTTATATAGCACAGTGGTTCTCAAACTCGGTCCTCAGGACCCCACACGGTTCACGTTTTCCAGGTCACCCAGCAGCTGCACTGTGTATCACCAACTGTCACATTTTAAATATCTACAGGTGACCTGCAAAACATGAACCGTGTGGGGTCCTGAGGACCGAGTTTGAGAACCTGTGATATAGCACAATCTATATTCCCGACCCTACCACATGTACACACACAGACACACAAGGGTTCATTTTTGTTAGGAGCCAATTAGCCTATCAGTATATTTTTGGAGTGTGAGAGGAAACCGGAGTACTCGGAGGAAACCCACGCACACACATGGGGAATATACAAACTCCACAGTTGCTGGAAACAGAGGACCTCACTGCAATGTCATCCATGCTGCCCTGAGTACAGAAATCAGTAGGACACAGCCCCAACAAGAGTAAACAATTACCATTCCATATATAAAAATAAAATAAAAATAAACAAAGAGCATAGATTCATATACTGACAAACAAGTTATAATAAATATTATTGTTGTGCGCAGTATATATAGTAGGAGGACAGTGCAGAATTTTGCTGACCACCAGTATATATAAAGCAGTACGGTACAGTAGTCCACTGCTCTACCTCTGTGTCGTCAGGTATACTATGCATCCATACCTGTGCTGCATTTTAGTTGTGCGCAGTATACTATATAGTAGGAGGACAGTGCAGAATTTTGCTGACCACCAGTATATATAGCAGTACAGTACAGTACAGTAGTCCACTGCTCTACCTACCTCTGTGTCGTCAAGTCTACTGTGCATCCATACCTGTGCTGCATTTTAGTTGTGTGCAGTATACTATATAGTATATTGGCCCTCTTCAGGTCCCAGCAGCTTCTTTCTTCTTTTTCTGTCACGGCGTATGTGATGTCATGCCATCACCACTTCTGAAGTGAAGAAGAGTCACGAATAGAAGCAGACTCTGTGCATGCTGAAGACAAATTGAGAGGGAGCGGGAGGGACACAGGACATGGAGATGCTGGAGGAATACAGGCGGTCAGCTACTGGAATGAGAGAGTGGCACTTCTATGTGCATTATGTGTATAAACGGCACTGCTGTGGGCATTATATATGAGGCACTAATACTGTGGGCATTATGTGTATAAGTGACACTACTACTTTGGGCATTGTTTATAAGGGGCACTACTGTGTGGCATAAAGTGTATGAGAGGTACTACTATGTAGCGTAACGTGAATCAGGGGCACTACTAAGTGACTTAATGTGAATAAGGGGCTTTACTATGTGGTGCAATATGAATCAGGGGCACTACGTGTGGTGTAATGTGATGAAGATTGTACTACTGTGTGGCATAATTTGAATTGGGGGTACTATTATGTGACCACGCCCCTTCCTTGTGAGGCCCTCATCCCATTTATAAAGTATGGAAATAGGGCACAAATTTATAGTTTGTTCTGGCCCTGGCAGTGGCAAATGCAGGATTTTTATGGGGGGGATTCCGTATCTATATTATACACACACATATTCGTGTATGTATATATATATATATATATATATATATATAGATCAAAAAATGAGGCGGCACTCAGAGATTTGTTGAAAAGCAAACAGGTGTGTATTCAAATCATCAGATCACATCATGTGTGATGTCATGATTTGAATACACACCTGTTTGCTTTTCAACAAATCTCTGCGTGCCGCCTCATTTTTTGATCTACATATGGGGGTTGCCAAACCCAGATGGAGGGCACCAGAGTAAGCAAGCCCTAGGGGGCATCCAGAGTGCTGTTACGCTGTATGTATGGAGATATATATATATAGATATATATATATATATATGGAAAGCAGTACTCAGAACTGTTTTCAATATTCAAATTGTATTCATTTGTATTAATGCCGACGTTTCGGGGCTCAAGTGGACCTTTGTGGCGCTTAAGCCCTTAAATGTTCGCATACTTTTGTAATATTTTGTAATGTTTTAATACAATTTTGAATACTGAAAAAGTTATCTGTGTGCCGCTGCCTTTCTACATTTGCACTACATCACTTCCAGGGGCCACCGAAGTCTATATTTATGCTGGTGGGTGGAGTGCCAGATATATTTATATATAAATAATTTGTGAGACACACATCATTATTACACAGACACACACACACATCATAGACACACACATCATACTTACAAACACACACACACACACACACACACACACACACACACACACACACACAGTACCATACATACATGCATACACAGCATTCATTACACATACTGTAGCATACTTACATTACAAATTGCAGCTTGTCCTTTGATGAGTGCACCAGCCGCGGCACCCCCGCGATCAGAGCTGCCAGACACTTCCTGCCGGCTGTCTCTGTCTGCACCAGCTGCGGCACCCTGCGATCAGAGCTGCCGGCTGTCTCCGTCTGCACCAGCTGCGGCACCCCGCGATCAGAGCTGCCGGCGGTCTCCGTCTGCACCAGCCGCTGCACCCCCGCGATAAGAGCTGCCGGACACTTCCTGCCGGCAGCTCTAAAAAAGCTTTTTGGTCCATCAGGGGGGGTTTCTGGGTACCCAGAAACCCCCCCTGCGTGCGCCACTGCCTGGCTCCACCTAATGGGAAGGGGGGGGAGTGGAGTTTAGGTGGCCAAGGATATGAGTTTCACCACCTCCACTAGATTGCGTGGGAAGGGTTTCTATTAAAGCAGTGGGACAAAGAGCAAGGAATCTCTCTGCTTGTAGGACCAAGGGGCATGGAGTGAAAGAAGGGGAGGAACAAATCATATAAGCTGGTCATGGGTGTGGTGATAAGATACCAGGAAGGGCAGCAGCTCTGTTTACACTGCTTGGGTCTGACCATGATTTAGGAGTACATTTACTAAGCAGTGATAAGAGCGGAGAAGTGAGCCAGTGGAGATATTTCCCCATCAACCAATCAGCAGCTCTGTATCATTTTATAGTATGCAAATTATAGATGTTACTTCAGTGCTGATTGGTTGCCATGGGCAACTTCTCCACTGGCTCACTTCTCTGCTCTTATCACTGCTTACAAAAAGGTACAGAAAAACGAACTGAGTGTCACTGGCGCTTAATCGATAAGACGTTAGTTCTAATTCCAACAGCTGTTCTCACCACAGCTCCCCATAAATGATACTTAATCACTAAGTGGTGGGTGCAACCATGTGGTAGGAAGGTATAAACGATGGCAGTCAAATCACAATGTATACACAAAGGATTACAAATTTATTTACAAACATTAAAATACATGACTGATAAAAATGCAAAGTGGACTGAATATTTCCAAAAAGTGGCTAGTGCTTAGTTATGACAGTAAAGAAGCTCTCACCCTCTCCCTGTGTTGCGGTGGGCTAGCTTATGAAATAAGCTGATGTGGTCCTAGGCTGAAATAGCCAAGCACCACCGCAAACAGTTTTTCAGCATAAGTTCACCTTCAGTCCACATGTATCAGTCCTCAGTCCAAGACAACGCGTTTCGATTCCCAAGAACCTTTCTCAAGAATTGGATGAGGTTAACTGTCCTGTGCCATCTTTTATACCTGGTGAAATGATCTATTCAATTGAATAATCAATCATGACATCACTTCCGGTTTCCGTCAGCGGAAGTGACCTAGATATGTTCCGATCTCTTTAATTATTTGTTCCCCATATCCTTCCCATGATCCCTCCATTTATTTCGATGATTCACTCCCTCATTCTTATTTTGAAGTGTTGTTTATATCCATCTCCGTCAAACTCCGTGACTTCCGCTATCGCTAGCCGGAAGTCACGTGTGCTATTTCACCCGACTTCCGGTAGTATGAGCTTTATGCGTTCCAGAGTCACCAGGAAGTGACCTGCTTGCGGTGCATACACTCCAAACGTTCTCGCGAGATCTCATATATTCATTGCAGAACGCTGTTTCTTCTTCCGCCATCTCACTTAAGGGATCCAGTACTTTCATACAGTAAGTTGGGAGCAGCCGGGAACACCCACTCCCAACCTCTCTTCGTGGTACTTGGTATTCCCAGCTAGTCCATCCCTATTACCAGAGTGGGGTCCCTTATTTGCTCCATAGGATCAGTGTTCAAACATGTGTGGGGTCGAGGACATAAAAGAGATAAAATTGGATAAAGAGAGAATAATTAAAATTTTGTCAGGATATATAAGAGGATATAAAAATCTGATAATACATACACAATGAACAAACATGCACAATAAACAAAATGTCTGTACAGCTCATAATGAAGGCAGCGTGAAAGAAAGGAGGAACACACATATTTGCATATGGAAAAACTGTAATTAAAAAATAAAAAAATATTTTTTTTTTTTTTTTCATAAAAATTTTTTTTTCCATAAAATATTTCTTCATAAAAAAATTTTCCCCATAAAAAGTTTTTTTCAATCTAAAAACCATTTTAATTCAAAATCAGCATTATGCCCCTTTGGTTTCAAAGTGTCTAAATTAAAGATCCACTTCATTTCACACTGTGCGAGTCTTTTCTCCAAATTTTTGTTTTTCCAATTTGGTTTAACTTGCTGTAGTCCCAGAAATCTTTTTAGGTGTCCTTCGCATTTATTATGTTTGATTCTGAAGTGGTCTGACAGGGGATGACTCTCTAATCCCTTTCTTATATTATATATGTGCTCAGCAGCCCTTGTTTTTAAAGGGTGCGATGTCTTCCCTATATAGATCAATCCACATTGGCACTCTAACAGATACACAATGTTTCGAGAGTGACAGGTAATGAAGTCGTTGATTTTATATTTAGAGCCATTCACTTCAAATTCAGTAATTTTACGTAGTGTATCCTTTTTACTTGTAGTGCGGCACATGAGACAAGCCCCGCACCGGTGAAAGCCCTTATTACAGCTTCTAACTCCCATATTTTCTGTTAGGCTGCTCTGTACCAGTTGGTCCTTGAGTGATTTGGCTTTCTTATAGATGAACACCGGTTTATTCGGCAGATGTTCACCAAGCACCGGGTCATCTTTTAATATACGCCAATTTTCCCTGAAGATGTGTTCAATCTTCTTGTGGTACCCACCATATCTGGTGATAAAGGCCCATTGATATGGGTTATCTCCCTGTTTCACTTTTTCTTTTTCCACTAAGAGGTCTTTTCTTTCAATTTTCTGGACTTTTTCTTTGGCTTTTTCCAGAACTGTTTCATCATATCCTTTCTCACGGAACCTGCTGGTCATTTCGTCCATCTGTTGTTCTAGGATGTCTCTATTCGTGCAATTTCTTTTTAATCTTTTGTATTGCCCAACGGGGATGTTCTCTAGCTATCTAAAATGATGTTCACTGTTTATATTCAAATAAGCATTTGAATCCGTGGGTTTCCGGTGGGTTTTCGTACAGATCTGGTTGTTCTTTATATATATACTCAGATCCAGGACTGCTGCTTAGTAAATGTACCCCAAAGTTGGTTCAGTAAGTCCAATATGGAACTGGCTTAAAGGCACATGCCACTCTGACATCCACACAGCAATCCTTGTGGCAAGCTTCTTTAGCTGGGGTTGGTCTCCACTCTAATGCTGGGTTCGCACTGAGCGATACATCGACCATTTGATCAAGCAGCCAATAAATCACGAGCGGGTTGGTGGAGGTATACAAATCATACGTCTGTGTGCTACATTTACAGACTTTTTGTGTTGTCTCTGCTACACAATCGATGCCCAATATATACTGCCTGTACACTTGCTGCAGGGACTGGGCAGGCAAATTCCAGCTGGGCAGGCAAATTCAAATGCCATATCAAGTGGGTCCACGAACATGTCGCTGTGGTGTCCACCCAGTTTAACAGTAACACCATGCTATTTGTACCACGTTTTAAGTGGCACAAGTCCCAAATTGTCTAGCACTGAGGTTCATCAACATTTAAGACAGCAGTGGGGATTTTGGTCCTGCCTGGGGCCCTGCCAAGGTAGCTGCAGAGTGTACAAAGCTGTCTGCCGCGCACTACATCTTCAATAATGCAGTGTGCGGCAGGCGGCTCCAGGCAGTGATGTGAGGCAGCTTTGGAGAGGAATCTCAACGAAGGTCTGCTCTGCTGGCTGTGGGCGGGTGGGAGGAATGTCTTGCTGTGCTGCAGAGCAGACCCAGGCCATGAACCGGTGATGTGCAGGAATCTTGATGGGATCCGACCTGCAGTGGTGGTGAGTGCCCTGCTGGCACTATACTGGTGGCATTATGTGTAACTGGCAATCTACTGGAGCATTATGTGTATCTGGCACTATACTGGGGACATTATATGTATCTGCACTACTGAGGATATTATTATGTGTAACTGGCACTATTGTGGGCATTACTGGGGACAGTGTGTAAGTAGCTTTTACTGTGGCCAGTATGTGTAAAGAGCACTAATGTGGGCAATTTGTGTAAGGCCACGCCTACTTTCCCAGGAGATTGGGGGGGGGGGGGGGAGGGGTGCGATTCAGAAATGGCCCACGAATGATGTTAAAAAAATCCAAATGGCCCTTGGCAGAAAAAAGGTTCCCCACCCCTGATTTAAAGGGTGGCATGCGGACTGTTTTCATTTATATTTTTTGTATTTATATAATATAGCGATTTCATCAAAACAGCTTGGCTCAACTATTACGTTTCAACAATGAGCTGCTTGGATATGTTTTTTATGACAAATTGACAATTCAGATTCGTTGCTGAAACCGCGTGTGATCTACATAATCTCGTGTATCAGAACAAGATCTAAAGTCCTGGGAGAAGATTTACTACCCAGCAGTTTATCAAAGTCGCCTAATAGTTTTAAAACAGTAACAGAATTAAATGCTAAACCAAGCTTGTTTACCATTAATTTCTGCTGCGGTTCTAAAACGATCGGTCAAAGCCACCGATGATTGATGAGTATGGCAAGCCACAAGATAGTAAATTTACCCCTTAGACTTTTTTCTTTCATCCAAACCAACACTTGATGTATTTGCCATTTAATATTTGTCTGATGTCTCAAAACCTATATTTTGCGGTTTGACCTTAGGCTATTTGTTACATTGCAAACCGCACTGGGATACATTTAGACCTTGTCGTTTTGACCTTGTCTTGGTCTATGTTCCGTGTTAAGACTGAATATCAAATTTGCTCAATTCACATTTATTGTTTTTGGAAAGGACGTAGAATACTGTAGGTAAATAACACTTGCCTCAGTGAAAAATTGTGTTCATGGAAATAAACTATTTTCTAAGTTGCAGAGTATTTTATGTATATCACCTAGCATTGCCAGAAAATAGAAATGCGGCAAACATTGGCCATGGCCCACTGTACTGTCTAAGACCACACGTTAATCCACTCAATCACGCTATTATTTTGTTGCGACGACATCCACAAATGAATAGGCCAACCCTTATTTGACTGCTGAAAATCTAGACTGAGAGGGGTTCTATTTTATGGCAGCAGGAATAAAACACACATTACAACCTGTGGAATAAGTACATATTTTTTTCAGTAAAATGTTTTACTGTACAGCGGTGAGTCAGTGAAATAAATCTGTGTCTGCAGTGTACCTTCTGGCCTTTATACCATCATTTAATAACAAAATAAATAGGCACCAAGGGAGGGTTTATATAGTTAGTGTGCGTATTAATAACCAGTGGCCGCAGTAAATAATATACATTTATTTTCTCTGAATTTTTTTCTAGTGAATCTAGCATCTACTGTATTGCCATTTGATGTTATGTCATTTCTATTTTATAAATAACAAACCATTATGAATGCTGTGCAATACAATATGGGTGACACACTTCTGCATTGGAGATGGGGGGGTCATTCCGAGTTGATCGCTAGCTGCCGTTGTTCGCTGCGTAGCGATCAGTGAAAAAAAGGCTAATCTGCACATGCATATACACCGCAATGCGCACGCGCGACATACGGGTACGAAGTCCTTTGTGTTTTTGCACTGGTTCTAGCGACGATTCCAATCGCACAGCCGAACGCAAAGAGATTGACAGGAAGTGGGAGTTTCTGGGTGTCACCGGACCGTTTTCTGGGAGTGTTTGGAAAAACGCAGGCGTGGCCGAGCGTTTGCTGGGCGGGTATCTGACGTCATTACCGTGTCACTCGTCGCAGCAATCATCGCACAGGATAAGTAACTACAGGGCTGGTCTTGTTTTGCACAAAATGTGTTTGCGGAGCTCTGCTGGACAGGCGTTCACACTCCTGCAAAGAGAAAATACACTCCCCCGTGGGCGGTGACTATGCGTTTGCACAGCTGCTAAAAACTGCTAGCGAGCGATCAACTCGGAATGACCCCCATGCTGTGCTGCTAGCCTCCACCCTTTTGTTTCTCACCCTGCACTATCCTTGTCCACACTGTGCCCCTCTCACAGTGACTCTGATGCTTTCTGTCTGCCCTTCCAATGGCACTGGTTCACTGAGTACTAAGGCAATACAGTAGCTGCCACTCTACATTATGTCACTGTTTGATTGTTCCCTTGAACTGAGCGCTTAAACATTTTTAAATTGTATTGTTTCTGTGTATCATTGTAATATTCCATGTAAATAAAAATAATAATAATAACAATAATAATAATAATAATAATAATAATAACAATAATTATAATAATTGTGAATTGTGATGTGGCTGGTGTGAATCTGCATTTATGAAAAGCAATAGATAACTTGTAATTGTAATTGTTTGCCAGGTAACATTGGTGATCTAACACAACTGAGGTGTATGGGAAAGACACGGACAAAGGGCTGTATTCAATAGCTGACAGGTCCTTTCCGACGGAAAGCACCTGACAGCACTCTATTCAATGCCGGGCCAAACCCGACAGGTTTGGCCTGGTCCCGACAGTGTCAATACGACTTTTTTTAAAGTCGGATTGACATTGTCGGAAACTGGGCTAAAACCTGTCGGGTTTGGCCCCGCTTCCGACAATACACGCGGCTCGGAGGCTGAAGCCACCGATCCGCGTGTTTCCCGACTTGTCGGAAGAAAAGGCCCGACATTGAATAGGTCGGAACACATTCCGACCTCAATCAGTCGGAAACTGCCTTCTTTCTGACAAGACGGCAGTTTCCAACTCCTATTGAATATGGCCTAAAGGGTCTGATTCATTTTTGTAAGCAAAGCAAAAAAAAGCAAGCAACTGTGTGGGTAATTCAGATCTGATCGCTGCTGTGCGTTTTCGCACAGCGGGTGATAAGGTCCAAACTGCACATGCATATGCACCCCAATCCGCAGTCGCGTTGGACGGCTACAACGGACATCGCCGGTCAGCGACAGGATGGTGCGAAGGATCCATTTGCACGGGCGTACGCAAGGCAGAGGCCATTTGTGGGTGGTAACTGACAGTTTACAGGGAGTGTCCGGAAAAATGCAGGCGTGTCCAAGCGTTTTTGAGGGAGGGTGTCTGACGCCAGCTCTGGCCCCAATCAGCAGGATTCAATCGCACTGGAAGAGTAAGGCCTGGGCTGCGCAGAGACTGCACAATCTGATTTTTAGCAGCTCTGCTAACACATAGGAATGCACACTTGCACAGCGAAAATACACTCTCACTGTAGGCAGCGACTATCTGATTGCAGGACAGCAAATATCGCAGCCCAGCGATCAGATCTGAATTACCCCCTGTGTCTGGAACAAACCAAGCAATGGGAGCAAATATATTTATATTTTCTCTTACGTCTTAGAGGATGCTGGGGTCCAATTTAGTGCCATGGGGTATAGACGGGACCTTTGGCAGCCGCTGGCACTTTAAGAGATTAATAGTGTGGGCTGGCCCATCCCTCTATGCCCCTCCTACCAGAATCAGTTTAGAGAAAGGGCCCGGAGGAGCCGGTCACAGCTAGGTGAGCTCCTAGGAGTTAGTTAGGTACAGGAAGGCTGCTGACAACAGCCTCCCTGCTTCGTGGAACTTAGGGGGGGAGTAGGAACCAACTTCCTGAAAAGTTAATGGTTCTCTACTCCGCTGACAGGACACTGAGCTCCTGAGGGTGATGATCGCAAGCCCACGAGGCGATCGCTCACTCCCACAGCACGGCCGCCACCCCCTAACAGAGCCAGAAGAAAGAAGTGTGGTGAGTACAGCGTCGGCATCCCTGTTAGCGGGTCGCCGGCGGGTATGGCGGCACAAGGGTGGGAGTGCAGCTCTGGAAGGCTGCACTCCGGGACAGCTCAGCAACACTTTGTGTAAACGCTTTGAGGGGCGTCCTGAGCATGCACAATTCACCCTAAACTGGTCACTCAGCTAACAGGGGCTAATCCCACTGTTAGCAACAAATACCTCAGGCCAGTATAAACAATTGGTGCGGGAGGCCGCGCACCATTGCTAGGGGCGGGGCTTCCTCTCAGAGCAGATCCAGCACTCACCAGTGCCATTTTCTCCCTACAGATGCATAGGAAAGAACGCTGACAGGGAGCGCTGCCCTCCACATAACTCCAGCATACCTCCGCGGTACCAAGGTGTTATAGACAGGGGGGGGAGTGTGATAGTAGTACTAATTACCCTATTAAGGGTAGTTAGTCTGCGCCAGGCTTTTATCATAATAATTGCCTACAGGGGCGCTGTGTGGCTGGCTCCTTATACTCTGTGACTCTCTGAAGGTACTCTGGGGGAAACTGTGTCTGACATTTTCCTGTGTCTGTGTTTAAGTGTGTATATCCCACATCTGCGTCCTGTGCTGCAAAGTGTTTATCTTCTCCTGAGGTTTATTCCATGCACTCAGGACTGCAATATGCTGTCTCAGTCTTCTGAATCCGAACCCCAATGGGTAGAATCTTTAAGGGGAATGATATCCCAGATTTCAACTAGTATGTCACATACTGAGAAGGAGACGCAGTTTTTGAGAAAACCTGTAGAGAGTTTGAAGTTTTTAGCTCCCACTACTTTGTCTAAGAGCCCACCTACATACCCGCAAAAGCATACGCTTGCCCAGATAATGCAAGCTGATACTGATATCGACTCTGATACAGGGGACGGTGATGGGGATATGCAGGGGGGGAGATGCATCCCTTTCTAAAGGGGTGCAGCTCATGATGGAAGCCATTAGGGATGTTTTGCATATTAAGGAGTAGTGATGAGCGGGTTCGGTTTCTCGGAAACCGAACCCCCCCGAACTTCACGCTTTTTACACGGGTCCAAGGCAGACTCGGATCTTCCCGCCTTGCTCGGTTAACCCGAGCGCGCCCGAACGTCATCATCCCGCTGTCGGATTCTCGCGAGGCTCGGATTCTATCGCGAGACTCGGATTCTATATAAGGAGCCGCGCGTCGCCGCCATTTTCACACGTGCATTGAGATTGATAGGGAGAGGACGTGGCTGGCGTCCTCTCCGTTTAGAATAGAAATAGATAGTGAGAGTGAGACACTTGATTTACTGGAGCTTAGGAGTACTCAGAGAGTGCAGAGTTTACTAGTGACTGACCAGTGACCACCAGTGCAGTTTTATTATTATTTAATATAATCCGTTCTCTGCCTGAAAAAAAACGATACAGTGACACAGTATACCATATCTGTGCTCAGCCTCAGTGTGCTGCATCATCTATGTATATCTGACTGTGCTGAGTGCTCACTGCTCACACAGCTTAATTGTGGGGGAGACTGGGGAGCAGTTATAGCAGGAGTACATATATTTAACAGTGCACACTTTTGCTGCCAGAGTGCCACTGCCAGTGTGACTGACCAGTGACCACCAGTATATTGTGATTGTCTGCCTGAAAAAGTTAAACACTCGTCGTGTGGTGTTTTTATTCTAGAAATGCATTCTGCTGACAGTGTCCAGCAGGTCCGTCATTATATAATATATACCTGTCCTGCAGTAGTGATATATATATATTTTTTATATCATTATCATCCAGTCTATACTAGCAGCAGACGCAGTACGGTAGTCCACGGCTGTAGCTACCTCTGTGTCGGCAGTCGCTCGTCCATAATTGTATACCTACCTGTGGTGGGTTTTTTTTTTCTATCTTCTTCATACTAGTAGTTAACTTTAGGAGTCTGCAGTGCTGACAGTGTCCAGCAGGTCCGTCATTATATAATATATACCTGTCCGGCTGCAGTAGTGATATATATATATTTTTTATATCATTATCATCCAGTCTATATTAGCAGCAGACGCAGTACGGTAGTCCACGGCTGTAGCTACCTCTGTGTCGGCAGTCGCTTGTCCATCCATAATTGTATACCACCTACCTGTTGTGTTTTTTTTTTTCTATCTTCTTGATACTAGTAGCTTACTTTAGGAGTCTGCAGTGCTGACAGTGTCCAGCAGGTCCGTCATTATATAATATATACCTGTCCGGCTGCAGTAGTGATATATATATATTTTTTATATCATTATCATCCAGTCTATATTAGCAGCAGACGCAGTACGGTAGTCCACGGCTGTAGCTACCTCTGTGTCGGCAGTCGCTCATCCATCCATAAGTATACTAGTATCCATCCATCTCCATTGTTTACCTGAGGTGCCTTTTAGTTGTGCCTATTAAAATATGGAGAACAAAAATGTTGAGGTTCCAAAAATAGGGAAAGATCAAGATCGACTTCCACCTCGTGCTGAAGCTGCTGCCACTAGTCATGGCCGAGACGATGAAATGCCAGCAACGTCGTCTGCCAAGGCCGATGCCCAATGTCATAGTACAGAGCATGTAAAATCCAAAACACCAAATATCAGTAAAAAAAGGACTCAAAAATTTAAAATAAAATTGTCGGAGGAGAAGCGTAAACTTGCCAATATGCCATTTACCACACGGAGTGGCAAGGAACGGCTGAGGCCCTGGCCTATGTTCATGGCTAGTGGTTCAGCTTCACATGAGGATGGAAGCACTCAGCCTCTCGCTAGAAAAATGAAAAGACTCAAGCTGGCAAAAGCACAGCAAAGAACTGTGCGTTCTTCGAAATCACAAATCCACAAGGAGAGTCCAATTGTGTCGTTTGCGATGCCTGACCTTCCCAACACTGGACGTGAAGAGCATGCGCCTTCCACCATTTGCATGCCCCCTGCAAGTGCTGGAAGGAGCACCCGCAGTCCAGTTCCTGATAGTCAGATTGAAGATGTCAGTGTTGAAGTACACCAGGATGAGGAGGATATGGGTGTTGCTGGCGCTGGGGAGGAAATTGACCAGGAGGATTCTGATGGTGAGGTGGTTTGTTTAAGTCAGGCACCCGGGGAGACACCTGTTGTCCGTGGGAGGAATAGGGCCATTGACATGCCTGGTGAAAATACCAAAAAAATCAGCTTTTCGGTGTGGAAGTATTTCAACAGAAATGCGGACAACATTTGTCAAGCCGTGTGTTGCCTTTGTCAAGCTGTAATAAGTAGGGGTAAGGACGTTAACCACCTCGGAACATCCTCCCTTATACGTCACCTGCAGCGCATTCATCATAAGTCAGTGACAAGTTCAAAAACTTTGGGCGACAGCGGAAGCAGTCCACTGACCAGTAAATCCCTTCCTCTTGTAACCAAGCTCACGCAAACCACCCCACCAACTCCCTCAGTGTCAATTTCCTCCTTCCCCAGGAATGCCAATAGTCCTGCAGGCCATGTCACTGGCAATTCTGACGAGTCCTCTCCTGCCTGGGATTCCTCCGATGCATCCTTGCGTGTAACGCCTACTGCTGCTGGCGCTGCTGTTGTTGCTGCTGGGAGTCGATGGTCATCCCAGAGTGGAAGTCGTACTCGTAAGACCACTTTTACTACTTCCACCAAGCAATTGACTGTCCAACAGTCCTTTGCGAGGAAGATGAAATATCACAGCAGTCATCCTGCTGCAAAGCGGCCTTGGCATCCTGGGCGGTAAGAAACGTGGTTCCGGTATCCATCATTACTGCAGAGCCAACTAGAGACTTGTTGGAGGTACTGTGTCCCCGGTACCAAATACCATCTAGGTTCCATTTCTCTAGGCAGGCGATACCGAAAATGTACACAGACCTCAGAAAAAGACTCACCAGTGTCCTAAAAAATGCAGTTGTACCCAATGTCCACTTAACCACGGACATGTGGACAAGTGGAGCAGGGCAGGCTCAGGACTATATGACTGTGACAGCCCATTGGGTAGATGTATGGACTCCCGCCGCAAGAACAGCAGCGGCGGCACCAGTAGCAGCATCTCGCAAACGCCAACTCTTTCCTAGGCAGGATACGCTTTGTATCACCGCTTTCCAGAATACGCACACAGCTAAAAACCTCTTACGGCAACTGAGGAAGATCATCGCAGAATGGCTTACCCCAATTGGACTCTCCTGTGGATTTGTGGCATCGGACAACGCCAGCAATATTGTGTGTGCATTAAATCTGGGCAAATTCCAGCACGTCCCATGTTTTGCACATACCTTGAATTTGGTGGTGCAGAATTATTTAAAAAACGAGAGGGGCGTGCAAGAGATGCTGTCGGTGGCCAGAAGAATTGCGGGACACTTTCGGCGTACAGGCACCACGTACAGAAGACTGGAGCACCACCAAAAACGCCTGAACCTGCCCTGCCATCATCTGAAGCAAGAAGTGGTAACGAGGTGGAATTCAACCCTCTATATGCTTCAGAGGTTGGAGGAGCAGCAAAAGGCCATTTAAGCCTATACAACTGAGCACGATATAGGAGGTGGAATGCACCTGTCTCAAGCGCAGTGGAGAATGATTTCAACGTTGTGCAAGGTTCTGCAACCTTTTGAACTTGCCACACGTGAAGTCAGTTCAGACACTGCCAGCCTGAGTCAGGTCATTCCCCTCATCAGGCTTTTGCAGAAGAAGCTGGAGACATTGAAGGAGGAGCTAACACAGAGCGATTCCGCTAGGCATGTGCGACTTGTGGATGGAGCCCTTAATTCGCTTAACAAGGATTCACGGGTGGTCAATCTGTTGAAATCAGAGCACTACATTTTGGCCACCGTGCTCGATCCTAGATTTAAAGCCTACCTTGGATCTCTCTTTCCGGCAGACACAGGTCTGCTGGGGTTCAAAGAACTGCTGGTGACAAAATTGTCAAGTCAAGCGGAACGCGACCTGTCAACATCTCCTCCTTCACATTCTCCCGCAACTGGGGGTGCGAGGAAAAGGCTCAGAATTCCGAGCCCACCCGCTGGCGGTGATGCAGGGCAGTCTGGAGCGACTGCTGATGCTGACATCTGGTCCGGACTGAAGGACCTGACAACGATTACGGACATGTCGTCTACTGTCACTGCATATGATTCTCTCCCCATTGAAAGAATGGTGGAGGATTATATGAGTGACCGCATCCAAGAAGGCACGTCAGACAGTCCATACTTATACTGGCAGGAAAAAGAGGCAATTTGGAGGCCCTTGCACAAACTGGCTTTATTCTACCTAAGTTGCCCTCCCATAAGTGTGTACTCCGAAAGAGTGTTTAGTGCCGCCGCTCACCTTGTCAGCAATCGGCGTACGAGGTTACATCCAGAAAATGTGGAGAAGATGATGTTCATTAAAATGAATTATAATCAATTCCTCCGTGGAGACATTGACCAGCAGCAATTGCCTCCACAAAGTACACAGGGAGCTGAGATGGTGGATTCCAGTGGGGACGAATTGATAATCTGTGAGGAGGGGGATGTACACGGTGATATATCGGAGGATGATGATGATGAGGTGGACATCTTGCCTCTGTAGAGCCAGTTTGTGCAAGGAGAGATTAATTGCTTCTTTTTTGGTGGGGGTCCAAACCAACCCGTCATTTCAGTCACAGTCGTGTGGCAGACCCTGTCACTGAAATGATGGGTTGGTTAAAGTGTGCATGTCCTGTTTATACAACATAAGGGTGGGTGGGAGGGCCCAAGGACAATTCCATCTTGCACCTCTTTTTTCTTTCATTTTTCTTTGCGTCATGTGCTGTTTGGGGAGTAGTTTTTGGAAGGGCCATCCTGCGTGACACTGCAGTGCCACTCCTAGATGGGCCAGGTGTTTGTGTCGGCCACTTGGGTCGCTTATCTTAGTCACACAGCTACCTCATTGCGCCTCTTTTTTTCTTTGCGTCATGTGCTGTTTGGGGGGTGTTTTTTGGAAGGGCCATCCTGCGTGACACTGCAGTGCCACTCCTAGATGGGCCAGGTGTTTGTGTCGGCCACTTGGGTCGCTTATCTTAGTCACACAGCTACCTCATTGCGCCTCTTTTTTTCTTTGCGTCATGTGCTGTTTGGGGGGTGTTTTTTGGAAGGGCCATCCTGCATGACACTGCAGTGCCACTCCTAGATGGGCCAGGTGTTTGTGTCGGCCACTTGGGTCGTGTCACAACTGAGGGTTTAGGCTGACGGGAGGAAGCCTCAGTTGTAGGGGCTGGAATGAAGTTAAACTTAGATGGTTTAATCAGACCCCTGGACATGTAAGTGTGGAAGGAAACCCGAAGGTGTGACCATGACAAGCAGGTTAAAAGTCAAATGAAAGTTTATTAAACAGACTCCGTATAATCACAACAGCGTTCACAGTCAGTATTAGCAGTGGCAGATAATACAGTTCCTGGATCACTAAACCATAAAAGGTATAACAGGGCACTGGTAGGTTGCAGAACGGATGTTACAGTCCTTGGGTAGAATAACCTTACCAGGCCAAGCTGTAGTAGTGGAGACAACCGAGGAACACGCCAGTAGGTGTATGAGATGATGCTGGTAACTGGAATGCACTGTAGGAGTCACTGGACGGAACCAGCCAGATGGTGGAGATGCTAGGGTGCGTGGAAACAGATGAAATGAAGAGTGGTTACCGGTGGTAGTGGATACTGCTGGTAAGAAGAAATCCGCTGGGAGAACACCGGCTCTTTAAGGAGGCTGAATTCTGTTGGAAGCAGGTTGCTGGAAACAGATGGGTTAATAGCTGAAAGCTTGGAAGCTGGAAGCAAACAAAGTAATAGCTGAAAGCTGGATCAGTCACAGAGGATTGCAAAGTCAGGCTGCACCGCAGGATGGAAAGCAGGTGCGGGTCTCTTCGTGGATGCTGGAGACAGGAGCTGGAACCTGGAGAAACAAGCCACAGGAGAGAGAGACTGGAACAAGGTATGACATTCAAAGCACTGACATCTATCTGGCCCAGACACAGGATACTTATACCTGCTGCTATGCAGGCATTGGCTGGGCAATTATGCAGATTCCAGCAACGGTGGATTGGAGGAATTGGAGCATGTGATCAAATCCAACATGGCTGCGCCCATGCTGGAACCTGGAGGGAAAACTGGTTTGAAATGAAATGTGCTAACATAATGATAATGGCGGCGCCGGCCGCGGAGGACAGGAGACGCCAGATGACAATTATATGCTGAGACACTTGGAGGGCAGCAGAGGCCGCGGCAGGCATGATACATGATTCTGAGAACCTGCAGCAATAACACAGTAATGGCGGCGGAGGCCGCGGAGGACGGGAGACGCCATGTTGGATTCAAACATGGCGCCGCTGTGGTAGTGTCTCAGAATGACAGGAGGGATGTGCAGAGTGTTGACACAGATGAGATTCGGATTTGGAACGCTGGGCCAGTCTCAGAAGACACCTAAACGGAAGGTAATGGCGTCCAGATACCCGGATCGTGACAGCACCCTCCCCTTTAGAAATGGCCCCAGGACACTTCTTAGGCTTTAAAGGAAACTTTGAGTGGAAATTTCGGACCAAGGCAGGAGCATGGATGTCTGAGGCATTGGTCCAAGAGCGTTCTTCAGGACCATAGCCCTTCCAGTCAATGAGATACTGTAGCTGACCGTAACGGAAACGTGAGTCCAAAATCTTGGCCACCTCGTACTCGACTCCCCGTTGAGTCTGAACTTTGGGAGCTGGAGGAAGTGCGGAATGAAACCGATTTAGGATCAGCGGTTTCAACAAGGAAACATGAAATGTCCTGGGTATTTTCAAGAAGGGTGGTAACTGTAATCTGAAGGCAACAGGATTGATGACTTGTTCAATCTTGAAGGGACCGATGTAGCGAGGTGCAAATTTCATGCTGGGAACTCTCAACCTCAAATTCTTCGTGGACAACCACACACGATCACCCACCTTGAGAGCAGGAACCGCTCTACGCTTCCTATCGGCAAACTTCTTATACCTGGATGAGGCTTTAAGCAGGGCTGCGCGGACGTTCCTCCAGTTATTTGAAAACTGACGCAAGGTGACATCCACTGCTGGAACAGAAGTTGCGGGAAGCGGTTGGAATTCTGGGACTTTAGGGTGGAATCCATAATTAATGTAGAATGGTGTAGAAGAAGATGAGGAATGGTATTGATTGTTGTGGTTGAACTCGGCCCAAGGAAGGAGTTGAACCCAGTCATCTTGAGAGGAAGACACATATATACGGAGGAAGGCCTCCAAGTCCTGATTCACCCTCTCGGTTTGACCATTGGTCTGAGGATGGTAAGCCGTGGAAAACTTTAACTTGACTTGGAGGGCTTGACACAAACTTCGCCAAAATTTGGCTACAAATTGTACTCCACGATCCGAGATGATCTCTTCAGGAAGACCGTGAAGTCGGAAGATCTCTTGTATAAATACTTGAGCCAACTTGGAAGCTGACGGAAGACCGGTGAGAGGGATGAAATGTGCCATCTTGGTGAACCGGTCAACTACCACCCAGATGGTATTAAACTTGTTGCAGATAGGTAGATCGGAAACAAAGTCCATCGACAAATGGGTCCATGGTCGACGGGGAACAGATAATGGAACCAGTTGCCCCGCAGGTGACTGGCGGGAGACTTTGTGTTGGGCACACTTTGGGCAGGAGGCAATAAATTCCATAACGTCCTTCTTCAGAGTTGGCCACCAGTAGGACCTAGAAATAAATTCAAGGGTTTTCTGAATGCCTGTATGTCCAGCAAAACGGGAAGCATGGGCCCAATGCATGAGCTTCTTCCTTAGAACTGGCTTAACAAAACTTTTCCCTGGTGGAGGCGTAGAGTCCATCCCTACATGTCTGCAGACTCGGACTCATTTTCTTGCTCCCATGAGCGGGAAAGGGCATCGGCCTTACGATTCTGAGAACCCGGACAGAACTGGAGTTTAAAGTCAAACCTAGAGAAGAAAAGTGCCCATCTGGCCTGACGAGGATTCAGACATTGTGCGCCTTTGAGATATAAAAGATTTTTGTGGTCGGTAAGTATGGTGATTGAGTGGGAAGCTCCCTCCAACAGGTATCTCCACTCCTCCAGAGCGAGCTTGATGGCCAGCAACTCCTGATCGCCAATGGCATAGTTGCGCTCAGCTGGGGAGAACTTCCGGGAGAAGAAACTGCAAGGATGTAGATGTCCATCTTTGGCCCTCTGGGATAACACTGCTCCTACTCCAACGGAGGAGGCATCTACCTCTAAGATAAAAGGAGAGTCGGTGTCGGGCTGTTTCAGAACTGGTGCAGAGATGAACCGTTGCTTCAGAAGGTGAAAGGCCTGCGTAGCTTCCTCGGACCACTTGGACGGATTAGCACCTTTCTTGGTTAATGCAGTGATAGGCGCCACAATGGTGGAAAAGTCTCGTATAAATTTTCTATAATAATTGGCGAACCCTAAGAACCTCTGGACCCCTTTGAGGGTTAAGGGTATAGGCCAATTCTGGATTGCTTGGAGTTTCTCAGGATCCATCTCTAGTCCGGAACCGGACACAATGTAACCTAGAAACGGAATGGTTTTAACTTCAAACACACACTTCTCCAATTTACAATAGAGGTGATTGACACGGAGACGGGAAAGAACCTCTTTTACCCAGAAACGATGATCTTCGAGATTATTAACAAAGATGAGGATGTCATCTAGATAAACCACGACATGGCGGTACAAGATGTCCCTGAAGATCTCATTCACAAAGTGCTGGAAGACTGCTGGAGCGTTGCTCAATCCGAAGGGCATGACGAGGTACTCATAATGTCCGTCACGGGTGTTAAAGGCGGTCTTCCACTCGTCACCCTCACGGATTCGGATGAGATTGTAGGCACCCCTCAAGTCCAGCTTTGTGAAAATGGTTGCACCACTAACTCTATCAAAGAGCTCGGTAATCAGGGGTAAAGGGTATCGGTTCTTGACGGTAATGTCGTTCTGACCTCTGTAGTCGATGCACGGACGCAGACCACCGTCTTTCTTCTTAACGAAGAAGAAGCCTGCGCCGGCTGGAGAAGAAGATGGTCGGATGAAACCCTTCGCCAGGTTCTCTTTGATGTACTCTTCCATGGAGTGTGTCTCAGGCAGAGACAACGGATAAGTTCGGCCAAGCGGTGGAACCTTCCCTGGAATGAGGTCGATTGGGCAGTCCCATTCTCTATGAGGAGGAAGGATATCAGCAGAGGCTTTACTGAACACGTCCGTGAAGTCTTGATATGGAGGAGGCGGAACATCAGATGACCTGGGGAAGGAAGAACAAACAGGAAGAACTTTGGCTAAACAAGTCTCAGCACAGGAGGGACCCCATGCCAGTATTTGCGTAGTCATCCAGTCAATCGATGGGTTGTGGAGACGGAGCCATGGAAGGCCTAAAACCACTGGATGTGTGGCTCTTGGAATCACTAGAAAAGAAATATACTCAGAATGAAGAACTCCCACTCTCAGACGAACTGGAAGAGTCCTTAAGGAAATGACTGCGTCAAAAATCTTGCTGCCATCCACGGCAGTCAAAGAGATGGACGAGGACAGTCTCTCGGTGGGTAGGGACCACCGTTTAACATAAGCTTCGGTTATGAAATTCCCAGCTGCTCCGGAATCAAGGAGGGCAATGATGTTCCTGTAACGTTGAGCAATTTGGAGCGACACTGGGAGGTTACAATCATGAGGAGATGGAGAGGAGATCATTACTCCTAGCCGGCCCTCTCCTTGGCGAGCTAGGATCTGGAGTCCCGAACGTTTGGGACAGGCGTTGATAGTGTGCGACGGAGCTGCACAGTAGAGACATAGAGACTCGGAGAGGCGTCTTCGGCGCTCAGCGGGAGATAGACGGGAACAACCAATTTGCATAGGCTCATCCTTGGATGGAGATGGTTGACGAGGAGGAGGAGCAGAAGATTTAGGAACGGATGATCTTCCTCGCTCGGTTGCTCTCTCTCTGAACCGTAGATCAACCTTCGTGCATAGTGAAATTAGCTCATCCAACTTAGAAGGCAAGTCTCTGGTAGCTAACTCGTCTTTAATGCGTTCTGACAAGCCATGCCAGAATGCAGCATACAGGGCCTCGTCGTTCCAGGCCAGTTCAGATGCCAGGATTTTGAACTGTATAAGATACTGTCCCACAGTACGTGTTCCCTGGCGTAGACGGAGAATCTCAGATGAAGCAGAGGAAACCCGGCCCGGCTCGTCGAAGATGCGCCTGAATGATGCTACAAAGTCAGAATAGGAGGACAGCAGGGGATCAGACTTCTCCCATAACGGTGATGCCCAATCAAGGGCTGAGCCACTGAGGAGAGAAATAATATAAGCAACTTTGGTACGGTCACTGGGGAAGTTGCCAGATTGAAGCTCAAAATGGATTTCGCATTGGTTGAGAAATCCCCTGCAGAACCTTGGAGATCCGTCAAATTTTGCTGGCGTTGGAAGATGAAGACGTGGTATGGAAATGGGCAAGGTGGGTGGGGTTACAGCTGGAGTCACTGTGGTGGACGCACCAGACGTGCCAGGTCCACGGAGGGTCGTCTGAATCCCATCCAGCCGAGTAGAGAGATCCTGGAGACAGCGGATGATGTGACCTTGTGCAGCCTCCTGATGTTCGAGTCTGGCTGCCAGTTCTTGCATAGGTCTAGCCGCTTGATCCTGGTCTCCGGCTGGATTCATATGGTCAGTGCTTACTGTCACAACTGAGGGTTTAGGCTGACGGGAGGAAGCCTCAGTTGTAGGGGCTGGAATGAAGTTAAACTTAGATGGTTTAATCAGACCCCTGGACATGTAAGTGTGGAAGGAAACCCGAAGGTGTGACCATGACAAGCAGGTTAAAAGTCAAATGAAAGTTTATTAAACAGACTCCGTATAATCACAACAGCGTTCACAGTCAGTATTAGCAGTGGCAGATAATACAGTTCCTGGATCACTAAACCATAAAAGGTATAACAGGGCACTGGTAGGTTGCAGAACGGATGTTATAGTCCTTGGGTAGAATAACCTTACCAGGCCAAGCTGTAGTAGTGGAGACAACCGAGGAACACGCCAGTAGGTGTATGAGATGATGCTGGTAACTGGAATGCACTGTAGGAGTCACTGGACGGAACCAGCCAGATGGTGGAGACACGGAGTTAAAACTGAAAGATGCTAGGGTGCGTGGAAACAGATGAAATGAAGAGTGGTTACCGGTGGTAGTGGATACTGCTGGTAAGAAGAAATCCGCTGGGAGAACACCGGCTCTTTAAGGAGGCTGAATTCTGTTGGAAGCAGGTTGCTGGAAACAGATGGGTTAATAGCTGAAAGCTTGGAAGCTGGAAGCAAACAAAGTAATAGCTGAAAGCTGGATCAGTCACAGAGGATTGCAAAGTCAGGCTGCACCGCAGGATGGAAAGCAGGTGCGGGTCTCTTCGTGGATGCTGGAGACAGGAGCTGGAACCTGGAGAAACAAGCCACAGGAGAGAGAGACTGGAACAAGGTATGACATTCAAAGCACTGACATCTATCTGGCCCAGACACAGGATACTTATACCTGCTGCTATGCAGGCATTGGCTGGGCAATTATGCAGATTCCAGCAACGGTGGATTGGAGGAATTGGAGCATGTGATCAAATCCAACATGGCTGCGCCCATGCTGGAACCTGGAGGGAAAACTGGTTTGAAATGAAATGTGCTAACATAATGATAATGGCGGCGCCGGCCGCGGAGGACAGGAGACGCCAGATGACAATTATATGCTGAGACACTTGGAGGGCAGCAGAGGCCGCGGCAGGCATGATACATGATTCTGAGAACCTGCAGCAATAACACAGTAATGGCGGCGGAGGCCGCGGAGGCCGGGAGACGCCATGTTGGATTCAAACATGGCGCCGCTGTGGTAGTGTCTCAGAATGACAGGAGGGATGTGCAGAGTGTTGACACAGATGAGATCCGGATTTGGAACGCTGGGCCAGTCTCAGAAGACACCTAAACGGCAGGTAATGGCGTCCAGATACCCGGATCGTGACAGGTCGCTTATCTTAGTCACACAGCTACCTCATTGCGCCTCTTTTTTTCTTTGCGTCATGTGCTGTTTGGGGGGTGTTTTTTGGAAGGGCCATCCTGCGTGACACTGCAGTGCCACTCCTAGATGGGCCAGGTGTTTGTGTCGGCCACTTGGGTCGCTTATCTTAGTCACACAGCTACCTCATTGCGCCTCTTTTTTTCTTTACGTCATGTGCTGTTTGGGGGGTGTTTTTTGGAAGGGCCATCCTGCGTGACACTGCAGTGCCACTCCTAGATGGGCCAGGTGTTTGTGTCGGCCACTTGGGTCGCTTATCTTAGTCACACAGCTACCTCATTGCGCCTCTTTTTTTCTTTGCGTCATGTGCTGTTTGGGGGGTGTTTTTTGGAAGGGCCATCCTGCGTGACACTGCAGTGCCACTCCTAGATGGGCCAGGTGTTTGTGTTGGCCACTTGGGTCGCTTATCTTAGTCACACAGCTACCTCATTGCGCCTCTTTTTTTCTTTGCGTCATGTGCTGTTTGGGGGGTGTTTTTTGGAAGGGCCATCCTGCGTGACACTGCAGTGCCACTCCTAGATGGGCCAGGTGTTTGTGTCGGCCACTTGGGTCGCTTATCTTAGTCACACAGCTACCTCATTGCGCCTCTTTTTTTCTTTGCGTCATGTGCTGTTTGGGGGGTGTTTTTTGGAAGGGCCATCCTGCGTGACACTGCAGTGCCACTCCTAGATGGGCCAGGTGTTTGTGTCGGCCACTTGGGTCGCTTATCTTAGTCACACAGCTACCTCATTGCGCCTCTTTTTTTCTTTGCGTCATGTGCTGTTTGGGGGGTGTTTTTTGGAAGGGCCATCCTGCGTGACACTGCAGTGCCACTCCTAGATGGGCCAGGTGTTTGTGTCGGCCACTAGGGTCGCTTATCTTAGTCACACAGCTACCTCATTGCGCCTCTTTTTTTTCTTCTTTGCGTCATGTGCTGTTTGGGGAGTAGTTTTTTGAAGGGCCATCCTGCGTGACACTGCAGTGCCACTCCTAGATGGGCCAGGTGTTTGTGTCGGCCACTTGGGTCGCTGAGCTTAGTCATCCAGCGACCTCGGTGCAAATTTTAGGACTAAAAATAATATTGTGAGGTGTGAGGTGTTCAGAATAGACTGAAAATGAGTGGAAATTATGCTTATTGAGGTTAATAATACTTTGGGATCAAAATGACCCCCAAATTCTATGATTTAAGCTGTTTTTTAGGGTTTTTTGAAAAAAACACCCGAATCCAAAACACACCCGAATCCGACAAAAAAAATTCGGTGAGGTTTTGCCAAAACGCGTTCGGACCCAAAACACGGCCGCGGAACCGAACCCAAAACCAAAACACAAAACCCGAAAAATTTCCGGTGCTCATCACTATTAAGGAGGAGGTACCTGAGTCAGAAGGGGAATCTTATTTTACAGTAAATAAGAAATACTCGCTCACCTTCCCGGCTTCAAAGGCGTTAAACTCCTTTTCTGCAACGGGGTACACTGGGTTCCACAGGGAATAACATCGGGGTGTAGCGAAGGATCTTGATCCGAGGCACCAACAGGCTAAAGCTTTGACTGTTCCCAAGATGCTCAACGCCACCTCCTCAATAACCCCGTCTCCGTGCACAGGAGCTCAGTTTGTAAGTTGGTGCCTGCAGCTCAGGCAGCTAACAACAGGCAGGGCTGCTCCAGCAGCCCTGAAAGAGCTTTAAAGAAGTGAAGATTGAAGACTTCAAGGGCTGCAGCAGAGGCATTATATGTGCTAGATGTCATTCTGACATCTCTTGTTACTGCTCCATCACCTCCCCCATCGGCGCTGTATACTCCCGTGTCCCTGGTTGCCGGGTACTTACAGCGGAGGCTCCGGTTCTCTACAGCAGGCACACACACCAGCCGTAGCTCTCCGGGATCGCGTGGCCGCACTTAGGGAGGAGGTAAGAGGGTCCCCCAGGCGGGAAATCCCGGTCCGGCGCGGCCAGGGGGAGGCGGGACGCGCGCGCTGGCGTGGACACTGTGGTAGGGACCCCACTAGACCACCAGGGCAGGGGCACAGATCGGTTTTACTAAAAACCATTTACATATGGCCCACAGTACCCGGTGGTGAAGTCCAGCAAGGGGATAAGGCTCTGACCTGTAGCCCCTCCCCCAGCCCCAGGGCACCATTTAGAGTAAATGTTCCCACCCTGGTGCTGCATCTCTCTCTCCCTCACTCCCTGTCAGCGTTTGGGCGCCATTACTGCATGCTGAGCTGATCCTGGGACTGTTTGTGGGTAAAACCTCCTTTGTAAAGCCGCCTGCATGTCAGCGCTGTGCATTTAACAGGACACTTAAGTATTCTACATGTCTGGTGACAGTGTTAGTTAAGAAACAGTGCATTGCTTCAGGGTTATGTAGTACAAGTACCTTGTGATATACATCCAGTCTTTACTGTGCATTGATATATCTATTGATCTGTATTGCTTTACTTAGTATTACTTAGTATTGCTAGTCCAGTGCAGTTTTATTGCTTGTCATCATTTCTGCATTGTACATGTGACTGTGTGTGTGTGCATATAGCTGCTGTGTGATTTCTATTCCGTGTATCTCACTCAGATTGCTATCCCTATATTCTGTACCTTGAGGGGGCTGAGTGCGTCAGGGTTATTTGATATAGGTATTTCACAGGATATACTCATTGTGTATTTTTCTCTGTGATTTTCAGTCACTATATACCTCTTGAATCCTCTGTTTGTGCTATCACAGGGGGTTCTTGATTAGGTATTATACTGCTGATATTGTACTGTGTTGCCCGTGGTTCACGCTTTCATATAATGTCAGCTTCAAGGGGCAACGGTTCTGCGGCTGATCCCACACTGCGTGGTGGTGACGCTGCAGACACATTGGAGGAAAACATAGCAGCGGAGGGTTCAGGTTCTGGGGGCTCCCTGCCCCTCAGTAGGGCCGTAGCAACGGGGGTCCATAATGACCCACCTTGGGCTGCTTTTTCCTCCCTACTAAATACTCTGGAAACTAGACTTACGCCCCCTATGGGACCTCAGGTGCCGGTACAGCCACATATTGTCCCTGCGGTTAATCCACCATGGGCAGATCTCCTGTCCACTCAGTTACAGCAATTGAATCACTCACTGAATAGACAAAAACCTAACCCTCGCCCGCCTAAGACCAAGGGGTCCTCTAAGTGGGCCATTACTTCCTCACAATCCACCCATGTTCCAGACACTTCGACTGATCAAGATGGCGTATATACTGACACCTCAGACACTGACCCAGATGCTTCTGATGGGGAATCTGTTACGCAGGTGGATGTTCCTGACTTATTGGAGGCTATCAGGCTGATTCTTCAAATTGATGATGACCCAGAACCTGTTACCTCTAAGAAACCGGTTAGGTATAAACGTCAGAAGGTTGTTAAACAAGTTTTGCCTCATTCTGACCACTTAGTTGACATACATCAGGAATCCCGGGAAAATGCAGGAAAGAAATTCACACCTCACAAGAAGATGCTGGCTCACTATCCCCTCACTGCGGAGTTAAGTAAGAATTGGGAAACACCACCGCCGGTGGACTCACAAGTGGCGCGGCTGGTGATGTCCTCTGCTCTGCCTGTAACTACCGTCACCTCTCTGAAAGAACCGATAGATAAGCGTGTGGAGGGTTGCCTAAAAGCTATTTACACCCTCACAGGAGCTGTGCATTGACCCACTATTGCAGCTACTGGGGCTGCAGAAGCTATTGAAGCATAGGCTCAGGAGGTGGAAGCAGAGCTGCCGTTCAACTTTTCTAAAAATGCTAGACAATGTCTTTCGTATATTGGGGGTCATTCCGAGTTGTTCGCTCGTTGCCGATTTTCGCTATACTGCGATTAGTCGCTAACTGCGCATGCGCAAGGTATGCAGAGCGCATGCGCTTAGTTATTTTACTAAAAACTTAGCTGTTTTGCTGTAGCGTCTGCGGCGCTTTTCAGTCGCACTGGTGTTCGGTAAATGATTGACAGGAAAGGGGCGTTTCTGGGTGGTAACTCAGCGTTTTCCCGGCGTTGGCTAAAAAAACGCAGGCGTGTCAGGGAAAAACGCGGGAGTGTCTGGAGAAAAGGGGGAGTGGCTGGGCGAACGCAAGGCGTGTTTGTGACGTCAAACCAGGAACGAAACGGCCTGAGCTGATCGCAGTGTAAGTCTGGAGCTACTCAGAAACTGCTAAGAATTTTCTATTCGCAATACTGCTAATCTTTCGTTCACAATTCTGCTATGCTAAGATTCACTCCCAGAGGGCGGCGGCCTAGCGTGTGCAATGCTGCTAAAATCAGCTAGCTAGCGAACAACTCGAAATGACCCCCATTGTCACAGCATCGCATTACATTAAGGAGGCGGCCTCTGTTGCCGGTATTCTGGCGGTCAAGGCTTCTACTACGTCCATTTTTGGCTCGTCGGATTCTCTGGTTACGGTCCTGGTCTGTGGAGCTGGACTCTTAGAGGTGCTGCCTTTTAAGGGAGACATTCTGTTTGCTGAGGATCTCAACAAGATTGTGGCTGACTTAGCTTCTGCTAAGACGGCATGTCTACCTAGTACTGCTCCTTTGGTCCAGAAGGTTAAGAGTACTTCCTTTCGTTCCTTTCGTCCTCCAGGTAAAGCAAAGGGTCAGGCATACCCGAAACAGGCTCGCACTTCCAAAACCGCTAAGCCCAAACCTAAACGTGCCTGGGCTGCCCATCAGCCTGCTTCCAAATCAGACAAGCCTTCTGCATCATGGATACGCCATATCCTTCAAGAATCGTCCCCCACATCGATTTTGCCTGACAGACATCCCTTCGGATCAGGTGAAGGCAAAAACTCTTCATTTGGTGGTACAATCCCTCCTGGACACAGGAGTGGTAGTACCGGTGCCTCTGGCTCAGAGACGCAAGGGGTACTATTCACCGATATTCCTAGTCCTAAAACCGAATGGTTCCTTCCGGCCCATTCTCAACCTCAAGTCCTTGAACAAATTGGTGAGAGTCTCCAAGTTTCGGATGGAAACTCTTTGCTCTATTGTTCTAGCTTTGGAGCCTGGGGACTATATGGTCTTTCTGGACATACAGGATGCTTATCTCCATATTCCTATTGCCATGTCGCATCAGCAGTACCTGAGGTTTGCTATTGGCAACCTCCATTATCAATTTCGGGCTTTACCTTTTGGTTTGACCACAGCTCCGCGAGTCTTCACGAAGGTCATGGCGGTAATGACGGCTTTACTCCGCCATCAGGGTGTCAGGATCCTACCGTATCTGGACGACTTGTTGATCCTGGAGAATTCCCCTGAAATTCTTCTCCGTCATCTGGATCTGACCGTCCAGTTTCTGCAAGCCCACGGGTGGCTCATCAACTGGAAGAAATCCTCCTGCTCAGAACATGGTGCACCTGGGGGCATTGTTGGACACTCACAATCAGCGGTTGTTCTTGTCTCAGGAGAAGTTCCTGAAACTTCAGGACAGAATTCGATGCTTCCTCTCTCGTCCGCAAGAGTCGATTCACTCGGCGATGTAAGTACTAGGCCTCATGGTGTCGGCTTTCGACATGGTGGAGTATATTCAATTTCATTCCCATCCTCTGCAGAAGCTGATTCTTGCCAAGTGGGATGGCCTGCCTCACCGGATCAGGTCTCACATGATCTCATTGTCTTCGGAGGTTCGTCTGTCACTGAACTGGTGGCTCCAGCACCAACGATTGAGCAGGGGTTGTCCCTTCTGGATCTCCAACTGGGTCCTTCTGACGGCGGATGCCAGTCTGAGAGGTTGGGGTGCGGTGTTGGAGCAACACTCCCTTCAGGGTCGGTGGACCAAGGAGGAGTCTCTCCTCCCGATAAACATTCTGGAATTGCGGGCAGTGTTCAATGCTCTGATCCTGGCCCAGCATCTGTTACAGAACAGGCCTGTTCAAGTACAGTCGGACAAGGGCCCTCCTTCCGAGTTGTTCGCTCGCTAGCTGCTTTTAGTAGCATTGCACACGCTAGGCCGCCGCCCTCTGGGAGTGAATCTTAGCATAGCAAAATTGCGAACGAAAGATTAGCAGAACTGCTACTAAATAATTATTTGCAGTTTCTAAGTAGCTCCAGACCTACTCACAGATTGCGATCAGCTCAGTCCGTTTAGTTCCTGGTTTGACGTCACAAACACGCCCTGCGTTCGGCCAGCCACTCCCCCGTTTCTCGAGACACTCCCACATTTTCCCCTGACACGCCTGCGTTTTTTTAGCACACTCCCGGAAAACGCTGAGTTACCACCCAGAAATGCCCCTTTCCTGTCAATCACTCACCGATCAGCAGTGCGACTGAAAAGCGCCGCAGGATCCACAGCAAAACTGCTGAGTTTTTAGTTAAATAACTAAGCGCATGCGCCCTGCGTGCCTTGCGCATGCAGCATAGCGAAAATCGGCAACGAGCGAACAACTCGGAATGAGGGCCAATGTCACCACGGTGGCGTACATAAATCATCAAGGCGGCACTTGAAGCTGCATGGCAATGAGGGAAGTGTCAAAGATTCTTCAGTGGGCAGTGTTCATTCCGGGGGTTCTCAACTGGGAAGCGGACTTCCTCAGTCGTCAGGACATACACGCTGGAGAGTGGAGCCTCCATCCAGAAGTATTTCAGCACCAAGTGGACAAGTGGCGCCTACCAGACGTAGACCTGATGGCGTCTCGACACAATCACAAGGTTCCGGTCTTCGGAGCAAGGACAAGGGATCCTCAAGCAGCGTTCGTGGACGCACTGGCGATTCCATGGAACTTTCGGCTGCCGTATGTGTTCCCTCCGATGTCACTTCTGCCCAGGGTGATAAGGAAGTTCAAGCAAGAAGGAGGAATCCTACTTCTGATCGCTCCAGCGTGGCCCAGACGGCATTGGTTCTCAGACCTACAGGGTCTCTCGATAGAGCGTTCTCTTCTACTTCCACAATGCCCAGACCTCCTCGTTCAGGGCCCTTGTGTCTACCAGGTTTTGGCCCGGCTGGCTTTGACGGCATGGCTCTTGAAGCTTCCATTCTGAAGGCCAAAGGATTTTCTGAGGCGGTCATTCAAACCATGTTGAAGGCCCGTAAACCGGCGTCTGCTCTGATTTATCATAGGGTCTGGAATTCTTACTTTGCTTGGTGCGCAGCTAACAATCATGACGCTTACAAGTTTAGTAAGGTCAAACTTTTGGCCTTCCTACAGCGGGGCCTAGACTTGGGCTTTCGTCTGGCCTCCATCAAGGTTCATATTTCTTCCTTGTCGGTGTGGTTTCAGAGAAAAATTGTGACTCTGCCTGATGTTCATACATTCACTCAGGGTGTGTTATGGATTCAACTTCCCTATGTCCCGCCTGTGGCTCCTTGGGATTTGTTGGTGGTTATAGAGGATTTGCAAGAGTCTCCATTTGAATCTCTTGAGTCTGCGGACCTTAAGTGGCTTACGCTTAAGGTTTTGTTTCTGCTGGCTATTGCCTCTGCTAGACGGGTTTCAGACTTGAGTGCCTTATCCTGTCGGTCTCCCTTTCTGATTTTTCACCGTGACCGGGCAGTCCTTCGGACACGCCCTGGTTATCTACCTAAGGTGGTGTCTTCTTTCCACCTTAACCAAGAGATTGTGGTTCCGGCCTTTATCTCTCCTGAATTGTCATCCAAAGAGTGGTCTTTGGATGTGGTACGGGCTCTTCGTATCTATGTGAAGAGGACAGCTTCCATTCGGAAGTCTGATTCTCTCTTTGTACTGTTTGGTTTTCACAAACGTGGCTGGCCTGCGAATAAGCAAACCCAGGCCAGATGGATTAGAATGGTGATTGCACATGCTTACGTACAGGCTGGCCTTCCAGCTCCTGCTACCATCAAAGCCCATTCTATTTGGTCTGCTGGACCATCATGGGCGGCCCGCCGTGGTGCGAGCCTTGAACAATTGTGCAAGGTGGCTACGTGGTCCTCAGTGAACACGTTCATAAGGTTCTATGCCTTTGATACTTCCGCCTCCCAGGATGCTTCCCTTGGACGCCGAGTTCGTGTGCCCGCTACAGTGCGTCCTCTCCCATGAGGAACTGCTTTAGGACATCCCCGATGTTATTCCCTGTGGAACCCAGTGTACCCCGCTGCAGAAAAGGAGATTTATGGTAAGAACTTACCGTTGTTAAAGCTCTTTCTGCGAGGTACACTGGGCTCCACAGGGCGCTCACCCTGACGCACTTAGCTTCTTTGAGTTTGTATGGCATTAGCCGCTGATACCTTCTCCTGTTGTGAGAATGTGGTGTACGTGGCTACTAATGGTTGTCGTCTCTTTTGCCTGCTACTGTATTGGACTGGTTAACAAAACTGAGCTCCTGTGCACGGAGGAGGGGTTATAGAGAAGGCGGCGCTGAGCATCTTGGGAACAGTCAAAGCTTTAGCCTGTTGGTGCCTCGGATCAAGATCCTACTCTACACCCTGATGTTATTCCCTGTGGAACCCAGTGTACCTCACAGAAAGAGATTTAACAACGGTAAGTTCTTACCATTAATCTCCTTATATGAAAAGTCCTGGGAAAACCCAGAGAAAAAAATCCAAATCCCTAAAAGAATTCTCATTGCTTTCCCTTTCCCTGAAGAGTATAGGAAGAAGTGGGAAAACCCGCCTATAGTAGACGCTTCTGTATCTAGGTTGTCTAAAGGTGGTTTTACCTGTCTCTGGTTCAACCGCCTTAAAGTAGCTGGCTGACAGCAAAATTGAGACTACGCTCAAATCACCATACACGGCTACAGGCGCGGCCTTAAGGCCCACTATTGCCTGTGCGTGGATTTCTAAAGCCATAGTAAAATGGTCAAGCACTTTAGTTACTAGAGGACTTAGATACTATGGATAGGAGTGACATTGACTTGTTCTTACGTCACATACAGGATTCTGCAAGTTTCATGGTGGAGGCCATGAAGGACCTTGGCCTGCTTAATGCGAGGGCTACTTCCATGGCAGTATCGGCATGCAGAAGACTCTGGCTACGCCAATGGACAGCGGATGCAGACTCTAAGAAAAGTGTGGAGAACCTGCCCTTCACAGGTCAGGCACTATTTGGGGACGCATTGAATGCGTGGATTACCACGGCGACTGCGGGTAATTCGACATTTCTTCCCTCCGCAGCAGCACCAGCTAGGAAATCTTATCCTACGCCTTCACTGCAGTCCTTTCGGACTGCAAAATTTAAAAAATCCAAACTCCCCCACCTTCTTTATAGGCGGTAGGGGAAAATCCAGAAAACCTGCACCACCAGTTTCCACAGAACAGAAACCAGGTTCTGCTTCCTCAAAATCTTCAGCATGACGGTGGACATCCCAACCTGGAGATCGGACAGGTGGGAGCGAGACTAAACGATTTCAGTCACGCCTGGGCGTCATCATGCCTGGATCCCTGGGTAACAGATATTGTTGCCCAGGGGTACAAATTGGAGTTTCAGGAACTCCCATCTCACAGATTCTTCAAATCAAGCTTACCCGTTTCGCTGACAGAAAGTGTTATCCTACAGGAAGCCATTCAAAAATTGGTACGAACAAATGTTATTGTTCCAGTTCCACCTCACCTAATAACCAAGGGTTATTTCTCAAACCTGTTTGTGGTACCGAAACCAGACGGTTCGGTAAGGCCTATTTTGAACCTGAAGTCATTGAACCCTTACTTGAGGGATTTCCAATTCAAGATGGAGTCTCTGAGAGCGGTGATCTCAGGTCTGGAGGAGGGGGAATTCTTAGTATCCCTGGATATCAAGGATGCGTAACTTCACATTCTGATCTGGCCACCTCACCAGGCCTAGCTACGGTTTGCACTACAGGACTGTCACTATCAATTCCAGACATTACCATTCGGCCTCTCCACAGCACCGAGGGTGTTTACCAAGGTCATGGCGAAGATGATGCTTCTCCTCCGCAAACAGGGAGTGAACGTAATTCCATATCTGGACGATCTTCTGATAAAAGCATCTTCCAAGGAGAAGCTGTTGCAGAGTATTGCACTCTCAACTCGACTACTCCGGGATCATGGGTGGATCCTGAACCTTCCTAAGTCACATTTGGAACTAACAAGGAGACTGCCCTTCCTGGGGATGATACTCGACACAGAAGTGCAGAGGGTGTTTCTACCACTGGAGAAAGCGTTGGTGATCCAATCAATGGTCCGGGATGTCTTGCATCCAGCCCGGGTAGCGGTTAATCAGTGCATTCGCCTTCTGGGGAAGATGGTAGCCTCCTACGAGGCTCTACCGTATGGAAGATTCCATGCAAGGTTCTTCCAGCTGGATCTTCTGGACAAGTGGTCAAGATCACATCTTCACATGCACCAGTGGATACGCCTGTCGCGGAAAGCCAGATTTTCACTCCTCTGGTGGCTGCAAACTCCTCACCTGCTCGAGGGCCGCAGGTTCGGAATTCAGAATTGGATTCTTCTAACCACGGATGCAAGCTTCAGAGGTTGGGGAGCAGTCACCCAGGGGGGAAACTTCCAAGGAAGGTGGTCAAGTCAGGAATCTGTCCTTCCAATAAACATTATGGAACATATACAACAGACTTCTCCAAGCGGCATACCTTCTGCAAGATTAAGCCATTCAAGTTCAGTCAGACAATGTCACAGCGTGTCCTACCTAAACAGGCAGGGCGGAACGAAGAGCAGGACTGCAATGTCAGAGGTAACAAAAATCCTCCTCTGGGCAGAAAGACATGCGCTGGTTCTGTCGGCAATCTTCATTCCGGGAGTGGACAACTGGGAAGCAGACTTCCTCGGCAGACACCATCTCCATCCAGGAGAATGGGGCCTCCACCTGGAGGTATTCGCAGAGGTGACAAGCCAATGGGGTGTACCTCAAATAGACATGATGGCCTCTCGCCTCAACAAGAAGCTTCGGAGGTACTGTTCCAGGTCACAAGACCCACAAGCAGTGGCGGTGGACGCCCTGGTGACTCTGTAGGTGTTCCAGTCAGTGTATGTGTTCCCTCCACTTCCACTCATCCCAAGGGTTCTCAAACTAATAAAAAGATCAGGAATTCCGGCGATCCTCATTGTATATTGTATATTGTACAAAAATCATTATCAACATTATGACTATGGGGGGAATTCAAATGTTTGAAAAGTCAGTTGGGTGTCTGCTTTTTCCTATCTAATAGACAGGAAAAAACAGACACCCAACCTACTTTTCAAACATTTGAATTCCCCCCAATGTGTCCAGTACATATTATGCCACACTATAGTGCCTCCACTTCATATTGTACCACATTACAGTGCCCCAGTTCATGTTATGTAACATAATGTCCTCCTGTTCATTTTATACCACATTACAGTGAGCATGTCCAGTGGCATACCTACATATATTGAAGGCCCCAAGGCACAAGGTTGTAAGGGCCCCTATGTACCACTACCAACCAATGGTGAAAAATGTATATGACTCATATAACTGTGACAAGGAAGATGGGCCCCTCTCAGCTCTGGGCTTCAAAGCAGCTGCACTCCCTGCACCTATGGTAGCTACACCCTTACTTCAGGTCCTAACAGAGAGGATGCCGGTGGTCATAATACTGACAGCGGCATCCCAGCTGTCAGATTCCCTAAAATTTTTAGTAAGTATGCTAACCCTACCCTTCACCCTAACTCTCCCTACCTGCAGCCTAACTATCCCCTCCTGCAGCCTAACCCTAACCCTCCCCTCCCTCAGCCTAACCCTATCCCTTCCTACACACAGCCTAACCCTCCCTTCCCGCTGCCTAACCCTAACCCTCCCCTCCCTCTGCCTAACCCTATCCCTTCCTACCCACAGCCTAACCCTCCCCTCCCGCAGCCTAACCCTCCCCTCCCTCCCCCCGCAGCCTAAGCCTAACCCTAACCCTCCCTCAGCCTAACCCTATCCCTTCCTACACACAGCCTAACCCTCCCCTCCCGCAGCCTAACCCTAACCCTCCCCTCCCTCAGCCTAACCCTATCCCTTTGTACACACAGCCTAACCCTAACCCTCCCCTCCTGCAGGCCTAACCCTATTCCTAGTGCCTAACCCTAACCCCCACGCTCCACCCTCAGCCTAACCCTCCCTGGCATCAGAGGTGTAGCTAGGGTTTTCGGAGCCCAGGCAAGATGGAAAATGGCGCCCTCCCCCCGTGCTGTGAAAAATGGGCGTGGCCACGCACCAGAAGGGGTGTGGCCACGCACCAGAAGGGGTGTGGCCACGCACCAGAAGGGGTGTGGCCACGCACCCGAAGGGGTGTGGCCACTGAAAATGGCCCACAGTGCCAGTTACATTGCCCCACAGTGCCAGTTACATGCCCCACTCAGTGTCAAATACATGCCCCACTGTGCCAGATACATGCCCCACTGTGCCAGTTACATGCCCCACTGTGCCAGTTACATTGCCCCACAGTGCCAGTTACATGCCCCACTCAGTGCCAGATACATACCCCACTCAGTGCCAGATACATGCCCCACTGTGCCAGTTACATGCCCCACTGTGCCAGTTACATGCCCGACTCAGTGCCAGTTACATGCCCCACTCAGTGCCAGATACATGCCCCACTGTGCCGCCCCCCCCCCCCCACCCGGTCACTCACCGCTTGTTGATATGTGAGGGGAGGAGAGCGCAGCACAGCGCCTCTCCTTCCCCTCACCGTTCCAGGTTTCCGACGGCTGTGTGGCGCCGGTTCGCTAGCCAATCAGAGCTCGCGGACCGGCAGCCAATCAGGAGCCGGTCCGCAAGCTCTGATTGGCTAACGCCGCCGGAGACCGGACACACGCAGCGCTGCTGGCAGCGCTGCTAGTGCTAGCAGCGGCAGTGAGGGGAGGGAGAGACGCTGCGCTCTCCTCCCCTCACATTTCTGCGTGATGGGGGCGAGTGGGGCATGATGCCCTGTCCGCCGGCGGCGCCCCCCTCTCCTGGGCCTACCCTTGTTACGCCTCTGCCTGGCATACTTACATTCGGGATGCTAACTATCATGATTCCGGTGTCAGGATTCTCACCTGTGTTGGGATTACATCACAGTCTACTGACTGCCGGCATCCTAACTGTCGGTATGCTAAGTACATCCTGAGACAGGAGAGCACGGTAATAGAAGTAGAGAGAAATTACTCTTTGGCTTAGCTTTAAGCAGATTGATGTCCACCTACAGTAAGTTAGGGTTTGCTTTGTGTAGTGTAGAAACTGGAACAACAACAACTGGCATGAGAGGAGAGAAAGGTTATACAGCTGCACACAAACCTCTCAAATTGTTTGGAAGCAAAAGGGAGGAGGGATAACAGGTGGAAAAATATGTAGGATAGATAGAAGTTTTCTTGAGGTTAGAAGAGATGAGCATGTATTTGAAGACAGATGGGTAATCTCCAGCTAAAGAACTGAGCTAGATGTGGGAACCATTTAAGGGAGGGAACAGAAGTTGTGGGAGAATGTGGTTAAGAGGGCATATTGAGAGGGGCAGGAAAACAGTAGTGTGGTCCTCGGAAAACAGAAAGACAGTGGACAGGTAAGTGCAGGAGAAAGTGTGAGCTGGATGTTGGATTTGGGAAAGGAGATTTCTTAAATAATACTGTTGATGGAGCAGCTCTGAAAGCAATGGCTAACATTGTCTCCTCTCTTTACAGTTTATTATTATTTAGGTATTATCATTTACAGTATATAGTGCATATCATTGTATGCAAGATTGTAGGGCAAATGATTCAGATCACTCCCAGGACCATTTGAGCTAACAGTCTAAATTTTATACCACGCACGCATACATACTAGGGTAAATTTGGTCAGAAGCATATGTATAGGGTCCGGGTTTGCTGGATGTGTGGGATGTCGGACGATCTCAGACTTTTTTTTTTTAAAGCTGCAATCATTTGCAAGGCATGGAATTGCTTTGTAAATGATTGCCACTTTAAAAAAGTGCGAGATCGGCCGGCATCCCGCACCTCCGGTAAACTCGGACCCTATTACTTATGCCCCAATATTTTTTTTGGGGACATATAAAAATACAATTTTCTTGTTAAACGTGGAATTAAATATAACATGCAATTGCTAAATGTTGATCTTCCCTCATTTTGAAAACAACAAACTTGTATATTTAAAATAGGATGTCAGCATGTAGAGTGCCAGCCCTCTCCACCAAACTGGCTAATCCCCATACAATGTGGTTCACCTTGCCACCACACACCACAATAGCCCTTTCATTTTCATCTGCACCATGTTCAGTATCAAGGTCATTAGAACCCCAGGATTACCCCCCATAACTTTCCTTGACCAGAAATTTGAGATTTGCCTCTCTTTGCTTAGATGCCTGGAAGATAAAGCCCAGAAATTCGAACTACTGGGCTGCTTGGCTTGAGTTACTCCTGGCCCATGACTGCTCTCCATGTGGCGGTGGTTTCTGAGGGTGGCCATAGACTAGCACAGCATTCAACTGGCAGAGATCCATTTGGAAGGCGAGCTCCATTGTTGCAGGCTTAGTTGAGGCTTACATTGGGTAGATGGACTTGCTGCATCTGCTTGATCAGTGAAGGCCTATTTGCAGATTCACCATGCGGTAAGCATCGGGAAATGCAGAACAGTTTCCTCCAGAGAATTGTTCTGCAGTACAGAACACCCACTTCTTGAGTATCACTCCAGGCCTCCCAGACCCAAGCATCAAGCCCCAGATTAATTACAAACTCCAGAGGCTCTCCAGATTACTTCATGCTATAGGTAACCCATTCTGCTGATGACATTCTGGACCATGGTCTGTTGATCTTGAACATCTGTCTCATGTGTATTGGCCATAGGTAGATTCATAGGTAGATTCACCTCTATGACATCTTGAGCTGTACACCAACAGTAAGTATTGGATTACACTGGAAAGGGGAAAATGCAGATGCACACTCTAAGCACTAAGTACACTGGTAACCAGAACAATTCTAATAAACTCTGCAATTTAACCTGAAGTAAAATTGAGGTTCTTAGCATAATTTTGAGCTCACCTACCACGACCAGGTGACATCATCAGATGAGCCCTTAAACATTTTTTTAAAAGTACTACATTAATAAGAAGTAGCAGCTTAAGTGCTAGAAGTGTTATATATGTGAGAAGTAGCAATTACAGTGTTAAAAAGTGTTACATTAGTAAAAAGCAATTAAAGTGCTAAAAAGTGTTACATTAAGTGTTACAATAATAATGCCCCAAAGCAGCCCAGCCACACAAACCACACATATCCCGAACCCACTCATAATGTTGACAAATCATAAATGTATCCAGTGCTTACCTTTCATATTGCCTATTTCAATATGCATACTGCAAATGCAAGGACCCATACTAATTAAAATCACCCAAGGACATGTGGGAGGGGTGCTAGTTCTGACAAGAAGTTTCTGCCTCGTGACAAGTAAGAGAATTTTAAACGTCTTTTATAGAGTAACATTAGTTTTTAAATGCTACACATTGAATGGCCTATGGCTATTTTTCTTGGGTGCATTTGATTCAAGGGTCTTGTTATAGGAACAAGCAAAGGTCTTGCATCCATCTGGTTTGCCCAAAAGAAGCATTTGATTTGGAGAAGGTTAGAACCAAGAAAATGTTTATAAGCATAATTTCTGCAGCGGGGTACACTGTGTTCCACAGGGGATACATTGGGGTGTAGAGATGGATATTGATCCAGAGGCACCAACAGGCTAAAGCTTTAGACTGTCCCAGGATGCATTGCGGGGTCTCCTCTATAACCCCACCTCCAGGCACTGTGAGCTCAGTTTTAGAGTTGGTGCCTGCATAAGCAGGCCACTTAACAGGGGGGCTGCGCTAGGCAGCCCTGAAAAAGCTTTTTAGAAGACTTCAAGGGCTGCAGTACTTCATATGTCAGTGTGACATACTGTGCTGCTGCTCCATCACCTCCCCAGCGGCATCGCATGCTCCCGCTGGCTCTGTTCCCGGGTACTTGCGGCACTCCAGTTCCTAGGCACACCACCGCAGACGCTCTCCTGGATCACGTGGCTGCTACTAAGGGAGGAGGTAAGAGGGTGCCCCAGGCAGGACACGCCATTAAATCACGTTCCGGTCGCGGTCTAAGGAGACGGACCGGGACACTGGAGTGGACACTGTGGCAGTGCAGGGACCTACTATATCCTCCAGGGCATGGGAGCACAGGTAGGATACCTGAATATCCATTTTAATAAGGCTCCATAGTACCAGGTGGTGAGGACCAGCATAGGGGATAAGGCGATTGACCTGTAACCGCTCCCCCAGCTCCGGGCGCCATCTACTACTGGTGTTCACGCCCTGGAGCTGCCTTTCACTCTCCTTCACTCCCTGACTGAGCCTTTAGATGCCATCTTCTCACAGTAGCTGCGACTGGTCTCCGGGACTGCAGGGCAAGGTGTCCTCTGTAAATCTGCCTGATTCGGCAGGGCTGTGATTTTACAGACACTTAAGTATTCTATATGTCATTTTAAAACAGTGTTAGTTAAGAAAAAGTGTACCTCTACCAGAATATAGTGTGTGAGTATTCTGATATATACATCCGGTCTCGGGCCGCGCATTTATATATATATATATATATATATATAATACAGTGTTTCTCCACATATCACACAGAAGGGGCTCACTCTGTGTATATACTTTGTTTGTGATATGAAGATTACATGGAACCAAGTTTATTGAATAAATGACTTTATTACTTACACTATATCCTACAAGTCTGGAGAGTGCTATCTTTCTCCACTGATATGTGGAGAAACACTGTATTGTACTTTGAGTTTGACCCAATGATTGGATCAGACTTTGATTTGGCACCCAAGCCGTTACCTGTGTTGGGTGAGAGTGTGGGACTTCCCGTACATATATATATATATATATATATATATATATTGCGGTTATAACCGGCACTCACGTACACCATGCATCTGCCCCGGTGCCCCCTCTTGCCGCAAGCAATTGTATCCAATGTATTCGAGTGGCACTCCACGAGGACTTTCCAAGTCAAATAATCACAGAGACAGCGCTCTTATAGTAACGTTTCAGTTATATTAACTTTCGTCAGACCAACACATACAATACATTCACATACCTTTATACCTCACCAAACCCTCGTGTCCGCGTCCCTTCGGCCCGATCAACTGGCGGGGATGGATGACGTCATGGCACAGCGCCTGTGCAACGCGCTCACGTCCCACGCTGCATATCGGTTACCTTGGAGACGAAGACGCAGTGTGAATCATTGCTTAACAGTGCAATACATGTGATACATTAATCGTTTCCATCATAGCAGCATACTAGAAAACTTAATATTCATAAAAATACAATCTCCACCAGTATAAACACTAACAATAATATATACTAGTGTTTACATACAAAAATACACCAAAAGAGACAGAAAAAACATATCAAAAGAGACAGAAAAACATATTTGGATGCATAGATTCACAGAAGCCCGTTTGTAGAAACCTCAAGAGAAACAATATAGTGGCAACTGTTCATTGAGGCCACCTGGAGTCACCGTATTGAGGCGATGAATCCATCTAGCCTCACGTTGTAATAGCAATTTATTTCTATTACCTCCTCGAATGTTATCAGGTTGCTGATCTATGATTTTATACTTCAGACTTGACAGATTGTGTTTAAATCTAGCAAAGTGGCGTGCCACTGGCTGTGCTTGACTCTCTCCCCCCAGTGCCGCTCTAATAGAAGACCTGTGCATGGCCATTCTTTCTCGAAACTGTCGCGTCGTCTTACCAATATAGAACAACCCGCAGGGACAACGTATATAATAGATGACATGAGTACTTGTACATGTCAAAATGTTATCTATTTTCACGAATTTCCCTGAATGTGGGTGTGAAAAGCCAGGTCCTACTTCCATATAGCTGCAAGTGGTGCAGCCTATGCACTTGTAGCAACCTGGCTTTTTGGTTAAGAATGTCCGGATTGGGCTGGGTTTAAACCCAGAAATATCATTATGTACCAAATAATCTTTAAGGTTTCTGTTTCTAGTATAACTTGGTAACAACTTTTTGTGTTTCAATATCCCCAGATCTTTATCTGTGGAGACCACCGGCCAAGTATCCCTAGCATGTTTATTAATTTCTTTGCTAACCACTGACCATCTCTGTACAAATGGAATTTTGTTCTGCATCATATCTGGATTTTTATCTGGATGGTGCAATAAAGTATCTCTATCAATGCCCATTACCTTATTTTTAGTCCTCATTAATTCATCCCAGTTATACCCCCTCTTGCTAAATCTCACGGCCATTTCATCGATCTCGGATTCGGTCCGCACTGGATCATCCGAGATCCTGTGGACCCTGAGGAACTGAGAGTAAGGTAGACTGTACTTAGTTGATGGTTGGTGAAAACTGGCTGCATGTAAAAGAGTATTTTTATCTGTGGGCTTCTTATATAAATTGGTGTGAATTCGGCCCTTATCAATTGAAATATTTACATCCAAATAATTAACCCTTGTCTTACTAACGCTAGCCGTGAATTTAATGTTCTCATCAGATTCATTAATCATCTGTAATGTATCAAGGAATTGCTCCTCAGTTCCTAACCAAATTAAGAACAAATCGTCTATATAACGAACAAAAAACTTTATCTTATCTGCAATTTCTGGTTTTGTGAAGAACAACTTCCTTTTCACTTCAAACATAAAACAGTTCGCAAAGGCAGGGGAAACGCAACTGCCCATTGCGCACCCCTGCCTCTGCTCGAACCAACCATCGTCAAACAAAAAATAATTACGTGCTAGAGTGAGTTTCAGAAGATCTAAAAAGAATTCCAAATCAGGGCCTTTGTACAGTGTGCTCGTGGACAAAAGACGCCTGGCTGCCTCTACACCCCTATCGTGCGGGATATTGGTGTAGAGGCTCACCACGTCCAACGTACACAATATACAGTCCTCTGTAAGTAACGGTAACTCAGTCAACTTATTAATCAGTGAGGTAGTGTCCTTCAGATAAGTTAATTGAGACTGTATGACCGGCTGGAAATAATAATCCAGGTACTGTGAGATCTTATAGTAGATGGAATTCCTTGCAGATATTATAGGGCGACCCGGTGGCACTTCGGGATCCTTGTGGATTTTAGGAATGGTGTAAAACACCGGTGCCACCGGGTAGTCCTGGAACAAAGCCTCATAAACATCAGCAGTAATAATTCTATCATCCACAGCTCGCAATAACATCTGCTTTAACTCATTATTGTATGTGCTGGTAGGATCTTTACGTAAGCGAGTGTATACTGAAGTTTCATTCAATTGCCTATAGGCCTCTGTTTTGTACTGTTGTAAATTCTGTACAATTACCCCCCCACCTTTATCGGCGGGGCGTATTACTATCTGTCTGTCCTTGCTTAAGGTAATAAGAGCTTCTCGCTCCCCCTTAGTCAAGTTGTTACCGGAATGTCTATGGGTTTTAACCGATTCCATGGTCATAGAGTCTAATACCCTGGCAAAACATTTTAGAGAGGAATTGTTGCTCTGAGGATCAAAGTTGGATCTCGGCTTCAATTTAGATGGTACGTCCGTCACCGTCATAGGGCCAGCCTGATGTGCAAAATGTTCTTGTAATCTCAGCCGCCTGTGGACATTATATGAGTCAACTTTCCACTGAAATTCATCAAATGGAGTCGTAGGGATAAATGAAAGGCCCTTATTCAATACTGAGAGTTCATCCGTAGTTAGTGCACGTCCTGATAGGTTGAACACTATGTTGTTTTCTTTTTGGCTTTGGGGACTTTTTTTGTGGATTCTTTGGCATTGCTTGCCCCGCCTGGTGTATTGCCTTTTTTGGGGCCCAACATAGCCCGTGTGTTCATCCCTAAAGGGGGCTTACCACCCCGAGCTCTTTTCGATCCCTCCTCATCACTCTGTGAGGTTCCCTCTCCACTAGAGGTCTCAGTGTATTGGCCCCGACGAGCTCTATATCTATTGTATCGCTTAGGTTGTGATCTCCCCTCTGGGTTATTCACCCAACTGTACACTCAACCCTCCTGATAGTCCTTCTGAACCGTCATAAGTTTTTGTCGCTTGAATTTGACCAGCTCTTGTCTGTAAGTCTCTACTTGGGTCGCCAGTTGTTCCATCCACTTGTTGTCAACATCGGCCTTTAGGATGGAAACATACTGATTCTCAAAGGCAGAAGTCATATCTTTAAGTAAATTCATCTCCCTCGTGGACTCCTCTATCACCAACAGGATTAAATCTAAACTACATTTGTTTAGGATGCCGACCCACTTACGGCAAAATTCACTGTTATATTTGCCTATAGTGGGGATATTCCGGACTCTAAATCCACGCGGTATTTGGCGATTGCGATGGTAATCGGATAATGTGACTCCATGCTTTTCACACCCACATTCAGGGAAATTCGTGAAAATAGATAAAATTTTGACATGTACAAGTACTCATGTCATCTATTATATACGTTGTCCCTGCGGGTTGTTCTATATTGGTAAGACGACGCGACAGTTTCGAGAAAGAATGGCCATGCACAGGTCTTCTATTAGAGCGGCACTGGGGGGAGAGAGTTAAGCACAGCCAGTGGCACGCCACTTTGCTAGATTTAAACTAGTGATGAGCGGGTTCGGTTCCTCGGAATCCGAACCCGCCCGAACTTCAGGGTTTTTTACACGGGGCCGAGCGACTCGGATCTTCCCGCCTTGCTCGGTAAACCCGAGCGCGCCCGAACGTCATCATCCCGCTGTCGGATTCTCGCGAGGCTCGGATTCTATCGCGAGACTCGGATTCTATATAATGAGCCGCGCGTCGCCGCCATTTTCACACGTGCATTGAGATTGATAGGGAGAGGACGTGGCTGGCGTCCTCTCCGTTTAGACTAGAGTACTAGAGAGAGACACAAATTTTGGGGAGCATATTATTAGGAGGAGTACTACTTGCTGCTGATAGTGTGACCAGTGACCACCAGTTTAATTAATCCGTTCTCTGCCTGAAAAAAAACGATACACAGTGTGACACAGTCACATACCATATCTGTGCTCAGCCCAGTGTGCTGCATCATATGTAATACTGTATATCATTATCTGACTGTGCTGAGTGCTCACTGCTCACACAGCTTAATTGTGGGGGAGACTGGGGAGCAGTTATAGCAGGAGTACATATTTTAAGTACAGTGCACACTTTTGCTGCCAGAGTGCCACTGCCAGTGTGACTGACCAGTGACCACTGACCACCAGTATTGTGATTGTCTGCTGACCACCAGTATATTGTGATTGTCTGCCTGAAAAAGTTAAACACTCGTCGTGTGGTGTTTTTATAAACGCATTCTGCAGACAGTGTCCAGCAGGTCCGTCATTACATAATATATACCTGTCCGGCTGCAGTACTAGTGTGATATATATATATATTTTAATTTTATCTCATTATCATCCAGTCTATATTAGCAGCAGACACAGTACGGTAGTCCACGGCTGTAGCTACCTCTGTGTCGGCAGTCGCTCGTCCATCCATAATTGTATACCACCTACCCGTGGTTTTTTTTTCTTTCTATCTTCTTGATACTAGTAGCTTACTTTAGGAGTCTGCAGTGCTGAGTCTGACAGACAGTGTCCAGCAGGTCCGTCATTACATAATATATACCTGTCCGGCTGCAGTACTAGTGTGATATATATATATTTTCATTTTATCTCATTATCATCCAGTCTATATTAGCAGCAGACACAGTACGGTAGTCCACGGCTGTAGCTACCTCTGTGTCGGCAGTCGCTCGTCCATCCATAATTGTATACCACCTACCCGTGGTTTTTTTTTTTTCTATCTTCTTGATACTAGTAGCTTACTTTAGGAGTCTGCAGTGCTGAGTCTGACAGACAGTGTCCAGCAGGTCCGTCATTACATAATATATACCTGTCCGGCTGCAGTACTAGTGTGATATATATATATATTTTAATTTTATCTCATTATCATCCAGTCTATATTAGCAGCAGACACAGTACGGTAGTCCACGGCTGTAGCTACCTCTGTGTCGGCAGTCGCTCGTCCATCCATAATTGTATACCACCTACCCGTGGTTTTTTTTTTTTTCTATCTTCTTGATACTAGTAGCTTACTTTAGGAGTCTGCAGTGCTGAGTCTGACAGACAGTGTCCAGCAGGTCCGTCATTACATAATATATACCTGTCCGGCTGCAGTACTAGTGTGATATATATATATATATATTTTAATTTTATCTCATTATCATCCAGTCTATATTAGCAGCAGACACAGTACGGTAGTCCACGGCTGTAGCTACCTCTCGTAGCTACCAGTCGCTCGTCATCCATAAGTATACTAGTATCCATCCATCTCCATTGTTTACCTGAGGTGCCTTTTAGTTGTGCCTATTAAAATATGGAGAACAAAAATGTTGAGGTTCCAAAAATAGGGAAAGATCAAGATCGACTTCCACCTCGTGCTGAAGCTGCTGCCACTAGTCATGGCCGAGACGATGAAATGGCCGCAAAATCGTCTGCCAAGGCCGATGCCCAATGTCATAGTACAGAGCATGTAAAATCCAAAACACCAAATATCAGTAAAAAAAGGACTCAAAAATCTAAAATAAAATTGTCGGAGGAGAAGCGTAAACTTGCCAATATGCCATTTACCACACGGAGTGGCAAGGAACGGCTGAGGCCCTGGCCTATGTTCATGGCTAGTGGTTCAGCTTCACATGAGGATGGAAGCACTCAGCCTCTCGCTAGAAAAATGAAAAGACTCAAGCTGGCAAAAGCACAGCAAAGAACTGTGCGTTCTTCGAAATCCCAAATCCACAAGGATAGTCCAATTGTGTCGGTTGCGATGCCTGACCTTCCCAACACTGGACGTGAAGAGCATGCGCCTTCCACCATTTGCACGCCCCCTGCAAGTGCAGGAAGGAGCACCCGCAGTCCAGTTCCTGATAGTCAGATTGAAGATGTCAGTGTTGAAGTACACCAGGATGAGGAGGATATGGGTGTTGCTGGCGCTGGGGAGGAAATTGACAAGGAGGATTCTGATGGTGAGGTGGTTTGTTTAAGTCAGGCACCCGGGGAGACACCTGTTGTCCGTGGGAGGAATATGGCCATTGACATGCCTGGTGAAAATACCAAAAAAATCAGCTCTTCGGTGTGGAAGTATTTCAACAGAAATGCGGACAACATTTGTCAAGCCGTGTGTTGCCTTTGTCAAGCTGTAATAAGTAGGGGTAAGGACGTTAACCACCTCGGAACATCCTCCCTTATACGTCACCTGCAGCGCATTCATAATAAGTCAGTGACAAGTTCAAAAACTTTGGGCGACAGCGGAAGCAGTCCACTGACCAGTAAATCCCTTCCTCTTGTAACCAAGCTCACGCAAACCACCCCACCAACTCCCTCAGTGTCAATTTCCTCCTTCCCCAGGAATGCCAATAGTCCTACAGGCCATGTCACTGGCAATTCTGACGAGTCCTCTCCTGCCTGGGATTCCTCCGATGCATCCTTGCGTGTAACGCCTACTGCTGCTGGCGCTGCTGTTGTTGCTGCTGGGAGTCGATGGTCATCCCAGAGGGGAAGTCGTAAGACGACTTTTACTACTTCCACCAAGCAATTGACTGTCCAACAGTCCTTTGCGAGGAAGATGAAATATCACAGCAGTCATCCTGCTGCAAAGCGGATAACTGAGGCCTTGGCATCCTGGGTGGTGAGAAACATGGTTCCGGTATCCATCATTACTGCAGAGCCAACTAGAGACTTGTTGGAGGTACTGTGTCCCCGGTACCAAATACCATCTAGGTTCCATTTCTCTAGGCAGGCGATACCGAAAATGTACACAGACCTCAGAAAAAGAGTCACCAGTGTCCTAAAAAATGCAGCTGTACCCAATGTCCACTTAACCACGGACATGTGGACAAGTGGAGCAGGGCAGGGTCAGGACTATATGACTGTGACAGCCCACTGGGTAGATGTATGGACTCCCGCCGCAAGAACAGCAGCGGCGGCACCAGTAGCAGCATCTCGCAAACGCCAACTCTTTCCTAGGCAGGCTACGCTTTGTATCACCGGTTTCCAGAATACGCACACAGCTGAAAACCTCTTACGGCAACTGAGGAAGATCATCGCGGAATGGCTTACCCCAATTGGACTCTCCTGTGGATTTGTGGCATCGGACAACGCCAGCAATATTGTGTGTGCATTAAATATGGCCAAATTCCAGCACGTCCCATGTTTTGCACATACCTTGAATTTGGTGGTGCAGAATTATTTAAAAAAAGAGAGGGGCGTGCAAGAGATGCTTCGGTGGCCAGAAGAATTGCGGGACACTTTCGGCGTACAGGCACCACGTACAGAAGACTGGAGCACCACCAAAAACGCCTGGACCTGCCCTGCCATCATCTGAAGCAAGAAGTGGTAACGAGGTGGAATTCAACCCTATATATGCTTCAGAGGTTGGAGGAGCAGCAAAAGGCCATTCAAGCCTATACAATTGAGCACGATATAGGAGGTGGAATGCACCTGTCTCAAGCGCAGTGGAGAATGATTTCAACGTTGTGCAAGGTTCTGCTGCCCTTGGAACTTGCCACACGTGAAGTCAGTTCAGACACTGCCAGCCTGAGTCAGGTCATTCCCCTCATCAGGCTTTTGCAGAAGAAGCTGGAGACATTGAAGGAGGAGCTAACACAGAGCGATTCCGCTAGGCATGTGGGACTTGTGGATGGAGCCCTTAATTCGCTTAACAAGGATTCACGGGTGGTCAATCTGTTGAAATCAGAGCACTACATTTTGGCCACCGTGCTCGATCCTAGATTTAAAACCTACCTTGGATCTCTCTTTCCGGCAGACACAAGTCTGCTGGGGTTCAAAGACCTGCTGGTGAGAAAATTGTCAAGTCAAGCGGAACGCGACCTGTCAACATCTCCTCCTTCACATTCTCCCGCAACTGGGGGTGCGAGGAAAAGGCTCAGAATTCCGAGCCCACCCGCTGGCGGTGATGCAGGGCAGTCTGGAGCGACTGCTGATGCTGACATCTTGTCCGGACTGAAGGACCTGCCAACGATTACGGACATGTCGTCTACTGGCACTGCATATGATTCTCTCCCCATTGAAAGAATGGTGGAGGATTATATGAGTGACCGCATCCAAGTAGGCACGTCAGACAGTCCGTACTTATACTGGCAGGAAAAAGAGGCAATTTGGAGGCCCTTGCACAAACTGGCTTTATTCTACCTAAGTTGCCCTCCCACAAGTGTGTACTCCGAAAGAGTGTTTAGTGCCGCCGCTCACCTTGTCAGCAATCGGCGTACGAGGTTACTTCCAGAAAATGTGGAGAAGATGATGTTCATTAAAATGAATTATAATCAATTCCTCCGTGGAGACATTGACCAGCAGCAATTGCCTCCACAAAGTACACAGGGAGCTGAGATGGTGGATTCCAGTGGGGACGAATTGATAATCTGTGAGGAGGGGGATGTACACGGTGATATATCGGAGGATGATGATGAGGTGGACATCTTGCCTCTGTAGAGCCAGTTTGTGCAAGGAGAGATTAATTGCTTCTTTTTTGGTGGGGGTCCAAACCAACCCGTCATTTCAGTCACAGTCGTGTGGCAGACCCTGTCACTGAAATGATGGGTTGGTTAAAGTGTGCATGTCCTGTTTATACAACATAAGGGTGGGTGGGAGGGCCCAAGGACAATTCCATCTTGCACCTCTTTTTTCTTTAATTTTTCTTTGCGTCATGTGCTGTTTGGGGAGTATTTTTTTTGAAGGGCCATCCTGCGTGACACTGCAGTGCCACTCCTAGATGGGCCAGGTGTTTGTGTCGGTCACTAGGGTCGCTTATCTTACTCACACAGCTACCTCATTGCGCTTCTTTTTTTCTTTGCGTCATATGCTGTTTGGGGAGTGTTTTTTGGAAGGGCCATCCTGCGTGACACTGCAGTGCCACTCCTAGATGGGCCAGGTGTTTGTGTCGGCCATTAGTGTCGCTTAGCTTACTCACACAGCTACCTCATTGCGCCTCTTTTTTTCTTTGCGTCATGTGCTGTTTGGGGAGTGTTTTTTGGAAGGGCCATCCTGCGTGACACTGCAGTGCCACTCCTAGATGGGCCAGGTGTTTGTGTCGGCCACTAGGGTCGCTTAGCTTACTCACACAGCTACCTCATTGCGCCTCTTTTTTTCTTTGCGTCATGTGCTGTTTGGGGAGTGTTTTTTGGAAGGGCCATTCTGCGTGACACTGCAGTGCCACTCCTAGATGGGCCAGGTGTTTGTGTCGGCCACTAGGGTCGCTTAGCTTAGTCATCCAGCGACCTCGGTGCAAATTTTAGGACTAAAAATTCTATGATTTAAGCTGTTTTTTAGGGTTTTTTGAAAAAAACACCCGAATCCAAAACATACCCGAATCCGACAAAAAAATTCGGTGAGGTTTTGCCAAAACGCGGTCGAACCCAAAACACGGCCGCGGAACCGAACCCAAAACCAAAACACAAAACCCGAAAAATTTCAAGTGCACATCTCTAATTTAAACACAATCTGTCAAGTCTGAAGTATAAAATCATAGATCAGCAACCTGATAACATTCGAGGAGGTAATAGAAATAAATTGCTATTACAACGTGAGGCTAGATGGATTCATCGCCTCAATACGGTGACTCCAGGTGGCCTCAATGAACAGTTGCCACTATATTGTTTCTCTTGAGGTTTCTACAAACGGGCTTCTGTGAATCTATGCATCCAAATATGTTTTTTCTGTCTCTTTTGATATGTTTTTTCTGTCTCTTTTGGTGTATTTTTGTATGTAAACACTAGTATATATTATTGTTAGTGTTTATACTGGTGGAGATTGTATTTTTATGAATATTAAGTTTTCTAGTATGCTGCTATGATGGAAACGATTAATGTATCACATGTATTGCACTGTTAAGCAATGATTCACACTGCGTCTTCGTCTCCAAGGTAACCGATATGCAGCGTGGGACGTGAGCGCGTTGCACAGGCGCTGTGCCATGACGTCATCCATCCCCGCCAGCTGATCGGGCCGAAGGGACGCGGGACACGAGGGTTTGGTGAGGTATAAAGGTATGTGAATGTATTGTATGTGTTGGTCTGACGAAAGTTAATATAACTGAAACGTTACTATAAGAGCGCTGTCTCTGTGATTATTTGACTTGGAAAGTCCTCGTGGAGTGCCACTCGAATACATTGGATACAATTGCTTGCGGCAAGAGGGGGCACCGGGGCAGATGCATGGTGTACGTGAGTGCCGGTTATAACCGCAATTTACATGTCTGTGAAACCCTAGCTGACACTATAAGTGAGAGCTTGGGACACGGAACTGACAAGGCACCAAAAAAGTTTTTTTGTCTATACCTCCAACTGAACATTTTCTTGATTTCTTACATTTTTGTTGGGTGGTGGTTGACACATTGGAGACATGTCACGGGCTAGTGACAATGTCGACACGAGTGGATATCGACATATTGATGTTGCGGCATGTGAGACATGGTCATTTTCGGATGCGGATGCAGAAAGCATTAGATTCAAGGAGGACTTGGCCACTGCAGGAGGCACAGATAGCAATGATTTGCTATTCACTAAGCTATTACGTCTACACAAGAAACAGATAGACTTTTATATGCATGGAGTCACATTATCCGATTACCATCGCAATCGCCAAATACCGCGTGGATTTAGAGTCCGGAATATCCCCACTATAGGCAAATATAACAGTGAATTTTGCCGTAAGTGGGTCGGCATCCTAAACAAATGTAGTTTAGATTTAATCCTGTTGGTGATAGAGGAGTCCACGAGGGAGATGAATTTACTTAAAGATATGACTTCTGCCTTTGAGAATCAGTATGTTTCCATCCTAAAGGCCGATGTTGACAACAAGTGGATGGAACAACTGGCGACCCAAGTAGAGACTTACAGACAAGAGCTGGTCAAATTCAAGCGACAAAAACTTATGACGGTTCAGAAGGACTATCAGGAGGGTCGAGTGTACAGTTGGGTGAATAACCCAGAGGGGAGATCACAACCTAAGCGATACAATAGATATAGAGCTCGTCGGGGCCAATACACTGAGACCTCTAGTGGAGAGGGAACCTCACAGAGTGATGAGGAGGGATCGAAAAGAGCTCGGGGTGGTAAGCCCCCTTTAGGGATGAACACACGGGCTATGTTGGGCCCCAAAAAAGGCAATACACCAGGCGGGGCAAGCAATGCCAAAGAATCCACAAAAAAAGTCCCCAAAGCCAAGAAGAAAACAACATAGTGTTCAACCTATCAGGACGTGCACTAACTACGGAAGAACTCTCAGTATTGAATAAGGGCCTTTCATTTATCCCTACGACTCCATTTGATGAATTTCAGTGGAAAGTTGACTCATATAATGTCCACAGGCGGCTGAGATTACAAGAACATTTTGCACATCAGGCTGGCCCTATGACGGTGACGGACGTACCATCTAAATTAAAGCCGAGATCCAACTTTGATCCTCAGAGCAACAATTCCTCTCTAAAATGTTTTGCCAGGGTATTAGACTCTATGACCATGGAATCGGTTAAAACCCATAGACATTCCGGTAACAACTTGACTAAGGGGGAGCGAGAAGCTCTTATTACCTTAAGCAAGGACAGACAGATAGTAATACGCCCCGCCGATAAAGGTGGGGGGGTAATTGTACAGAATTTACAACAGTACAAAACAGAGGCCTATAGGCAATTGAATGAAACTTCAGTATACACTCGCTTACGTAAAGATCCTACCAGCACATACAATAATGAGTTAAAGCAGATGTTATTGCGAGCTGTGGATGATAGAATTATTACTGCTGATGTTTATGAGGCTTTGTTCCAGGACTACCCGGTGGCACCGGTGTTTTACACCATTCCTAAAATCCACAAGGATCCCGAAGTGCCACCGGGTCGCCCTATAATATCTGCAAGGAATTCCATCTACTATAAGATCTCACAGTACCTGGATTATTATTTCCAGCCGGTCATACAGTCTCAATTAACTTATCTGAAGGACACTACCTCACTGATTAATAAGTTGACTGAGTTACCGTTACTTACAGAGGACTGTATATTGTGTACGTTGGACGTGGTGAGCCTCTACACCAATATCCCGCACGATAGGGGTGTAGAGGCAGCCAGGCGTCTTTTGTCCACGAGCACACTGTACAAAGGCCCTGATTTGGAATTCTTTTTAGATCTTCTGAAACTCACTCTAGCACGTAATTATTTTTTGTTTGACGATGGTTGGTTCGAGCAGAGGCAGGGGTGCGCAATGGGCAGTTGCGTTTCCCCTGCCTTTGCGAACTGTTTTATGTTTGAAGTGGAAAGGAAGTTGTTCTTCACAAAACCAGAAATTGCAGATAAGATAAAGTTTTTTGTTCGTTATATAGACGATTTGTTCTTAATTTGGTTAGGAACTGAGGAGCAATTCCTTGATACATTACAGATGATTAATGAATCTGATGAGAACATTAAATTCACGGCTAGCGTTAGTAAGACAAGGGTTAATTATTTGGATGTAAATATTTCAATTGATAAGGGCCGAATTCACACCAATTTATATAAGAAGCCCACAGATAAAAATACTCTTTTACATGCAGCCAGTTTTCACCCACCATCAACTAAGTACAGTCTACCTTACTCTCAGTTCCTCAGGGTCCACAGGATCTCGGATGATCCAGTGCGGACCGAATCCGAGATCGATGAAATGGCCGTGAGATTTAGCAAGAGGGGGTATAACTGGGATGAATTAATGAGGACTAAAAATAAGGTAATGGGCATTGATAGAGATACTTTATTGCACCATCCAGATAAAAATCCAGATATGATGCAGAACAAAATTCCATTTGTACAGAGATGGTCAGTGGTTAGCAAAGAAATTAATAAACATGCTAGGGATACTTGGCCGGTGGTCTCCACAGATAAAGATCTGGGGATATTGAAACACAAAAAGTTGTTACCAAGTTATACTAGAAACAGAAACCTTAAAGATTATTTGGTACATAATGATATTTCTGGGTTTAAACCCAGCCCAATCCGGACATTCTTAACCAAAAAGCCAGGTTGCTACAAGTGCATAGGCTGCACCACTTGCAGCTATATGGAAGTAGGACCTGGCTTTTCACACCCACATTCAGGGAAATTCGTGAAAATAGATAACATTTTGACATGTACAAGTACTCATGTCATCTATTATATACGTTGTCCCTGCGGGTTGTTCTATATTGGTAAGACGACGCGACAGTTTCGAGAAAGAATGGCCATGCACAGGTCTTCTATTAGAGCGGCACTGGGGGGAGAGAGTCAAGCACAGCCAGTGGCACGCCACTTTGCTAGATTTAAACACAATCTGTCAAGTCTGAAGTATAAAATCATAGATCAGCAACCTGATAACATTCGAGGAGGTAATAGAAATAAATTGCTATTACAACGTGAGGCTAGATGGATTCATCGCCTCAATACGGTGACTCCAGGTGGCCTCAATGAACAGTTGCCACTATATTGTTTCTCTTGAGGTTTCTACAAACGGGCTTCTGTGAATCTATGCATCCAAATATGTTTTTTCTGTCTCTTTTGATATGTTTTTTCTGTCTCTTTTGGTGTATTTTTGTATGTAAACACTAGTATATATTATTGTTAGTGTTTATACTGGTGGAGATTGTATTTTTATGAATATTAAGTTTTCTAGTATGCTGCTATGATGGAAACGATTAATGTATCACATGTATTGCACTGTTAAGCAATGATTCACACTGCGTCTTCGTCTCCAAGGTAACCGATATGCAGCGTGGGACGTGAGCGCGTTGCACAGGCGCTGTGCCATGACGTCATCCATCCCCGCCAGCTGATCGGGCCGAAGGGATGCGGGACACGAGGGTTTGATGAGGTATAAAGGTATGTGAATGTATTGTATGTGTTGGTCTGACGAAAGTTAATATAACTGAAACGTTACTATAAGAGTGCTGTCTCTGTGATTATTTGACTTGGAAAGTCCTCGTGGAGTGCCACTCGAATACATTGGATATATATATATATATATATATATATATATACTCCCAGGTACAGCGGCACTCAGATGTAGAATACGTTCAAGGCAGAATATACAACGTTTCGGAGAACCTTATTACCACTCCGTCATCAGGAGTGGTAATAAAGTTCTCCGAAACGTTGTATATTCTGCCTTGAACGTATTCTACATCTGAGTGCCGCCGTACCTGGGAGTATGCTGTGGGCCTATTTGGGCACCTAGGAGGGCACCGGAGCCATTGCATCTATTATTGGGAGTGCTGCCCTAATTGCAGATATATATATATATATATATATATATTTACTAGTCCAGTGCTATTTTATTGTCTGACTAAAATAATTATCTGCATTGTCACTGTGACTGTGTGTGCCTGGACCTGCTGTGTGGATTTCACTTTCAGTGTATCCCAGCTATAGCTATCACTGTATTCTGTACCCTAAGGGAGTAGGTGCATCAGGGTACAATATATAGTGCTGCGCAGTATTTACAGTTCAGTGTATTCTACTGTGTATTTCAGTCACCTCATACCGCATTTATTCTCTGTTTGTGTTTCTGTATTTTCGGTCACATAAATAGGGTATTTATTTGCAGGTATTGTATTTGTCTGGCTGTATCGTACTCTTACGCTCTACGGTTACATTCACTATAATGTCTACCACAAAGTGCGGGAAATCCGCGGACGCCCCTGCATCATGCAGTGCTTGCACCACGAATTTGCCTGAGGGGGAAGTTTTGAAGGATGGTCTGTGTAATATGTGCCATACATCTCCCAGTCAGCCCGCTGCTCCTGTAGCCAATCAGGAGCCACCTTGGCAGCGTTCTCAAATACGCTAAAAATACGCTTGTGACACGCCTCATGCACCCTATGGGACCTCCTGTGCCATTGCAGCCACATATTGTCCCTGTGGTAAATCCGCCCTGGGCGGACACTCTGTCTACCCAGATACAACAATTGAATCAATCTTTGGTTAGACAAAAATCTACCCCCCGTCCCTCTGGAATCAAGGGGTCATCTAAGCGGGCCGCTTCCTCCTCACAATCCACTAATATTTCAGATGATACTGCTTATGAGGATGGGGAGTATACTGATCCGTCAGACACTGATACGGTTGCTTCTGATGAGGGACCTAGGTTGGTTGATGTCGCAGGTTGATGTCCCTGACCTAGTGGAGGCTATTAAGCTGATTGATGTCGCAGGTTGATGTCCCTGACCTAGTGGAGGCTATTAAGCTGATTTTACAAATTGATGATGAGGTAGATCCCACTACTGTGTCTAATAAACCTGATAAGTTTAAACGTCAAAAGGTAGCTAAATTAGTCTTACCGCATTCTGACCATTTAGTAGACATAAGTCAGGAACCCTGGTCTTCTCCAGGAAAGAAATTCTCCCTGTCTAAAAAGATGCTACAGTAGCTCATTATCCTATCCCTGTTGAGTTGAGTAACAAGTGGGAAAATTCACCACCGGTGGACTCTCATGTCACCCGTCTTGTGGTGTCATCTACTCTGTCTGTCACCACTGTCACCTCACTGAAGGAACCAATAGATAAGCGTGTGGAGGGATGCCTGAAGTTTATTTACACTCTTACCAGTGCTGTACATAGACCCACTATGGCAGCCTCCTGGGCAGCAAAAGGAATTGAAGCATGGGTTCAGGCGATAGAGGAAGATCTGAAACAAGAAAAGATTCCTCTTTGAGGTGCAGCAAAAGAGCAGCAAATAGATGGTACCTAATAGATCACCAACCTATACAAACAGTACGTAAAAAGAAAAGGTACAATCTCACTTTTTGCGCTCCAAATGTCCCTTCACTTGGATAATCCTCACATCGATGATAGAATATACATGAAACAGAAAATAAAACACATTATAGTGTAATACTGTATGTAAATAAAGTTCTTTTCCCCTGTGCAGCGGAGACTATGAGTGATGGAAAACAGTCCCAGTAGAGATCAGACGTCCACCTTCTTATGGGATCACCGGAAATGGTGTGATGATAACTTGACAATAGGTTCTTACATGTATGCTTACTTGTAAAAATGTAGTAGAACACCCATAAAGGTTTCTTTAGAGGAGATACTTCTTCATTTCTCTTTACACCATATGGTATGGATGAATACCACTCGTGGAAATATAATGTAGAATTACAAAAGGGAAGCCAAATTATGGCAAAGCAAACCCCTTTTATTTTCTAAAAAATTACAAACAAACAACCAATCGTACCCAGAGTGGGAAACAGAGATGGATTTCAGCTGACAAAGTTACATCCGGATATAACAAGGTCATATGCTCCCCTCAATGAATACACTGGTAAAGGACTTCAAAGTAACACTGTATCGACGCGTTTCGACGCTCTGCGGCGTCTTTATCAAGATAAAACAGTGTATTTAACTAAAATAACAAAAACATCAATCAAAATATATTTCATGTTATTGATAAAACATCCTAAATAAAAACATCATGGAATAACACATGGAACATACCACTGGTGTGCAGCATCTCATGTCTGGTCAGCTGAATGAAATGATTCACTAGCTGACCTCCCTTAAATAACAAGAACCTGGTGTATTATTAACCAATTATCCAATGAGGTGTAATATAATTTGATGGACATTTGAATGCACCAATCAGACATGCAATTTATTTGCATAATGGGCGCCAAGCTTAAATACCCTTCAGGATATTATCCTACATCCTCCTCCTACGATTTACCGTCTGGTTGCCAAGACAACCCGCCGGAAGTGCTACAACTGCGTCACCTCCTCCCACCCAGCGCCCATTACAACTGAACATGCATTCCATCTTCATGGCCGCAGCTCACAATAAACATATCCCCCATACAATATGTAATGATGTTTCACGCTGCCATAGTATTATACATACAAATAACCCAGCGCTGCACCACCGGACACCTATAATTATGCTTCCGGGTTGACAGTGCGGTATTATATCTGGTTGCTATGGCAACCCGCTGGAACTCCTCTGACCCGTCACTTCCTTAAGTTCAGCCCCCGTCATAGCCGAACTTGCGTCTCATCGCTATGGTTATGGCTCTTGCACCTATCAGGCAACGACATGTCATGTTGCCATAGCAACCCACTGACGGCTTGTGTGGACCTTCAAATATATATGATCCAGTGCTGTCCGGCTGGACATATAATACAAATCCCCACCACATATATACTTAACACGGGCAAAGTAATAATAAATGATGGAAGCGGACATGTATACCTTATATATGGGATAATCATTGCCCACAATAAAGATGGCCACTATTATCTTGAATTACCCTTAATAAGTACCAATGGGAAATGTGAACAGGGACTAAAGATACATCTCTGCTTAATGCAACATATATTAAGCAGCATATACAAACTCATGAGAAAAAACACCAAAAAGAATTGAAATATCACAAAAACCATCTAATTTCGAAATCATGATTCAAACCGTGAGGCTTAAGGCTATTAAATTCATAGATGTTTTTCATTTCTGCTTTTGCCAATCTATTATCTCTATCTCTTGTCCTCCAGTTGTTTTTTATCCATTTTATGGCACAAAAACTTTTGATTCCTTTTACTGACTTATCATGTTTCTCTTTGAAGTGTAACGAGAAAGGATGATTAATATTTCCATTGGTGATATTTCTCACGTGTTCAGACCATCGAATTTTCACTTGGCGTGTGGTTTTTCCTATATACAATAGGTTGCACTTACATATAATACCATATATGACATAGTCTGTATGGCATGTAATAAATTCGTCTATTTTCATAACTTTCTTTTCCCAGCAAAAATTGGTCACTTTAGATTCACTACTTGGACAGGATTTGCACATTTTGCAATCCCCACACCGATAAAAACCCTTATTCCTAGGGAGAAAACGTTTACCATCCATATGTAATGCACTTTATACCAGGTTATTTTTAATATTAGGTGCCCTCCTATAGGTAAACTTTGGTCTCTCGGGTAGTACATTTCTTAAAATTTCATCTTTAAGAAGGATGTTCCAATTATTCCTAATGATTCCCTCGATCCTTTTATACTGTTTATTGAATTGGGTATGAAAGGATACTTGGAAATTGGTGGTGTTCTTAGATCCTTTCCCCTTATTTCTCAATAACGTGGATCTGTCTATACTGCCCACTTCTTCTGAAACTTGGGATAATTTTGCACCTTTGTACCCTTTGTTTGTAAAACTCTTGATCATGATGGATGCTTGTTCCTTATATTTAACATCATTGGAACAATTCCTACGCAGTTTAAGTAGCAGGCCTCTAGGTACATTTTCTAACCAAATAGGTAAATGGTTACTATTTAGGGGTATATACGTATTACAATCCGTAGGTTTTATATAATTGCTAGTGGTAAGGACTCCCTCCAAAACTTCAATATTCAAATCCAAGAAGTGGACAGACAGTCGGCTGCTTTCAAATGATAATTGAATATTTAAATTATTGTTATTCAGATATTGGCAGAATTCGTGGAGGGTAGACTCATCCCCCTTCCAAATAAAGATGATATCGTCTATATACCGCCACCACCGCACCAGGTTCGCACCCCAGCCATGCCCCGTCCAAACATGGGACTCCTCCCATCTGGACATAAACAGATTGATTTCGAAATTAGATGGTTTTTGTGATATTTCAATTCTTTTTGGTGTTTTTTTCATGAGTTTGTATATGCTGCTTAATATATGTTGCATTAAGCAGAGATGTATCTTTAGTCCCTGTTCACATTTCCCATTGGTACTTATTAAGTGTAATTCAAGATAATAGTGGCCATCTTTATTGTGGGCAATGATTATCCCATATATAAGGTATACGTGTCCGCTTCCATCATTTATTATTACTTTGCCCGTGTTAAGTATATATGTGGTGGGGATTTGTATTATATGTCCAGCCAGACAGCACTGGATCATATATATTTGAAGGTCCACACAAGCCGTCAGCAGGTTGCTATGGCAACGTGACATGTCGTTGCCTGATAGGTGCAAGAGCCATAACCATAGCGATGAGACGCAAGTTCGGCTATGACGGGGGCTGAACTTAAGGAAGTGACGGGTCAGAGGAGTTCTGGCGGGTTGCCATAGCAACCAGATATAATACCGCACTGTCAACCCGGAAGCATAATTATAGGTGTCCGGTGGTGCAGCACTGGGTTATTTGTATGTATAATACTATGGCAGCGTGAAACATCATTACATATTGTATGGGGGATATGTTTATTGTGAGCTGCGGCCATGACGATGGAACGCATGTTCAGTTGTAATGGGCGCTGGATGGGAGGAGGTGACGCAGTTGTAGCACTTCCGGCGGGTTGTCTTGGCAACCAGACGCTAACTCGTAGGAGGAGGATGTAGGATAATATCCTGAAGGGTATTTAAGCTTGGCGCCCATTATGCAAATAAATTGCATGTCTGATTTGTGCGTTCAAATGTCCATCAAATTATTTTACACCTCATTGGATAATTGGTTAATAATACACCAGGTTCTTGTTATTTAAGGGGGGTCAGCTAGTGAATCATTTCATTCAGCTGACCAGACATGAGATGCTGCACACCAGTGGTATGTTCCATGTGTTATTCCGTGATGTTTTTATTTAGGATGTTTTATCAATAACATGAAATATATTTTGATTGATGTTTTTGTTATTTTAGTTAAATACACTGTTTTATCTTGATAAAGACGCCGCAGAGCGTCGAAACGCGTCGAAACGCGTTGATACAGTGTTACTTTGAAGTACTTTACCAGTGTATTCATTGAGGGGAGCATATGACCTTGTTATATCCAGATGTAACTTTGTCAGCTGAAATCCATCTCTGTTTCCCACTCTGGGTACGATTGATTGGTTGTTTGTTTGTAATTTTTTTAAAAATAAAAGGGGTTTGCTTTGCCATAATTTGGCTTCCCTTTTTTAATTCTACATTATATTTCCACAAGTGGTATTCATCCATACCATATGGTGTAAAGAGAAAGGAAGAAGTATCTCCTCTAAAGAAACCTTTATGGGTGTTCTACTACATTTTTACAAGTAAGCATACATGTAAGAACCTATTGTCAAGTTATCATCACACCATTTCGGGTGATCCCATAAGAAGGTGGACGTCTGATCTCTACTGGGACTGTTTTCCATCACTCATAGTCTCCGCTGCACAGGGGAAAATAACTTTATTCACATACAGTATTACACTATATTGTGTTTTATTTTCTGTTTCATGTATATTCTATCATCGATGTGAGGATTATCCAAGTGAAGGGACATTTGGAGCGCAAACAGTGAGATTGTACCTTTTCTTTTTACGATAGAGGAAGATCTGCCTCAGGATATATCTGACACTGCCAGACAATATCTATCTCATATTACCACCGCCTCCCAATATATTCTGGAGGCATCCTCTGCGGCAGGTGTAATGGCGGCCAAGGCGTCGACTACGTCTATCCTGTCTCGCTGAATTCTGTGGTTGAGGTAATGGAAGGTGGACCTGGACTCCAAAAAAACCTTGGAGGTACTCCCTTTTAAGGGAGACATCCTATTTGGGGAAGATGTGAATTAGATTGTGACTGACTTAGCGGCTGCTAAGACTGCATTTCTCCCGAATACTAATCCTTCTGCACAGAAGGCAAAGAGTACCACTTTTCGTTCCTATCGACCTTAACGGAAAGCAAAAGGTCAGGCATAGCCGAGACAAGCTCGTGCTCCCAAACCACTAAGCCTAAAGCAAAACAATCCTGGGCTGCCCGTCAGCCTGCATCCAAGCAAGACAAGCCTGCTGCATGACAGGACGGGCCTCCCCCTGGGGGATCCCAGGGTGGGAGGCCAACTTCTGCAGTTCACCCAGGTCTGGTTAAAGACCACTTCAGATGCATGGGTGCGAGAAGTCATCTCTTTCAGGAGACGTCCCCCTCACCAGTTCTGCACGATGGTTATTTCTCCGGACCCGTTGAAGGCGCAAGCTCTCCACCTGGTTGTGCGTTCCCTCCTGGATGCAGGAGTGGTAGTGCCGGTGCCCCTGTCCCAGAGAGGCGGAGGATACTATTTGACCCTGTTTCTAGTACTGAAACCCAATGGCTCTTTCCGGCTTATACTCAACCTCAAATCACTGAACAAATTTGTGAGAGTGTCCAAGTTCCATATGGAAACGCTGCCCTCGATTGTACTGGCCATGAAACCCGGAGATTATATGGTATCCCTGGATATACAAGATGCTTATCTGCACATATCTATTGCCATATCGCATCAGCAATATCTGCGGTTTGCTATTGGCAACCTTCACTATCAGTTCCAGGCTCTGCCGTTTGGACTGGCCACGGCCCCTCGGATCTTCACCAAGGTTATGGCCGTGATGACGGCTCATCTACGTTGTCAGGGAATCAGTATCCTGCCGTATCTGGACGACTTGCTGATCCTGGCGAACTCCCAAGATGTCCTCCTCAGTCATCTGTAACTGACGGTATGCTTCCTACAAGCCCACAGGTGGCTCGTCAACTGGAAGAAGTCCTCGCTGGTCCCTGCTTATAGCATGGTGCACCTGGGAGCACTGCTGGACACACACAGCCAAAGACTGTTTCTGTCTTCAGAGAAGGTCCTGAAACATCAGGGCAGGATCAGATACTTTCTCTCTCACCCAAAAGTGTCGATACACTCGGCGATGCAAGTACTAGGCCTCATGGTGTCGGCTTTCGACATGGTAGAGTACGCTCAGTTTCATTCCTGCCATCTACAGAGGTTAACCCTTTCCAAGTGGGATGGCCTGCCTCATCGGATCATGTCTCAAATGATCTCCTTCACTCCGGAGGATCGTCTGTCACTGGGCTGGTAGCTACAGGACCAGCAGCTGAGCAGGGGCCATCCCTTCTGGATCCCAAACTGGGTCCTACTGACTACGGATGCCAGTCTATGGAGTTGGGGCGCGTGCTAGAGCAACACTTTCTCCAGGATCGGTGGACCAAGAAGAAATCTCTCCTCCCGATGAATATTCTGGAATTGGTGGCAGTGTTCAATGCTTTGACTCTTGCCCTACCTCTGATACAGAACAGGCCTGTTCAAGTACAATAAGACAACGCCACCACGGTGGCATACATAAACCATCAAGGTGGTACTCGAAGCTGCATGGCTATGATGGAAGTGTCAAAAATCCTTTGTTGGGTGGAACGCCATCTGCTAGCAATATCGGCAGTGTTCATTCTGGGAGTCCTCAACTGGGAAGCGGATTTCCTCAGTCGTCAGGACATACACGCTGGAGAGTGGAGGTCTTCATCAGGAAGCCTTTCAAGTCCTAGTGGACAAGTGGGGTCTACCAGATGTAGACCCGATGGCGTCTCAACACAATCACAAAGTTCCGGTCTTCGGATCAAGAACAAGGGATCCTCAAGCAGCGTTCGTGGACACACTGGCAATTCCATGGAACTTTTGGCTACCCTACGTGTTCCCTCCGGTGTCACTTCTGCCCAGGGTACTACTGAAGTTCAAGCAAGAAGGAGGAATACTACTTGTAGTTGCTCCAGCGTGGCCCAGACGACATTGGTTCTCAGACCTGCAGGGTCTATCGATAGAGCGCCCTCTTCTACTTCCTCAACGCCCAGACCTCCTCATTCAGGGCCCTTGTGTCTACCCGGACCTGGCCAGACTCGCTTTGACAGCGTGGCTCTTGAAGCTTCACTCCTGACAGCCAAAGGATTCTCCAAGGCGGTTATCCAAACTATGCAAGAAGGCCCCACAAACCGGCTTCTGCACGGATTTATTATAGGGTCTGGAATTCTTACTTCACCTGGTGTGCTGCTAAGAATTACAATGCTTGCAAGTTTAGTACTTCCAGACTTCTGGCTTTTTTGCAACAAGGCCTGGATTTAAAACTTTGTCTGTCCTCCCTCAAGGTTCACATATCTGCCTTGTCGGTGTGGTTTCAGAGAAAAATTGCGTCTCTACCTGACGTTCATACTTTCACTCACGGCGTACTGTGGATTCAGCCTCCCTATGTCCCTCCTGTGGCTCCATGGGATTTGTCTGTTGTCTCGATTGCCCTGCAAGAGTCTCCATTTAAACCTATTGAGTCAGTGGACCTTAAATGGCTTACGGCTACGTCCTTTTGTTATTGGCTATTGCCTCTGCCAGAAGGGTATCGGACTTAGGCACTTTGTCTTGTCGTCCACCCTTTTTGATATTACATCGTGACTGAGCAGTTCTCTGAACTCGCCCCCGTTATTTACCTATGGTCAGGGCCGAACTGGGACTAAAAATAGGCCCTGGCATTTTTGAAGCACACAGGCCCACCTTTGTGACTCCTCCCCTTACTATTCCTGACTCCTCCCACTTATTAGTCTATGCTCTTACAAATATAATTAATATTCTAACAACATACAAGCGTACATCATTTTCTATTAAAATACACACAACCTGTGGTTGAAGTGGAAATTTTTAAGTGGGGGTATGTAAATGTGAAGTTTGTAAATAAGCGCGCGCCTAAGGCGCGCGCGCTCCAGAAAAGGGGGCGTGGCCACTCAAAAGGGGGCGTGTCCTTCAGTGTAGTTTATCACACCATACACCCCTTATACACATTATGCACCACAATAGTAGGACCCCTTATACTATCTAGTACTGGTGCCTCTTTCACATTATACCACACAGTATGAGCCAAAATTCACATTATAGCACCCAGTATGTGCCGAAATTTACATTATAGCACCCAGTATGAGCCGAAATTTACATTATATGCCCCCAATAGTGCAGTGCCAGATCCACAATTGCCCCCACAGTGCCAGGTATACAAATGCCCCCACAGTGCCAGGTATACAAATGCCCCCACAGTGTCAGGTATACAAATGCCCCCACAATGCCAGGTAAACAATTGCCCCCACTGTGCCAGGTATACAATTGCCCCCACAGTGCCAGGTATACAATTGCCCCCACAGTGCCAGGTATACAAATGCCCCCACAGTGCCAGGTAAACAATTGCCCCCACAGTGCCAGGTATACAATTGCCCCCACAGTGCCAGGTATACAAATGCCCCCACAGTGTCAGGTATAAAAATGCCCCCACAGTGCCAGGTAAACAATTGCCCCCACAGTGCCAGGTATACAATTGCCCCCACAGTGCCAGGTATACAATTGCCCCCACAGTGCCAGGTATACAAATGCCCCCACAGTGCCAGGTAAACAATTGCCCCCACAGTGCCAGGTATACAATTGCCCCCACAGTGCCAGATATACAATTGCCCCCACAGTGCCAGGTATACAAATGCCCCCACAGTGCCAGGTAAACAATTGCCCCCACAGTGCCAGGTATACAAATGCCCCACAGTGCCAGCCAATTGCCCCCACAGTGCCAGATATACAATTGTCCCCACAGCAGCCAGTGCTGCAGCTACTTACCGCTGCTGCACTGCTGCTGCTGCTCCTCCGGGCTGTGAGGGACGGGGGTGAATCAGGAGAGCAGAGCGCCCGCCAGCGCGGCTGTGTCTGGTGCTGCGGCGGCTTCGTTCAAACCAGCCGCCGGTTCGTGAGCCAATCAGAGCTCGCGGACCGGCGGCTTCTGATTGGCTGCCGGTCCGCGAGCTCTGATTGGCTCACGAACCGGCGGCTGGTTTGAACGAAGCCGCCGCAGCACCATACACAGCCGTGCTGGCTGGAGCTCTGCTCTCCTCTCCTGACAGCTGAGACATGCTGCCGCCGGACTGAGCGGCAGCGTGTCTCAGTGACCGCCGGACCGGCCCAAGTGGCCATCGGCCCTTCTGGCATTTGCCAGAAGTGCCAGATGGCCAGTCCGGCCCTGCCTATGGTGGTGTCATCTTTTCACCTTAACCAAAAGATTATGGTTCCGGCATTTATCTCTTCTGACTTATCCTCCAAAGAACCATCTTTGGATGTGGTAAGGGCTCTCCGTATATATGTGGAGATGACTGCCTCTATTAGGAGGTCAGCTGCCCTTTCTGTACAAGAGAAAATATATAGTATACTCTGCGCTATATAACCACTGTATCAGGTTGAGCTATAGTGTGCAGTCTGTCATATAGAATAATTGACTCAGTAGAACTGTGAAGGTATAACAATAAATTCTTTATCTAATATTTAAAAAGCGGTATACATTTCATACAGAATAAGCAGCATGTATTAGGCAACAATTAATTTATAATCACAATTAGTATAGCATGTAATGAGATAAGATATCTTTGTTATATTACTAAAAAATGAATGAAAGTACACTGGCGTCCCAGTGATTAATAAATGTCTCGTAAAAATAATCACGGCTTTATTTAGTAATGAACTTTTGTATATATTGAGGTATAATTACCCATGTGCAGATTTCTGTGAGTATGGATAAGCAGGATCCGTTAATATACGTGCACATAGATTGGTATGCAGTTAATTGAACTGATTGAAGCTGGTTTGGAAAAGGCCGTATATTTTTCACGGCTGAATTCCGGATAAAATGGTTCTTATTGACCTGTGTGAAGATCTCCAAAGAACCCACCTCCTCACACCGGGTGTTAGACCTCACTGCGGAGGCCAGTAGCAGTCACTCGGTACAGGTGAGCGGAAAACTGGACGTCTGTGATAGTGGTAATCTCCTCAAGCCGGGTGTTAGACCTCACTGCAGCGGCCAATATCACTCACTCGGTACGGGTAGACAGAGAACCTGACGTCTGCAGCACAGCACCTGGACGGATGTCAGCGCCCTCGCCGAGAGCCGCTGGCCGGAGCGCCCGGCGTGTAACCAAGCCGTGATGGGATGTAGCTGTGAAGATCGTTGGCTGTGAGACCGTTTGGCAAGATAGGTCAGCAGGTAGTGCCGAACAGCTGAACTTCGGAAAGTGGGCGTCAACGCGTTTCGTCTCCTTGGCAACCGGAGACTTCCTCAGGACGAATCCTGAGGAAGTCTCCGGTTGCCAAGGAGACGAAACGCGTTGACGCCCACTTTCCGAAGTTCAGCTGTTCGGCACTACCTGCTGACCTATCTTGCCAAACGGTCTCACAGCCAACGATCTTCACAGCTACATCCCATCACGGCTTGGTTACACGCCGGGAGCTCCGGCCAGCGGCTCTCGGCGAGGGCGCTGACATCCGTTCAGGTGCTGTGCTGCAGACGTCAGGTTCTCTGTCTACCCGTACCGAGTGAGTGATATTGGCCGCTGCAGTGAGGTCTAACACCCGGCTTGAGGAGATTACCACTATCACAGACGTCCAGTTTTCCGCTCACCTGTACCGAGTGACTGCTACTGGCCTCCGCAGTGAGGTCTAACACCCGGTGTGAGGAGGTGGGTTCTTTGGAGATCTTCACACAGGTCAATAAGAACCATTTTATCCGGAATTCAGCCGTGAAAAATATACGGCCTTTTCCAAACCAGCTTCAATCAGTTCAATTAACTGCATACCAATCTATGTGCACGTATATTAACGGATCCTGCTTATCCATACTCACAGAAATCTGCACATGGGTAATTATACCTCAATATATACAAAAGTTCATTACTAAATAAAGCCGTGATTATTTTTACGAGACATTTATTAATCACTGGGACGCCAGTGTACTTTCATTCATTTTTTAGTAATATAACAAAGATATCTTATCTCATTACATGCTATACTAATTGTGATTATAAATTAATTGTTGCCTAATACATGCTGCTTATTCTGTATGAAATGTATACCGCTTTTTAAATATTAGATAAAGAATTTATTGTTATACCTTCACAGTTCTACTGAGTCAATTATTCTATATGACAGACTGCACACTATAGCTCAACCTGATACAGTGGTTATATAGCGCAGAGTATACTATATATTTTCTCTTGTTCTCCAATTAATTGGCAACCTAGCTAGTTGTCTTACTCAGCTGCTATTGATGCACTTTATGTAATTAATTACTAATTGCTATCAGCGCCGGAAGAATAACAGATAGGGACAGGTGTCTTTTTCTGTTTATTCGTTTGTATGCCCTTTCTGTACAGTTTGGTTTCCACAAACGTGGCTGGCCTGCGAATACAAGAAATAAGAGATCCCTGTGGCGCAACATAGAGTTACATGTAATATAAATTGACATAGAAACCAATAAATTCCTTTGATGTCAAGTCCTTCAAATGAAAGCCGCCTTTATAGTTCCAATCGATGTACCTCAAAATAGGAAAAATAACTTAGTACAACACCGTTTGTTACTATACAAGGGGATTTGATGTTTGATACATTACACTCACATTTAGTTAGTGTAAAAATAGCTCATCATCCTCCAATAAATGACAATTCCTGAGATATCTTCCTCCAATTGAGATATATGAAACTCAGTAGAGAAGAATTATAATGCAACACTGTTTTCATAAAAAACATTAATTTAATAATAAAGTTACACTCACAATGTATAAGAAACAAATTCACATATAAGCCACAATAGGGGCAAACAGCTCACACTCGAATAAAGTTCCAAACCAAAGATCGGGATGAAAACAGCCAGGAAAGTCCTCGTCTTGGAAGGTGTTCACTGATCCAAGGAGTTATCTGTAGAACCACCTGCTTAACGCGTTTCGGACTCACAAGTCCTTCGTCAGAAGCATGCTTCTGAAGAAGGACTTGTGAGTCCGAAACGCGTTAAGCAGTCAAGTTATTTTTCCTATTTTGAGGTACATCGATTGGAACTATAAAGACGGCTTTCATTTGAAGGACTTGACATCAAAGGAATTTATTGGTTTCTATGTCAATTTATATTACATGTAACTCTATGTTGCGCCACAGGGATCTCTTATTTCTTGTATTTTGTTGCATGGTTTGGTGAACCTAGATTGAACTGGGCTGCATTATAGAGCTAATTGCGCAATTACAAGGTGTTTCATCTTTTATCTTGGCCTGCGGATAAGCAAACCTTGGCCAGATGGATTAGAATGGTGATTGCACAAGCTTATGCACAGGCTGGGATCCCAGCTCCTACTGCTATTAAGGCCCATTCTACTCGGTCTGTTGGACCTTTTTGGGTGGCCCACCATGGCGCGTCCGCAGAAGAATTGTGCAAGGCGGCTATGTGGTCCTCAGTGAACACGTCCATTAGGTTCTATGCCTTTGATACTTCCACCTCCCAGGATGCTTCCTTTGGATGCCGGGTTCTCATTAGTGATGAGCGGGTTCGGTTTCTCGGAAACCGAACCCCCCGAACTTCACCCTTTTTACACGGTCCGAGCCATACTCGGATTCTCCCGTATGGCTCGGTTAACCCGAGCGCGCCCGAACGTCATCATCCCGCTGTCGGATTCTCGCAAGATTCGGATTCTATATAAGCAGCCGCGCGTCGCCGCCATTTTCACTCGTGCATTGGAAATGTTAGGGAGAGGACGTGGCTGGCGTCCTCTCCGTTATTGTTGAACTTGATTGTGCTGTGCACTATTGCTTAATTGTGGGGAGGGCTGGGGAGCAGCTGTATATAGGAGGAGTACAGTGCAGAATTTTGCTGATCAGTGACCACCAGTTATCCGTTCTCTGCCTGAAAAAAACGCTCCATATCTGTGCTCACAGTGTGCTGCATATATCTGTGCTCACACTGCTTAATTGTGGGGACTGGGGAGCAGCTGTATTATATAGCACGAGTACAGTGCAGAGTTTTGCTGACAGTGACCACCAGTATACGTTGTCTGCCTGAAAAACACTCTATATCTGTGCTCAGTGTGCTGCTTTATTGTGGGGACTAGGGACCACCAGTATAATATTATATAGGAGGAGTACAGTGCAGAGTATTGCTGACCAGTGACCACCAGTATATAATATATAGCATTACGGTACAGTAGGCCACTGCTGTACCTACCTCTGTGTCGTCATTAAGTATACTATCCATCTACATTCTATACCTGTGGTGCATTTTAGTTTTGCAGTTTGCTGACACAGTGACCACCAGTATACTATATATAGCAGTACGGAAGGCCACTGCTGTACCTACCTCTGTGTCGTCATTCATTAAGTATACTATCCATCTACATTCTATACCTGTGGTGCATTTTAGTTTTGCAGTTTGCTGACACAGTGACCACCAGTATACTATATATAACAGTACGGAAGGCCACTGCTGTACCTACCTCTGTGTCGTCATTCATTAAGTATACTATCCATCTACATTCTGTACCTGTGGGGCATTTTAGTTTTGCAGTTTGCTGACACAGTGACCACCAGTATACTATATATAGCAGTACGGAAGGCCACTGCTGTACCTACCTCTGTGTCGTCATTCATTAAGTATACTATCCATCTACATTCTATACCTGTGGTGCATTTTAGTTTTGCAGTTTGCTGACACAGTGACCACCAGTATACTATATATAGCAGTACGGAAGGCCACTGCTGTACCTACCTCTGTGTCGTCATTCATTAAGTATACTATCCATCTACATTCTATACCTGTGGTGCATTTTAGTTTTGCAGTTTGCTGACACAGTGACCACCAGTATACTATATATAGCAGTACGGAAGGCCACTGCTGTACCTACCTCTGTGTCGTCATTAAGTATACTATCCATCTACATTCTATACCTGTGATGCATTTTAGTTTTGCAGTTTGCTGACACAGTGACCACCAGTATATATAGCAGTACGGTACGGAAGGCCACTGCTGTACCTACCTCTGTGTCGTCATAAAGTATACTATCAATCTACATTCTATACCTGTGGTGCATTTTAGTTTTGCAGTTTGCTGACACAGTGACCACCAGTATACTATATATAGCAGTACGGAAGGCCACTGCTGTACCTACCTCTGTGTCGTCATTCATTAAGTATACTATCCATCTACATTCTATACCTGTGGTGCATTTTAGTTTTGCAGTTTGCTGACACAGTGACCACCAGTATACTATATATAATAGCAGTACGGAAGGCCACTGCTGTACCTACCTCTGTGTCGTCATTAAGTATACTATCCATCTACATTCTATACCCGTGGTGCATTTTTGTTTTGCAGTTTGCTGACACAGTGACCACCAGTATACTATATATAGCAGTACGGAAGGCCACTGCTGTACTTACCTCTGTGTCGTCATTAAGTATACTATCCATCTACATTCTATACCTGTGGTGCGCCTCTTTTTTTCTTTGCATCATGTGCTGTTTGGGGACAATTTTTTTGAAGTGCCATCCTGCCTGACACTGCAGTGCCACTCCTAGATGGGCCAGGTGTTTGTGTCGGCCACTTGTGTCGCTTAGCTTAGTCACACAGCGACCTTGGTGCGCCTCTTTTTTTCTTTGCATCATGTGCTGTTTGGGGACTATTTTTTTGAAGTGCCATCCTGCCTGACACTGCAGTGCCACTCCTAGATGGGCCAGGTGTTTGTGTCGGCCACTTGTGTTGCTTAGCTTAGTCACACAGCGACCTTGGTGCGCCTCTTTTTTTCTTTGCATCATGTGCTGTTTGGGGACTATTTTTTTGAAGTGCCATCCTGCCTGACACTGCAGTGCCACTCCTAGATGGGCCAGGTGTTTGTGTTGGCCACTTGTGTCGCTTAGCTTAGTCACACAGCGACCTTGGTGCGCCTCTTTTTTTCTTTGCATAATGTGCTGTTTGGGGACTATTTTTTTGAAGTGCCATCCCTCCTGACACTGCAGTGCCACTCCTAGATGGGCCAGGTGTTTGTGTCGGCCACTTGTGTTGCTTAGCTTAGTCACACAGCGACCTTGGTGCGCCTCTTTTTTTCTTTGCATCATGTGCTGTTTGGGGACTATTTTTTTTGAAGTGCCATCCTGCCTGACACTGCAGTGCCACTCCTAGATGGACCAGGTGTTTGTGTCGGTCACTTGTGTCGCTTAGCTTAGTCACACAGCGACCTTGGTGCGCCTCTTTTTTTCTTTGCATCATGTGCTGTTTGGGGACTATTTTTTTGGAGTGCCATCCTGCCTGACACTGCAGTGCCACTCCTAGATGGGCCAGGTGTTTGTGTCGGCCACTTGTGTCGCTTAGCTTAGCCATCCAGCGACCTTGGTGCAAATTTTAGGACTAAAAATAATATTGTGAGGTGTGAGGTGTTCAGAATAGACTGGAAATGAGTGGAAATTATGGTTATTGAGGTTAATAAAACTATGGGATCAAAATGACCCCCACATTCTATGATTTAAGCTGTTTTTTAGGGTTTTTTGTAAAAAACACCCGAATCCAAAACACACCCGAATCCGACAAAAACATTTCGGTGAGGTTTTGCCAAAACACGTCCGAATCCAAAACACGGCGCGGAACCGAATCCAAAACCAAAACACAAAACCCGAAAAATGTCCGGTGCACATCACTAGTTCTCATGCCCGCTAAGGTGCGCCCCCTCCGTTGAGGAACTGCTTTAGGACATCCCTGATGTATTCCCTGTGGAATACCAGTGAACCCCGCTGCAGAAAAGGAGATTCATGGTAGACTTACCAAGGTTAAATCTCTTTCTGCAAGGTACACTGGGATCCACAGGGTGCCCACCCTAACGCACTTAGCTTCTTTGGGTTTGTATGGCATTAGCCGCTAGTCCCTTCTCCTGTCGTGAGAATGTGGTGCTATGTGACTAACATCTGCTTTCTCTTTTACCTGCTTCTGCATTGGACTGGTTAACAAAACCGAGCTCACAGTGCCTGGAGGCGGGGTTATAGAGGAGGCCCCGCAATGCATCCTGGGACAGTCTAAAGCTTTAGCCTGTTGGTGCCTCTAGATCAATATCCATCTCTACACCCCAATGTATTCCCTGTGGAACCCAGTGTACCTTGCAGAAAGAGATTTAACCATGGTAAGTCTACCATAAATCTCCTTTTCCAAGAATTCATTACGTACTTATAATTACTGATTTTTGTATTAAACTATTGACCATATACTACACTATAGGCACCCTTTTGGTGTTTATTTTGTGTGTGGATAAATTTAGTTTTATTTGTGTAGTTAAAATTGTTTAAAATATCATTTTAGTCTCTTTTTTTATTTGTTTCAGTCAAGGTTTAGTCAGCGGATCTCAGTTTTCATTTTAGCCTAAAATTAGTCAATTCTTTAGTCATAACCTTTGCAAACAGTTTAATGTTTAATAATACTGTAATGGATTTTGCTGATGAACATTTCTCTAAAATTTCCTTGAGAATTTTGCATACCTTTAAGTTCGTGAATCTAGGCTCAGAAGGCTGAGAATGTGTTACATACTGAGTTTGACTTACTGTAGTACTCCCATATATCATATACAAATGAATGCCTTAAGTTTGTTAAAACAAACAAGTGCAATACACAATCAACAGGTGATATTTATTTTCTGCAAATATCTAGAACATATAATATATTCTTCAAAAATGTAAAACGCTACTTCCAGTGTAAATTTTGTCAAGGATTTTAAATTTAGTTTTAGTCTTCGTCACTTTTGTTTTGCTTTGTTTTAGTCAAGATTTAATCAGTGCATCTCAGTTTTCAATTTAGTCTAATTTTAGACATGAAATAAACTGTCATCAGTGATTACTTTTAGTCAAAATTTTCATCAACAAAATGAACACTGGATTCAACAACAGTTTTATTGGTTAAATACATGTATCCAATGCACGTGTTTGAGCTCATCTCCGCCATGTCCAAAGTAAACACACATGCCTGGACCACAGAATTGCCTAAACTTGGAGTTACCCTTTAAGATTTTTTTTTTCTTTTGTTCAACTTATTTAAAATTACTGCAACACTTATTGCGTAATAAAATCAGTATAATTTATATCAGTAAATACACAGAGGTTTATGAACAATAACACTCACAATTCCTCACCCCTCGCCTGCAAACACAAGTTATACTCACCATAATAAACATTCCCAAATGATTAAACCAAAAAAAAAGTTAAAAATAAAACAATCTGGAGATTATTATAGCGGAGAGGCAACAGTACTCTCATTGGAGTCCTCCCAGATTAGGTAAACAAATGCCTCATATCCTCTGTCTCAGACTCCCCACCTTCCTCCTACTTTTCCTTGTCAAATTAGGTTTTGTGCAAGGTTCAGAGTACATGCAGGAAGCCCAGTCTTTTGTCATTAAGCGGCCTAGTCATATAAAGGTCTTAGTGCATGGAATAACTTGTAATAAGCTGTGCCTGGAGGTGAGCCTGAGTGTACCCATGGGAATTCTGTACCATGTCTCACATGCTTTTAAAGAGTGAAACCATTCCCATCCCAGTAAATTCCCGCACAAGAACAATATATGTTAACCTCTTCAGAGTATTTCAGTTGTAAATACAGAGCTCTCACTATATTTAAATTAGTGATGAGCGGGTTCGGTTCCTCGGAAACCGAACCCCCCTGAACTTCACCCATTTTACACGGGTCCGAGGCATACTCGGATTCTCCCGTATGGCTCGGTTAACCCGAGTGCGCCCGAACGTCATCATTCCGCTGTCGGATTCTCGCGAGATTCGGATTCTATATAAGCAGCCGCGTGTCGCCGCCATTTTCACTCGTGCATTGGAAATGTTAGGGAGAGGACGTGGCTGGTGTCCTCTCCGTTTATTCATTGTTGATGCAAATATTTGTGCTTGCTTATATCTTAATTGTGGGGAGGGCTGGGGAGCAGCTGTATTATTAATAATATAGGAGTAGTACAGTGCAGAGTTTTGCTAATCAGTGACCACCAGTTTTATCCGTTCTCTGCCTGAAAAAAACGCTCCTTATCCGTTATCTGTGCTCAGTGTGCGGCATATATCTGTGCTCACACTGCTTAATTGTGGGGATTGGGGAGCAACAGTATTATATAGGAGGAGTACAGTGCAGAGTTTTGCTGACAGTGACCACCAGTATACGTTGTCTGCCTGAAAAACACTCCATATCTGTGCTGCATTGTAGTATATAGTAGGAGTACAGTGCATAATTTTGCTGACCACCAGTATATAATATATAGGAGTACGGCACAGAAGGCCACTGCTGTACCTACCTCTGTGTCGTCAAGTATACTATCCATCCATACCTGTGGTGCATTTCAGTTTTGCACAGTTTGCTGACCACCAGTATATAATATATAGGAGTACGTTACAGAAGGACACTGCTGTACCTACCTCTGTGTCGTCAAGTATACTATCCATCCATACCTGTGGTGCATTTCAGTTTTGCACAGTTTGCTGACCACCAGTATATAATATATAGCATTACGGTACAGTAGGCCACTGCTGTACCTACCTCTGTGTCGTCAAGTATACTATCCATCCATACCTGTGGTGCATTTCAGTTTTGAACAGTTTGCTGACCACCAGTATATAATATATAGCATTACGGTACAGTAGGCCACTGCTGTACCTACCTCTGTGTCGTCAAGTATACTATCCATCCATACCCGTGGTGCATTTCAGTTTTGCACAATTTGCTGACCACCAGTATATAATATATAGCATTACGTACAGTAGGCCACTGCTGTACCTACCTCTGTGTCGTCAAGTATACTATCCATCCATACCTGTGGTGCATTTCAGTTTTGCACAGTTTGCTGACCACCAGTATATAATATAAAGCATTACGGTACAGTAGGCCACTGCTGTACCTACCTCTGTGTCGTCAAGTATACTATCCATCCATACCTGTGGTGCATTTCAGTTTTGCACAGTTTGCTGACCACCAGTATATAATATATAGCATTACGGTACAGTAGGCCACTGCTGTACCTACCTCTGTGTCGTCGAGTATACTATCCATCCATACCTGTGGTGCATTTCAGTTTTGCACAGTTTGCTGACCACCAGTATATAATATATAGCATTACGGTACAGTAGGCCACTGCTGTACCTACCTCTGTGTCGTCAAGTATACTATCCATCCATACCTGTGGTGCATTTCAGTTTTGCACAGTTTGCTGACCACCAGTATATAATATATAGCATTACGGTACAGTAGGCCACTGCTGTACCTACCTCTGTGTCGTCAAGTATACTATCCATCCATACCTGTGGTGCATTTCAGTTTTGCACAGTTTGCTGACCACCAGTATATAATATATAGCATTACGGTACAGTAGGCCACTGCTGTACCTACCTCTGTGTCGTCAAGTATACTATCCATCCATACCTGTGGTGCATTTCAGTTGTGCGCAGTATATATAGTAGTAGGCCATTGCTATTGATACTGGCATATAATTCCACACATTAAAAAATGGAGAACAAAAATGTGGAGGTTAAAATAGGGAAAGATCAAGATCCACTTCCACCTCGTGCTGAAGCTGCTGCCACTAGTCATGGCCGAGATGATGAAATACCATCAACGTCATCTGCCAAGGCTGATGCCCAATGTCATAGTAGAGAGCATGTAAAATCCAAAATACAAAAGTTCAGTAAAATGACCCAAAAATCAAAATTAAAAGCGTCTGATGAGAAGCATAAACTTGCCAATATGCCATTTACGACACGGAGTGACAAGGAACGGCTGAGGCCCTGGCCTATGTTCATGGCTAGTGGTTCAGATTCACATGAGGATGGAAGCACTCATCCTCCTGCTAAAAAACTTAAAAGAGTTAAGATGGCAAAAGCACATCAAAGAACTGTGCGTTCTTCTAAATCACAAATCCCTAAGGAGAGTCCAATTGTGTCGGCTGCGATGCCTGACCTTCCCAACACTGGACGGGAAGAGCTTGCGCCTTCCACCATTTGCACGCCGCCTGCAAGTGCTGGAAGGAGCACCCGCAGTCCAGTTCCTGATAGTCAAATTGAAGATGTCACTGTTGAAGTACATCGGGATGAGGATATGGGTGTTGCTGGTGCTGGGGAGGAAATTGACAAGGAGGATTCTGATGGTGAGGTGGTTTATTTAAGTCAGGCACCCGGGGAGACACCTGTTGTCCGTGGGACGAATATGGCCATTGACATGCCTGGTCAAAATACAACAAAAAAAATCAGCTCTTCGGTGTGGAATTATTTCAACACAAATGCAGACAACAGGTGTCAAGCCGTGTGTTACCTTTGTCAAGCTGTAATAAGTAGGGATAAGGACGTTAACCACCTAGGAACATCCTCCCTTATACGTCACCTGGACCGCATTCATCAGAAGTCAGTGACAAGTTAAAAAACTTTGGGTGACAGCGGAAGCAGTCCACTGACAACTAAATCCCTTCCTCTTGTAACCAAGCTCCTGCAAACCACACCACCAACTCCCTCAGTGTCAATTTCCTCCTTACAAAGGAAAGCCAATAGTCCTGCAGGCCATGTCACTGGCAAGTCTGACGAGTCCTCTCCTGCCTGGGATTCCTCCGATGCATCCTTGAGTGTAACGCCTACTGCTGCTGGCGCTGCTGTTGTTGCTGCTGGGAGTCGATCGTCATCCCAGAGACGAAGTCGGAAGACCACTTGTACTACTTCCAGTAAGCAATTGACTGTCCAACAGTCCTTTGCAAGGAAGATGAAATATCACAGCAGTCATCCTGCTGCAAAGCGGATAACTCAGACCTTGGCAGCCTGGGCGGTGAGAAACGTGGTTCCGGTATCCACCGTTAATTCAGGGGCAACTAGAGACTTGATTGAGGTACTGTGTCCCCGGTACCAAATACCATCTAGGTTCCATTTCTCTAGGCAGGCGATACCGAAAATGTACACAGACCTCAGAAAAAGAGTCACTAGTGTCCTAAAAAATGCAGTTGTACCCAATGTCCACTAAACCACGGACATGTGGACAAGTGGAGCAGGGCAGACTCAGGACTATATGACTGTGACAGCCCACTGGGTAGATGTATGGACTCCCGCAGCAAGAACAGCAGCGGCGGCACCAGTAGCAGCATCTCGCAAACGCCAACTCGTTCCTAGGCAGGCTACGCTTTGTATCACCGCTTTCCAGAAGAGGCACACAGCTGACAGCCTCTTACGGAAACTGAGGAACATCATCGCAGAATGGCTTACCCCAATTGGACTCTCCTGGGGATTTGTGACATCGGACAACGCCAGCAATATTGTGCGTGCATTACATCTGGGCAAATTCCAGCACGTCCCATGTTTTGCACATACATTGAATTTGGTGGTGCAGAATTATTTAAAAAACGACAGGGGCGTGCAAGAGATGCTGTCAGTGGCCCGAAGAATTGCGGGCTACTTTCGGCATTCAGCCACCGCGTGCCGAAGACTGGAGCACCACCAAACATTCCTGAACCTGCCCTGCCATCATCTGAAGCAAGAGGTGGTAACGAGGTGGAATTCAACCCTCTATATGCTTCAGAGGATGGAGGAGCAGCAAAAGGCCATTCAAGCCTATACATCTGCCAACGATATAGGCAAAGGAGGGGGAATGCACCTGAATCAAGCGCAGTGGAGAATGATTTCAACGTTGTGCAAGGTTCTGCAACCCTTTGAACTTGCCACACGTGAAGTCAGTTCAGACACTGCCAGCCTGAGTCAGGTCATTCCCCTCATCAGGCTTTTGCAGCAGAAGCTGGAGACATTGAAGGAGGAGCTAAAACAGAGCGATTCCGCTAGGCATGTGGGACTTGTGGATGGAGCCCTTAATTCGCTTAACCAGGATTCATGGGTGGTCAATCTGTTGAAATCAGAGCACTACATTTTGGCCACCGTGCTTGATCCTAGATTTAAAACCTACGTTGTATCTCTCTTTCCGGCAGACACAAGTCTGCAGAGGTTCAAAGACCTGCTGGTGAGAAAATTGTCAAGTCAAGCGGAACGTGACCCGTCAACATCTCCTCCTTCACATTCTCCCGCAACTGGGGGTGCGAGGAAAAGGCTAAGAATTCCGAGCCCACCCGCTGGCGGTGATGCAGGGCAGTCTGGAGCGAGTGCTGACATCTGGTCCGGACTGAAGGACCTGCCAACGATTACTGACATGTCGTCTACTGTCACTGCATATGATTCTCTCACCATTGAAAGAATGGTGGAGGATTATATGAGTGACCGCAACCAAGTAGGCACGTCAGACAGTCCGTACGTATACTGGCAGGAAAAAGAGGCAATTTGGAGGCCCTTGCACAAACTGGCTTTATTCTACCTAAGTTCCCTCCCTCCAGTGTGTACTCCGAAATAGTGTTTAGTGCAGCCGCTCACCTTGTCAGCAATCGGCGTACGAAGTTACTTCCATAAAATGTGGAGAAGATGATGTTCATCAAAATGAATTATGATCAATTCCTCCGTGGAGACATTCACCAGCAGCAATTGCCTCCAGAAAGTACACAGGGACCTGAGATGGTGGATTCCAGTGGGGACGAATTAATAATCTGTGAGGAGGGGGATGTACACAGTGAAAGGGGTGAGGAATGGGAGGATAATGATGAGGTGGACATCTTGCCTCTGTAGAGCCAGTTTGTGCAAGGAGAGATTGATTGCTTCTTTTTTGGTGGGGGCCCAAACCAACCAGTCATTTCAGTCACAGTCGTGTGGCAGACTCTGTCGCTGAAATGATGGGTTCGTTAAAGTGTGCATGTCCTGTTAATACAACATAAGGGTGGGTGGGAGGGCCCAAGGACAATTCCATCTTGCACCTCTTTTTTCTTTCATTTTTCTTTGCATCATGTGCTGTTTGGGGACAATTTTTTTGAAGTGCCATCCTGCCTGACACTGCAATGCCACTCCTAGATGGGCCAGATGTTTGTGTCGGCCACTTGTGTCGCTTAGCTTAGTCACACAGCGACCTTGGTGCGCCTCTTTTTTTCTTTGCATCATGTGCTGTTTGGGGACTATTTTTTTGAAGTGCCATCCTGCCTGACACTGCAGTGCCACTCCTAGATGGGCCAGGTGTTTGTGTCGGCCACTTGTGTCGCTTAGCTTAGCCATCCAGCGACCTCGGTGCAAATTTTAGGACTAAAATAATATTGTGAGGTGTGAGGTGTTCAGAATAGACTGAAAATGAGTGTAAATTATGGTTATTGAGGTTAATAATACTATGGGATCAAAATGGCCCCCAAATTCTATGATTTAAGCTGTTTTTGAGGTTTTTTTGTAAAAAAACACCCGAATCCGACAAACAATTTTCAGGGAGGTTTTGCCAAAACGCGTCCGAATCCAAAACACAGCCGCGGAACCGAATCCAAAACCAAAACACAAAACCCGAAAAATGTCCGGTGCACATCACTAATTTAAATCCATTATAGACAGGGCTGGCGACAGGGGGGAGGGGGGTCAAAGGGGACACCTGTACAGGGCCTCAAGGCATACTTGCCTACTCTCCCGGAATGGGCGGAAGGCTCCCGAAAATCGGGTGACCCTCCCAGCCCCCCGGAAGAGCAGGCAAGTCTCCGGATTTTTTAGGGGCCCCCCTGCCCGGCCGCCCACTTAGTGAGTAAAGTGGGCGGTCCGGGTAGTCGATGACGCGATTCTTGCTGAATCGCATCATCATAGCAACGCCCCCTGCTGTATAATGCCGGTAATCGGGGCATTACATAGCAGGGGGCGTGGCTTAAATGATATGCCGTGATAACCCCGCCCCTGTTCTGCCTCCACCTGCCCCTGTTCCGCCTCCGCCCCACCCCCTATGAGTGTCATAACCCTGACCCGTCCCCCTGCTGAGCCGACCTGGCTGCTCTCTCCCGGAGAGAGTGAGCTGTAGGCAGTGTGGCCGCAGCCTTAGAGTGACAGGAGCCTCTCACACACATTGACTGCACGGCAGGAGAGTGCACCCGCTCTTCTGGGTCCAGTACTGTTGCAGGCAGTTACGGGACATGGCAGCAGCTCTGCTGGCCAGGATTCCCGTGTCCTGCACCGGCTTCTTCTGGTGGGGTGTGAGGGTCGCATGGTACCTGCTGTGCGGTGTCTGGGTACTGTGGAGTGCAGCGCAGGAGAGTCTCTCCCTAGGTAAAAGTGGATTGAGGGGGGTCCCAGAGATATCACTGTATCGGGCCCCAAGATTTCTGTTGCCGGCCCTGATTATAGCATCTACTCTTTAATAATTGTTTTGTTAGTCCTCACGTCATGACGTTATCCGTGGGCATGCTACACATTACTCTTATTAGATCATAACTTCCAGCAATCCTGATTTTAGTCTCAGTTTGAGTAGACTGTCCTGCCTTCCCACGATCGACACAACTGTCCCATTTTGTGGTAGGTTGGGAGGTATATGCACATACTGTACAGCAGCTGCAGGTGCCAATAAAATGGAGTTTTACCGCTAAACATGCTCATCAGGCAGGGGCTAACACAGGATTTCTAGAATGGGGGGATTCCAAATGCAATCCATAATTGCCCGCTATGCAGAACATTGGAGCAACTGCAGGAGTCTTCTGGAGTGGTAGAATTACCTAGTACAGAGTCAGACCCTGGTCTTTTTATACATTGCATAGTGTATGGAATGCAATTTAATAATTAACTAGATGGTCTATAGAATAGGCTGTATAAAACATATTTAACTAATATAAATAACATAAGTGGTCAGGAAAAGGTTAAACATCCCGTAATAAATAAATAAATACACAAACATAATAGAAGAACCAGTAGAAAACAGAACTGCACTTTCTAAGCACACATTCTCCCACCTCATGGTAAGGCGTCTGTCTCTTCTTCCTGGCAGCTACTCACTGGTCCAGTGCACTGATCCACACACACACAGCAAACTTGGCAGAAGAAGCTGCTACCACTGGGCATGTGTAGCAGCTCTGCTCTTGTCCCTTAAACTGCACCGGTGGCAGCTCTAGTAATCGTATTGTATACTATTGATATTGTAGTCATAATTTAAGCCGCTGGCCAGATGGAGGGAGCTTTCTGCGCAACTGAAACCCCCCTGTATTTGCCTATGCCAGGAAGCATGGTCACAGATACTAGGTACAGTGCCACATCTACTATAATGCGATCATGACCATAGCATGTCGTGATTCCAGATTCTCAAATGATGGGAAGTCAGCAAGAGAAGCATATTCATCTATGAACTATAAATGCAGCAGCAGAGTATTACATCTGCCTTGCTAAAGATTTACTCGGTAAACCATATTGCAGCAGAGTATTGCATCTGCCTTACTAAAGATTTACTCGGTAAACCATATTGCAGCAGAGTATTGCATCTGCCTTACTAAAGATTTACTCGGTAAACCATATTGCAGCAGAGTATTGCATCTGCCTTACTAAAGATTTACTCGGTAAACCATATTGCAGCAGAGTATTGCATCTGCCTTACTAAAGATTTACTCGGTAAACTTACTCAGATCAATATTGTTGGTTTTTTTGGGGGGGTTTTCTTCACATTACATTGTATGGTTAAAATTTTAGAAAGCTGTTCTAAGTGGATTTATATCTGTACCATGTTAAGAACTTATAGTGATTGATTGGGGTTTACTGAGCTTACATTTGTTAGATTTGATTAACACCTTTTGCTGGAGGTGGAGGGTTGTTGTGGGGGGTGGGGGTTGTAATCAGGTTCAACATGTGTTTGTAGACTTATTTATTCAGTATAGGTCAGGACACCAGTCCGTTAGGACGCTGCAGTGCCTAGTATATGAAGTGGCTAGTTATAAAGTGGCAGCTTAAATCAATAGCAGTGTTATACCTGTGTTAAACCGAAGGAAAACAGAAGGCAAACAAACCAACAAGATAACAGAAGGACTGCATTACAACCACAAAACTCAGGACCAGTAGCCCTCTCCTCACCTCTACCATGACAACTCCAGGACCAGGTTTACCACCTCTCTGGCTGAGAACATCAAGTCCGCCCCTGGGCCTAAACCTAAAGATGAGCAGGGAGCTGTGGGTGGAGAACACCAAGACCAGGTTTAGCGGGGACATCTGCATGGGTCCTGTGGGTGCTCCCCACATTCTCATACTCACCCGTACTATGATCTTATCAAAATAATGTTGATCCAATTTCCCTTCTGACACTGGTTACCTGCAATTGTTCTTTACCTCCCCTTTTGTATGTGTGTGTGTGTGTGTGTGTGTGTGTGTGTGTGTGTGTGTATAAATTTTTTTTTATTATTATTTTTCACTACCACCCCACTGTGTGCTTTTCTTGTAATGTGTGCCTCCACTGATTGCACACCCTGCCATTGCGCCCTACATACAGGGTACATCATACTACTACACAAGTGTCAGTTTACCCATATATGTACTTGGCCCTTGTATGGCTCACCTCCCACAGTGTAACCTTCGAAGTGCGCCCAACATGGGTGCCTCATCTGGTACGCTTGGATGGGATGAAGAATACATGGACCTGGTAGTTTTGTCAGAATCCTACTCTGAACTTTAGGACTCTGAAATCACACCCAGTTTGTGTCATCTCTTCTAGGGGTGGACTATTCCAAAAATAGCTTAAATCATAGACTGGAACACTAAAAAACAGCTTAAATCATAGAATTTGGGGGTCATTTTGATCCCAAAGTATTATTAACCTCAAAAACCATAATTTACACTCATTTTCAGTCTATTCTGAATACCTCACACCTCACAATATTATTTTTAGTCCTAAAATTTGCACCGAGGTCGCTGTGTGAGTAAGATAAGCGACCCTAGTGGCCGACACAAACACCGGGCCCATCTAGGAGTGGCACTGCAGTGTCACGCAGGATGTCCCTTCCAAAAAACCCTCCCCAAACAGCACATGACGCAAAGAAAAAAAGAGGCGCAATGAGGTAGCTGTGTGAGTAAGATTAGCGACCCTAGTGGCCGACACAAACACCGGGCCCATCTAGGAGTGGCACTGCAGTGTCACGCAGGATGGCCCTTCCAAAAAACCCTCCCCAAACAGCACATGACGCAAAGAAAAAAAGAGGCGCAATGAGGTAGCTGTGTGAGTAAGATTAGCGACCCTAGTGGCCGACACAAACACCGGGCCCATCTAGGAGTGGCACTGCAGTGTCACGCAGGATGTCCCTTCCAAAAAACCCTCCCCAAACAGCACATGACGCAAAGAAAAAAAGAGGCGCAATGAGGTAGCTGTGTGAGTAAGATTAGCGACCCTAGTGGCCGACACAAACACCGGGCCCATCTAGGAGTGGCACTGCAGTGTCACGCAGGATGTCCCTTCCAAAAAACCCTCCCCAAACAGCACATGACGCAAAGAAAAAAAGAGGCGCAATGAGGTAGCTGACTGTGTGAGTAAGATTAGCGACCCTAGTGGCCGACACAAACACCGGGCCCATCTAGGAGTGGCACTGCAGTGTCACGCAGGATGTCCCTTCCAAAAAACCCTCCCCAATCAGCACATGATGCAAAGAAAAAGAAAAGAAAAAAGAGGTGCAAGATGGAATTGTCCTTGGGCCCTCCCACCCACCCTTATGTTGTATAAACAAAACAGGACATGCACACTTTAACCAACCCATCATTTCAGTGACAGGGTCTGCCACACGACTGTGACTGATATGACGGGTTGGTTTGGACCCCCCCCAAAAAAGAAGCAATTAATCTCTCCTTGCACAAACTGGCTCTACAGAGGCAAGATGTCCACCTCATCTTCACCCTCCGATATATCACCGTGTACATCCCCCTCCTCACAGATTATCAATTCGTCCCCACTGGAATCCACCATCTCAGCTCCCTGTGTACTTTGTGGAGGCAATTGCTGCTGGTCAATGTCTCCGCGGAGGAATTGATTATAATTCATTTTAATGAACATCATCTTCTCCACATTTTCTGGATGTAACCTCGTACGCCGATTGCTGACAAGGTGAGCGGCGGCACTAAACACTCTTTCGGAGTACACACTTGTGGGAGGGCAACTTAGGTAGAATAAAGCCAGTTTGTGCAAGGGCCTCCAAATTGCCTCTTTTTCCTGCCAGTATAAGTACGGACTGTGTGACGTGCCTACTTGGATGCGGTCACTCATATAATCCTCCACCATTCTATCAATGTTGAGAGAATCATATGCAGTGACAGTAGACGACATGTCCGTAATCGTTGTCAGGTCCTTCAGTCCGGACCAGATGTCAGCATCAGCAGTCGCTCCAGACTGCCCTGCATCACCGCCAGCGGGTGGGCTCGGAATTCTGAGCCTTTTCCTCGCACCCCCAGTTGCGGGAGAATGTGAAGGAGGAGATGTTGACAGGTCGCGTTCCGCTTGACTTGACAATTTTGTCACCAGCAGGTCTTTCAACCCCAGCAGACCTGTGTCTGCCGGAAAGAGAGATCCAAGGTAGGCTTTAAATCTAGGATCGAGCACGGTGGCCAAAATGTAGTGCTCTGATTTCAACAGATTGACCACCCGTGAATCCTTGTTAAGCGAATTAAGGGCTGCATCCACAAGTCCCACATGCCTAGCGGAATCGCTCCCTTTTAGCTCCTTCTTCAATGCCTCCAGCTTCTTCTGCAAAAGCCTGATGAGGGGAATGACCTGACTCAGGCTGGCAGTGTCTGAACTGACTTCACGTGTGGCAAGTTCAAAGGGCATCAGAACCTTGCACAACGTTGAAATCATTCTCCACTGCACTTGAGACAGGTGCATTCCACCTACTATATCGTGCTCAATTGTATAGGCTTGAATGGCCTTTTGCTGCTCCTCCAACCTCTGAAGCATATAGAGGGTTGAATTCCACCTCGTTACCACTTCTTGCTTCAGATGATGGCAGGGCAGGTTCAGTAGTTTTTGGTGGTGCTCCAGTCTTCTGTACGTGGTGCCTGTACGCCGAAAGTGTCCCGCAATTTTTCTGGCCACCGACAGCATCTCTTGCACGCCCCTGTCGTTTTTTAAAAAATTCTGCACCACCAAATTCAAGGTATGTGCAAAACATGGGACGTGCTGGAATTTGCCCATATTTAATGCACACACAATATTGCTGGCGTTGTCCGATGCCACAAATCCACAGGAGAGTCCAATTGGGGTAAGCCATTCCGCGATGATCTTCCTCAGTTGCCGTAAGAGGTTTTCAGCTGTGTGCGTATTCTGGAAAGCGGTGATACAAAGCGTAGCCTGCCTAGGAAAGAGTTGGCGTTTGCGAGATGCTGCTACTGGTGCCGCCGCTGCTGTTCTTGCGGCGGGAGTCCATACATCTACCCAGTGGGCTGTCACAGTCATATAGTCCTGACCCTGCCCTGCTCCACTTGTCCACATGTCCGTGGTTAAGTGGACATTGGGTACAACTGCATTTTTTAGGACACTGGTGAGTCTTTTTCTGACGTCCGTGTACATTCTCGGTATCGCCTGCCTAGAGAAGTGGAACCTAGATGGTATTTGGTAACGGGGGCACACTGCCTCAATAAATTGTCTAGTTCCCTGTGAACTAACGGCGGATACCGGACGCACGTCTAACACCAACATAGTTGTCAAGGACTCAGTTATCCGCTTTGCAGTAGGATGACTGCTGTGATATTTCATCTTCCTCGCAAAGGACTGTTGAACAGTCAATTGCTTACTGGAAGTAGTACAAGTGGGCTTACGACTTCCCCTCTGGGATGACCATCGACTCCCAGCGGCAACAACAGCAGCGCCAGCAGCAGTAGGCGTTACACGCAAGGATGCATCGGAGGAATCCCAGGCAGGAGAGGACTCGTCAGAATTGCCAGTGACATGGCCTGCAGGACTATTGGCATTCCTGGGGAAGGAGGAAATTGACACTGAAGGAGTTGGTGGGGTGGTTTGCGTGAGCTTGGTTACAAGAGGAAGGGATTTACTGGTCAGTGGACTGCTTCCGCTGTCACCCAAAGTTTTTGAACTTGTCACTGACTTATTATGAATGCGCTGCAGGTGACGTATAAGGGAGGATGTTCCGAGGTGGTTAACGTCCTTACCCCTACTTATTACAGCTTGACAAAGGGAACACACGGCTTGACACCTGTTGTCCGCATTTCTGGTGAAATACCTCCACACCGAAGAGCTGATTTTTTTGGTATTTTCACCTGGCATGTCAACGGCCATATTCCTCCCACGGACAACAGGTGTCTCCCCGGGTGCCTGACTTAAACAAACCACCTCACCATCAGAATCCTCCTGGTCAATTTCCTCCCCAGCGCCAGCAACACCCATATCCTCCTCATCCTGGTGTACTTCAACACTGACATCTTCAATCTGACTATCAGGAACTGGACTGCGGGTGCTCCTTCCAGCACTTGCAGGGGGCGTGCAAATGGTGGAAGGCGCATGCTCTTCACGTCCAGTGTTGGGAAGGTCAGGCATCGCAACCGACACAATTGGACTCTCCTTGTGGATTTGGGATTTCGAAGAATGCACAGTTCTTTGCTGTGCTGCTTTTGCCAGCTTGAGTCTTTTCATTTTTCTAGCGAGAGGCTGAGTGCTTCCATCCTCATGTGAAGCTAAACCACTAGCCATGAACATAGGCCAGGGCCTCAGCCGTTCCTTGCCACTCCGTGTGGTAAATGGCATATTGGCAAGTTTACGCTTCTCCTCCGACAATTTTATTTTAGGTTTTGGAGTCCTTTTTTTACTGATATTTGGTGTTTTGGATTTGACATGCTCTGTACTATGACATTGGGCATCGGCCTTGGCAGACGACGTTGCTGGCATTTCATCGTCTCGGCCATGACTAGTGGCAGCAGCTTCAGCACGAGGTGGAAGTGGATCTTGATCTTTCCCTAATTTTGGAACCTCAACATTTTTGTTCTCCATATTTTAATAGGCACAACTAAAAGGCACCTCAGGTAAACAATGGAGATGGATGGATTGGATACTAGTATACAATTATGGACGGGCTGCCGAGTGCCGACACAGAGGTAGCCACAGCCGTGAACTACCGCACTGTACTGTGTCTGCTGCTAATATATAGACTGGTTGATAAAGAGATAGTATACTCGTAACTAGTATGTATGTATAAAGAAAGAAAAAAAAACCACGGTTAGGTGGTATATACAATTATGGACGGGCTGCCGAGTGCCGACACAGAGGTAGCCACAGCCGTGAACTACCGCACTGTACTGTGTCTGCTGCTAATATATAGACTGGTTGATAAAGAGATAGTATACTCGTAACTAGTATGTATGTATAAAGAAAGAAAAAAAAACCACGGTTAGGTGGTATATACAATTATGGACGGGCTGCCGAGTGCCGACACAGAGGTAGCCACAGCCGTGAACTACCGCACTGTACTGTGTCTGCTGCTAATATAGACTGGTTGATAAAGAGATAGTATACTCGTAACTAGTATGTATGTATAAAGAAAGAAAAAAAAACCACGGTTAGGTGGTATATACAATTATGGACGGGCTGCCGAGTGCCGACACAGAGGTAGCCACAGCCGTGAACTACCGCACTGTACTGTGTCTGCTGCTAATATATAGACTGGTTGATAAAGAGATAGTATACTCGTAACTAGTATGTATGTATAAAGAAAGAAAAAAAAACCACGGTTAGGTGGTATATACAATTATGGACGGGCTGCCGAGTGCCGACACAGAGGTAGCCACAGCCGTGAACTACCGCACTGTACTGTGTCTGCTGCTAATATATAGACTGGTTGATAAAGAGATAGTATACTCGTAACTAGTATGTATGTATAAAGAAAGAAAAAAAAACCACGGTTAGGTGGTATATACAATTATGGACGGGCTGCCGAGTGCCGACACAGAGGTAGCCACAGCCGTGAACTACCGCACTGTACTGTGTCTGCTGCTAATATATAGACTGGTTGATAAAGAGATAGTATACTCGTAACTAGTATGTATGTATAAAGAAAGAAAAAAAAAACACGGTTAGGTGGTATATACAATTATGGACGGGCTGCCGAGTGCAGACACAGAGGTAGCCACAGCCGTGAACTACCGCACTGTACTGTGTCTGCTGCTAATATATAGACTGGTTGATAAAGAGATAGTATACTCGTAACTAGTATGTATGTATAAAGAAAGAAAAAAAAAACACGGTTAGGTGGTATATACAATTATGGACGGGCTGCCGAGTGCCGACACAGAGGTAGCCACAGCCGTGAACTACCGCACTGTACTGTGTCTGCTGCTAATATAGACTGGTTGATAAAGAGATAGTATACTCGTAACTAGTATGTATGTATAAAGAAAGAAAAAAAAACCACGGTTAGGTGGTATATACAATTATGGACGGGCTGCCGAGTGCCGACACAGAGGTAGCCACAGCCGTGAACTACCGCACTGTACTGTGTCTGCTGCTAATATATAGACTGGTTGATAAAGAGATAGTATACTCGTAACTAGTATGTATGTATAAAGAAAGAAAAAAAAACCACGGTTAGGTGGTATATACAATTATGGACGGGCTGCCGAGTGCCGACACAGAGGTAGCCACAGCCGTGAACTACCGCACTGTACTGTGTCTGCTGCTAATATATAGACTGGTTGATAAAGAGATAGTATACTCGTAACTAGTATGTATGTATAAAGAAAGAAAAAAAAACCACGGTTAGGTGGTATATACAATTATGGACGGGCTGCCGAGTGCCGACACAGAGGTAGCCACAGCCGTGAACTACCGCACTGTACTGTGTCTGCTGCTAATATATAGACTGGTTGATAAAGAGATAGTATACTCGTAACTAGTATGTATGTATAAAGAAAGAAAAAAAAACCACGGTTAGGTGGTATATACAATTATGGACGGGCTGCCGAGTGCCGACACAGAGGTAGCCACAGCCGTGAACTACCGCACTGTACTGTGTCTGCTGCTAATATATAGACTGGTTGATAAAGAGATAGTATACTCGTAACTAGTATGTATGTATAAAGAAAGAAAAAAAAACCACGGTTAGGTGGTATATACAATTATGGACGGGCTGCCGAGTGCCGACACAGAGGTAGCCACAGCCGTGAACTACCGCACTGTACTGTGTCTGCTGCTAATATAGACTGGTTGATAAAGAGATAGTATACTACTAATATTATATATACTGGTGGTCAGGTCACTGGTCACTAGTCACACTGGCAGTGGCACTCCTGCAGCAAAAGTGTGCACTGTTTAATTTTAATATAATATTATGTACTCCTGGCTCCTGCTATAACCTATAACTGGCACTGCAGTAGTGCTCCCCAGTCTCCCCCACAATTATAAGCTGTGTGAGCTGAGCAGTCAGACAGATATATAATATATATAGATGATGCAGCACACTGGCCTGAGCCTGAGCAGTGCACACAGATATGGTATGTGACTGACTGAGTCACTGTGTGTATCGCTTTTTTCAGGCAGAGAACGGATATATTAAATAAACTGCACTGTGTGTCTGGTGGTCACTCACTATATAATATATTATGTACTCCTGGCTCCTGCTATAACCTATAACTGGCACTGCAGTAGTGCTCCCCAGTCTCCCCCACAATTATAAGCTGTGTGAGCTGAGCAGTCAGACAGATATATATAATATTATATATAGATAATAGATGATGCAGCACACTGGCCTGAGCCTGAGCAGTGCACACAGATATGGTATGTGACTGAGTCACTGTGTGCTGTGTATCGCTTTTTTCAGGCAGAGAACGGATTATAAATAAAACTGGTGGTCACTGGTCACTATCAGCAAAACTCTGCACTGTACTGAGTACTCCTAATGCTCCCCAAAATTAGTAAATCAAGTGTCTCTCTAATCTATTCTAAACGGAGAGGACGCCAGCCACGTCCTCTCCCTATCAATCTCAATGCACGTGTGAAAATGGCGGCGACGCGCGGCTCCTTATATAGAATCCGAGTCTCGCGATAGAATCCGAGCCTCGCGAGAATCCGACAGCGTCATGATGACGTTCGGGCGCGCTCGGGTTAACCGAGCAAGGCGGGAAGATCCGAGTCGCTCGGACCCGTGAAAAAAAACATGAAGTTCTGGCGGGTTCGGATTCAGAGAAACCGAACCCGCTCATCTCTAATATTTTATTTAAAAGACACAAACAAAATGTGCATATTGTTACTGTAGATAAGTACCCTGGTAACATGGACATGCTTAGGCACAGACATTACATATGACCCGCCCCTGTGAGCCCTCATGCAGTGGGGTATCCCCTGTACCTCTGTGAGCCAGTTTGACTTTGCTTGTGTCTATTGTGTAGGTATGCATGTTCTGTATTGTATATTGGTCTCTAGAATGCTCCTTGTATTGTATGGAGGCCTCTAGAAGGCTCTTTGTATTGTGCATAGGTCTCTGCAATGCTTGTTGTATAATATGGAGACCACTAGTATGCTCTCTGTATTATTTATCAGTTTCTAGAATGCTCCTTGTATTGTACGGGGACTACTAGAATGCTCTCTGTATTGTATATCAGTCTCTGGAAATATCCTTGTAGTGTGTGTGGGCTTTTAGAATGCTCCCTGTGTTACACTGTATCGTGGTCTTAAGAATGATAGTTGCATTATATGGGTGCCACAATATTGCTTTCCATACAGCTTATCTATCACAGATAGTTATTATTACTACATAGAGGTCACAAGTATGCTCTCTGTACTGTAGAAAGGACACTGTAATGTTATGTCTAATAGTAATTTTAAAACATTTTCAATTAAATAGTGGTCTCATGGGGCTGAACTGTATTTTCATTTAGCTCTTAGAAATAACATTTTATTCAAATATTTATTTATTCAAATATTTCACTGGTTACGTAAAATTAAATACTTCCCATTTTCAATTTATCTAAAAACATTTTTAAACACAGCACATTCCTCTGGTGATACAAAGGGGTTGGGTTTGATATGCCGGAGGTCGGGATGGTGGTGGTCAAATATTGACCATGGCATACCGATGGTGAGAATCCCGACAGGGGCAAGGTAAGAATACTTACTTTTGCCCAATACCATCCTAACCTTAACGCTCCCTTCACGCAGCCTATACGTAACCCTCCCCCCTCTGCAGCCTAACCCTAAGCCTCCCTGGTGGTGCCTTAACCTAACCCCCCCCCCCTTCCCGCAGCCTAAACCTAAACCTCCCCTCCCGCAGCCTAACCCTAGGGCTCCCTGGTGGTGCCTTAACCTAACCCCCCCCCCCTTCCCGCAGCCTAAACCTAACCCCCCCCCCCTTCCCGCAGCCTAAACCTAAACCTCCCCTCCCCTCCCGCAGCCTAACCCTAGGGCTCCCTGGTGGTGCCTTAACCTAACCCCCCCCCTTCCCGCAGCCTAAACCTAAACCTCCCCTCCCCTCCCGCAGCCTAACCCTAGGGCTCACTGGTGGTGCCTTAACCTAACCCCCCCCCCCTTCCCGCAGCCTAAACCTAACCCCCCCCCCCTTCCCGCAGCCTAAACCTAAACCTCCCCTCCCGCAGCCTAACCCTAACCCTCCCCCCACCGCCTAAACCTAACCTCCGGCGGGCTTGTTTCAGCGTCAAGATGTTGGTATTCTGACTGCCGGGGATCCCTACTGCCGGTATCCTGGCCGGATCCCGAGAGACGGGTTGGGTTCGGTATGCAGCTGGTCGGTACCTGTTTCACAATTTAAATAAATCCTTATGAATATTCATGTTACAATGGTTCTGCACTTATTAATGTTCATTATTTCATAAGGTCATTATGTATGCAGATTCGTTTGCAGAGATAAGAAACCTCCTGCACCAGATTTTATAAAATGTTTAAACATAGTACAATATCATTGTGAAGTAATCAATCCTTTATTTACTTTTTCAGATGATACTTTGGCAGATTGGGAAGCCTGCATGATCAGTCTGTTTGCACATTACATTTTGGATGTTGAGAACTTTACAAAAATGGGCAAAGGAAGTAAGAAAGATAAAAGTTTTCTCCCACACAACATTTTCTTCTTTGGAGAAGCCTCAGAGTCCACTATGACGTCAATCAGGGTTTTGTCTGTTTTATTTACATTACGTGCTAATAGAGATACCCCAGAGCAAACACTTTCCACTGTTTATTTTTAATGTAAAATGTTATTAGCACAGGATATTAATAGCAGATTTATTCCAGAGTAAGCAAAGGATTTAAAATTGCTATAGGAAAACATTGCAAGCTTTCAGGACACTAATTGTTTTGTTGCCAGTTACAGAAGTAGTTGAAGAGACCATGGCATAATATATAAAATGCAGAATACTAGACAAATAAATACAGAAAAAAACATATACCATTTTATATAATAACCCCTTGTGTCATCATTTTGGCCAATATATGCTCATACTGTATCTGTCCTGCTTTTTCACCCTAACATGTCTATACATGTTTCTCTCCTTTCCATTTCTTTTCTTTTGTGAAATTCCTTTTGCTTGACTTAAATTGTTTTCCTGTTGAAATTACCTTTATGTATATCCTTCCAAACGGGAGTCCCCATATTATAAACATGTCCACAGGACTCAATCCTGGAATACCAGATGTGGAAACACAGATGATTAGCTAGGTGGCTGATAGGGTTCCTATGAAGGTAATCTATGAGGTGTTCCACACAAGTAATTATTAACAAATGTATTAATCAAAGTTTGGAATTTGGAGTATTTTAGTTATTAGAAAATAGCACTTAACATGACTAAACTAAAAACAAAAAATGTGAGGATCCGCCGCAATTTCAGCAATGGACATAAAGGTGGCAGTGCATGATCGAAACTGACAACAGCAACATTGTTAAATAATACCCCTTTCACACAGTCAATGCCGGATCCCACCCGGGAATTGGAAATGGTCCTTCCCGGGTGGTATTCAGCATTGGACGCTGCCGCTGGCTTCCCTGACCAGGCAGTATGCCAGCGGGTTGCCACAGCGGCGGGGGGCAGAGCCGGCAGCGGGGGTGGAGGCGGTGCTGGGAGATGAGATCATATCCGCGCCGCCTCTCCCTGTTGTAGTGAACGGGTCCCGGGTCGCATCGACCCAGGAGTCCGTTTACGGTGCCATTGACCCAGTCGGTATTCCACTCGGGAATAACACTGCTTTATTCCTGGGTTGAATTGCCGGGTCAGGCGACCCGGGATTTTGGCTATGCCCCTTTCACATCGCACGCTGACCCGTGTCGACCGGCAATATGCCGGGTCGATACCGGGTTATTTGTGCGGTGTGAAAGGGGTATAACACTGCAGAATTAGCACTTCTACTGAAGATAAATCGCTGGGGGGCATACACACAGAGAGATCCGTGCTTAAGTTCTAAGCAATCTAGTCATATTGCTTAGAATTTAAGCATGGATCTCTACGTGTGTACCCCCCTTTAGGCTATGGGAGGAGAAGTTAGGCACTGGGGGAGGGTTATGATTAGGCTACTGGAGGGGAGGTTAGGGTTATGCATTAGTGGGAGGGTTGAGGGTTTGGATTAGTCATATGTGTGGCCAGAAGCCCCGCAGGATACACCAGAAATCATCAGGCATCACCTGGAGCCATCAGACCTGCTGTACCAGGTAAGTTACCATTAGGCCACCATGGACATTTTGCCGACATTCTAATAATGTTGACTTCCATCAATGTCGACATGGTCAAGGTCGACATGCTACGCATGATGAATGACAGGATGAATGTCGACATAATACAGTATAATACACTCATTTTAATGTGTCACTAATCATTACATACTGAGATGACATTGATTCTGTGCTATATATATGCCCTTTGTGGAGAACCTGTAAGGGGTTCTTGGCAAGTATTAGGCATGCAGGAGTAAGACATAGCACTGTGCGCAAATAATACTATAGCAATGACAATAACTGCAAACAGATGCTTATATTCCCTCTCAGGCTGTGATGACATCAGCTGGCCACTGTATCACTCACCAGGGTAATGAGTTCTGCAGGATGAAAGTTGGAGCTGGGAAGGTAAATAAACAGTGAAATCATGGGTGGTACAAGTAATCGTACTCGCGGATATGGCAGACACACAAAGGGAGATAGAATTGCGGCAGACACAAAAAGTTAACCAGAAGAGAAAGTCACAAACACCAAAGTCAGTGCGATGGAGCAGATAATGAGACAACACCAATGCCAAAAAGAATACAAAAAACAAGTAGGCGTCAAGAATCAAGCTGATATCAGTGAAAACATGGGAGTCAAAGAATTTCTTAGTGCCTTGAGGCGCCACGTTTTCTTTTGACAAAGGGCTTGATTCAGAGATGGGCCGGAATTGCAGAGCTGCACACAAGCGGCTTTGCAATTCTGGCCACCAAAATGCAAATGCAGCAGGAGGTGTCTATATGAAATAGACAACTTCTGCATTGCATTTGAGGTCCACGCGCAGTGTCCATAGACGCTGCCTCTAATTACCAATTGTGACCATACTCAGCTTGGCAGGTTCCTTGCAGCTTGCGAGGCCAGGAATTATGCAGACCCTTACCTCATCGCTCATAGTGACACGCCACCGTTTACGGGAATGCTTGCCAGGAAGGCCACCTCTCTGTCCTTAAAATGCGTCGCTTGTCAATCAAGCTATGGCTGGGAGAGATTGTGAGTGGACTCGCAGATGAAGGGAGGACTGTACATGGGCAGGACACATCCTGTGCTTGCGCAATCCTCCCACCATCGGAGATGGTAACCATCGCAATCCAAAAAAGCACACTAATGGACAAACCCATGTAGCACTGCAGGTGGGGCAGGTATAACATGTGCAGAGTGAGTTAGATTTGGATGGGTTATACTGTTTCTGTGCAGGGTAAATACTGGCTCCTTAATTTCTACACTGTAGTTTAGATTCCAGTTTGAACACACCCCACCCAACCTCAATCAGTCTGTGGTAGCACCCCCTGATTATAGAGGCACTTTCTGACCATACATTGCAGAATAAAGGGGAAAAGTCATAATTATAACCTGAAAGAATTCCTAGTGCAGTAAACACAGTTCTCTTATGCAATTAGATGCTGCTTATGCCCGAGTGAGACCAGCAGGGACAGGAGCTCTGAAAGGGCAACACTCTGTTGGCTAATTATGCCCATAGGCTACAGCAGGTTACCACCATCTTCAGATGACGTTAGTTGGGGGTGGCAAGCACTAGAATGCTTCACATTCCAGAGTTTGGTATATCTGACAGTATCGCTTCCCATATAGTGGTTGCAGTCGGGAATGGAGGGATCAGAGCTATGGAGGCCAATCCCGGGATCGGTGGGATCCCGGGATTTAGGCCCAAAAACGGCTGGGATTCAGTCCCGTGATTGGAAGGTTCAATCCCGGGTATTGAGGGATCAGCGTTGAGCATCCTCAGAACGCTCAGTCGCTGCTGGCTCCCTGCTCCTGGCTCCCCTACGCAGCGTGACGTGCAATCACAGGTCACGCTGCGTCGTCACCTGCCGCCGGGAACCACAGACAGGGAGAAGAGGATGTTATGCATGTATGGTGAGTTATGTGTGCGGGGTGGGAGGGAAAAGCCAATCCCATGTAGGAGGTATAAAGTGTATAGTTTATGGAAGTTAATTAGCAGGAATGGGTAAGATTTAAGTGGGTTTTATGAGGGTGAGTGGTTAATGGGTTAACTTTAATAGTTAATATAAAAGGGTTAATGCTATTATTGGGTTCATTTCAGTGATTTTTTTATTAGACTGAGTGAGGTAATGAGGGGTTTAATGAATATTAATGAAATCCTTAGAAGGTGTGGGGAGTAATTAGTGATTGGGATGAAGGCGCTAATAATATACTGTAAGTGCAAGTGGCTATTTATGTTGAATGGGTTGTAATGCTGAATACCTAAAACATGTGGCTGTCACAAAAATTCTCTCTGTATTGTATGATAGCAACTGCAATGGTGTGCATCTTGTAAGACCTAATTATGTTTAGGTAGTATATATACTTTAGTTTCATTAAAAGTTAAAAATGTATTTAAAAAAGTAAAATAATGAAAAACCAAAAATTTTATTATTTGTATAATATTAGCACAGGAAAAAACATTTATTTTGATAACCAAGCATTTTTTTGCATGGGTCGCCTCTGCTATATACACAGAAGGACAGCAGATGGTTCATGTACTGTACTTCTGCTGTCCTTAAATATGGATAACAAGATTCCTTATGTGTTGCAGGATAGCCCTAGTGATGGCTTCCTCCAGCTGCAGTCAGCGATGTCATGAAAAATACTTGCCCTAATACTTAGAGGGCATGACTGGAGCATGGCCACACCCCATCATGAATATGTTTTACACAGGTTGCTGGCGCCTCTCAAAGGGGATTGGTCACAACAACTTGTGGGCATGTTTCTGGTGTATCTGGCATGAGTATGGGTGCCAGGGCACTATACAAACATTACTGAATAATAATAATACAATTTGCAATATGCAGCTTTTTTGCATAACAATAACCAGTGGAGTTTTAGTTCATGTATTGATCACTGCATTTCAGCCTGCAGCCCCCGTCACGAGACCCCACTATTCTGCAGGTCCGTAACAATCTCAGGTTTCAAGTCTAGGGTGCGGGTCACCCCCAAAATACCTTCAGCCAGAGCTACCCGAAGGCATCACACTAGTGAAAAAAGTGAAATGAAAGGAAGCATAGGATAAGTAAGAGCAGATATTGCATGTATTTGTGTTATAGGGGTGAACAAAATAAATGTGTTGAAATTGTTACATATATAAACAAACAAACAAACAATACAAGTGTTGGAGAGTGCTAAGGTAGGTATTATGGTGATGCCCTGGAGCAGCCCAGCCAAAGCCATCCAGGGGGACCCGCGCCCCAATAACTCACCTCACAACTGACATATGCATTTATAGGTCTTACCTTAATGGTGCCTGATTCTGGCAAGAGCAAGATACAGTACAATAGGACAGTGGCGTCACAAGGCGGGTGCGGTCCGCACCCAGGTTTGACGCCTGGAAGGGGTGACACCATACTGTTGGCTCCTCTGCAGTAACAGGAGCCAGGTGGTGCAGCACCAGGCGCCTGTCATAGAAGAGAAGTTGACAGTGCTGGGAGACAGTCTCCCGGAGTGACGATCCTGCAAAGACATGCCCCCGGAGTGACGATCCCGCAAAGATATGCCCCCGGAGTGACGATCCCGCAAAGATATGCCCCCTTTATTTGCAGCCATACCCCATTTTTGCAGTGAGCGGCTGTGATATTAAGGGTGCGCATCGGGTGCCACCACACCCGGTGATGCCTCTGTAATAGGAGAAGCCTTATATCCAGTGAAAAAAAGCTATTTTTGCAAATTAGGGCTCTGCTCCCATTCAGAAAGACTTTGGTATCAGCGCTACCAGGAGAACGGGAAATCTGTCTGTAACTGGCAAAGCATGGGGATTTTGTTCATATTTTGAGCAAAACAATTCAGATTGTAGTCCGTCGTCGATAGACCCCAATCTCTATACATATATGCTTTACACAACATTACATTGCAGTTAAATGTTCTCACCACTCAGATACAGAGGGTAACATGATAACATCCAGACAAAGGCTGGCGAGACACACCCAACTAGGGCTTGTTATGATAACACTTGGCAAAAATCTGAAACAAAAAAGAAATATGCCCGCACTCAGTTGAACTTAACCCCATACTGTACATGGTACCAGCTTCTCCAGTTGATAAATATACCCCTTAGCATCTCACTCTCTGTTTAGTCTCTCTTTTTGGGATGGATTAACTAACACTTCAAATAATGAAAAGTGGTGGTGTTGTCCAGAAGCATCCCATAAAATTCTAGCTGTCATTTCTCTATTGTATCCTATAAAATTATAGAATCTGATTGGTTTCTTTGGGTAACAGCACCAGGCTGGGACGCTTTAAGAGAGGAGGAGGCCTGTGTGCAGTCTCCTCCGTTCGGGCCGCATCCTTTCTGCCTGCAGCATTGGACAGTCTGAGCCCTAGAAGGCTCAGACTCTACTGCTCATGCGTAGATCAACAGGAAAATGGAGCAGCGTCCATTTTCCCATTCTTGTCTCCACTGCGCATGCGCAGAACACAGTGAAAATGGGCGTTGCACAATTTTCACAGTGATTCCACAGCGCTGCTAGGCTTTCATATAATCAAATGAATGGAACAATGAACCGTAAGGGAATGATCCCTTGAATGGTATAACTAAAAAAGAAAAGGCGCAATAGTGCAAGTACGCCAATATAATGTATAATTTCCTTTAATAATCTGTATATTGAACTCACAAACGCAGGTTTTTTGAGAGCATATCACAGTAAAGGTGGTTCACGATTAGGAACAATTGATGGATTCAATACTTCTTTCTTGTAACAAGGTTAAGAAGGCTGGAAAATAATGAAAAAGTGCAATAGTGCAAAACCTGATGTGCAAATAAACAATTTAATTAGCACAAAATGCACTCACAAACATAGAATAAAAAGGAGCTTGTAATAAAATGCTGGTAAATGGAGTCACATATACTTATCAAAAGATAAGTCTCACAGAGGTCCCACAGAGTTCCGGATGCTCAAAAGGGTTCTCAGGGAGACTCCAATTCCAGTAAGTCCAGAAGTAGCCACAGCTGCTTAATGCATTTCGAACCAACGGATTCTTCCTCAGAAAATGCACAGTCTCCCTGAGAACCCTTTTGAGCATCCGGAACTCTGTGGGACCTCTGTGAGACTTATCTTTTGATAAGTATGTGTGACTCCAATTACCAGCATTTTATTACAAGCTCCTTTTTATTCTATGTTTGTGAGTGCATTTTGTGCTAATTAAATTGTTTATTTGCACATCAGGTTTTGCACTATTGCACTTTTTCATTATTTTCCAGCCTTCTTAACCTTGTTACAAGAAAGAAGTATTGAATCCATCAATTGTTCCTAATCGTGAACCACCTTTATTGTGATATGCTCTCAAAAAACCTGCGTTTGTGAGTTCAATATACAGATTATTAAAGGAAATTATACATTATATTGGCGTACTTGCACTATTGCTCCTTTTCTTTTTTAGTTATACCATTCAAGGGATCATTCCCTTACGGTTCATTGTTCCATTCATTTGATTATATGAAAGCCTCGCATCTAGAACTTTGCATCTTTGTACAGTGTAAGCGCAATTATACATTTTATTTACTATATACTGCAATTTGTGGAAAAATTGGTGATTTTTTCTGTAAGTGTATGTGCTGCTAATCTAACACTGTATTTTTGCGCAGTTATCACAACATCTATATTCCATTTCCACAGCGCTGCTGACATTGGCGCGGGACTCTGGAGGGGTAACTATTCAAGAAATGGATGCAGCCATTATAGATATGCCACTAGGGTCATAACTAAAACGTCTTCTGATAGTTCCAGCATACTCCATTCTCTCAGAAGTGACATCACGCAGCAGGAGAGACATGTGTCAATAAGCAGGACAACAGAATGAGGGTGAGAGACAGCAGGGCACAGAGTGACAGTCAGTGAGAGGATGAGAGACCACAGGACCAGACAGAGGGTGAGAGATAGCAGGGCCACACTGAGGGTGAAAGACATCAAGACACAGCGAGTGACAGCCAGTGAGAGGGTAAGAGTCCACAGAGCCAGAGTGCAGGTGACAAACAGCAGAACTATAGTGATGGTGAGAGACAGCAGAAAACAGACAGTGACAGCTAGTGAGAGGGTGAGAGACAGCAGAACACAAGGACTGACAGCCAGTGAGAGTGTGAGATACATGTGTAATATCCTTATAAAGTGGGTTCGTACCTAAAGCTCGATCGTCTTCGCGATCGGCCGTATCCACTCTTCAACGATGCCGAGGCCAGCAACTATCCGTTCCGTCACCTGTAGGACTGGGGCAGAAGGACCAGGAGAACCCCGGAAGAACAACCCAAACACACTACACTCAAGGGCCACTACACATGGGGGCGGTGACAACCATTTATTGCACTGAAGATATCAGTCACCGCTATAACTCAATTCTTATTAAACACAATTGCATAGGTTGAACATTACTACAATACCCTGAGTCTTTCCCTGTCCATAACAGTTACTACAGCTCATATATATCTCCAAGGCCTAACGATAACTGGATCAAACAATCAAATACATCACACGTAATAACAATCATTTGGACGGCAATGATATCTTAGGATGAGAAATGTCCTGACAGTAATCTGAGAGCGCTTCCTCAACTGTCCATAAGATGGCGTTGCGCGCCAAGCACTAATGTTCAGTTCCTGCACCTCTGTGGGCGTTTGCGGTTAGTGTCCCTTTAATAAAACGCTTGCACCCTAACAGAGAACTCCTGTAGAGGACGTCAGTGGACGTAAGGTAAGTATCTGTAAGGGGATGCATCACCCGGAATACTTGTAGTATGACACATCAACAAAAGCTAACGGTGGTACTCGTATTTGTATCCACGGAAAAGGTAAGTCAAGGAGATGAAACTACTCTGGGTACTGTGACATATGGATGAAGCTCCGGCATAATTGGCACAGCTGGATCCCGAACATGTATTTATGTAGGAGCGGGGAGCACGCGGCCTCTGTAATACTGTTAGAGGTTCCTACTGTCTGCCTCTGAGTCTCTGGCTTTCTTAGGAGCCACTGAGTCACACTACTTGGTCTCTGGCACAGACCGGGTAACAGCCGGGGTGTGAGTGGAAACTGCCTTGCTCTTTAGAACAGGGAGGGGAAGTCACTTTGGGCCATAACTTCAGGGAACCACTGAAAAGAGTACCTGTGTGTTGCTGGCTCCTGCCAGTCCGGTCTCCTTCAGCTCTCCGTCCGGTCCTGTGGCTCTGGTATCGGCCAGCCTGGTCCCTGCTCCTTATCAGGCTGGGGATGGTGCCTGCAGTGTGCTAGGGTCAGCTCCAGCAGTCCCCCGGTGTCTGCTCCCGCTTCCCCGCTGTGCGGCGGTTCCCCCTCTACTCTGCAGCAGTTCGTGGCCCTCACACTCCGGCGGCGGCAAGCGGCTCTCACTGTGACGGCTGTCACAGCCGCGGCTCTCCCTCGGTGCGCTCTCTGCAGCGCTTCTCCTCTTCCCGCGTGCGGCGGCTGGCGGCTCCCCTCTCTGTGCAGCCACGCGACGGACGGACTCCTCCTCCTGTAGACGCCGCTCTCCTCTATATCAGACCCCTCCTCCTCACCTGCGCGCCTTCTTGTCCTCCAATCCCTGGTACTCTAGAGGTTCCCGCTTTCCCGTCGCGGTCAGGCTGTCCTGGGTCCCAGTGCCCTAACTGTTTGTGGGCACCAGGTAGGGAGTTTAACCCTATCAATGTCAGCAGAAGAAAAGGGGGTCCTAAGGCAGCGCTGACTGCAGTTAGGGCCATGATGGGGTAAGAAGGGTATCCTAAACGTGGGTACCACATGTGCCCATGGTGGAAGGATACGTGTCCTCACGCATATGTCAGCAAGCCCAAGTCTCTAGCATGAGTCCCTTAATTCAAAAATAACATGAAACAAATGCAAATGAATCAGGTATAAGTATACATTGGAAAACAGTGAACATTTTACTCTCTGTACCTTAAAGGCGGGACGCCTTGTGTGCTACGTCCCGACCTTCTGGTCTCCACTACGGGAAAGTCGCTCTCGCTAGAAGCGGTAACTAGGTTAGGCTGATCCAGGCTTTCAACAGGCCTGTCGAACACCGGGTCTGGAGCCACGGTTGGGGCTGGATGCGGTGGTGGTAGACCACCCATAAACACTAAGAGCTCTATGGGATCGTGTAAGGGTATGCCCCCCACGGTCTCCTGTCCCTCTGCCACAGGTGGGTCTGCGCTCCTTGTCGGTAACTCTACGGTACAGAGCTTGAGTTGGTCTCTTGATACAACGCTGACTGGACCCTCTAGGCTAGGGGTGGGCAAAATACGGCCCGCGGGCCGGATGCGGCCCGGAAACCGATCCTGCCCGGCGCACTGCCTCGCACCAGCGAGCAATGACAAGCGGCCCGACCGGCTGAGCTGCTTGTCATTGCTCTGCACTGCAGTACCTCCAAGCTGCCAGCGGCGCCTCTCTCCCCTGCTGCTCCTGCTGCTGCGTAGTAGCAGCCTCCTCCAGAGTCCCCAGTGACAACGGCTGTGTTCAGCCGAGAAGGGGGCGGGGCTACATGCCGGTGAGGGGGCAGGGCTACACGGGACAAGAGCCAGACTGCTACAGATCCATCCTTCCTGCCACTGCCAGCCAGATCAGTAAGTTAATGAGAAAAGTGAAAAGAAAGTGTGTGTGTGATAGTGTGCATATATTTGTGTGTGCGGGCAGTGGCGTCAGACTGTTTTTAGGTTTGGGGGAGAGATCTTTAGCTCCCACTGTACCAACCCCTCCCGTGTTCTGTCACCATGTCACCCCCATGTTCTGTCACTATGTCACCCCCCCGTGTTCTGTCACTGTCACCCCCCCGTGTTCTGTCACTATGTCATACCCCCCCATGTTCTGTCACTATGTCACACCCCCCGTGTTCTGTCACTATGTCACACACCCCCCGTGTTCTGTCACTGTGTCACCCCCCAGTGTTCTGTCACTGTCACCCCCCCGTGTTCTGTCACTATGTCACCCCCCCGTGTTCTGTCACTGTCACCCCCCCGTGTTCTGTCACTATGTCACCCCCCCGTGTTCTGTCACTATGTCACCCCCCCGTGTTCTGTCACTATGTCACACCCCCCGTGTTCTGTCACTAAGTCACACCCCCTGTGTTCTGTCACTATGTCACCCCCCCGTGTTCTGTCACTGTGTCACCTCCCCGTGTTCTGTCACTGTGTCACCTCCTCGTGTTCTGTCACTGTGTCACACCCCCCGTGTTCTGTCACTATGTCACACACCCCGTGTTCTGTCACTGTGTCACCCCCCCGTGTTCTGTCACTATGTCACACACCCCCGTGTTCTGTCACTGTCACACCCCCCCGTGTTCTGTCACTATGTCACCCCCCCCGTGTTCTGTCACTATGTCACCCCCCCGTGTTCTGTCATTATGTCACACCCCCCGTGTTCTGTCACTATGTCACACCCCCCATGTTCTGTCACTGTGTCACCTCCCCGTGTTCTGTCACTGTGTCACCTCCTCGTGTTCTGTCACTGTGTCACACCCCCTGTGTTCTGTCACTGTGTCACCTCCCCGTGTTCTGTCGCTGTCAACCCCACCATGTTCTGTCACCATGTCACACACCCCATGTTCTGTCACTGTCACCTCCCCGTGTTCTGTCACTATGTCACACCCCCACCGTGTTCTGTCACTGTCACACACCCCCGTGTTCTGTCACTATGTCACCCCCCCGTTTTCTGTCACTATGTCACACCCCCCGTGTTCTGTCACTATGTCACACCCCCCGTGTTCTGTCACTGTGTCACCTCCCCGTGTTCTGTCATCGTGTCACCTCCTCGTGTTCTGTCACTGTGTCACACCCCCTGTGTTCTGTCACTGTGTCACCTCCCCGTGTTCTGTCGCTGTCAACCCCACCATGTTCTGTCACCATGTCACACACCCCATGTTCTGTCACTGTCACCTCCCCGTGTTCTGTCACTATGTCACACCCCCACCGTGTTCTGTCACTGTCACACACCCCCGTGTTCTGTCACTATGTCACCCCCCCGTTTTCTGTCACTATGTCACACCCCCCGTGTTCTGTCACTATGTCACACCCCCCGTGTTCTGTCACTGTGTCACCTCCCCGTGTTCTGTCATCGTGTCACCTCCTCGTGTTCTGTCACTGTGTCACACCCCCGTGTTCTGTCACTGTGTCACCTCCCCGCGTTCTGTCGCTGTCAACCCCACCATGTTCTGTCACCATGTCACACCCCCCGTGTTCTGTCACTGTCACCCCCACCGTGTTCTGTCACTGTCACCACCACCGTGTTCTGTCACCCCCCCTCCCCGTGTTCTTTCACTGTGTCACACATCCGTGTTCTGTCACTGTCACCCCCACCGTGTTCTGTCACTGTGTCACACACCCCGTGTTCTGTCACTGTCACCCCCCTCCCCGTGTTCTGTCACCATGTCACCCCCACCATGTTCTGTCACTGTCAACCCCCCTCCCCGTGTTCTTTCACTGTCACACCCCCCGTGTTCTGTCACCGTGTCACACATCCGTGTTCTGTCACTGTCACCCCCCCTCCCCGTGTTCTGTCACTGTGTCACCCCCACCGTTTTCTGTCACTGTGTCACACACCCGTGTTCTGTCACTGTCACCCCCCCCCCCTCTCCGTGTTCGGTCACCCCCACCGTGTTCTGTCACCATGTCACACACCCGTGTTCTGTCACCCCCCCTCCCCGTGTTCTGTCACCGTGTCACCCCCCCATGTTCTGTCACCATGTCACCCCCACCGTGTTCTGTCACTGTGTCACACCCCCCGTGTTCTGTCACCCCCACCGTGTTCTGTCACTGTGTCACCCCCACCGTGTTCTGTCACCGTGTCACCCCCACCGTGTTCTGTCACCGTGTCACACCTTTCCCCAGGGGCCATAAGACACTGGATAATTTGCTTGCTGCACAATAATTATCCTAAATAAAATGTTAATGTGTAAAAAGGCTCTCTACCTGCCGTAATGTGTGTAAAAGGGGCTCAACCTGGTGTAATGTGTGTAAGTGGCGCAATTTGAATAATGGAGACTATTGTGCAGCCTAATATGAATCTGTATTATTTTTTGCCCACACCCCTTCCACATGAAGCCACGTCCCTATATTTTTGGCAAGTGCGGCGAGCTGCTATTTTGTATGTGGCCCTCGGATACTTACAGGAAATGTCAAGTGGCCCCTCAGCTGAAATAATTGCCCACCCCTGCTCTAGGCCCTTGCGGATCCTATAGATCAGAGGTTCTCAAACTCGGTCCTCGGGAGCCCACACAGTGCATGTTTTGCAGGTAACCCAGCAGGTGCACAGGTGTATTAATTACTCACTGACACATTTTAAAAGGTCCACAGGTGGAGTTAATTATTTCACTTGCGATTCTGTGAGGAGACCTGCAAAACATGCACTGTGTGGGCCCCCGAGGACCGAGTTTGAGAACCTCTGCTGTAGGTATATCGGTCGCCCTCAGGAACACTGACCACAACGTACGGGCAACTCTCCCACATAGCGTCAAGCTTGCTGGTGCGGTGATTCCGTTTCTTCCAAACAAGGTCTCCAGTCTTCAGTGCCTCAGGTTGGTTGTGGGCATTGTAGTTCGCCTCCTGGCGATGCTGGGCATGCTCCACTCTTTTTGTTACAATTTCTCGGGCAGCTTTTATCCTCTGCTGGTGCTCACGGACCCAGTCAGTCGATGGGTCGACGGGCAGGGTCACAGCAGGGGCTAATTCCAGGTCCTGGGGTAATTTGCCTCGTCGGCCAAACATGAGGTAGTACGGTGTGAAGCCGGTGGAGCAATGCTCAGTGTTGTTGTAGAGATAGGTTAATTCGGGGAGTACGGTCGGCCACTTGGTGCGATCGTCTGCCGCCAGGCTCCGGAGCATCCCGATGAGGGTCTGGTTAGCACGTTCACACAATCCATTCCCCTGCGGGTGATAGGCTGTTGTCCGAGCTTTTCGACAGCCGTAGTAGGAACACAGTTCGTGAAACAACTGCGACTCAAAGGCGGGGCCTTGGTCGGTCAAGATGCAGTCTGGATACCCATAGGGCCTGGCAAAGTGCTTCAAAAACAGTTCGGCAGTGGTTTTAGCAGTGAGGACTCTGGCCGGCACGGCTACTAGGAATTTACTGTAATGGTCCGTTATTGTAAGGGCATACAGATGTCCATTGGTGCTCGGCTCCAATTTCACATGATCCAGGGCAACGATTTGTAGTGGATGTTGGCTCTTAATGGGATGTAGTGGGTCCTTTTGGGTAGGGTCGGCCTGCCTCTTCCTTGTGCATGGAACGCAGTCACAGCACCATCTTTCCACATCTTCTCGCATGCCCACCCAGAAATACCGTGTGCGTAGGATGGCTTCAGTCTTTTGAGTGCCGAAGTGTCCGGATTTGTCATGGTAGGCCGTGAGCAGAAGAGGGGCTTGATCTTTGGAGACAACCACCTGCGTAACCGGTTGGTGAGTACTCGGATCTATGCTGGTACGCACTATGATTCCCTCCTCCAGGTGAATGCGGTCCCTTTGCCGTAGTAGCTTGACCAATTCCAGGTCAGCTTTAGCCCGTTGGATCCGGGTCAACTGGCGTCGCTGGTGCATCAAGGCCACCAGTTCCCTCAGCACTGGACTCTTCCGCTGCTTCTCGTGCCAATCGACTGTGGGGGCATCCAGTAGGGCGTTTTCCACCCGTGGAGGTCCGGTGACGGACAGGGGGTCCGACGTGACCGTTTCTCCCTTTCGAGAGACTTTAAACACCGGGGTTTCGACATCCTCATCCACATCTCTATCTTCCCCCGCTACATCTACCGTGGGTAATCGGGAGAGGGTGTCAGCGTTCCCGTTGGACTTCCCACTTCTGTAGGATATGGTGTACCGGAAATTTGCGAGTCGGGATACCCATCTCTGATCTAGAGCTCCGAACTTAGCAGTAGACAGATGTGCCAGCGGGTTATTATCCGTCATGATGATGAACGGCAGGGCGGCCAGATAGTGTTTAAATTTTCGGTGACAGCCCAGATGAGGGCGAGTAACTCCAGCTTAAACGCACTGTAATTCTCGCAGTTCCGCTCAGTTTTGCGGAGGCCCCGGCTGGCATATGCGATCACTCTTTCACGCCCGTCCTGCACCTGGGAGAGTACAGCCCCTAGTCCCCGGGGACTGGCGTCTGTATACACTTGAAATGGTTGTTCATAATCGGGATAGGCCAATAACGGGGCTTCGATTAAGGACGTCTTCAACTGATGAAAGGCTCGCTGCTGTTCTTCTCCCCAACATACCAAGGACGACCCTCTTTGCTCATGCCCCGATTGGCCTCCGAGCAACTCATGCAACGGGGCCGCCACTGCGGCAAATTGTTCAATGAAGCGTCTATAGTAGCCCACAAATCCCAAATAACTTTGGACATCTCTGACGGTCTTGGGGACTGGCCAGTCCTGAACGACTCTGATCTTCTCCGGATCAGGCATCACGCCCTCAGTGCTGACGACATGTCCAAGATACTGGACTTTGGGCTTGAGCAGGTGACATTTGCTTGGTTTAAGCTTCAGGCCGCAGTTGCTCAATTGTTGGAACACTTCTTCCAAATGTCGCAGATGGTCCTCGTAGTTTCTTGAGAAGATTATCACATCGTCGAGGTACAACAGGACCATCTTGAAGTTGCGGTGTCCAAGACAGTGCTCCATGACGCGCTGGAAGGTGGCCGGAGCGTTGCAGAGCCCGAATGGCATCCTCATGAATTCGAATAAGCCCATTGGCGTAGTGAAGGCCGTCTTCTCGATGTCTTCAGGGGCCATTTGGACCTGCCAGTAGCCGCTGGTAAGGTCCAGTGTGGAGAAATACGTTGCCGTCTTTAAGGCCGTCAGAGATTCTTCGATTCGGGGAAGCGGATAGGCGTCCTTGTGAACAAAATCACTTGTCTTAAAATCAAGACGTCAGGTCACCGTCAGAAAATCTCCCCTTCTAATCTTCAACGAATGGGATCTCCCTCCACATGAACTCAATTGAAGATCATATGCAATGAAAGAGGGTCCAATAGTGTAATAACATAAAAACAATTTAATAAGTTAAAAAGTGGGACAGGTGGACTCTCACCAATTTTGTAGGTCTAACGAGTAGACAATTGAGCATGCAAAACAATCAGGCGTCCCCAAAGAGTAAAGATGCCAGCAAGGGAGTCCTCCACGTGTACCCAGGATACCGTTCACCAACGCGTTTCGATAACAGCCTGTTATCTTCCTCAAGGTGTATTGGTATCCATAATTTCCGGGTATTTATACCCCACCCAAAAATTTCTAAAAAATCCTATTTCCAGACATGGAGCATTCTAACAGCTAAGATCCCTATCAGTTCCCAGTAATGAGCCGTTCCAGAAAGTCCGTTCCGTGATGTTGTTAAACCGCTTTTACCGCTCTTCAGAATTCGTCACTCACTGGCGGAAGTATCTCTGATTCCAGTACACGTCCGGGCGGAAGTGCGTCACTCACTGGCGGAAGTATCTCTGATTCCAGTACGCGTCCGGGCGGAAGTGCGTCACACCGCAACTATCACCATGACAACGCGGCGATTCTCTCCGTGGTACACGCTACTCTGGAAGCCGGCTCGTCTGGAATATGGTGTCCCATTAGGGTCATATGCATGTGATCTTTAACTTTGTGTTCAGTTGGACCTAAATGTTTTCCAACACCATTTTCCCGGAGACCAATAAATATGAAATATAAAACAACAATGTGTCAGACACTGATAGTGAAATGAACAATAATTTTATACGAATAATGACTTAGTCCTAACAAATTAATACATTGCAGCAAGTCCTAAGCCCAATTATTGGGATTAAAAGGAAAAAGAATGAGTAAAATACAAAACAATATATAATGGAATATAGGCTATAGGATATATTCATATATAAAAAAATATGACCATACTGTAATGGGTAATACAAGATGGGATGTAGGCAAAACTGAATCAAATGAACCACTTTGTCTCGAAGTCTTTATTGAGACCAGTTGGTTCCAACGTCTTATATTTAAAGATGGCCTGCATCTCTGTTCTAGCTAATTTTTTAGGTAAATCACCTCCTCTCTTATCTGCAGTAACTTTCTCCAGTGCGTAAAAATTAATAATATGTGTGGGATCAGAATCATGCACATTTTTAAAATGCATTGACAGGGCGTGAGTCTCCACTCCTTTCTTAATATTGCGGAGATGCTCTCCTACTCTGATTTTTAATGCCCTGCCCGTCCTTCCAATATAAAAACGGTTACAACTGCATTCCATGCCATATACAACATTGGTGGAGTGGCATGTAATGAACTCCTTAACCACATGCTTTCTATTATTGATCATAATCTCCTCCTTTTTGCTGCCAAAGGTGTTTGGAATATTTCTACAGGCAACACAGGACCCGCATCTATAAAAACCTTTAGATGTTATCCTTGGTTGGCCCGAAAGTGTGTCAAGATGACTCCGCACCAATTTCGATTGTAAGTTGGGCGCCTTTCTGTAAATACAGATGGGTCTATCGGGTAAGTCCATACCAATCACAGGATCCTTTTTTAATAACGACCAGTGTTTTCTTAAGATGTTCTTGACTCTATTGTGTTGAGAGGAGTAGTTTGTGACGAAAGCCCACTTGAATGAATTGCTCTCATTTTCCCTTTCTTTAATTCTTGGTTCAATGAGGGTTGACCTCTCTAATTCGGAGACGGTGTCTAAGGCATTTTCCAATGAAGATTTATCATAACCTGATTCTTCAAAACTTTCTTTCATGGTTGATGCTTGGGTCAGAAAGGTTTGTTGGTCAGAGCAATTCCTCTTCAATCTTTTAAATTGGCCAGTAGGAATGCTGTCTAGCAACACAATAGAGTCAAGAACATCTTAAGAAAACACTGGTCGTTATTAAAAAAGGATCCTGTGATTGGTATGGACTTACCCGATAGACCCATCTGTATTTACAGAAAGGCGCCCAACTTACAATCGAAATTGGTGCGGAGTCATCTTGACACACTTTCGGGCCAACCAAGGATAACATCTAAAGGTTTTTATAGATGCGGGTCCTGTGTTGCCTGTAGAAATATTCCAAACACCTTTGGCAGCAAAAAGGAGGAGATTATGATCAATAATAGAAAGCATGTGGTTAAGGAGTTCATTACATGCCACTCCACCAATGTTGTATATGGCATGGAATGCAGTTGTAACCGTTTTTATATTGGAAGGACGGGCAGGGCATTAAAAATCAGAGTAGGAGAGCATCTCCGCAATATTAAGAAAGGAGTGGAGACTCACGCCCTGTCAATGCATTTTAAAAATGTGCATGATTCTGATCCCACACATATTATTAATTTTTACGCACTGGAGAAAGTTACTGCAGATAAGAGAGGAGGTGATTTACCTAAAAAATTAGCTAGAACAGAGATGCAGGCCATCTTTAAATATAAGACGTTGGAACCAACTGGTCTCAATAAAGACTTCGAGACAAAGTGGTTCATTTGATTCAGTTTTGCCTACATCCCATCTTGTATTACCCATTACAGTATGGTCATATTTTTTTATATATGAATATATCCTATAGCCTATATTCCATTATATATTGTTTTGTATTTTACTCATTCTTTTTCCTTTTAATCCCAATAATTGGGCTTAGGACTTGCTGCAATGTATTAATTTGTTAGGACTAAGTCATTATTCGTATAAAATTATTGTTCATTTCACTATCAGTGTCTGACACATTGTTGTTTTATATTTCATATTTATTGGTCTCCGGGAAAATGGTGTTGGAAAACATTTAGGTCCAACTGAACACAAAGTTAAAGATCACATGCATATGACCCTAATGGGACACCATATTCCAGACGAGCCGGCTTCCAGAGTAGCGTGTACCACGGAGAGAATCGCCGCGTTGTCATGGTGATAGTTGCGGTGTGACGCACTTCCGCCCGGACGCGTACTGGAATCAGAGATACTTCCGCCAGTGAGTGACGCACTTCCGCCCGGACGTGTACTGGAATCAGAGATACTTCCGCCAGTGAGTGACGAATTCTGAAGAGCGGTAAAAGCGGTTTAACAACATCACGGAACGGACTTTCTGGAACGGCTCATTACTGGGAACTGATAGGGATCTTAGCTGTTAGAATGCTCCATGTCTGGAAATAGGATTTTTTAGAAATTTTTGGGTGGGGTATAAATACCCGGAAATTATGGATACCAATACACCTTGAGGAAGATAACAGGCTGTTATCGAAACGCGTTGGTGAACGGTATCCTGGGTACACGTGGAGGACTCCCTTGCTGGCATCTTTACTCTTTGGGGACGCCTGATTGTTTTGCATGCTCAATTGTCTACTCGTTAGACCTACAAAATTGGTGAGAGTCCACCTGTCCCACTTTTTAACTTATTAAATTGTTTTTATGTTATTACACTATTGGACCCTCTTTCATTGCATATGATCTTCAATTGAGTTCATGTGGAGGGAGATCCCATTCGTTGAAGATTAGAAGGGGAGATTTTCTGACGGTGACCTGACGTCTTGATTTTGAGACAAGTGATTTTGTCTACTATCTGTAGACCAATCCATCCGGTACGGGTTCACGCCAGAATACCACTTCCTTATATAATTGTATACAGTATCACACTATTATACATTTTCCGCCTAGGTTTATACAACACTAGATTCTGTATGAGAGTCATACCACCAGATCAGACCCTGTGAAGCGCCCGTGTATTGGTGTGGTAATATATTTCCTTCTGTACATTTATTTAGTGTGGGTGACACTATTTACCACTATATCCAGGCTGCTTTTTTTGGCGCATGAGTGTAAGATCAAAACCATTGTTCAAACTTCTGTTTTTCCACCCTTCTTGATAATACACCTGCTGCCATGTTCCATAACAGGGATGAGAGATTAAGGAAACTTGATACAATATTTTCCATATCCTCCCCAGAAATTAACATAGGGGATGAGGGTCTGGATAATATTCTACGCAAACTAGAAGTGGTTCTTATTAAAGAGAACAAAATGTGGTGGGAGGTTGTGACCTTAGAAAAATATCTCAAATCCAACATCATACCAAGAGGATTGAGAATAGACAAGAAGGCCAGCCTCACCACATCATCTGAGCAATTCACACATGAGTGGGATCAAACTATTAAACACTGCTCCTTCAAACTCATGGAATTGATCATTGGTGAGAGGAAGAGGGATCTTAGAGTTTTAGATGAGGAGATTAAGGATTTTAAAGAGAAAATCACCCCATACATGGACCATCCTGACTTCAAAGAAAAAGAGACCAGAATCACATCAAAGATAGAACGGCTAGAGAAGATTACCATCACTAGAAAGAAGAACAAATTTGCAAGGGATTTGAGAGAATCAGGTATAGAAAATGGGGCTAAAGGAAAAGAGAAGGAATCTCTATCCCATAACCACACACATGCGGCTAGAAATCCTTCATCCAACAGGGGAGTCTCCAAAAATAGGGCACCCAGATATGATAATTTCACGCATGAGCGTGGGCTATGGCGATCCAAGTTTAGACCCCCACAGGACAGGATCCGCCACGAGCATGGGGATGGTAACACCACACGGTGGAGAGCCCATCCCCATGATCGAGGTGAATTCCTCCCACATTGGAGAAATCAGTCTTCAAGATCTAAACCCAGATTCAGACATCAGGAGGGTATTGAATCCTACAATTCAATCCCGATAAGGAATAGATACCAACCCCTGGTAGGAAATGAATATAGGACACCTTTTTTAGAGAGAGGAGGCAGATTTCGAGATCACCGGTGAAAAGGCAACATCGGGGCAATAGAGGGGGCACCAAAAGGAAAAGAAAGAGTAAAAGAACTAAAAGAGGGAAAACCAGCATAAGAACTCTGGATGACCCGATCCAGGGAAATACAAACCCTGAAACTACAAAAATTTTCAATTTAAGTGCACATACCCTGTTGGAAGCAGAAAGGTCCCTGTTAGAGAAGGGCCTGAAATATGCCCCTGCAGTAAAGGTCAATCAATTTGACCTTTTTATAGATATCGAGAAATTTACCAGAAAATTGACTCTAAAGAAATTCTTCAAAATTAAAGAAGGAGAAACCCTAGTCACCGAAGTGAACCAAACTAGTTCCTTTAAACCCAAGTCCACCTTCTACCCTGCCCACCTCAAAGGGTGTTTTATAGAGACTTTCACACATTCTGTAAGGGAGGACTGTGAAAAACTTGAAAAAGAAAGGATCCAATATAATCTTAGTCAACAAGAGAGAGGGGCAATTAAGACCCTGATTTCCAATAAGGAACTCATCATCAAGCCCGCCGATAAGGGGGGCGGCATTGTTTTGATGGATAGGAAGGATTACGAGGAAGAAATATATCGGCAGTTGGCGGATAAAACCACATATAAACAGATGCGTGGAGATCCCACTAAGAAAATTCAAAGCCAACTAAAGGAATTAATAGAGAAATACAGCAAAAAAGGAGTCATAACAGATGCCGAATGCAAATTTTTGTTCGTGGAGTGTCCGGTAATACCTACCATCTATGTGCTGCCTAAAATGCATAAAAGCATGGTTAAACCCCCTGGGAGACCAATAGTCTCAGGGGTAGAATCTTTAACCGCCAATCTATCACATATGATAGATCACCATTTGCAGCCATTTGTGTTACTTAATCGCTCACATCTGAAAGATACGGGAGATGCTATACGCATATTAGACAGCATTTCGTGGAAGGAGAACTGTTTTTTAGTAACTGCCGATGTTAATTCCCTTTACACGAATATAGACCATTTACAAGGGTTGAAAGCAGTTAAGGAAACACTATCAAGATCAGAATTGTCAGGGAACATGCAGGAATTTATTATTGAGGGGATCAGTTTCATTTTACACAACAACTATTTCATTTTTAAGGATGATTTTTATCTGCAAAAGTGCGGCACTGCCATGGGCACCAGGTTCGCCCCCAGTTATGCTAACATCTTTATGGGTGCCTGGGAGGACAAATACGTCTGGACCGAAGGCACCCATAGGGCGAACCTGGTGTCCTGGCATAGGTATATAGATGATATTTTTTTCATTTGGGAGGGGGATTCAGTGACTCTGGATCTATTTTGCTCATACCTTAACACAAACGATCACCATGTCAAATTAGTGTTTGATATCAGTCAAACACAGGTTAATTTCCTAGACCTTAGCATATATATTGAAGAGGGAACCATCAAGACCAGAAATTACATTAAGCCTACTGACTCTCGATCGTACATAAATAGAGCCAGCTGTCACCATCACAACTGGCTAGACAGCATTCCTACTGGCCAATTTAAAAGATTGAAGAGGAATTGCTCTGACCAACAAACCTTTCTGACCCAAGCATCAACCATGAAAGAAAGTTTTGAAGAATCAGGTTATGATAAATCTTCATTGGAAGATGCCTTAGACACCGTCTCCAAATTAGAGAGGTCAACCCTCATTGAACCAAGAATTAAAGAAAGGGAAAATGAGAGCAATTCATTCAAGTGGGCTTTCGTCACAAACTACTCCTCTCAACACAATAGAGTCAAGAACATCTTAAGAAAACACTGGTCGTTATTAAAAAAGGATCCTGTGATTGGTATGGACTTACCCGATAGACCCATCTGTATTTACAGAAAGGCGCCCAACTTACAATCGAAATTGGTGCGGAGTCATCTTGACACACTTTCGGGCCAACCAAGGATAACATCTAAAGGTTTTTATAGATGCGGGTCCTGTGTTGCCTGTAGAAATATTCCAAACACCTTTGGCAGCAAAAAGGAGGAGATTATGATCAATAATAGAAAGCATGTGGTTAAGGAGTTCATTACATGCCACTCCACCAATGTTGTATATGGCATGGAATGCAGTTGTAACCGTTTTTATATTGGAAGGACGGGCAGGGCATTAAAAATCAGAGTAGGAGAGCATCTCCGCAATATTAAGAAAGGAGTGGAGACTCACGCCCTGTCAATGCATTTTAAAAATGTGCATGATTCTGATCCCACACATATTATTAATTTTTACGCACTGGAGAAAGTTACTGCAGATAAGAGAGGAGGTGATTTACCTAAAAAATTAGCTAGAACAGAGATGCAGGCCATCTTTAAATATAAGACGTTGGAACCAACTGGTCTCAATAAAGACTTCGAGACAAAGTGGTTCATTTGATTCAGTTTTGCCTACATCCCATCTTGTATTACCCATTACAGTATGGTCATATTTTTTTATATATGAATATATCCTATAGCCTATATTCCATTATATATTGTTTTGTATTTTACTCATTCTTTTTCCTTTTAATCCCAATAATTGGGCTTAGGACTTGCTGCAATGTATTAATTTGTTAGGACTAAGTCATTATTCGTATAAAATTATTGTTCATTTCACTATCAGTGTCTGACACATTGTTGTTTTATATTTCATATTTATTGGTCTCCGGGAAAATGGTGTTGGAAAACATTTAGGTCCAACTGAACACAAAGTTAAAGATCACATGCATATGACCCTAATGGGACACCATATTCCAGACGAGCCGGCTTCCAGAGTAGCGTGTACCACGGAGAGAATCGCCGCGTTGTCATGGTGATAGTTGCGGTGTGACGCACTTCCGCCCGGACGCGTACTGGAATCAGAGATACTTCCGCCAGTGAGTGACGCACTTCCGCCCGGACGTGTACTGGAATCAGAGATACTTCCGCCAGTGAGTGACGAATTCTGAAGAGCGGTAAAAGCGGTTTAACAACATCACGGAACGGACTTTCTGGAACGGCTCATTACTGGGAACTGATAGGGATCTTAGCTGTTAGAATGCTCCATGTCTGGAAATAGGATTTTTTAGAAATTTTTGGGTGGGTTATAAATACCCGGAAATTATGGATACCAATACACCTTGAGGAAGATAACAGGCTGTTATCGAAACGCGTTGGTGAACGGTATCCTGGGTACACGTGGAGGACTCCCTTGCTGGCATCTTTACTCTTTGGGGACGCCTGATTGTTTTGCATGCTCAATTGTCTACTCGTTAGACCTACAAAATTGGTGAGAGTCCACCTGTCCCACTTTTTAACTTATTAAATTGTTTTTATGTTATTACACTATTGGACCCTCTTTCATTGCATATGATCTTCAATTGAGTTCATGTGGAGGGAGATCCCATTCGTTGAAGATTAGAAGGGGAGATTTTCTGACGGTGACCTGACGTCTTGATTTTGAGACAAGTGATTTTGTCTACTATCTGTAGACCAATCCATCCGGTATGGGTTCACGCCAGAATACCACTTCCTTATATAATTGTATACAGTATCACACTATTATACATTTTCCGCCTAGGTTTATACAACACTAGATTCTGTATGAGAGTCATACCACCAGATCAGACCCTGTGAAGCGCCCGTGTATTGGTGTGGTAATATATTTCCTTCTGTACATTTATTTAGTGTGGGTGACACTATTTACCACTATATCCAGGCTGCTTTTTTTGGCGCATGAGTGTAAGATCAAAACCATTGTTCAGGCGTCCTTGTGAGTTGCAGCATTGAGCCTGCGATAATCTACACAGAAGCGCAGACTACCGTCTTTCTTCTTCACTATCACCAGTGGAGCGGCCCATGGGCTGTGGCTTTCACGGATGACTCCAGCCTCTTTCATCTCTGCGATCATGTTCCTCACTGGCTGGTACATGGCTGGAGGAAGGGGTCGGTGTCGTTCCTTGATAGGAGGGGTTGTCCCCGTGGGGATGTGATGATACACTTCATCCGCTTGCCCAAAATCAGAAGGGTGTTGGCTGAGTGCAGCAGTGTTGCGTTGCACCACCTGTAATACTCCGTCTCTTTTATCAGTGGGGGTGTCAACATCGCCGATCTGGATCCCGGCCCACCATGGGGGTTCTTCCCCAGTCGCCGACGCTTCTCCATCTGCCGCTCCTGATTGAGCCGCGTTTACACCCTGTCCCACGATGTCTTGAAAGTCGATCCAACTGACCTTCGCCACCGGACAGTACTTGTAGAGTCTGATGGCGTACTAGAGTGTGGGTTCAGAAGACGGACTGGTTCCCTCCCATGTACCACTTTGGCTAGTGTCCTTGCCACAGCGAACGGCTGTTGTCCATCCCAGTCACAGGGTTCCACCAGAGCCTCGTAGTCTCTCCCCCCCCGGACCAATTCTTGTTTTGCACCACACCACTTGCTCAGAGTTCGGTCTCAGCAGAACAGGTTGGCGGTCAGTGATTCGGGCTTTTCCAATTTCACCCTGACCATTAACGAATTTCTTTTGGCTCTCTAGCACTTTGACGGTCTGTTGCAGGGCTTTTCGTTCCTTAGGGGCCGCGCTCTTCATCTCGTGTCGCAGGGCTTCAACTAGTTCCTCTGGACAGTTTCTCAGAATGTTCATGCCCAGAATCACGGGTGGCAAGTGCGCGCTGGGCGCGGTGGTGATGAGGTATCCTTGGCGGGTCAAGGCGGCGTTTCCTAATTCCACATTGGCTTCCCAGTAGCCCTGGAAAACGATGGGTTGTCCATTGCTGACTAGCAGGTGGAGCCATGTAGCGGGTGGGGACACAATGGTGGCTTCGTTCCAGTGTTGAAGGAACTCCGTGAGTCGGATTGTAGAGACTTGTGAGCCCGTATCCAAGAGAGCCGGTATCTCAATCCCATTGATGCGGATGTGCAGGTGTGGGCACTCTCCTACATACTGGGGCCACCAGTCTCGTGACGGCGGACCTGTCAGTGGTTCTCCTCCCGAGGGTCGGTCCCTTGCCTTGGGGTCCCCCCGTTTAAAGGATCAACAGGGCAGTTCCGTTCGATGTGTCCGCTCTGGTGACATCCCCTACAAATCGGTCGACCCTGTGGATCAAACCAATCGGTGGGCCGTCGGCCTGACTCTCTCGTGACCTCCCATTGAGGGTGGTTTCTTCCACCGCGTTCTTGACGCCATTCTCTGCGTCTGCTTCCACCTGGTTCTTTGCCGAGTTCTTCTAGCCTCTGGCACATCCGGGACAGGCTGAGCGTCACTTCCGACATCTGTCGATTCAGGGCTTCTATAGGGTCTGGCCCTGGTGGGGCCTGTGCCTGCTGAAGGACTGCCCCCGCTCAGGTGGTGGCATCTACATTCTTGTACGGAGGGATGCTCTGGAGGCTTTCTTCGTCCACTTTCCTTGGTGCCTTGTCGTCTTCAGTCTCGTCGCCCTGATTCAATCCTAATATCTGTAGAACATCTTCTTTAAACACAGAGAAAGAACTGTCTGGCTTCTGGCGTCTCCACATTCGTAATTGTGACCGAATTGCTTCGCCTTGCGCTCCCTCAATAAATAAATTAATTAGGGTGTCATCGGTCAGTCCGACATCCAGTGGATCCAGTGTTCGTACAGCCCTCAAGGCTTCCTGCAGGCCTAGTGCAAATTCCCGTAAGGATTCACCTGGTCGTTGCTTTCTCGCGTAAAGACGACTCTTCAGTTCTGCTACCGTTTTGCATTCAAATATGCGCCTTAATTTCTGGAGTATACAGTCTGCACTCTTCTTTTCCGTATCCTCCCATGCTTCTACTTCCCTCAGTGCTGGGCCAGTTAATTGTCCCTTCAGGATCTCTACTTTTTGTTCTTCCGTGAGCGTATATAGGCGAAACATGGAGAGCATTTTGTCTTTGAATGTCTTGAAAGTGCTTGAGCCAGGGACTTGTTTTCCTGCGTATGTCGGCAACCAGGGGGCTCCAAAGTAATATGGCATGGTGATAGGTGATGCCGTTGTTCCTGTCGGGTTTCCGGGTGCCGCTGGTGGTTGTCCCTGTGCCGAGGACGACTCCGGAATGTCTGGGTTCGACATCTTGAAACGATCCTGTTCGCGGACGCCAAGTATAATATCCTTATAAAGTGGGTTCGTACCTAAAGCTTGATCGTCTTCGTGATCGCCCGTATCCACTCTTCAACGATGCCGAGGCCAGCGACTATCCGTTCCGTCACCTGTAGGGCAGGGGCAGAAGGACCAGGAGAACCCCGGAAGAACAACCCAAACACACTACACTCAAGGACCACTACACATGGGGGCGGTGACAACCATTTATTGCACTGAAGATATCAGTCATAGCTATAACTCAATTCTTATTAAACACAATAGCATAGGTTGAACATTACTACAATACCCTGAGTCTTTCCCTGTCCATAACAGTTACTACAGCTCATATATATCTCCAAGGCCTAACGATAACTGGATCAAACAATCAAATACATCACACGTAATAACAATCATTTGGATGGCAATGATATCTTAGGAAGAAAAATGTCCTGACAGTAATCTGAGAGCGCTTTCTCAACTGTCCATAAGATGGTGTTGCGCGCCAAGCACTAATGTTCAGTTCCTGCACCTCTGTGGGCGTTTGCGGTTAGTGTCCCTTTAATAAAACACTTGCACCCTAACAGAGAACTCCTGTAGAGGACGTCAGTGGACGTAAGGTAAGTATCTGTAAGGGGATGCGTCACCCGGAATACTTGTAGTATGACACATCAAACAAAAGCTAACGGTGGTACTCGTATTTGTATCCACGGAAAAGGTAAGTCAAGGAGATGAAACTACTCCGGGTACTGTGACATATGGATTAAGCTCCGGCATAATTAAGACAGCTGGATCCCGAACATGTATTTATGTAGGAGCGGGGAGCACGCGGACTCTGTAATACTGTTAGAGGTTCCTACTGTCTGCCTCTGAGTCTCTGGCTTTCTTAGGAGCCACTGAGTCACACTACTTGGTCTCTGGCACAGACCGGGTAACAGCCGGGGTGTGAGTGGAAACTGCCTTGCTCTTTAGAACAGGGAGCGGAAGTCACTTTGGGCCATAACTTCAGGGAGCCACTGAAAAGAGTACCTGTGTGTTGCTGGCTCCTGCCAGTCCGGTCTCCTTCAGCTCTCCGTCCGGTCCTGTGGGTCTGGTATCGGCCAGCCTGGTCCCTGCTCCTCCTTATCAGGCTGGGGATGGTGCCTGCAGTGTGCTAGGGTCAGCTCCAGCCGTCCCCCGGTGTCTGCTCCCGCTTCCCCGCTGTGCGGCGGTTCCCCCTCTACTCTGCAGCAGTTCGTGGCCCTCACACTCCGGCGGCGGCAGGCGGCTCTCACTGTGATGGCTGTCACAGCCGCAGCTCTCCCTCGGTGCGCTCTCCGCATCGCTTCTCCTCTTCCCGCGTGCGGCGGCTGGCAGCTCCCCTCTCTGTGCAGCCACGCGACGGACGGACTCCTCCTCCTGTAGACACCGCTCTCCTCTATATCGGACCCCTCCTCCTCACCTGCGCGCCTTCTTGTCCTCCAATCCCTGGCACTCTAGAGGTTCCCGCTTTCCCGTCGCGGTCAGGCTGTCCTGGGTCCCAGTGCCCTAACTGTTTGTGGGCACCAGGTAGGGAGTTTAACCCTATCAATGTCAGCAGAAGAAAAGGGGGTCCTTAGGCAGCGCTGACTGCAGTTAGGGCCATGATGGGGTAAGAAGGGTATCCTAAACGTGGGTACCACACATGTATATACATGTAGGAGAGAGTGCAACATACAGGGCACACAGAGACAATCCCGATGGCGAGAGCAGCACGTGTGCTCGCCACACTTCAGGCCCGGTGGTGAGCCTTGCTCGCAACACTAATTTATTCCCCCTCGGGGGGTTGCGTGGACCACTTCCTGAGTGGGGATTCCGGGCTCCGGATTCTGACCGCCAAGATTCCTTTTTGCTGTCGGGATTCTGGCATTAGTGTCCTGGCCGGAAAACGAACTGCTTTCCACTAGATGATGTAGCTGTCGGCCGATGACCAATGTCATGATACATCAGCCGTCCCGTACACACTGAACGATATAGCGCACAACCACGAGATATATCGTTCAGTGGTCACATCCACAAGCACGTTGTAGTTCAAACTACCTTCTGATTGGCCAATCAGAAGATGCAATGAACAACCCGGGAGAGCACGCAATAGTCCATACACATTAAACAATGGTCATGATATAAATTGGCCCAATCCGTCAGATCGGATGATACTGTATATAGTCTAATGTGCACCCAGCTTAAATCTGTGAAATATTGGCACTTGCCGCAGTTACATTTGACCCTAATTCTCTCTTTCTGCTTTAGCAGAACCTCTTATCTCTTCTGTACTCATTTTCACTTTCTCATCTCCCTCTCCCTTGTAAATCTCTTTCTCCTTAGTCTCTCAACTGAGAGGAGAGAAGTGTGGGTGAGAGTACTAGCAAGAGTACATATGCATGCAGTGGTGCCGAGAGAGAGGGGCAGCGGGTACTCTTTACCCGGGCCTGTGCCTGCCCACTTTGTATACAGTGCCGGCACTTGGGGGGGGAGGAGTGACTGCTGCTGCAGCAAGTTTGTGCTGTGATGGGGAGAGAGGCAGCTGCAGAAGCAGGTACTCCTTCTCTCTATCTCCCTGCGTGATATGTGTGTGTATTGGGCACCGGCCCGCGCCCATCAGTCCTCACCTGTATAGCGCATGGCTGCTTCAAGGCCACAATTTTTTTTTGTTTTTTTACATTTCCTAAGGAGGGGGGATGGCCACACCTCCCTGAATTGGCCACGGCCCCTCCCAGTACCTGGACCTGGCACAGCTGTCAGCGCCCCTGTATGCGTGTGAACGTGACATAGAGAGGCAGCAACATCTGAGAGTGTTGTAGGTGGGAGGTGAGTGGAAAAGACTTTCAGACGTAGATTCTGGATTCCTGGTTATTGTGGTGGAGACTACAGTATCTTTCATATTGCTGAACCGTTTTGTTGCTTATATTTTTCAATTTTAATGTATTTTGTATGTATTTTGTAACTATTTATTTATTACCAGTTATTTATATAGCGCACACATATTCCGCAGCGCTTTACAGACAATATTTGGCCATTCACATCAGTCCCTGCCCCAGTGGAGCTTACAAGATATATTCCCTATCACATGTACACACAGACACATTCACACTAGGGTTAATTTTTGTTGGAAGCCAATTAACCTATCAGTATATTTTTGGATTGTGGGAGGAAACCGGAGTACCCGGAGGAAACCCATACAAGTACGGGGAGAATGTACAAACTATATAACTATGGCGGCCAATAGCAGTGCACATAAGTGCGGACATGCAAGCTTGCTTGAGCAGCTGCAGTGAACTCAAGAAATAACAGTAGTGGCAATGTGCTTGGGGCAGTACGGATGGTGTAATGGTTAGCATTACTGCCTCACAGCACTGAGGTCATGGGTTCGATTCTCACCATGGCCCTAACTGTGTGGAGTTTGTATATTCTCCCCGTACTTGCATTGGTTTCCTCCTACAATCTATAAATATATACTGGTAGGTTAGTTGGATCCCAACAAAATTAACCCTAGCGTGTGTGCGTGTACATGTGGTAGGGAATATAGGGCCTAATTCAGACTGCAGTCTGAAGCCTTTTGCGGAGTGCACGCACCCCCCCACCAGGAGCCCAGTGAGATGCTAAAAGCTGCGATTGCCTCGACAGGCAGAGTCAGTCGCGAGGCAGGAGGGGCTGTGCCAACGGCGTTAGAACCAATGCTCTTAGAACCCCGTTTAGGGGGGCACAGTCCGGACAACGCAGGTGGCGGGGGCGGGCCGCTGCGGCTGCGTGATGTCACATGCAGGCTGCGCAGGCAGGGAGCTACTCGCCGGGTGCAAAAGCATCTCATGGCTTTGTCCCCGGCGAGTAGCTCCCTGCCTGTGAGGGGGGGGGGGGGGAAGCTGAGCCAGACATGCGGGGCGGACTAGCCCTGTGCTGGGCGTTCCCCCACGTGTCTGAAAATGTACTAAATTTAGCACATCTACGATCAGATAGATTGCAAGCTCCACTGGGGCAGGACAAATATTCTCTGTAAAGCGCTGCGGAATATGTGAGCGCTATATAAATAACTGGTAAAAAATAAATAATGTTTGGGCAAGTGTCTCAGGTGGCATAGGAAAAGCTGACCCTGGGAGCTTCATTTCCTTAATTAGTAGTAGCAGTGGAGAATCTCAATGGTATCTTGCACGCACATTACATTGGTTAAGTCAAGAAATAGTACTAGGCAACCACAGGTTAAGTGTGAGAGGTGGGTAAGTTTGCATAAAAAAGCAGCCCTGCATTGTGTCGCAGTCTACTGCGCATGCGTAGGTCTTCAGAAACAGGGAACACGCCATGTTCCGGAGACTAATTTCACAGCTGCGCATACGCGACTGCCATTTTGGCTGTGATTATTGATGCACCCGATGCAGGACTCCGGAAAGGTAAGCGTTAAAACATAGGTGTAGTGTGTGTGGTATGGGCCTCCAAGGACCCCAGGGCCCGTATGCACAGCACACATTGCACCCAATATAGAAACACCAATGCTCTCCGTGTAGAGGCATAAAGCAAACCCCTCTTCTCCACCGCACAGTACTGTATATAGTAAATTGATTCCCACTTATCGCAATTTAATATTAATGGATCCACCACAGTTTATTACAAGCTAGTCTGCTATATAATAAGCAAGGTTCCAAAATACCCTATGCGTTTGACTTTAGTGGACTGGAACTAATGTGATTAATAATAAAAGGATGTTTTGTCTGTGGATAGCTGTGGTGAACTGACCTTCTAGGATTACATCTGGTAGCTTTGTGTATTTTGTGTGCACTGTAAGCCAAAACACCCACATATACACAATTATAAACAGTTGTATAAGCTCTCTTTTCAAGTGTATATTGTAGTAAACATTTTTTTCTTTTAAGGAAAATCCCAGTCATGATCTGCCATTTCACAGATCATTTTCTTATTTCTAGACTCAAAAATGAAATAAACATTTGATTAACTGTGATACATACTGTAGATGTGTCACAAGAGGAAGGTCTGTTCATGAAGCAGCTATCAACTGACAACTGTAGCATGCATCGGAATAATGACCAAGGGTGACAATTATTGCAGGAAAGAAAGATACATTTACACAAAATCCAAAGCAGTGAGATAATGGAAATTGTTGCGTTACGTCATTAGCTACATTTCAGTGTGTCGTTGTTGTTGAAATACCTGCCTAGCCTATAAGAGAACAAATAAGGGTACATTAATGGGTATGACATGCTAAGACAGGAATATAAAGAGAGGTTACCTGTAATACTGAACGGAAATATATCATGTAGTTTATTTTAATCTATGTAATCTATAAACTATTTAAAAAATATGTATTCATTTGCTTTCTTTTCAAGATGCATTGCGTTATTATCTTTTTGTTATCATTATTTTTCTTATTGTACAGCATATGTTTTTGAAGTTAGTTCATATTCATTCAACCTAGGAACATTACACACGAACATGTGCATAACAGGCCCCACATGCACATTGGGAATCTTCCCTATTGGCCATATGGCCAATCCTCCCGATTACACGTGAACATGTGCATAACAGGCAATATTGATCGACCAGATAGTAATCTGTTTCACATATAAGGTCTCCATATTCTTTGGATCAACACTATGATGGGGGGTGGTGTCAAGCGCTCACCTAGTGTGTATGAAAAGGAAAAACTCTAGCACCGGCCCTGACTACACCTATTTGTTAGTCAAACCGAGGCTGCAGTGCAGTGTCGTGGGAGTGTGTGGCGGCATCCCGCTCTAATCACTCTCCACTTACCCGTTTCACTGGTCGGAAGAAATTAGAGGTCCCTTGCTGTTAGATGTCTCCAGGTGGCTCAGTTGCAGCAACAGGTGCCTGGACCATGGCACGGAGACAGCTGCAGCTAAGCCACCTGGAGATATCTAACAGCAAGGGACCTCTCCTTTCCTCTGACCAGTGAAACGGGTAAGTGGAGAGTGATTAGAACGGGATTCCACCACACACTCCCACGACACTGCACTGCAGCCCGGTTTGACCAACAAATAGGTGTAGTACAATCACCATCAGGAGACATAGGCTTCGGGAGCAGGGGCCTATGTTAGGTAAAGGGTTCCCTAAAAGATTCCCTGACACTCCTTTTAGATGGGCCCCTGCATTGTGTGACACTGATTACACCTCCTTGTTAAAACCCATTGACTTATTGATTTATTGATTTTTTTACCCTTTGATTTATTTGATTGTTTGTATTGTCATAATCACTAATTCTGAACATCCTATAGTATAGAACTTCCATCATTGTGCCCATCTCATACCCATCCTTCTACCTCTCTCAAAGCATCATCACATTGTGCACTCTTTCCTTTTCATACACACTAGGTGAGCGCTTGACACCATCCCCCATCATAGTGTTGATCCATAGATTATTTCTTTACTGAGAGTGGATACCTCAGGGTGTACAAGCTGCTCCCACACTCATATAGAATAATTCCTGCATTGCGCTAGGGCCGGAACAATAATACTGTCTACATATTCTTACCTCGTAGGAGAAACTGCAGTCATTTTATTACTATGCAACTTATTATAGCATCATGTTCACGACAAATAGTATAACTTATATCAAGTGTGTAAGCACAATGTACAAATGTATTAAAAATAACATTACTATTATACTTTTGTATTATAGAATTGTATTATACTATCATATAATACAATAATAAATTATTATATTGTATTTGTTTTTTATACATAATTATGCCTGCAGAAGAGTGAGGGTATATTTACTAAAGTGCGGGTTTATAGAAGTGGAATTGATGCTCATAGCAACCAATCAAATTCTATTTATTCATCTAGCACCTTCTAGACCAGGTGTGGGCAATTATTTCAGCTGGGGGGCCGCTTAACACTTCCAGTGAATAGTCGAGGGCCACACACAAAATAACTTGTAAATCGGGTCTGAACTGCGCATGCACCGCAATGTGTAGGCATGTCGGTCCGCAGCGTCGGGCAGCGACGGGATGGTACAAAGCGATTGCACGGGCGATCGCAAGGTGATTGAGAGGAAGAGGACGTTTGTGGGTTGCAATTGACCGTTTTAGAGGAGTGTCCGGAAAAACGCAGGAGGGACCAGGCGTTTGGAGGGAGAGTTTCTGACGTCAGCTCTGGCCCCGATCATCGCACTAGAAGAGTAAGTCCTGGTCTGTGCAGAGACTGCACAAACTTTTGTTTGTGCAGCTCTCTGCAGATGCGATCACACCCCTGCACAACGAATTCCCCCTCCCCCTGTAGGTGGCGACTACCTGATCGCAGCAGTGCAAAAGTCGCCTGCTAGCGATCAGGTCTGAATTAGTGTGTGAGTATATATATATATATATATATATATATATATATATATATATACAGGTTGAGTATCCCTTATCCAAAATGCTTGGGACCAGAGGTATTTTGGATATCGGATTTTTCCGTATTTTGGAATAATTAGATACCATAATGAGATATCATGGTGATGGGACCTAAATCTAAGCACAGAATGCATTTATGTTTCATATACACCTTATACACACAGCCTGAAGGTCATTTTACACAATATTTTTTATAACTTTGTGCATTAAACAAAGTGTGTGTACATTCACACAATTCATTTATGTTTCATATACACCTTATATACACAGCCTGAAGGTCATTTAATACAGTATTATTAATAAATTTGTGTATTAAACAAAGTTTGTGTACATTGAGCCATCAAAAAACAAAGGTTTCACTATCTCACTCTCCCTCAAAAAAGTCCGTATTTCGGAATGTTCCGTATTTCGGAATATTTGGATATGGGATACTCAACCTGTATATATATATATATATATATATATATATATATATAAACTATAAAAACATACACCACAATACACATTACATACGTAATTTTTTACAGGCAAAAGCCAAGATGTCTAAAAAAAAAAACACAGTAATCCAGTAATAAAAAAATAAAAAAAAAACTGTGCTGAAAACAAACAGCATCCTGTGTAATGCTGGTATTCACAGCTCCTGTCTCTCCTTGGGCACAGTTACTAGCCCCCCCCCTAGACCCATATAGCAGTCTTTACCCCCCTCCCCGCTGGACCCATATAGCAGTCCCTACCCCCCCCTCCCCTAAACCCATATAGCAGTCCCTACCCCCCTTCCCCCTCTCCCCTAAACCCATATAGCAGTCCTCCCCCTCCTAACCCCCCTCCCCTGAACCTATATAGCAGCTTTTAAAGTTAACGCGTTTCACCCATCCTGCGAGCTTGTTCACTTCCAAGCAGCATTGGAAGTGAACAAGCCCGCAGGACGGGTGAAACGCGTTTTCCAGCATGAACTAAGGACCTAAGTAGTACTTTCTGGATCCTGGTAACCTGAGACTGACCCAGGGACCTGGGCAGGGACCGGTACACTCTTATTCATTTATTCTAGTATGAACTAAGGACCTAAGGAGCACTTTCTGGTAACCTGAGACTGACCCAGGGACCTGGGCAGGGACCGTTACACTCTTATTCATTAATCTGACTCTATAACAACGGCATTGGGACAGACATTTAAACCTCTTACAGGATTGATTTATGCCGATCTTTAATTTACATACATCTGAGGAATGTAGGATTTTGGTTAGGTTTTGGACAGATACTGTTTCATCACATTGCTTCCAGTCTATATAATATATATTATACTGTTTCTTCAACAGGTCAATCCTCTTTCCGATCAATAAGCTTTCACTAATAGATTGTGCAATACTGACTACCAGTCCTGCGTATATGTAATTCCTTTCCCACCAACTTTTACCCTATTTAGGGTGGCCCAGAGATCTGGGCAGAGACTGTTTTTGTCTGGCTACTACATTTTTTAGCCACCAGCGTACATGGATACTGATTGTTTTTTGGCTTTGATAACCTTTCTCTGAATATTTTTGCATAGGGATTCAATATATGCATGTGTATGAGCAAGTGGTGTAATTAGCACCTAGTAGGGCCAGGGTGCCCCCCCTCAATTTGATTCCGTTGGGAAAGAGGGTTATTGCTCAACATACCCAATATCGTGAATTTTTCTGGCTTATCCCTGTATGTGTCGGCCCAACATATTTAATATTTATTATTGCCAATCTTTTTGTCCTATGCACAACAAACTCAATTTGACATAGCTCCGGTTCGATATCAATACTGATACCAGTGCCAGGCCTAATTTATTCCTCTCTCCGCTTTTCCACCTTCTCTTTCTATTTTTCCTCTCTATTTTATCCGCGGACTCTCATCTATGATCCACAGGGTTATCCTGTGCCTAACGTAGACAGCAGATCCGCTACATTTTCTATCTTCTTCCCCAATCTTCCTTAGGTGCACTCTCATCGGTAAGTCGGTTATAGAGGGCCCGAGAAATTACTACCATACCCCACCGACAGAGCCCGATCTCGTCCGATCTTGGAAGCAAAACGGTGGTGGGCTGGGCCAGTATCTGTGAGGGGGACCCCAGAGAATACCCAGTGTTGTAATTCATGACCTTTCTCGACTATATACCAACAGCAGGATCACCACATTTTTTCTCAAATAATCTCTCTCGTTCATCTCTTTACCTGATACTGAATACTCTTCTTAAGTACCGCCTTCCCTGATACCTCACAGATCTGATTTGTTTTCAATACAATCCAGGATCTATAATCCCTACAACAGTCCAGTTCATTGACCCTTTGAGGTCTTATTAACACAAGCTGAGCTTGTGCTGGTGGGATAGGATCAGGGTGTAGAGCTATAGTGTCTACATCCCTCCTTAAGTCTATTAGCATAGACTAACCAGAACATTTCCAATTTTTCCAATTTATGAATCGACTGGCTTTTGCTCATACTCGCTCCAGCCTTTTACACTAATCAGCCACATCAATTATATATGGTATCTCTCCGAGATGCTGGCGGGCTGAGGCATATATATGTATCATTATAGCTTATGTCTAATTGTGATGGACTAAGTAAGTGTGGATTTATTTTAAATTAACTCGATAATAAAAGTTATGTTTTAATATTTTCATATAAACAAATCAATACAAGAGTGCACCCACACAAGAGTCTTCTGTAAAACAATTTTCTTCTGAGCCACCCCAATTCTAGACAGTAATAGCTAGAATCTTATTGGTTGTTATGGGTAACATCTCCACTTTTGTAACCTGCACTTTAGTAAATATACCCCCCTTCATGATGCTTACTGTAGGAGGGGTAGAGAGTCTATTCATTAAAGACCACTGAGCCCCCCTCCCTTTTTTGAATGTCAGCAGTACCAGGTTCTCTCCCCAGCCCTGCACACTCTGAAGGATGCCAATGAGCAACAGCAGTCTCCTCCAATCACATTGATCTCAACCTCCCCTTTGATACTGCATGTGGTTGAGAGGCATAAGGCACCCTCCTGTGCAGCTCATAATACTATTTATTTACAGATTTTATTAAAGGGGCACGGTCATGCCAACCTGCGATTATGCCATGCCCCCTACAATACCTGAGCTTGGCCCCACTCTGACTCTGCATACCTGGTCTTGCCCAGGGTTTTTCCCAGGTCTGAACTAGGTATACTGCAGTTTGGAAAGGGTGTTCCCAGGCTACTGTGCACAGGCTATATTCAATGGGGCTAAATGAGGCATGGAACCAGGAAAAACCCTATGACCAGGGTCGCCGAGCCAGGTCAACTCATATCACATTGACACAAGACCTGAGATTTTCCCGGGTCCTTGCCTTGGTGTGAAAGGGGTATCAATACAGGCTGAACTTGAAACCATGTTCATCTGGATCAGACGCAGTATTTCGATGTGAAAGGGATATTATACACAAGTTATCAACCATATACAATGACTAACTATAATGACACTACGGCTTAATTTAGTGATCAATTTACTTTTCTGTACATACTGTATCTGCGTATTTATTCATACTTGCCGACATTGCTGCCCTCTCTTCCCGGGAGGTGGCAGCCTGGTCGGCGAACAGGGGGCATGTCCAGAGATAAAAGGGCATGTCCATAGGCATGGTGGCATGAAGACGTAATTGTGGCTTCGCCCCCCCCCCCCCCCCCCGCTATCCAGTGGCGAGGGAAACAGCTACTGTATAGCGGGGGTGGAGCTACGATGACGCAATTCAGCGCAGATCGTGTCATCGGATCCCCCTCGGACCGCCCACTGGTACCCCATTGTGGGCGGCCGAGGTGGGCTGCGAGGGGCTGGCGGTGGATGCAGGACACTTGCTGACCTTTCTGGGGGGCCGGGAACGCCACCCCATTTTTAGAGGGCCTCCTGTAGTTCCGGGAAGGTAGGCAAGCATGATTTATTCCATGCAAGCATTTGGGTGCAGTGCCCAGCATACTGTATGCTTGACTTATATTAAGTGCACACTGAGAGCATCCTCTGAGCTCTATTACTCTTAGGTCTTTGGGTTTTGTGGTATTATTGGAAGGTCTTCCTTCTGTATTTTCCTATAATTATAATTTTTAGGGGTTTAAGAATTTCTGTATTTTCTTATGTTTATTTATTTTCCTAACACAAAAATAAAAAACTGCTTATATTTTGATGTATACATGTTATTGGTTTAGTGGATCAGGTATGATTTGTTCTCATAGGTTTAATTAGGTTCAGAAATAGACATTTAAAAATAAGTGACATTTCTACCTATGTTTAGGATTTTCCAAACACTTTTCCACAAATACAACTTATTTCTTTATACGCAAAAAAAGATTGCTTTCTCAGTTTTGCCAGGAAAATGTTATATATACAGTATATAGCCTATGTATATAATTATATATTTAAAATGATTTTGGCCGGCAAATTTATAAATTAAAACTAAACTGACCTGATATTGATATATGTTATTGGAAGGGGACTATCACTATGTGGAAGATGCATCCATCCTTCTGAAGTGAAAAAGTAGAGAAGTTGAGCATTCCAAACTATTATTTACGTAGCTCAGTCTATAAAATGACAGTTTGAAGCTCATTGGTTGCTATGAGAAACTTCCTCAAGTTTTCTCTTCCTCCTATGTCCGTACATCATTAGTCAACCACTCTAATGGAGCTTCAACCTGCTTTAACTGTGATCGGGTCTGTATTGTATGTCAGGTGGCCCCAGTGGAAACTCTAACTCCTGGGGCAGATGTATAAAGCCTGGAGAAGGCATTAAGAAGTGATAAAGCGGTGATAAGTGCAAGGTGATAATGCACCAGCCAATCAGCTCATAACTGTCAATTTACATATTGGAGCTGATTGGCTGGTGCATTGTCACCTAGCACTTATCACCGCTTTATTACTTCTTTATGCTTTTTCCAGGCTAAATACATCTGCCAATCTCTGCACACAAATTATTAACCAAACAAAGCAAGCCTTAATTGTGTTCTGCTCACTAATACCTCTTTCATACCAAAAATGCAGGGTCTTACCCGGGAATACGGTCCCGGGATCATGCAGGGACATTCCCGGGTAAGACGCCTTGCATACCGCAGTCAGCAGCCCGGCATATTGCCGGGTTGCTGACGTCAGCGGTGACACGGCGGGGGCGGCTCTAGAGATCACATGATCTCCAAGCACCGCCTGTACATAGAGAGTGAACCGGAGCCGGGGCGCATTGTCTTGGCTCGCGTTCACATCGCACAGTGAGCCGGGTTGAACATGGGTTCAACCCTGGTCAAGAGCAGGGTTGAAATAACAGGTCACTGGACCCGGTATTTCAACCCCGGTACCCTTTCATACCGCACATGAACACGGGTTATGTGCGTTCATGTGCCAATAACCGGTGTTCAGAGGTGCTGGTGTGAGCCAAGCATTTTACTGAGTCCAAAGATTATTTAATCTCGGGGGATGCATTGAGCATCCCGGCTGTTGGGATGCCGACGGTCATGTGACCAACGCCGGAATCCTGAGGTAAGTATCGGGGTACATGTTAGGGTTAGGGCCGATGGGCAAATAAGGTTGGTTGCCATGAAGGCATTCACCCACGTGGGTTAAAGGAGTTAAGTTCAGTCACTGATAAATAACTCTTTTGTATATTTATGGAGACATTCACAACAGGCTCATGATATTGTCATAAAGCAGATGTGCTACCAAAAAGGAACACATTGCAACAAGGACATTATAGATCTGTGAGTGTAGACTCTGATGTGAGTATATTATGTGAAAGGGGCAGAAAGTTGTGAGTCTGAAATATATTGTAGACCAGGGTCAGATTAACAATGGGGCGGATGGAGCCGCAGCTCCATGCCTCTACATCAAAATAGGCCCACCATCATGGCAGCATGCTGAGGACCAGCTGCCTAGCTGGTAACACAATCAGCCATAAATCACATGTATTAAAATTCTATTTTTAGTTTTCAAACAAAAATTATGCAATTTAACTAATTTCATTTATTAAGGGAGACAGTGGGGCTGATAGTATAGTGGGTGTACACACACACGTGGCTCTGGCCACACCTACACAGTACTGGTAACAGCTCCTCCCCTTCTCAGTATAGGCCCTTGAACATTTTCAGCCCCGGGCCCATGTGGCCCTTAATCCGGCTCTGTTGTAGACAAACTAATATATTGATAACACAGTATAAGCTTAGTTCCACAATTCATTTTCATGAAGTGGCTGGTGTAAACCGTCACCTTACTAGTGCATTTGATGTGATATATTATAATTTTATGAATGACAGTGTCGTGCATATGATGAGAGTACTAGGATGAGAAGTATTTGCATGGTGGAGAGGGATAGAAGACAAAGGGGGGAATTCGATTGATGGCGGAAAATGTAACAAATCCTGTGGTTTTCTCCTGCAGCTACAGGGTTTTGCAATCCAATTTCAGGACAGAAAATGAGACGCAGTGATTTCTATAGTAAGCATTGCATCTTGACATGCTCTGGCATCCCGGTGGCACCCCCTCACCACCTCCAAGACAAATAAGCAGTTGGATGTTTGGAGTCAGTGTCTTCTGCAGTGTCAGCATCTGGGTCTTCTGCAGCAGTGGCGAGTGTAATGTGTGTATGAGTGTCTGTGAGGGGTTTAGTATGAAATACCTACAATCAAAATCCTGACGGTCAAAATCCCGACAACAGTTGACCGACGGTTAAAATCCCGATAAGATCAAAATACCGACAAGGTCAAAATACGGACATTTAAAATGTCCACATGTCAAAAAGTCAACACAACTTTTTCATATTTTTATGTTCATGTTGATATAGGTCGACATGGACACCGTACACTGTAAGTGTACCGCGCTCGCCATGCTTCAGGCACGGTGCCTCACTGCGATCGGCACACATATTTCCCCTCCTGGTCCACTGGGATGGTAAAGTATGAACAAGTCGGTTTCAATTAAAAAAATCACGAAAAACTCATGACAACTTTTTTACCTGTCGATATTTTAAATGACGGTATGTTGACCTTGTTGGTATTTTGACCATGTCGGGATTTTGAACGTCGGTCAATGGTTGTCAGGATTTTGACTGTCGGGATTTTGATAGTAGGTAAATTGACAGCATCCCTCTGTGAGTGTGTCTATGTACAGGAGTGTGTGTGTGTGTGTGTGTGTGTGTGTGTGTGTGTGTGTGTGTGTGTGTGCGTGCTTGCGTGCGTGTGTGACATCCCCTCCATGTGAGTGTATTCTCCTTGAAGGCAGCAGCTGGATAACTACATCTCACAGCAGCGCCTGAACCTCCCAGCAGCCTCCTCCCCAGTGGGAAGATGGAGGGGAGACCACCGGGAGCCTTGGAGACCACCATGATGAGTATAATTATTTTTTCCACGCACCGCAGGGTTTCAGAGCTGAAAACCCTGCAATCATTTTCTTAAAATTGGATAACGCAGGTAACGGGAGTGCGCAAACCCACGGTAATCCGAAATAGGGTGCAAGGTCCACAAGGTTTTTTACCACGCTAAACTTTGCGCCTAATTGAATTCCCCCAAACGGTAGTTACAAATGCAACACATTCAAATTGAGATAACGGTGCAAGAGTGATCAGTTTTGGGCTCTTTTATTTTTAGTCTTTTACTAACGATCTTAAGGGCCCCATACCGGGTGTGGTTCGTTTTATCGACAGTATCTAGGTCGACAATGTTTAGGTCGACCACTATAGGTCGACAGTCACTAGGTCGACATGGATGGAAGGTCGACAGGGTTTCTAGGTCGACATGTGCTAGGTCGACAGGTCTAAAGGTCGACATGAGGAATTTTATTTTTTTGGTGTCGTTTTCTTCGTAGAGTGACCGGGATCCCAAATTAGTGCACCTCGTCCCCTCGCATGGCTCGCTTCGCTCGCCATGCTTCGGGCATGGTGCCTTCGCTCCGCAACCGCTTCGCTCGGCACACTTTACCGTTCCAATCGTAGTCCACGTGGATCGTTAAGTATGAAAAAATCCACACAAAAAAATGTGAAAAACTCATGTCGACCTTTAGACCTGTCGACCTAGCACATGTCGACCTAGAAACCCTGTCGACCTTCCATCCATGTCGACCTAGTGACTGTCGACCTATAGTGGTCGACCTAAACATTGTCGACCTAGACACTGTCGATCTTCAGACCGGATCCCCCCCATACCCTAGAACGATAATGCCCGATTTCAGCCCAATTCGGGCATTCGGGCCGATATATTGGGTGAAATCGGACATTTTGGCTGTGTATCCGATCCAATCCGATGCGCGTTCCCGTGAGGGTCGGATCAGATCCCCTAGATCGCTAGTGCTGCACTCATGATATGTCGGTTCCCGCAGGCATGGCTGGGAACGCATACGATATATCGCATGCAAAATGTACCAAATAGTTTGGAATCGTATGGAACCACTTCCGGGAAGCTCCCGGGAGAGTTCAAGGGAAATTGCCCCGACTTCAGCCTCTAGACATATTGGGGGTAATTCAGAGTTGATCGCAGCAGGATCTTTGTTAGCAGTTGGGCAAAACCATGTGCACTGCAGGGGAGACAATAGATATAACATGTGCAGAGAGAGTTAGATTTGGGAGGGGTGTGTTCAGTCTGCAATCTAATTTGCAGTGTAAAAATAAAGCAGACAGTATTTACCCTGCACAGAAATAAAATAACCCACCCAAATCTAATTCTTTCTGCACATGTTATATCTGCCTCCCCTGCAGTGCACATGGTTTTGCCCAACTGCTAACAAAAATCCTGCTGCGATCAACTCAGAATTACCCCCATTGTTCTAGTGTATGGGGCCCTTTATAGATGGCCAGTAATTTACTAATGTCATTAAGCTATAAAGGGTTTTAACACATGTAGCCCTCTATATGTATATAATGACTGGAAGAGTTGGCTTTCAAACATGGGAAAATTTATGTGTACATGTATTTATTAATGTAATATAATATTGTTGTATAACATAGCAAATATATATATTGGTATTAGCAGTGATATGCTACTATGGACATGTGTTACTGGAGAGCGTGCACCTCAGAGAACTTTCTGGTATGAGCACGAGAGACCGGGGAAGACGGTTAGTCAGCGCGTGAGAGAGAAGAGAGGAGAGGGGATAGCTACGCAGCAGGGAGAGCGAGGACGGCTGGCAGAAGGAGGATTACGCTGAACGGAGCGGGTGAGATAGAGCACCGGAGGTACTGCATATAGCCGGGAATGGAGACGAGGGTGTGAGTCACTGTAGCCGAGACAGCCCCGTAGTTAATGAGACTCGGGGAGCAAATACCTCAGAACTGATTGGGCCCATCCATGCTGATAGTCGGAATCCAGAGTGACGGCTGAACGTACCCCGGGTGTCCGGACAATACCCTGCGATTATACGTAACCACGGACATCTGCTTTATAGTCCCGGCTGGCGGCTGCAGAAAAGACGCAAATATGATGGGACATCCGTCAGCTACGGCCTGCTGTGGGTCATGTGAGTTACACCACTGAAAAGTGACCTAGGGGAGTGGAGAACTATTGGAACACCCCTTAGGAAACCCCTCCCTGTTTGTCAGTATTACCTTACATGGTGTGGAGCATACCAGGGACAGTAGAGATTTATACTAGCCTGCTGTAAGGTGATTGATGGACACCAGTAGGTGACTGGTTTAAAATAAGTGAACCCTAAGTGGGGTTTCCAGAGACAGCATATCCCCCATGGTTAATATCCATTCGCCCTATATTTTATAACCGAGTTGGGGGAGTATCACCTGAGCACTGGATAACGCTAAACTGGAACCATGATTGTATAAGGCACCAACCTGCAGAGTGAAAGGTGTCAGTAGTCCTCTCCTGGGGGCTACATCGGTGGTATTGCTTATAATTGTTATTAGAAGACGGAGTATAGACAGCTACTTCATAAAGTGCCCGGCCAGGAGGAAGAGGGAATCTGGAGTTATACGTTACTTAAGGGAATCTGGAGTTATACTTTACTTACTCTTTTACTTGAATATACTGAAAGACTGCTATTGAGGTTACAGGAGCGAACTGGTGTCGGGTATTAATATCCTCCGATACTGAATATCGATATATATATATATATATATATATACATACAAGTGGAAGCCCTCTTGAGTCATCTGGACGCCGTTATCGTCTCGTATTAACTATAGCGATTCATTGCTTATATATTAAAGGACCGAATAGACAAACAGCATTTACAGCAACCGCTAGGCTATTTAGTGTCCAAGCGTACTACTCCCCTCTTATGGGAGTGCATCAGGACAGAAGAATAATTCGGAAGGACACCAAAGATCAACTTATTTCTCCCTTCGGTTCAAACTTAGAGGATAAATGCGATAGTACACCACCCTATTATCAGTATAGAGGAATCGCGCTATCGAAAGGGCCCCAACAGTGCACCAACGTATCCTTATTCATAACAATGGTTATTGCATGCAAGTCTCTTTGTATAGAGTATAATACATGTATTGTATAAATTGGTATATATGATTAGAGCTAATTTATTCCAATTGAATGTTCCTTTGATCTACTGAGGTTTGACCTGGAAAAACAACAAACACAATTTGGTGATTTAATAAAAAAAATACTTACCTGAATATTGTACTTTGCTCTTATAAATATAGGCTGGATCTGAAACACAAGATAAAGTGGTAAAGGTCAGTATAAGAAATTATATTATATTAAAGGGTCACATCAATATCCCTTTTTGGGCTTTCCCAAGCGAGCCCTGTAATTTTACCCCTGCTTGGGTGGAGGCACTCCGGATATTTAAGATTGTAACCTTTGCACTATTACACTTCAAGTAACAACTAGTAAGATAGGGTTACATGTGGAGGCACTGCTGAGATCCTAGTATACAGTTGTCTCCTGGTTAGAATACTTATTGTCAGTATGGAAGTTATTACAGAAGCCTACATTGGGCGATGGTGCATAGAGAAAGGTGTGGATACTAGATACTGTTTTGGGTTACATGGAAATATGGTAACCATAACAGATGAAGGAATGTTAAAGGCTGTAGGGTCTTTATGGGGTATAAAGCAACCCCGTATAGTTGATAAATGTAAAGGGCCATATGGGGATGTTTGTGCTGTTCTCATTACCAATGCTGATCAATTGGATCGAACCCTTATACCCAGTATGATATTATTAGAAGGCATGATGGGAAGGAAAGTCCAGATAGTGTGGCCAGAAGAGAGGAACGAAGAGTATGCGGCTGAAGTAGCTGCCCAAGGGGAGGACTCCGAGGGTCAGGGAATGGGGGATTCCATGTCGGGGGGTTGTTTCCATACTACCGGTAGAGGAGTGGATTCTTCTAATCATACCCCTAGGGGTAACCCTGATACTCCAGTGGATAACGTTGTGGATAAAGTGGTAAGCCACTTGGAACGGTGGCATTATGAAGGTGGATACCGCCGATTAAGAATCTTTTCTGGAATCGCCCCTGTTCCAGCTGGAGAAGAAACATATGAGATGTGGCGTGAAGCGGCCGTACAACATTCCGAGGAATGGCAATGTCCGGAACATATAAGGCGACAACGAGTGGTTGAGAGCTTACGCGGACCTGCCATGGGTGTGATCCAGGCCACTCGCAGGAGTAACCCTACCGCGAAATTGAGAGATTATATAGAAGCATTGGATTTTTCGTTTGGGACATTGGAGGATGTGGGAGACCTGATGGCCCGATTGAACTGCACCTATCAAGACCATGGAGAGACCTTGACCCATCATATATACCGTGTCGACAGATTAATCTATAAGATAGTGGATAAAGGAGGTCTTAGTCCCGAAATAGTGAATGAGAGACGGTTAAAACAAGTACTGAAAGGAGCACTGACTAATAACCCTGTAGCGCAACGGTTAAGATGCACCATGGCTACTGCACCCCCTCCTACTTTGACGGAGTTAGTTAAAGAAGTAAAATTGGAAGAGGTACAAATTGAAAATCGTGAGAAGTCAATTAAGAAAGTTAAAGTGGTGTTACCCTCTGCAGACACTAGTACTCCTCCTATAGATGATCGGCTGTTAAAATTACTTGAGGAACAAAACAAGAAAATCGATCAACTTATTGCCTTACAGACTCCACCACAGCCTATGGAAACAACTCGAACCTCTGGATGGGGTCGCGGAGTTAATAGGAGGGGAGGACCTCGAACCAATATAGAATGTTATAGTTGCGGACAGTTAGGGCATCGGTCTTTTGAATGTCCCCTCAATAGATATGAAACCAGAGGAGGTAACTTCCCCAATAGGAGGAGGGAATCAATGGGGGAAAACGAGAACGGGAGCTCTGTGGACCCCTCACAGACTCCCCGATCATAAAGGTTAAAGCAATGGGGAGTGCCCAGTGGTCGCATAATCTTCCGGATCAATTACTGGGACATGCACCACTAACGAGGGCCATCATTAATGGACATGACTGCACCATTCTAATGGATAGTGGTTCGCAAGTATCCATTGTCTTTGAGTCCTGGTATAATGATCATCTTTCAGATATCCCCATTCAACCACTCAGTGGACTCACTATATGGGGGCTGAGTGAGCAAAGGTATCCCTATCTGGGTTATATCATCACGCAGATTACCTTTGAACCGGGTTTGGGCTCCCCCAATGAGACTGTTCCATTGATCGCTCTAGTTTGTCCTGATTCCCCAGGGGATAATGGAAACTTACCGGTTATTGTGGGCACTAATACTCACATGTACCGTAATCTTATTAAATGGTGTGAAAAACAAGAACTAGAAAGCAGATACAATGGTGGAAAAGAGGCAATAGAAGGGCAGTGTAGGTACTTGAAAGGGGAATGTTTAACTGTGGGACCAAGTGACACCGAACCCAGTAATAAAGGGCAGTGGAATTGGATGCTGAACCTCGAATCCTGTTTTGATGGAAGTGACATCAGTGATGACTGTAAACTACTTTTGATGGACCAATTACTACAGAGGGAAGCAGTTTTTTCAAAAAGTGAATGGGATCTAGGTTCTGCAGTAGGTGTGGAACACCATATTAAGTTAACAGATGATACGCCTTTTCGGGAAAGATCCAGGAGGCTGGCTCCAGCGGATTTCGATGATGTGAGGAGTCATCTTAGGGGTTTGCTGGAGAATCACGTAATTGCGGATTCAGAAAGTCAATATGCTTCTCCTATAGTGGTGGCCAGAAAGAAGAATGGAGAGATTAGACTGTGCATCGACTACCGCACGTTGAATAGCAGAACTGTTCCTGACCAATACACCGTCCCTAAGGTAGAGGAAGCACTAGATTGTCTGCAGGGCAGCCAATGGTTTTCGGTGCTGGACCTTCGTTGCGGGTACTATCAGATTCCCATGAGTCAAGATGATCGATCCAAGACCGCATTCATATGTCCCATTGGGTTTTTTGAATTTCTGAAAATGCCTCAAGGGATAACGGGAGCACCAGCCACCTTCCAGAGGACTATGGAAAGAACCGTGGGAGATATGTGTTACCGTGAAGTGTTGGTCTACTTGGATGACATCATTGTCTTCGGTAAGACCCTTCAAGAGCACAATGAAAGATTGCTGAAAGTATTAGATAGTTTACAAGCAAGAGGGCTTAAATTGTCGGTTGAAAAGTGCAAATTCTGTCGATCATCAGTAAAATATCTAGGGCATATAGTAAGTCGACAGGGAATAGCCACTGACCCTGATAAAGTAAATACAGTAAAAAATTGGCCCAGACCAGAAAATCTCAAGGAATTGCGATCATTTTTGGGATTTTGCGGGTATTATCGCAAATTTGTACCGCAATATTCTCAAATCGCCCGGCCACTCACTGATCTAACACGAGGCTATCTGCCAAGAAAGAGAGAATCCTATAAATTTAAGCAGAAGACAGTTAGGGATTATTTTAAGCCTAAAGAGCCTTTCGGGAGTCGGTGGGATATATCATGTGAAGAAGCATTTGAAAAGCTCAAAGATAGATTAACCAACTCCACCGTATTAGCCTACACGAATCCTGAGCTTCCGTATGAAGTCCATATAGATGCCTCATTCGATGGGCTGGGAGGTGTTTTATATCAGCAGCAAGATAAGCAACTCAGACCCGTGGGTTATGTTAGTCGGGGATTATCTCCTAGTGAGAAGAAATATCCAGTGCATAAATTGGAGTTCCTCGCCCTTAAGTGGGTAGTAACTGAGAAGTTTCATGACTATCTCTATGGTGCCAAGTTTTTAGTGCAAACTGACAACAATCCATTAACTTACATCCAGACAACCGCCAAACTTGATGCTACTGGTCACCGGTGGTTGGCAGCTTTAAGTAATTATAATTTCACCATAAAATATCGACCAGGGATCAGTAATCAGGATGCAGATGCTTTATCCAGAATGGCCCATAGGAAAATTAATGAAGATCACAATGAATGGGTAGAAGTTCCTGCCGCCGATGTAAATGTGCTATGTCATCAGATTAGTATTACCCGAAATGTAATTGTAGCTGCCATTACCTTGACAGGAGCATCGGAACAAGCCATCCCGTCTCAGTATTGTAGGCTCAATCGATTAGCAGTAGAGGGAATGGACATCATCAATTCTGCACAGATGGCCAGAGAACAGCATGCTGATCTGGATATATCCCCGATAGTACATATGTTAGAGGGGCATCCTTTAAAGCTCAGGAGAAGACGCTTACAGATAAGTCCCGAATATTGATGCGTCAATTGAAGCGATTGATAATACAGGATGGCCTTGTGTATAGGAGCAGCATACGGCAAGATGGCAGTAAAAGATTACAACTGGTGTTACCTAGTAAATTTAAACAGTTAGTATTATCAGAGTTGCATGATAGACATGGCCATTTGGGTTATGACAAAACCCAAGGGTTGATTGCTGACCGCTTCTTTTGGCCTTTTATGAACAAAGACATTGAACATTTCTGCAAGACCTGTGGTAGCTGTATACTAAGAAAGACCCTTCCAGCCAGATCAGCTCCATTAGTGAACATTCAAAGCTCTGGACCTATGGATTTGGTATGCATCGACTTTTTAAACTTAGAAGAGCCTGGAGGTAGAGATGGAAACATCTTAGTAATTACAGACCATTTCACCAGGTATGCACAGGCCTACGTGACGCCCAACCAGAAAGCGGTGACTGTGGCTAAAACACTATGGGAAAAGTTTTTTCAGCATTATGGTTTACCTGCAAGGATACACTCAGATCAAGGGAGAGACTTCGAGAGCCGACTAATTAGGGAACTCTGCCTGTGTTGCGGGATAAGAAAATCACGAACAACCCCCGATCACCCACAGGGGGATCCGCAACCAGAACGGTTCAATAGGACATTATTGAATATGCTCGGTACCTTGAGTCCAAAACAGAAATCCCAGTGGAGACAGCATATAGCATCATTAGTGCATGCCTACAACTGCACCAAGAATGGATCTACTGGATATACACCGTATTTCCTAATGTTTGGCCGGGAAGCTAGACTACCCATTGATGTGTGTCTGGGGACTCTGTCGCATACCCATGCTGCTTCATCACATAGTCAATATGTGAAGCGACTTCAGCAACAGTTAAAGAATGCATATCAATTAGCTCAATCAACTTCGAAACGAGCAGGAGAAAAAAATAAGACTCAATATGACCGCCAAGTGCGGGAGTATCGTTTGCTCCTGGGAGATAGAGTATTGCTTAGAATCTTCGGAGTTCCTAGGAGTAGGAAACTTACTAATCGGTGGCGACCCTATCCATATATTATTATTCGACAACTCCCAGATCTTCCAGTTTATCAACTAGTACCAGAAGATGGGATGGGTCCTTCTGTAACTTATCACCGTCAACATCTATTACCCATATCACAAGACACACGATGGGGAAATAGTAATGGTGATACCGAGCACATAAATCCTCAATCTGGGACGAGATCTATTGCTCCGGAATCCCAGACATTCAACTATATAGGAGATAACGAGGATGAGGATTATTATAGTGGTAGTTACTATAAGGATGAGGAACCTTTTGGGATGGTTGAGAGAAAAGCAGAGGATACCGACAAGCTTAATAGTGGTATTCATGAATCTCCCATGAATGGTGATGATTGGGGCATGGAAGACAACAGTAGAGTTGAAGAAATTATTGAAGACCAAGGGATAGATGTACATTCATTGGATGAATCTATGGGGGTGAACAATCCGGAATCAGAAAATGCTTACCTGCCATCACCTCGGCCACAGAGAATTCGGAAGCCCCCTCGGGTACTCACCTATGATCAATTGGGAATTCCTACAGAAGTACCGTTGTTAGTAAATCCTAGTCCAGTATTACCATGGCCCTATTTTAAACAAATATATGATAGGGGGTGGGGATTTCCTAATTCTGGTCATTAGAATCCCCAGGGGGAGAATGTAGCCCTCTATATGTATATAATGACTGGAAGAGCTGGCTTTCAAACATGGGAAAATTTATGTGTACATGTATTTATTAATGTAATATAATATTGTTGTATAACATAGCAAATATATATATTGGTATTAGCAGTGATATGCTACTATGGACATGTGTTACTGGAGAGCGTGCACCTCAGAGAACTTTCTGGTATGAGCATGAGAGACCGGGGAAGACGGTTAGTCAGCGCGTGAGAGAGAAGAGAGGAGAGGGGATAGCTACGCAGCAGGGAGAGCGAGGACGGCTGGCAGAAGGAGGATTATGCTGAACGGAGCGGGTGAGATAGAGCACCGGAGGTACTGCATATAGCCGGGAACGGAGACGAGGGTGTGAGTCACTGTAGCCGAGACAGCCCCGTAGTTAATGAGACTCGGGGAGCAAATACCTCAGAACTGATTGGGACCATCCATGCTGATAGTCGGAATCCAGAGTGACGGCTGAACGTACCCCGGGTGTCCGGACAATACCCTGCGATTGTACGTAACCACGGACATCTGCTTTATAGTCCCGGCTGGCGGCTGCAGAAAAGACGCAAATATGATGGGACATCCGTCAGCTACGGCCTGCTGTGGGTCATGTGAGTTACACCACTGAAAAGTGACCTAGGGGAGTGGAGAACTATTGGAACACCCCTTAGGAAACCCCTCCCTGTTTGTCAGTATTACCTTACATGGTGTGGAGCATACCAGGGACAGTAGAGATTTATACTAGCCTGCTGTAAGGTGATTGATGGACACCAGTAGGTGACTGGTTTAAAATAAGTGAACCCTAAGTGGGGTTTCCAGAGACAGCATATCCCCCATGGTTAATATCCATTCGCCCTATATTTTATAACCGAGTTGGGGGAGTATCACCTGAGCACTGGATAACGCTAAACTGGAACCATGATTGTATAAGGCACCAACCCGAACTGCAGAGTGAAAGGTGTCAGTAGTCCTCTCCTGGGGGCTACATCGGTGGTATTGCTTATAATTGTTATTAGAAGACGGAGTATAGACAGCTACTTCATAAAGTGCCCGGCCAGGAGGAAGAGGGAATCTGGAGTTATACGTTACTTAAGGGAATCTGGAGTTATACTTTACTTACTCTTTTACTTGAATATACTGAAAGACTGCTATTGAGGTTACAGGAGGGAACTGGTGTCGGGTATTAATATCCTCCGATACTGAATATCGATATATATATATATATATATATATACATACAAGTGGAAGCCCTCTTGAGTCATCTGGACGCCGTTATCGTCTCGTATTAACTATAGCGATTCATTGCTTATATATTAAAGGACCGAATAGACAAACAGCATTTACAGCAACCGCTAGGCTATTTAGTGTCCAAGCGTACTACTCCCCTCTTATGGGAGTGCATCAGGACAGAAGAATAATTCGGAAGGACACCAAAGATCAACTTATTTCTCCCTTCGGTTCAAACTTAGAGGATAAATGCGATAGTACACCACCCTATTATCAGTATAGAGGAATCGCGCTATCGAAAGGGCCCCAACAGTGCACCAACGTATCCTTATTCATAACAATGGTTATTGCATGCAAGTCTCTTTGTATAGAGTATAATACATGTATTGTATAAATTGGTATATATGATTAGAGCTAATTTATTCCAATTGAATGTTCCTTTGATCTACTGAGGTTTGACCTGGAAAAACAACAAACACAATTTGGTGATTTAATAAAAAAAATACTTACCTGAATATTGTACTTTGCTCTTATAAATATAGGCTGGATCTGAAACACAAGATAAAGTGGTAAAGGTCAGTATAAGAAATTATATTATATTAAAGGGTCACATCAATATCCCTTTTTGGGCTTTCCCAAGCGAGCCCTGTAATTTTACCCCTGCTTGGGTGGAGGCACTCCGGATATTTAAGATTGTAACCTTTGCACTATTACACTTCAAGTAACAACTAGTAAGATAGGGTTACACACAAAATAGGATAGTTGCCTGAAATATAGCATACTGAACAGATGATTATGGCAGATGAAACCATATGTAAAATACATCTAAACTACGTCTACTAACTATGCTTCTTACATATTATATGGAATAGAATTGATGAATGCTGACATGGAAACAGGGTTGGACTGGCCCACAGGGGTTCAGGGGAAGCTCCTGGTGGGCCACACTGCCTGGGGTCCCCTCCTTCTTTAGGGATCAGGTTCCAGACTGTGCACTTGAATTATACATTATACATATTTTACCTTATACTGCACAGGACTATGATGTATGTGCTACAGTGCTTTGCCAATATTTATCAGGTACATTATCCTACATGCACTATCAGTATTTATATATTTATTAAGGGGCCCAGACCATACACTCTCTAATGGTTACGCAAACCAATGTAGCGGCTGGCCACACCCCCTCTGGAGGCTGGCCACACCCCTAAATATGGGCACCTACCACTGCATTCCCCGGTGGACCCTTCATGCCCCAGTCCGACACTGCATGGAAATGTAGCGATACTAGTTATCAGGAGGCAGCAGAGAGCCAGGCAGCAGCTGCACAGGCAAATTGAATCCTAGGATGTTTAAAAAGTGGATAATGCACATGAACATGATGGAGACATGCAGTAACATTACCATTGTATACGTAGCTACTCAAACAATAGTACATCTTGATTTTGTGATACAGTTTTTAACAACTTACTTTATTAAGGATATAAGCCACCTAGACAAAGTTCAGAAGCAGTAATGCCCAAAGGAATTAACTTTGGACACATGTTGGCGACATGAATCTATACTGAATCCCAATGTTGCTTATATCTGTCTCTCTATGGTAGAACTAATAGTTCAATAGTAGAGATAAGTGGGTTCGGTTCTCCGAGATCCGAACCCCCTCTACTTCACCTTCACTGTCGGATTCTCGCGAGATTTGTATTCTATATAAGGAGCCGCGCGTCGCCACCATTTTCACTCGCGCATTGGAGATGATAGCGAGAGGACGTGCAGCGTTCTCTCAGTTTCTGTGTTCAGTGTGCTGCAAATATCTGTGCTCAGTGTGCTGCAAATATCTGTGCTCAGTGTGCTGCAAATATCTGTGCTCAGTGTGCTGCAAATATCTGTGCTCAGTGTGCTGAAAATATCTACGTTCTCTGCCTGAAAACGCTCCATATCTGTGCTCAGTGTGCTGCATTGTGGGGACCACCAGTCTATAATTATAGTAGTACAGTACAGTAGGCCATTGCTGTATCTTGCAGCTCTGTGTCAAGTATACTATCTCTGTGCTGCATTATTGTGAGCAGTATATAGTAGGACAGTGCAGCAATTTGGTGACCAGCAGTATACATATAGTACAGTACAGTAGGCCATTGCTGTATCTTACAGCTCTGTGTCAAGTATACTATCCATATCTGTGCTGCATTATTGTGAGCAGTATATAGTAGGACAGTGCAGCCTTTTGGTGACCAGCAGTATACATATAGTACAGTACAGTAGGCCATTGCTGTATCTTGCAGCTCTGTGTCAAGTATACTATCCATATCTGTGCTGAATTATTGTGAGAAGTATATAGTAGGACAGTGCAGCCTTTTGGTGACCAGCAGTATACATATAGAACAGTACAGTAGGCCATTGCTGTATCTTGCAGCTCTGTGTCAAGTATACTATCCATATCTGTGCTGCATTATTGTGAGCAGTATATAGTAGGACAGTGCAGCATTTTGGAGACCAGCAGTATACATATAGTACAGTACTGTAGGCCATTGCTATTGATATATTACTGGCATATAATTCCAAACATTAAAAAATGGAGAACAAAAATGTGGAGGGTAAAATAGGCAAAGATCAAGATCCACTTCCACCTCGTGCTGAAGCTGCTGCCACTAATCATGGCCGAGACGATGAAATGCCATCAACGTCGTCTGCCAAGGCCGATGCCCAATGTCATAGTAGAGAGCATGTAAAATCCAAAAAACTAAAGTTCAGTAAAATTACCCAAAAATCAAAATTAAAAGCATCTGAGGAGAAGCGTAAACTTGCCAATATGCCATTTATGACACGGAGTGGCAAGGAACGGCTGAGGCCCTGGCCTATGTTCATGGCTAGTGGTTCAGATTCACATGAGGATGGAAGCACTCATCCTCCCGCTAGAAAAAAGAAAAAACTCAAGCTGGCAAAAGCACAGCAAAGAACTGTGCGTTCTTCTAAATAACAAATCCCCAAGGAGAGTCCAATTGTGTCGGTTGCGATGCCTGACCTTCCCAACACTGGACGGGAAGAGGTGGCGCCTTCCACCATTTGCACGCCCCCTGCAAGTGTTGGAAGGAGCACCCACAGTCCAGTTGCTGATAGTCAAATTGAAGATGTCACTGTTGAAGTACACCAGGATGAGGATATGGGTGTTGCTGGCGCTGAGGATGAAATGACAAGGAGGATTCTGATGGTGAGGTGGTTTGTTTAAGTCAGGCACCTGGGGAGACACCTGTTGTCCGTGGGATGAATATGGCCATTGACATGCCTGGTCAAATTACAAAAACAATCACCTCTTCGGTGTGGAATTATTTTAACAGAAATGCGGACAACAGGTGTCAAGCCGTGTGTTGCCTTTGTCAAGCTGTAATAAGTAGGGGTAAGGACGTTAACCACCTAGGAACATCCTCCCTTATACGTCACCTGGAGCGCATTCATCAGAAGTCGTTGACAAGTTCAAAAACTTTGGGTGACAGCGGAAGCAGTCCACTGACAACTAAATCCCTTCCTCTTCTACCCAAGCTCCTGCAAATCACACCACCAACTCCCTCAGTGTCAATTTCCTCCTTAGACAGGAACGCCAATAGTCCTGCAGGCCATGTCACTGGCAAGTCTGACGAGTTCTCTCATGACTGGGATTCCTCCGATGCATCCTTGAGTGTAACGCCTACTGCTGCTGGCGCTGCTGTTGTAGCTGCTGGGAGTCGATCGTCATCCCAGAGGGGAAGTCGGAAGACGACTTGTACTACTTCCAGTAAGCAATTGACTGTCCAACAGTCCTTTTCGAGGAAGATGAAATATCACAGCAGTCATCCTGCTGCAAAGCTGTGTTGGTGTTAAACGTGTGTCCGGTATCCTCCGTTAGTTCACAGGGACTTAGAGATTGCTTGAGGTATTGTGTCCCCGGTACCAAATACCATCTAGGTTCCACTTCTCTAGGCAGGCGATATCGAGAATGTACACAGACGTCAGAAAAAGACTCACCGGTGTCCTAAAAAATGCAGTTGTACCCAATGTCCACTTAACCACGGACATGTGGACAAGTGGAGCAGGGCAGACTCAGAACTATATGACTGTGACAGCCCACTGGGTAGATGTATTGCCTCCCGCAGCAAGAACAGCAGTGGTGGCACCAGTAGCAGCATCTCGCAAACGCCAACTCGTTCCTAGGCAGGCTACGCTTTGTATCACCGCTTTCCATAAGAGGCACACAGCTGACAACCTCTTACGGAAACTGAGGAACATCATCGCAGAATGGCTTACCCCAATTAAACACCAATATTATGCGTGCATTACATGTGGGCAAATTCCAGCACGTCCCATGTTTTGCACATACATTGAATTTGGTGGTGCAGAATTTTAAAAAAAACAACAGGGGCGTGCAAGAGATACTGTCGGTGTCCCGAAGAATTGCGGGCCACTTTCGGCATTCAGCCACCACATGCCGAAGACTGGAGCACCTGCAAACACTCCTGAACCTGCCCCGCTATCATCTGAAGCAAGAGGTGGTAACAAGGTGGAATTCAACCCTCTATATGCTTCAGAGGATGGAGGAGCAGCAAAAGGCCATTCAAGCCTATACATCTGCCTACAATATAGGCAAAGGAGGGGGAATGCACCTGACTCAAGCGCAGTGGAGAATGATTTCAACGTTGTGCAAGGTTCTGCAATGCTTTGAACTTGCCACACGTGAAGTCAGTTCAGACACTGCCAGCCTGAGTCAGGTCATTCCCATCATCAGGCTTTTGCAAAAGCAGCTGGAGAGATTGAAGGAGGAGCTAAAACGGAGCGATTCCGCTAGGCATGTGGGACTTGTGGATGGAGCCTTTCATTCACTTAACCAGGATTCACGGGTGGTCAATCTGTTAAAATCCGAGCACTACATTTTGGCCACCGTGCTCGATCCTAGGTTTAAAGCCTACGTTGTATCTCTCTTTCCGGCAGACACAAGTCTGCACATGTTCAAAGACCTGCTGGTGAGACACGTGTCAACTCAAGCGGAACGTTACCCGTCAACAGCTACTCCTTCACATTCTCCTGCAACTGGGGCTGTGAGGAAAAGGCTAAGAATTCAGAGCCCACCCGCTGGCGGTGATGCAGGGAAGTCTGGAGCGAGTGCTGACATCTGGTCCGGACTGAACCGTACTGCTATATATTATATATATATTATATACTGGTGGTCAGCAAAATTATGCACTGTCCTACTACTATATATATACTGCGCACAAAAGCTTAAATGCACCACAGGTATGGATGGATAGTATACTTGACGACACACGATTACTGACATGTCGTCTACTGTCACTGCATATGATTCTCTCTCCATTGAAAGAATGGTGGAGGATTATATGAGTGACCGCATCCAAGTAGGCACGTCAGACAGTCCGTACGTATACTGGCAGGAAAAAGAGGCAATTTGGAGGCCCTTGCACAAACTGGCTTTATTTTACCTAAATTGCGCCCCCCCCCCTCCAGTGTGTACTCCGAAAGAGTGTTTAGTGCTGCCGGTCACCTTATCAGTGATCAGCGTACGAGGTTACTTCCAGAAAATGTGGAGAAGATGATGTTCATTAAAATTAATTATAATCAATTCCTCCGTGGAGACATTCACCATCAATTGCCTCCAGAAAGTACACAGGGACCTGAGATGGTGGATTCCAGTGGGGACGAATTAATACTCTGTGAGGAGGGGGATGTACACAGTGAAAGGGGTGATGAATCGGAGGATGATGATGAGGTGGACATCTTGCCTCTGTAGAGCCAGTTTGAGCAAGCAGAGATTGATTGCTTTTTTTTTTGGTGGGGACCCAAACCAAGCAGTCATTTCAGCCACAGTCGTGTGGCAGACCCTGTGGCTGAAATGATGGGTTTGTTAAAGTGTGCATGTCCTGTTTATACAACATAAGGGTGGGTGGGAGGGCCCAAGAACAATTCCATCTTGCACCTCTTTTTTTTTTTTTTTTTTTTTTTCATCTTTGCATCATGTGATGTTTGGGGACTATTTTTTTAAGTGCCATCCTGTCTGACACTGCAGTGCCACTCCTAGATGGGCCAGGTGTTTGTGCCGCCCACTTGGGTCGCTTAGCTTAGTCATCCAGCGACCTTGGTGCAAATTTTAGGGCTAAAAATAATATTGTGAGGTGTGAGGTGTTCAGAATAGACTGGAAATGAGTGGAAATTATGGTTATTGAGGTTACAATAGGATCAAAATTACCCCCAAATTCTATGATTTAAGCTGTTTTTGAGGGTTTTTGGGGAAAAAACACCCGAATCCGACAAAAAAATTTCAGGAAGGTTTTGCCAAAACGCGTCCGTATCCAAAACATGGCCGCGGAACCGAATCCAAAACCAAAACACAAAACCCGAAAAATTTCCGGTGCACATAATCAATAGTGCTAAAAGAGTAAATAGCCCAACAAAGGTTTATATCTTCCAATAATATGTATTTATTCCAATGTGTAGGTATTATGAGCAGGTAATATCTCATATGCTTATGTAAATTTCAGGATATATAATACCCCTTTCAGACCACCTGAGGCGGGTCGCACACGGGAGCCTGACGCGGGAGCTCCCAGGGTGCGACCCACCTCAGGCGCCCCGCATATTGCCGGTTGGTGACGTCAGCTGTGACGCAGCGGGGGTGGCGCTGGGAGATCACAGGATCTCCAAGCGCCGCCCGTCCACACAGTGTGAATGGGAAATGGGTCGCATCGACCTGGCTCCCGTTCACACCGCACAACGAGCCGGGTTGAACACGAGTTCAACATTGTTCGCTACCAGGGTTGAAATACCGGGTCGCTCGACCTGGTATATTTCCCCTGGCACATTTTAGACTGCACAGGAACACGGGTTATGCACGCTCATGTGCCAATAACCCGTGTTCAAAGCTGACTGTCTGAAAGGGGTAATATAGAGTTAGTGAAGTTATTAACAAAAGAGAGATAGAGATAAATTACAACAGGTACGGAGATGACAGAAGAGATTGAAATTCAACTGATATTTAAAGACAGCTGTATATATAGTGTGGCAAAGTGGATGACTTACCATATGTCTTTGGAAGGGGAGTCAGCTCTCACTGCCGCTAACAGAAAGCAGGGTGGGGCTTCAGTCAGACAAGTCAAAGAGAGCACTTGGGCTAATCAGATTTACATACCTCCCAACTTTTCATCTGTAATAAGAGGACACATACGCGGCGAAGTCGCGTGCGCTCCTGAAAAAGGTGTGTGGCCTAAGAAAAGGGGCGTGGCTTCTCAGGAGGACCCGCGATCGCGAGCCACGCCCTGTTTTCGTCACTGAGGGGGCATGCCCAACGCTCAGTGAGCTGCTGGCATGCCCCCTCTCCCTCTGACTCCAGTGAATAAACGCTGTGCGCATGCGCACCGCATCTATTCACCACTGCTCTGCTAAGCAGGGCAGCGAGTGCATGGGCCTCCCAACTGCCCCCCCCCCCAAAAAAAAAAAAATGGGACTGTCCCGCGAAAATCGGGACAGTTGGGAGATATGGATTTATATAGGGAAGGGGTGAGTTTACAGATTCAGGAAGATAGAGATGGGGTGCAGTTGAGCTTTTTGTTTGTGTAAGCCAGGCCTAGCCAACTTGTAGTTCTCCAGCTGTTGTGCAAGTAAATGTATGGCAGGGCATGTTGAAATGAGCTGTCCTGGAGTAAGTTATCTTCCATTCTGACAAATGAAGCAAACTACTAAAGATACACAGTAAGTGTCATCTTTTGGTTTCAGTATCACAATAAGTACTTATACATTAATCAAACTCACTACAGTGCTGCTTCACTACCTGATTGTTTTTATAAAAGTCCTGGCCAAATGAATTGACACGTCTTCCTTATAACTACCAGCAGCAGTAAGAACTTTCAATTCTCAAACATTGCGGTTTCTGTACAGTTCACAGTAAAATGGACTCATGAGGCTTAGGAGACCACCACCAGAGTAACTGCAGCACTTTTCTAAGTATATTAATAGCTGATGGCAATTTGCTATAGACCAGTATATAGACTGTGACAAAGTTTTATCTTTTATTCATAGAGAACTGAAAGTACAATTCCTTCCATAGACATTGTCAGCCATGTTTCTAGATACTGTTAATTCCCTGAATCATTTTTATACATTTTAGACAATTTATTCTTGATGTACTATCAAGCTCAATCCTACCCTTACCCACACATTAATACCCCACTATTCTCTTACCTAATCTTTACTCATTCTGACTTAATAAAAGCTTTCCTTTAGCTCCATTATACTATAGCACTATACAAGACTAGTGATGTGCACCGGAAATTTTCGGGTTTTGTGTTTTGGTTTTGGATTCGGTTCCACGGCCGTGTTTTGGATTTGGACGCGTTTTGGCAAAACCTCCCTGAAAGTTTTTTGTCGGATTCGGGTGTGTTTTGGATTCGGGTGTTTTTTTACAAAAAAACCCCTCAAAAACAGCTTAAATCATAGAATTTGGGGGTCATTTTGATCCCATAGTATTATTAACCTCAATAACCATAATTTCCACTCATTTCCAGTCTATTCTGAACACCTCACACCTCACAATATTATTTTTAGTCCTAAAATTTGCACCGAGGTCGCTGGATGGCTAAGCTAAGCGACCCAAGTGGACACAAACACCTGGCCCATCTAGGAGTGGCACTGCAGTGTCAGACAGGATGGCAGATTTAAAAAAATAGTCCCCAAACAGCACATGATGCAAAGAAAAAAAGAGGTGCAATGAGGTAGCTGTGTGACTAAGCTAAGCGACCCAAGTGGCCGACACAAACACCTGGCCCATCTAGGAGTGGCACTGCAGTGTCAGAAAGGATGGCAGATTTAAAAAATAGTCCCCAAACAGCACATGATACAAAGAAAAAAAGAGGTGCACCAAGGTTGCTGGATGGCTAAGCTAAGCGACCCAAGTGGCCGACACAAACACCTGGCCCATCTAGGAGTGGCACTGCAGTGTCAGAAAGGATGGCAGATTTAAAAAATAGTCCCCAAACAGCACATGATACAAAGAAAAACAGAGGTGCAATGAGGTAGCTGTGTGACTAAGCTAAGCGACACAAGTGGCCGACACAAACACCTGGCCCATCTAGGAGTGGCACTGCAGTTTTCTAGCGAGAGGATGAGTGCTTCCATCCTCATGTGAATCTGAACCACTAGCCATGAACATAGGCCAGGGCCTCAGCCGTTCCTTGCCACTCCGTGTCGTAAATGGCATATTGGCAAGTTTACGCTTCTCATCAGACGCTTTTAATTTTGATTTTTGGGTCATTTTACTGAACTTTTGTAGTATACTTGACGACACAGAGGTAGAGCAGTGGACTACTGTACCGTACTGCTATATATATACTGGTGGTCAGCAAAATTCTGCACTGTCCTCCTACTATATACTACAATGCAGCACAGATATGGAGCGTTTTTCAGGCAGAGAACGTAGATATTTTCAGCACACTGAGCACAGATATTTGCAAGCACACTGAGCACAGAAATTTGCAGCACACTGAGCACAGATATTTGCAGCACACTGAACACAGAAACTGAGAGAACGCTGCACGTCCTCTCGCTATCATCTCCAATGCACGAGTGAAAATGGTGGCGACGCGCGGCTCCTTATATAGAATACAAATCTCGCGAGAATCCGACAGCGGGATGATGACGTTCGGGCGCGCTCGGGTTAAAATGGGTGAAGTTCGGGGGGGTTCGGATCCCGAGGAACCGAACCCGCTCATCACTATACAAGACCTATTATTTCTACCTATAATTAGTAGTGGACATTATGTGGGTAATATATACAGGACATTTACCTACATGTTTTGGGGTCTGGAAGGTTAAACTCAATCTGTTTCAGTAATGAGGCATCGTTTACCGGAGATCACATTTATGGATAGATTCAATTAGCCACAGCGCTTACAGTGCAGCTAAAGCTGACTGGAGCTATCCAATTACTGACGCTACCCCATGCACTAAGCCCCAGAGGATACACTTAATGCAGACTTTTCCTTGCAGCCTTCAAGGAGAAGTCTGCATTAAGTGCAGCTTCTGGGGCTTACCGTATGACTGTCACAGTTGTACTAGCTGGGGCTGGTGATTCGGGTTGGGAGGCGGACTCTCCGGTCTGGAAGCGGGCTGGGTGGATGACGTTCCTTCGCATGAAGCGAGTCAGTACTCAGGAATGGTGAAGTTTGCAAGTGAGGAATGGAGAAGGTTACACTTGAGGTTCGCACTGGGCCTTTCCAGCTTGAGTAGGTGTAGAAGGTTATATCCCGTGATCCTTGGCGGAAACGGGTACTCGCAGGCTGGCACGAATGGCTATGACAGCTAGGCTGGTGCTGTAGCAGGGTGGTTACGACAGCTGGATGAGTGCTGGAATAACGACAGGTCTAGGGGTGCGTTTGCACACGGGATGATTGCCTTAGGCGGAGCTGCAGAATACGAAGCATGAACCACGTTCTAAGAGCGGGACTCAGGAATCTAGGAGCACAGAGCACTAGCATGCAGACTAGCTGCGGCAGACAGTGCACTGGCATCTGAATGCACGAAACTGTACCCAGAAATACCCTGCCCTCACCTGGGATTGGCCACACTGGAGCTGGCTGGAGTACTGCCTCCTGATTGGCTACACTGGTCATGTGACCAGAATCCAAAATGGCGGCGCCCTGATCCCGGCGATGCCGGAGCTACAGCCCGCACTGAGCAACTCAGGCCGTTGCCCACTGCCCCCTTCTGCTGCTGCCCGCCGCCCGCACCTGCTATGGAATAGAACGAGTGACCTGAGATATTTACAAAGCAATTTAAGCACCTGAGATTAGCTCCAAGTACTGACGCAAACATTACAAGAATTAACCACTATGATTTCTCTTAAAAAAATTATATCACAGCCACTTCTCTATCACCAACAATAGTGTAACCCAGGGTGAATTGATCTGATTGAATGACTTAAATCCTTTAGAGACATTGTTATGCTGCATGTGCAACTAAAGGTGAATACACACCAGACGACGTTGCTCTATGAGCGATGACGTCTAGTGTTTCCCTTCCCGGGGTGGGCGGACGACATTCGTGATTGAGCATGCATGCACCACCGACACCAAGGGTTGTTAACGGTCGTTAGTGGTACTGTGTGCGCGCGCCTAAGGCACGCATGCCCAAAAATGGGTGTGGCCACATGGGGCATGGCCAGTTAAAATGGGGGTGTGATACACATATGCCCACAATAGTGCCAAATGCACATATACCCCCAGTAGTGCAGTGCCAGATACACATATGCCCCAATAGTGCCAGATACACATATGCCCCCAAAAGTGCCAGATACACATATGTCCCCAGTAGTGCAGGGCCAGATATACATATGGCCCCAGTAGAGCTAGATACACATATGCCCCCAGTAGTACAGTGCCAGATACACATATGCCCCCAATAGTGCCAGATACACATATGCCCCCAGTAGTGCCAGATACACATGTTCCCCCAGTAGTGCAGTGCCAGATACACATATGACCCCCAGTAGTGCAGTGCCAAATACACATGCCCACAGTAGTGCAGTGCCAGATACACATGCCCACAGTAGTGCAGTGCCAGATACACATATGCCCCAATAGTGCCACATATGCCCCCAGTAGTGCAGTGCCAGATACACATATGCTCCCAGTAGTGCAGTGCCAGATAAACATATGCCCCCAATAGTGCCAGATACACATATGCCCCCCAGTAGTGCAGTGCCAGATACACATATGCCCTCCAGTAGTGCAGTGCCAGATGCAACTCACCGCTGCTGCATGGGGCCGGGTCTGCTGCTGCTGTGTCCGATGGGAGGAGAGTGCAGTGAGCATCTCTCTTGCCCCTCAGTGCTCAGTCCGGTCTCCGGCAGCGGTGGCATGTACTGTATCTCAAATTAGGTGTCGTTTTGTGAGCCAATAAAAGCTTGTGGTCTGGCAGCCAATCAGGAGCCATCGCTGTCGATCTGCGAGCTCTGATTGGCTAACGAACCGGCACCTTTTTTGAGATACATACCGCCGGAGACTGGACTGAGCACTGTGGGGCAGGAGAGGCACGCGCTGCGCTCTCCTCCCCGCGGACACACAGCGGCTGCAAGCAAGGTGGTCGGGCTGGCGGTACTGCGTACCGGCTGTCAATCTCTTACTGGTACGCAGTACCAGCCCGTACTGCCATACTTGCAGCACTGACTAAGACTGTCCATTGTGTTTGGACATTACTGTAACTTTAGAGATGATCCTTTAATGGTTAGATTCATTTAATGAAGTGAGAGCTAATTTGTATGATGATTCAAATTAAGTCACTTGCAGAATCTAATCTTTGTTCCCTCAAACAAGGCCATGGGGTTGTTGAATAATACAGTGCTGAAATCCAACTTTCCATTGCGGACTCCACGTGGATTGATGTAAAGTTTAGGACTTTCTGAAACTATTAAATATTGTTTGGTTCATTATCTTAACCTTGAGTCCTTCAAAGCTGCAATATAATCAGTCATCAATATTAATGGAAGATTAAGAGAAAGACGACAGGAACATGTTCTGATATACTTTGCTCTACAGCAGGCATGTCCAAACTGCGGCCCTCCAGCTGTTGAGAAACTACACATCCCAGCATGCCCTGACAGAGCTTTAGCATTCTCTGACAGCAAAACTGTGTCAGGGCATACTGGGATATGTAGTTTCACAACAGCTGGAGGGCCGCAGTTTGGACATGCCTGCTCTACAGTATCTATCTTCAGATCCTGCCTCATTCATAAATCAAGGTGGCAAAGAGTATGAAAATGAAAAAGTCTTACAATTCTGATGTTTCCAAAAAGTGTTTTTGTTCCGGATTCAATCAGCTGAGCATTTTCGGACCAGTACGGTAGCAGATTTCTGCTTGCACCTGCAAAGCCTGCGAACAGAACTCAGCTATTAGTTAATGTGTGTACCTGCCAGAACCCATCGTGGCATCTACCACGCTTAATTTATTCTACCCCTAATACTTAGTACAAAGAAATATATGTTCCTGATGAAACCAAACTATGGGGAAAATGTACTAAAGTTTCTAACAGTGAAAAGAGGTGATGTTGCTCATAGCAACCAATCAGATTATATCATTTCTTTATTGCATTTTAGGAAATTATAGACAGAATCTGATTGGTTGCTATGGGCAACCTCTTTTCACTTTTAGAAGCTTTAGTAAATTTACCCAGGATGTAGTTATTACCTCCCCCTACATCCCGCCTCCTCACAATCCCGACGGTTGGCATGCGGACCAAAAGAGACTATTCCCACTCGTAGGTGTCCACAGCATCATAGAACGGGAATAGAACCCGCAAGGGGCTTGCTGCACTCGCCAAACCCCCCCACTCACCACCCCCGCCGGTATTCCGCTGCTTACCGCCAGTCACGTGTTTCACACCCAATTTACCTCTATGAGCCCAAATTATTCATTTTATATATCATATCACGGAAAACATATTAAAGTATTTTAGCTGGCTGGGATTTTAGGAGTAGCCTAGACTATTGTGTTACTGATTGGATTTGAGTGATATTACACTTTTATATTTATTATTATTATTATTATTATTATTATTATTATTACATTACAACAAAGTTATTAAATTAAACTGTGATTTCATGAACATATTAAACATTTTATATAGGTATATAACATTTTGCAGAAATTGCAAAACTAGGATTCCAGAATGGTAACTTCCTCATGAAAGAAAGCCTGGCATAATGACATATCTATATATTTGTATGCTTAAGGGCTTATAATATGAACAACAGTGCAATTTGCATTTTTTTCCCCTCAGATGTTCTAAAAATAGCACCAGTTAGTTCCGTCCTAGGCTTTTGGAAAGGTGGAGAAATTCTAGTACAAGAAAAAAGTCTATGATTTTAAGAGTGGGGAAGACTGTTTTTTTAGGAGACCTGCTGCTGTGAATTTTACAGACATCATTTATGTTTAGGAATTGACGTCAATGAGTAGTTTTATGGCAATGTCACATTGTCGAGCTGGAGCCACCTGCAGTAAAAGTCTGTAGAGTTACTAGGCCATGTGAAGTGGGAAAGATCCAAGAAACCAGGCCCACTGAGAACTTGGCAAACGAATTATGCTTCAGTGTTTGAACAATTACCTAGTTACGCTTGAATGGCTACTAATACGGTTATAATGGTGGGAGATGTCGCTGCAAATTGACATGTCTAAGTAATGGTCATTGCTCACCTTTTTAACAATGCAGTGGATCTGTGGTTTGAGCAATGGATTGCCATTATGAGGTAGCAACGTGAAGTCTTTTCATGGTCAAGTAGCCTTTGTTTTATGACAATTGGCTGCTGACGACATTCATAAAAGAGGAACTATAATGAATCTAATTAATGTTTGCACATTTTACCAACCGAGCGTTGGTGAGCCAAAGGGCATTCTGTCACTGTGACATATGATAATAATTGGAGCCAGGAGGATACAGCTTATAAGCGTTACAATAACAGCTAAATGTGCATTAGTTAGTGTCCTGGTGCAGCTGATTAGCCATTAACAGCCCTTGCTTCTGTATAAGCTATTTTTGTTACTAGGCCTGCAAAATGTTTTTGTTACTTTTGTTATCTATTCAGAACAGGAAACTCATAAGCGCATTCACTGCTGGCTATTAATCATTTATATAGTGCTAGCACACTCTATCATGCTGTGCAACAACTTACTACTGTACACAAAGCCAGGAATATTAGTTACCCCGTTTTAAAGAGAAAGCATTCAGTTACTGCTAAACTATAAAATTAAAGAATGACCGCTATGGTTTATACAAATTTCTGTCAGTAATTAATAAGGGAACAAATAGGCAGAATATAAGAGTATGATAGCGTCTAGTTTACCTTCGTGGAGAGGACCTTTCCCATAACCCCCTGGGTCCATGTCACAATCTATTTGGAATAGTAAAGTGTGGCGAGCGAAGCGGAGCGGAGTGAGACACCGAGCCCAAAGCGTGGCGAGCGAAGCGAGACCGCGAAGGTCCAATGCTGCATAGACAAAAAAAATGACCCCAAACGAACGGAGAACAAAGAAAACATTTAGGTGCTGTAAGGGCGGAAGTTCTCTCCTGCCCTCTTGTTTTGTCACTTCCAGGTCCTGAGCCCGAAAGTAACATAGCTACAACCATAAGAGTATGGGCAGTTCAGGGGCATAGGCTTTTCAATCATGGGTACAATGTGTGTGGTGCACGCGGGGTCCACACCGCACACAGTGCACCCATGTTGTATTATACTTAACTTTCTGGAGTACCGCAATGGGCCGCCGCATCAAAAATCACTTCCAAAATGAGCGCAGTAGGATATATGTCTCCGGGCCATGGCGGTCGCCATGTTTCCGGAGACCTGTGCATGCGCAGTAGACTCCAGTACAAGGAGAGGAGGGGGCCCACCCGGAGTCTGAACACAGGCCCCATACCCTTTTAAAACGCCCCTGTTGAGAGGTAAACAGTGGATTGAATGGAGAGGCTTTTGGCAAAATAAATGAAAAACAAGTCATTCTCAAAATGTTAATACCATTGTTAATGTTACAGATTTCATCTCGAATCCTGACCGTAATTGCTGTCCTAATCATTGCACTCTTATTTCAGTGTTTAAGGTTTACAAACTTTTTTTATGCAAAGTTTAGTAAACAAATCTATATTTAATCCAGGAGATACACAACATGATGCTAACTGTGGCTCATGGATGTCTGACTAGGGAAGACCAGGTTGGAAGTAGACTCTTTGGGGAAGGGCTGATGTTGGAGAAATTAATTTAAAATGTATATGTGTAAGTTCCATTTTACTAAAAAAGAAGGAATCCAGTCAGAATCCCGACGCTGAATTCCGACACTGTTCGGAATGCCGGCGTGGGCACCCCAACATGGATTGAATTGCCAACTCCGGGATCCCGAACGTCGGAATGCTGTCACTTTGCACTGGTAAGGGGGGGATTAGGTTAAGGCTATTGATGGAAGGTGCAAAAGGGGCATGCGGCCACGGACACTTTCATTTTATAGTTTACCCATACAGGTTTTGCAGTGTGGGGGTGGGGCTTCAAGGGAGGGGACGCGGCCAAGCGGCCCGACTCCTGTTTTCGTCACTACGGGGTCCAGGAGATGCTGCCTGCCCCCGGAGTCTGGTGTGCCTGCTGTGCTGGCTTCTACAGGATGACAGGAGCAAGGTTGCTGCACGTAGGGTCACAGTTCAGCACCCGGCTTCTGTGGTGACACCCGGGTGAGCAGAGTAACCCCCCGCCCCACACACACACACACACACACACACACACACACACACACACACACACACACACACACCCCTCTTGTGATACCACTGGGTTAGGCTAATTTTTGTTGGGAGCCAATTAACCTACCAGTATATTTTGTGGGAGAAAACTGCGATACCTGGAGGAAACCCACGCAGGCTTGGAAAGAATATACAAACTCCACACAGGGCCATGGTGGGAGTCAAATCATTATACCGTGCTAGCCTTTATAACATCCACACTTCCCCTTTTTATTAATGGGAACCAGTAATACCAACATTGTTAATTGGAATAAACCTGTTAAGCATAATTTATCCCTCAATAATGATGACATTAGAACAAATGAGGGTCATGGACTGTGATAAAACTTAAGTATAAAGGGGGCAACATTCTAACTTAATGAGACCTATAAATTGTGATGCTGTAAACTGATAACTTGGCATCCGCTCTATCTCTACATGTCGCAAAATCAAATATGAATTTGGATAGGGATATGGACTTTGATGAGGGATTAATGGCCAAATAAGATATTTTGAGGATCATGGACCCTACAATCTTATATACTGTAGTAAATACTATTCATAATAATAAAACTGCCCTTGCTCTGTGTCAACTGGCATAGGGGAATTTATGGAAGAAACTATTAAAATACTGTATATGGAAAGTTAAAACCACTGAGAAAAAAAGTTTCATTTTATTGTTTTAAGGTGGGGAGCTGCTCCCTATATGATTGCTTGGGTAAGGAGTCCCTTCCTTATTTTCTACAGATGTGTCCTCAGTCCCCTAGCCTCAATACGTCATATGGCATGAGATGCCTAGCACAGCTGAGCTGGACCGAGTGGTACGGATGGTGCAATGGTTAGCATTACTGCCCCACAGGGCAGTAAATGTGTGGAGTAGAGTTTGTATATTATCCCCATACTTGCGTGGGTTTCCTCTGGCTACTCCAGTTTTCTAACATAGTCAAAATATATACTGGTAAGTTAATTGGCTCCCCCCCCCCCCTCAAAAAAAAATAACCCTAATGTTTAAGTGTGTGCGTGTACATGGGCAGACTAGATGGGTGCCGTCATCAATAGGCAATATTCAATTGTTTATCGCTTCCGATCTCCCATCTAAAGTGACGGGAGATCGGGGGGCGATATTCAATTGTGCTTATTTATCACACTTGTCTTGCCCAGAGAGGTCGGCTTTAGCCGCGTAAAGCAGCTAAACACGATCAGGCTAATGGGCACAACGCAAGAGCGTTTTTACAGAGGAGGGGGCCAATGTGCAGACCCTGGGTGGGCCCATTGATTTCCACGGCAATGCGCAGGTCTCCAGAAACATGGCACCCACCATGTTTCGGAAACTAAATTTCTACTGCACATGCACAGCGGCCATTTTCCCAGTGATTTTTTACCGCGGCTGTAGCTCTGGAATGTTAATTAATAAAGCATGGGTGCAATGTGTGCAGTGTGGGCCCCCCAGGGCCCTGGGGCCCGTGTGCATTGCACATATTGCACCCATTAGAGAAACGCCAATGACACAGCGTGAAAAGTCCAGTTTGAGAGCTTAAACAGATGACTTTTCGCACCCCAGGGAGTGTGAGCTGAAATGCAGGCTCCAGCAACTACAACTGAATAGCTCCGTTGGGCGCCATATACTGGCTGCCGGCGCTCTAAACAATTGAATATCTCCTAAATTATATTTCTGTGTAATGCCTCTGAGTTTGCATTTGAAGTGCTATGATGAAGAGGCCATGGCTTTTGTTCATGTTCAAATAATTATCTTTCTGGAGTCCTGAGTCAGCACTGCAGTCGAGGCAAAACATCACTGGGAGAATAGCCCACCGCGCATACGCAGTAGTCATTAGTCACCAGAACATGTCAGAGTCTATGGCTCCGTAGAGAGGAGGGGGCCTATACGGAGTCTCCACACAGGCCCCCTTCTCTGTTAATCCACCTCTGCTTGGGATGCCTATTTCATAAACAACTTATTGTATATATGGACCAGCAGTACATTTTGCATATTGTCACCATTTATTGCTTAGGTATTCTGGTAACTGGTTTCATATATCAATATATATACAGCATATATAAATCAGGCATTGCCTCACATGTCATAGACTTTTTACTCCAGAATTTTGACTATAAAAATGACTAGAATAATGCAAAGAAGATATTTCTAATATATTCTTTGTATTTTTCATATACTTTATGTAGTCAAAACTCTGGTGCATACATTAGTATAACAGGAAAGGCTCTGCCTCACTCCACCGCATGTCACTGAACAGGGGAAGCCCACTTGGATTATCCATAAAGTGGTCCCTAGGGGGCCCGTTCGCCACTGCCCATTTTTTTATTTTTTTTCAGTGATATATATATTTTTTTTATGAAACTGTCTGAGGGGCTTTGAAGTTCTCCCGATTTTGGAAGAACCGCATTAGGTAAAATCCGGGTAATGGTGGGGGATACATCACTTCCTGCAGCTATATGCCCCTGGGGACTGAGGAGAGTGTTCTGAGCTCTGATTGGTCGAGCCAAGCACATGCTCCTCTGACCAAAGCAAGGGAGTGGGGCTACATGGCTTGTTCAACTTCTGCCTTGGCAACATGGAGGAGGCGGAGAGAGGAGGGAGATGGTGCTGGAGGCTCCACATCAAGGTGAGAGTTTCCCCCATCTGTATATCTGCCTGTGTTTATACAGTATGTTACCCTGTCTGTATGAGTGTGTCTTTATATATATTCCTGCCTATGTATGTGTATTTTGATATACAGTATATGAATTGTAGGAGGAATGTGTCCCAAACAAGTCTCTCGCCTTGGGCCCTATGGGTCGTAACCTAGCTCTGCCGGTGAGGAGTAAATGCGGGGACACTTCACCAAGTGTCATTTTCCATTAGCTGAGGAAAGCAGACACAGTGACTGAGCTCCGCAGCACATTAAGGATATACGTATCCAGAGAATGGGCTTAGTGGTGAGAAGCACTAATGGGGGTGACAAGATGGCTGCTCCTCATGTATTTGTACAATAGAAATACATAGATTTCTGGGTAATTATTATATATATAGTATAAATGCATAGATATTTTGGTTCCTCACATGTAAAACGCCTTACCTAATGCCAGTTGGCATTGTGTATTAGCACTGTATATGCCCAGAAAGCAAAAAGCATATATTGCAGACTGGAGTGCACTATGGACAGGCCGAGCATCATGACCAAAGGCGCCGAACCATGCTATCAACTGGGCATTTTTACTATATCCAGAATTCATTTCATGTACTGTAAATGCATCCTATCCATAATCAGCAATTAAACACCCGTTGGGACGTGTCATTTGCACCTGCCTTAGGTGCAAATGACACTTGACGATGATAATAATGATGATACATGAGGATGATAATAATGATGACTTATTGCAAACTAGGCATGTATGAGGCTGATGGAGATCTGGATGCATTTCCATGCAGATGTTGCAATTGTTGCAAGCACTCACTTTTCTTTATTCAATTGTGCTACCAGCTCTCTATCAAGCCTTGTTTTCTGGCAAAGGAGTCAGAACGGGATGCGGTTATGTGACCGACCGCCGGTCACAAAACTGACGCCGGGATCCCGAAGGCTCAATAGCCCACCGGCCGGGAATAGAACCTGGCTTTGTTACGCTCACCTCCTCCCTTCCCCCACCGGCCATCTAAAAGCCGGGAACCCTACGTCGGTATGGTGACCGACCTAACCCATCAGAACTAGGCAGTTACAGTAGCTGTGCAATGCCAGATAGTCAGCACTAGAGAGGTAGTCATGCACTGCCATGGCTTCAAAACCAAGCAATATTATAAACTGGTGGAACGGCGCTAAAATAAAATATATGTAAATTAAGTCAATTAAAAATAATGTTAAAAATAAGAAAATACCTTACTGGCATGGTGAATGAGCTAAGACATGAATTACTTTATACCAAAAATATTACACTATCCATATACACATACAGTATATCATCCCAAATACCACAGAGATAATACCAATAGTAAAACAGTCTGCATATAAAACCCCTTTTTCTCTACCGTCCTAGAGGATGCTGGGGACTCCGTAAGGACCATGGGGATAGACGGGCTCCGCAGGAGACATGGGCACTTTAAGAAAGAATTTAGTTCCTGGTGTGAACTGGCTCCTCCATCTATGCCCCTCCTCCAGACCTCAGTTTGATACTGTGCCCAGAGGAGCTGGGTGCTTTTCAGTGAGCTCTCCTGAGTTTACTGATAGAAAGTATTTTGTTAGGTTTTTTATTTTCAGGGAGCTCTGCTGGCAACAGACTCCCTGCATCGAGGGACTGAGGGGAGAGAAGCAGCCCTACTCTCTGAAGCTAGGTCCTGCTTCTTAGGCTACTGGACACCATTAGCTCCAGAGGGATTGGTAAGCAGGATCTCACCCTCGCCATCCGTCCCAGAGCCGCGCCGCCGTCCCCCTCGCAGTGCCGGAAGATAGAAGCCGGGTGAGTATGAGAAGAAAAGAAGACTTCACAGGCGGCAGAAGACTTCATGATCTTCACTAGAGGTAACGCACAGCACTGCAGCTGTGCGCCATTGCTCCACACACCTCACATACTCCGGTCACTGTAAGGGTGCAGGGCGCAGGGGGGGGCGCCCTGGGCAGCATTTGGGACCTCATGTTGGCAAAAGAGTACACATATATACAGCTGGGCACTGTATATATGTATGAGCCCCCGCCAAAATTACTGTATAAGCGGGACAGAAGCCTGCCGTCGAGGGGGCGGGCCTTCTCCCTCAGCACTCACCAGCGCCATTTTTTCTCCACGGCACCGCTGAGAGGAAGCTCCCCGGACTCTCCCCTGCTGATACACGGTAGAAGAGGGTTGAAAAGAGGGGGGGGGCACATAATTAGGTGCAAAAAACTATACATACAGCAGCTACTGGGTTAACATTAAGTTACTGTGTTATTCCTGGGATATTATAGCGCTGGGGTGTGTGCTGGCATACTCTCTCTCTGGGGTATATTTACTAAGATTCGTAATTTCCGAAAATAGGTCAAAGTTCAATCACGAATGACATCGGCAGTGTAAAACTGCAACTTTTTGAATTTATTACGATGGATTTACTAAGCTGTCGTATTCGTGTTTTTCTTTTCTTCCGATGTCGATGTCATTCGTTTTTTTTTACCTAATTTTACGGCAGTGATTAGCAAAACACTGCCGTTTTTTTTTACAATCAATCTCGGCCGGATCTGTGTGATCCGTGCTGGGGTTCTTTTTATTTTTATTTTTAATTAAACAATGTAAAATCCCCCAAAAAAATGCGTGGGGTCCCCCCTCCTAAGCATAACCAGCCTCGGGCTCTTTGAGCCGATCCTGGTTGCAGAAATATGGGGAAAAAAATGACAGGGGTTCCCCCATATTTAAGCAACCAGCATCGGGCTCTGCGCCTGGTCCTGGTCCCAAAAATACGGGGGACAAAAAGAGTAGGGGTCCCCCGTATTTTTAAAACCAGCACCGGGCTCCACTAGCTGGACAGATAATGCCACAGCCGGGGGTCACTTTTATATAGTGCCCTGCGGCCGTGGCATCAAAAATCCAACTAGTCACCCCTGGCCGGGGTACCCTGGGGGAGTGGGAACCCCTTCAATCAAGGGGTCCCCCCCCCCCAGCCACCCAAGGGCCAGGGGTGAAGCCCGAGGCTGTCCCCCCCCATCCAATGGGCTGCGGATGGGAGGGCTGATAGCCTTTGTTGTAAAATAAAAGATATTGTTTTTAGTAGCAGTACTACAAGTCCCAGCAAGCCTCCCCCGCATGCTGGTACTTGGAGAACCACAAGTACCAGCATGCGGCGGAAAAACGGGCCCGCTGGTACCTGTAGTACTACCACTAAAAAAATACCCAAAAAAACACAAGACACACACACCGTGAAAGTATAATTTTATTACATACATACACACATACATACATACTTACCTTATGTTCCCACGCAGGTCGGTCCTCTTCTCCAGTAGAATCCAAGGGGTACCTGTTGAATAAATTCTACTCACGAGATCCAGGGGTCCAGGCTCCTCGGCAAATCCAGGGATAATCCACGTACTTGAATAAAACAAAAAAACGGTTGCCCGACCTCGAACTGAAAGGTGACCCATGTTTGCACATGGGTCACCTTCCCACGAATGCCAGAAACCCACTTTGCCTTCTGGCTAAGTGGGTTTCTTCAGCCAATCAGGGAGTGCCACGTTGTAGCACTCTCCTGATCAGCTGTGTGCTGCTGTCCTCACTGACAGGCAGCACGCGGCAGTGTTACAATGTAGCGCCTATGCGCTACATTGTAACCAATGATGGGAACTTTCTGCTCCGCGGTGACGTCACTTTAGGTCAACCGCAGGGCAGAAAGTTCCCATCATTGGTTACAATGTAGCGCATAGGCGCTACATTGTAACACTGCCGTGTGCCGCCTGTCAGTGAGGACAGGAGCACACAGCTGATCAGGAGAGTGCTACAACGTGGCACTCCCTGATTGGCTGAAGAAACCCACTTAGCCAGAAGGCAAAGTGGGTTTCTGGCATTCGTGGGAAGGTGACCCATGTGCAAACATGGGTCACCTTTCAGTTCGTGGTCGGGCAACCGTTTTTTTGTTTTATTCAAGTACGTGGATTATCCCTGGATTTGCCGAGGAGCCTGGACCCCTGGATCTCGTGAGTAGAATTTATTCAACAGGTACCCCTTGGATTCTACTGGAGAAGAGGACCGACCTGCGTGGGAACTTAAGGTAAGTATGTATGTATGTATGTGTGTATGTATGTAATAAAATTATACTTTCACGGTGTGTGTGTCTTGTGTTTTTTTGGGTATTTTTTTAGTGGTAGTACTACAGGTACCAGCGGGCCCGTTTTTCCGCCGCATGCTGGTACTTGTGGTTCTCCAAGTACCAGCATGCGGGGGAGGCTTGCTGGGACTTGTAGTACTGCTACTAAAAACAATATCTTTTATTTTACAACAAAGGCTATCAGCCCTCCCATCCGCAGCCCATTGGATGGGGGGGGACAGCCTCGGGCTTCACCCCTGGCCCTTGGGTGGCTGGGGGGGGGGGACCCCTTGATTGAAGGGGTTCCCACTCCCCCAGGGTACCCCGGCCAGGGGTGACTAGTTGGATTTTTGATGCCACGGCCGCAGGGCGCTGTATAAAAGTGACCCCCGGCTGTGGCATTATCTGTCCAGCTAGTGGAGCCCGGTGCTGGTTTTAAAAATACGGGGGACCCCTACTCTTTTTGTCCCCCGTATTTTTGGGACCAGGACCAGGCGCAGAGCCCGATGCTGGTTGCTTAAATATGGGGGAACCCCTGTCATTTTTTTCACCATATTTCTGCAACCAGGATCGGCTCAAAGAGCCCGAGGCTGGTTATGCTTAGGAGGGGGGACCCCACGCAATTTTTTTTTTAAAAATAAGCACTTTCCCACCCCTTCCCACTGATATACATGCACGGATCTCATGGATCCGTGCATGCCTATCCAATCACGAATAAAAAAAAAAGTTCTGTTTTTTTTTAGCACTTTTTTACGAGTTGAAATTTTTCACGGCAGTGTTTGTTCTTTTTTGGCTTTGCACTTCTTAGTAAATGACCGAGATTCATACTTAAACAGCCGCGTTTTGACCGATGGTGTATTCATTCGTAATTTTTTACCTGAACTTGCAAAAAATTACGAATGCCCTCATCACTGCCGTGATTAGTGTTTAGTAAATGACCGAGATTAACCGAGATGACACTTTGAAGAAAAAACGGCATCTCGGTCAAAATCGGGAGCTTAGTAAATATACCCCTCTGTCTCTCCAAAGGGCCTTGTGGGGGAACAGTCTTCAGAAAGGACATTCCGTGTGTATGTGTGTGTGTGTGTGTGTGTGTGTGTGTGTGTGTGTGTGTGTGGTGTGTCGGTACGCTTGTGTCGACATGTCTGATGAGGAAGGCTATGTGGGAGAGGAGCGGGAGCAAATGAATGTGGTGTCTCCGCCGACGGCACCGACACCTGATTGGATGGATATGTGGAAGGTTTTAAATGATAATGTTAATTCCTTGCATAGAAGATTTGACAAGGCTGATGCATTGGGACAGTCAGGGTCTCAACCCTTGCCTGACCCTCTGTCGCAGGGACCGTCAGGGTCTCATAAGTGCCCACTATCCCAAATTGTTGACACAGATACCGTCATGGATTCTGACTCCAGTGTCGATTACGATGATGCAAAGTTACAGCCAAAATTGGCTAAATCCCTTCGATATATGATTATAGCAATAAAGGATGTTTTGCACATCACAGAAGAAACCCCTGTCCCTGACACGAGGGTGTATATGTATAAGGGAAAGAAGCCTGAGGTAACTTTTCCTCCCTCACACGAACTGAATGAGTTTTGTTAAAAAGCTTGGGAATCTCCAGATAAGAAAATGCAGATTTCCAAACGGATTCTTATGGCGTATCCTTTCCCGCCAACGGATAGGCTACGATGGGAATCCTCCCCTAGGGTGGACAAAGCTTTAACACGCTTATCCAAAAAGGTAGCTCTGCCGTCCCAGGATACGGCTACCCTCAAAGATGCTGCTGACCGCAAACTGGAGGGTACCCTGAAGTCCATTTATACACATTCAGGTACCTTACTAAGACCGGCAATTGCGTCGGCCTGGCTGTGTAGTGCTGTAGCGGATTGGACGGATACCTTATCTGAGGAATTGGATACCCTAGATAAGGATACTGTATTATTGAGCCTGGGGCATATAAAAGACGCTGCCCTATATATGAGAGATGCTCAAAGAGACATTAGTCTACTGGGTTCTAGAATAAACGCCATGTCGATTTCTGCCAGAAGGATCCTGTGGACTCGGCAATGGACAGGTGATGCCGACTCAAAAAGGCATATGGAGGTTTTACCTTACAGGGGTGATAAATTGTTCGGGGAAGGTCTCTCGGACCTGGTCTCCACAGCTACAGCTGGAAAGTTGTTATGCACACCAGTGCCTGCAGGAATGTACTGGTGTCTGAACTGTTATGCACACCAGTGCCTGCAGGAATGTACTGGTGTCTGAACTGTTATGCACACCAGTGCCTGCAGGAATGTACTGGTGTCTGAACGGATAGGGGTGCAAAACAAATGAACTCACAGACAGACTGGGGAATATGACATTACGTACACAGAAGGTGATAGGGTAACAAAATAAACACAAAGTGAACAGAGAAGCCCAGAGGCTAAGAAACTGGGTGTCTCCCTAGTATTAGGAATGCTCAGATGGAAAAAGCAAGATGTTGTGTTTTAATACGTAGAGAACCCTAAATGCTGTTGCTAAGGGCAACAGCAAAACCCTAAAGGGTTACCAACGGGTGTGGCAGTAAACTTCTTGGTCAGAGATGGAATGATAGACACAAGGAGAGTCTCCACAATCCTAATCCTCACTTGCAGTGCACAGGTTCAGCTTACTGCCACTAAACTGACACCTGAACACGTTGCACAGTGAGAAAGGATTTAGGCAGGCAAGTCTGAGAATACAGCCGCAAACTTGCTAAGTTCACAGAGTAGCAAAAGAACCCCAGCAAGTTAAACGACTGACTCCAGTCTTACTGCTAGGTCTGGATTGGCAGAGTGTAGTACCAAACCCCAAGGCCTATTTGCAGTAAGCAACAACAAATACAAAGCTACACAGTACTGGCTAACTTTCAGGAACTGACTAACCAACAAAGATTCAGCAGCATCTGCTTAACCTGAGAAGAGGCCTTATATAGCAGGTGCTGTCAACGCCCCACTCAGACCTCACAGACTGTGAGCACAAAAACCAGCACCGGATCCCCTGCTGTGCACAGAGCCTGTAACCACTGCACAGCAAAAGACCCGAACCGGAGTATCAGCTGCGCTCAGGTTACTCCGCTAGCACTTGTCTCCCGGTTGCCATGACGACGTGGCAGCACAGGGCAGGAGACCCTAACAGTACCCCCCCTCTGACGAGGGGTCAAAGAACCCCTACCACCGGGTTTATCGGGGAACTGCGAGAAGAAAGAGCGTATCAGTCTGGGGGCATGAAGATCACAACTGCGCACCCACGACCGCTCCTCCGGGCCATACCCCTTCCAGTGCACCAAAAATGACAGCCGACCCCGAACCATCTTGGAGTCAAGAATCCTTTCAACAACAAACTCCCTCTGGCCACGTATCAGAAGAGGGGAAGGTCTTCCACTGGAAGAAGGATTACTAATCGCCCGTTTTAAAAGGGAACAATGAAATGTTTTATTGATACCCAAAGAACGGGGCAGATCTAACTGAAATGCCACCGGATTGATAACCCTGGTGATCTTATAAGGGCCGATGAACCGGGGGCCTAACTTATGAGATGGCTGTCTCAACTTCAAATTCTTGGTAGACAACCAGACGAAGTCTCCTAATTTGAAGCTGCAGGGTCTTTTCCGCTTATCAAAAACCCTTTTGGTCACTAATGACACAGACACAAGGGCTTTCTTCACTTTCCTCCAAATACCTCTAAGGACCGAAACCACAGAGGAACCACCAGGCGTGGAGTCCAGGGGGTCAAAAGAATTGGCCTTAGGATGATGCCCATACACACAAAGGAATGGAGAGATCCCTGTAGCAGAGTGAGCCGCGTTGTTATAGGCAAACTCCGCCATGGACAGATGAGCAACCCAGTCAGTCTGACACTTGGAGACATAACACCTGAGGAACTGCTCCAAGGACTGGTTCACCCTTTCAGTCTGCCCATTAGACTGCGGATGGCAGCCTGACGACAAGCTGACAGAAATCTGGAGATCGGAACAAAATGCCCTCCAGAATTTTGCCACAAACTGGGATCCGCGGTCAGAGACCACATCAAGTGGCAACCCATGGAGACGCACAACATGCAGCATAAATAATTCAGACAGGCGTCTGGCCGATGGCAGCCCAACCAGTGGAACGAAGTGCGCCATCTTCGAAAACCTGTCAACGACAACCCAGATGGCTGTCATCCCCGAGGATTTGGGCAAGTCCACCACAAAATCCATTGAAATGTGGGTCCATGGCTTAGATGGAATAGAGAGTGGATGTAATGGGCCAACAGGAACCCCTCTAGGAGTCTTATTTCGGGCACAGATGTCACATGCCTGAACCCACTGATCCACATCCTTAGCCACCGAGGGCCACCACACCGCCCTAGATAGCAACTCCCGAGTTCTGGCAATACCCGGGTGACCTGCCGACTTCTTGGCATGGAATTCCAGGAACACTCGCTGTCTTAACCTAGGAGGCACAAACAAAAGACCTACCAGAAAGTCTGGAGGAGCCTGCTCCTGTGCTCTAAGGACTAATGACAAGAGGTCCTGGGTAATGCCCACTTTAATACATGATGGGGACACAATGGGCAACGGCTCCTCTGTGGTCTCCTGGATTGGAGCAAAACTCCGCGAGAGTGCATCAGCCTTGATGTTTTTTGACCCAGGGCGATATGTTATCAAAAAATTAAAGCGAGCAAAAAACAAAGCCCATCGTGCCTGCCTGGCATTGAGACGCTTCGCTGACTCTAAATATGCCAGATTCTTATGGTCGGTGAGAATTGAGACCACAAACTTAGCCCCCTCAAGCCAGTGTCTCCACTCCTCGAGTGCATCCTTAATAGCCAACAATTCCCGGTTACCCACGTCATAATTCATCTCGGCAGGCGAAAATTTACGGGAAAAGTAAGCACAGGGATGAAGGCGATTATCAGACACTCCCATCTGAGAGAGCACTGCCCCAATACCCATCTCAGAGGCATCCACCTCCACCACAAAAGGACGCTCTGGATCTGGGTGTCGCAGCACCTTGGCCGAGACAAATGCCCTTTTGAGACGGGCAAAAGCCGCTTTAGCCTCACAAGACCAGTGAGCAACATCCGCCCCTTTCTTAGTGAGTGCCACCAAGGGCGCCACTATAGACGAAAATCCAGCGATAAATCGTCTATAAAAATTCGCAAAGCCCAGGAAACGCTGAAGCGCCTTCAAACTAGTGGGCTGCACCCAATCCAGGACTGCCTGTACCTTGGAACCCTCCATTTGGAAACCTTCTGGGGAGATAATATATCCTAGAAATGCGATTTGCTGAACTTCAAATTCGCACTTCTCCAGCTTCGCCCCAAGCCGGTGGTCTCTGAGTTTCTGGAGGACTAAGCGTACATGCTTCCGATGTTCCTCCAGGGAATGGGAGAAGATTAGGATGTCATCTAAGTATACAACTAAGAATCTATCCAAATATTCCCTGAGAACATCGTTCATGAAATCCTGGAAGACTGCCGGGGCATTACAGAGCCCAAAAGGCATCACCAAATATTCATAATGCCCTGAGTGGGTATTAAAGGCAGTCTTCCATTCATCCCCCTCTCTTATTCGGATTAGATTGTACGCCCCACGTAGGTCAATCTTAGAAAAAATGGTGGCAGTACGAAGCTGGTCAAACAAGACCGAAATGAGAGGCAGTGGGTATGAGTTTTTAATTGTGATACGGTTCAATTCCCTGAAGTCGATGCAGGGTCGCAACGAACCGTCCTTTTTACCCACGAAGAAGAACCCCGACCCAACTGGAGACTGTGAAGGTCTGATAAATCCCTTAGACAAGTTCTCCTGAATGTACTCTGCCATAGCCTGAGTCTCAGGACGTGACAGGGAGTACAACCTGCTCTTGGGAAGCTTAGCATTCGGCAACAAATCAATGGCACAGTCATAGGGGCGATGGGGAGGTAGTACCTCTGCAACTTTTTTGGAGAACACGTCCGCAAAATCTGCATAACACCCTGGCAATCCTGGCAAACTTAGCTGCGAGAGCCTGACTGGAAGGCGCAAGCAACTCCTGAAACAATCAGTACCCCAACTAAGAATCTCCCCAGAGACCCAGTCAAATTGAGGATTGTGGGCCCTTAACTAGGGTAACCCCAACACCAATGGGGCAAACGTACAGACAGTCACATAAAAGGACAATTTTTCAGAGTGTGTGGCTCCAATAAACAAAGAAATCTGGCTAGTGCAAGAGGTAATTTTACCTTGGGACAATGGTTCCCCGTTTAACCCACAAATCTCAATTTCCAATGCCAAGGGTACTAAGGGAACAGAGTGTTTCAGGGCGAATTGGCGGTCCATAAAAACCCCGTCGGCCCCACTGTCCACAAAGGCCTCAGTCTTGACAGTTTGACCGAGGATCTTCAAGGTCACCGGAATGATAAAAGTCTTCTTGGGAAATTCTGACTTCTGGCCTGACAGGATATTTCCCGTCACCCTCAGGCCCTGAAGTTTTCCGGCTTTTCTGGGCATGATACTACCACATGACCTTTATTCCCACAGTACAAACACAACCCCTGCTGTCTCCTCCGCGTCTTCTCACGCGAGGAGAGGCGGGTAGCCCCAATCTGCATAGGCTCCTCGGAAAATTCCTCAGAGTCTGAGGTTCCCTTGGGAAAGAAGGAAACCTCGGTCTCCCTTTCAAGCTTACGCTCTCTCAGCCGTCTATCCACCCGGATGGATAACTGCATGAGCTGATCCAAGCTATCAGGCAAGGAATATTGTACCAGTTGGTCTTTTATCTGGTTAGAAAGACCTCTTCGGTACTGGTGTCTCAGGGCTGGGTCATTCCACTGGGTATCATGGGCAAACCTCCGAAACTCTGTACAGTAAACCTCAACTGGCCTTCGCCCTTGCTTAAGGATCGAAATCTGAGCCTCGGCTGAGGCAGTCTTGTCAGGGTCATCATACAACATGCCCAGTGCCGTAAAAAAAGCATCAACACTTTTAAGCGACGGACAGTCAGGCTGCAACCCATATGCCCAGACCTGTGGGTCTCCTTGTAGCAAGGAAATCACTATGCCCACCCGCTGAATCTCCGACCCAGAAGACTGAGGCCTAAGCCGGAAGTATAGCTTGCAGCTCTCCTTGAAACAAAAGAACTGCGAGCGATCTCCAGAAAAACGATCCGGGAGATTTACTTTCGGCTCCTTAACCCCTGAAGGTGCTGCTGCTGCGGGAGCTCCGCCAGCGGCCTGGGAGGTGTGCATTTTAATGGATAAATCATTAAATTGTCGAGTCAGGACCTGCACCTGATCGACCACCTGTTGCAACGTATTTTGAGGGGTATGCTCCATATTCCCACAAAATTTCAACAGGAGTATTGGGCTGCTGAATATGTTATGCACACCAGTGCCTGCAGGAATGTACTGGTGTCTGAACTGTTATGCACACCAGTGCCTGCAGGAATGTACAGGTGTCTGAACTGTTATGCACACCAGTGCCTGCAGGAATGTACTGGTGTCTGAACGGATAGGGATGCAAAACAAATGAACTCACAGACAGACTGGGGAATATGACATTACGTACACAGAAGGTGATAGGGTAACAAAATAAACACAAAGTGAACAGAGAAGCCCAGAGGCTAAGAAACTGGGTGTCTCCCTAGTATTAGGAATGCTCAGATGGAAAAAGCAAGATGTTGTGTTTTAATACGTAGAGAACCCGAAATGCTGTTGCTAAGGGCAACAGCAAAACCCTAAAGGGTTACCAACGGGTGTGGCAGTAAACTCCTTGGTCAGAGATGGAATGATAGACACAAGGAGAGTCTCCACAATCCTAATCCTCACTTGCAGTGCACAGGTTCAGCTTACTGCCACTAAACTGACACCTGAACACGTTGCACAGTGAGAAAGGATTTAGGCAGGCAAGTCTGAGAATACAGCCGCAAACTTGCTAAGTTCACAGAGTAGCAAAAGAACCCCAGCAAGTTAAACGACTGACTCCAGTCTTACTGCTAGGTCTGGATTGGCAGAGTGTAGTACCAAACCCCAAGGCCTATTTGCAGTAAGCAACAACAAATACAAAGCTACACAGTACTGGCTAACTTTCAGGAACTGACTAACCAACAAAGATTCAGCAGCATCTGCTTAACCTGAGAAGAGGCCTTATATAGCAGGTGCTGTCCACGCCCCACTCAGACCTCACAGACTGTGAGCACAAAAACCAGCACCGGATCCCCTGCCGTGCACAGAGCCTGTAACCACTGCACAGCAAAAGACCCGAACCGGAGTATCAGCTGCGCTCAGGTTACTCCGCTAGCACTTGTCTCCCGGTTGCCATGACGACGTGGCAGCACAGGGCAGGAGACCCTAACAAAAGTCAAATTTTTTGCCTTATGTTCCCTCACAGCCTAAGAGAGCACCGCATTATCAAATGCAGTCCTTTCGTTCACAAAGAAACAAGAAAGTCCGAGGTGCGTCCTTTCTTGCCAGAGGTAGGGGCAGAGGAAAGAAGCTGCACAACACAGCTACTTCCCAGGAACAGAAGTCCTCACCGGCCTCCTCAAAATCCACCGCATGACGCTGGGGCTCCACTGGCGGAGTCGGGCCCGGTGGGGGCACGTCTTCGGAATTTCAGCCACATGTGGGTTCGCTCCCAGGTGGATCCTTGGGCAATAGAAATTGTGTCTCAGGGTTACAAGCTGGAATTCGAAGAGGTGCCTCCTCGCCGTTATTTCAAATCGGCCCTACCATCTTCCCCCCAAGAGAGGGAAATAGTGTTAAACGCAATACAAAAATTGTATCTTCAGCAGGTGGTGGTCAAGGTTCCCCTCCTTCAACAGGGAAGGGGTTATTATTCGACCATGTTTGTAGTCCCGAAACCGGACGGTTCGGTCAGACCCATATTGAATTTAAAATCTCTGAACCTAAACTTGAAAAGGTTCAAGTTCAAGATGGAATCGCTAAGAGCGGTCATCGCAAGCCTGGAAGGGGGGGATTTTATGGTGTCATTGGACATAAAGGATGCGTACCTTCATGTCCCCATTTATCCACCTCATCAGGCGTACCTAAGATTTGCGGTACAGGATTGTCATTACCAATTTCAGATGTTGCCGTTTGGTCTCTCAACGGCCCCGAGGATTTTCACCAAGGTAATGGTGGAAATGATGGTGCTCCTGCGGAAGCAAGGTGTCACAATTATCCCGTACTTGGACGATCTCCTCTTAAAAGCGAGATCAAGAGAGCAGTTGCTGAACAGCGTATCTCTTTCACTGAAAGTGTTACAGCAACACGGCTGGATTCTCAATATTCCAAAGTCGCAGTTGGTTCCTACGACTCGTCTACCCTTCTTGGGCATGATTCTGGACACGGCCCAGAAGAGGGTTTATCTCCCAATAGAGAAGGCCCAGGAACTCATGACTCTGGTCAAGAATCTATTGAAACCAAAACAGGTGTCAGTGCATCATTGCACTCGAGTCCTGGGAAAGATGGTGGCGTCATACGAGGCCATTCCCTTCGGCAGGTTCCATGCGAGGACTTTCCAATTGGACCTACTGGACAAGTGGTCCGGGTCACATCTTCAGATGCATCGGTTGATCACCCTGTCCCCCAGGGCCAGGGTGTCACTTCTGTGGTGGCTGCAGAGTGCTCACCTTCTCGAGGGCCGCAGATTCGGCATTCAGGACTGGATCCTGGTGACCACGGACGCAAGCCTCCGAGGTTGGGGAGCAGTCACACAGGGAAGAAATTTCCAGGGTCTTTGGTCAGGTCAAGAGACTTGTCTTCACATCAACATCCTGGAGCTAAGGGCCATATACAACGCCCTACGTCAAGCGGAGACCTTACTTCGCGACCGACCAGTTCTGATCCAGTCAGACAACATCACCGCAGTGGCTCATGTAAACCGCCAAGGCGGCACAAGGAGCAGAGTGGCAATGGCGGAAGCCACCAGAATTCTTCGCTGGGCGGAGAATCATGTAAGCACACTGTCAGCAGTGTTCATTCCGGGAGTGGACAACTGGGAAGCAGACTTCCTCAGCAGACACGACCTACACCCGGGAGAGTGGGGACTTCATCCAGAAGTCTTCGCACAGATTGTGAGTCAGTGGGAACTGCCACAGATAGACATGATGGCGTCCCGCCTCAACAAAAAGCTACAGAGGTATTGCGCCAGGTCAAGAGACCCTCAGGCTGTAGCGGTAGACGCCCTCGTGACACCGTGGGTGTTCCGGTCAGTCTATGTATTTCCTCCTCTTCCTCTCATACCAAAGGTGTTGAGGATAATAAGAAGAAAAGGAGTGAGAACAATCCTCATTGTTCCAGATTGGCCAAGACGGACCTGGTATCCAGATCTGCAGGAACTGCTCACAGAAGATCCGTGGCCTCTTCCTCTAAGACAGGACCTGTTGCAACAGGGACTCTGTCTGTTCCAAGACTTACCGCGGCTGCGTTTGACGGCATGGCGGTTGAACGCCGGATCCTAGCAGAAAAAGGCATTCCGGTTGAGGTTATCCCTACGCTGATAAAGTCTAGGAAGGAAGTAACAGCTAAACATTATCACCGTATATGGCGAAAATATGTTTCTTGGTGTGAGACCAAGAATGCTCCTACGGAAGAATTCCATCTGGGCCGTTTCCTTCACTTCCTACAAACTGGAGTGCATTTGGGCCTTAAATTAGGTTCCATTAAGGTCCAGATTTCGGCTCTATCCATTTTCTTTCAAAAAGAATTGGCTTCTCTCCCAGAAGTTCAGACTTTTGTAAAGGGAGTGCTGCATATTCAGCCTCCTTTTGTGCCTCCGGTGGCACCTTGAGATCTTAACGTGGTGTTAATTTTCCTAAAGTCACACTGGTTTGAACCACTTAAAACGGTGGAGTTGAAATATCTCACGTGGAAGGTGGTCATGTTATTAGCCTTGGCTTCGGCTAGGCGAGTGTCTGAATTAGCGGCTTTGTCACATAAAAGCCCCTATTTGGTTTTCCATTTGGATAGAGCAGAATTGCGGACCCGTTCGCAATTTCTGCCAAAAGTGGTTTCATCTTTTCATATGAACCAACCTATTGTGGTGCCTGTGGCTACACGTGACTTGGAGGATTCCGAGTTACTTGATGTGGTCAGGGCTTTGAAAATTTACGTAGCCAGAACGGCTAGAGTCAGGAAAACTGAAGCGCTGTTTGTCCTGTATGCATCCAACAAGATTGGTGCCCCTGCTTCAAAGCAAACTATTGCTCGCTGGATTTGTAACACGATTCAGCAAGCGCATTCTACGGCTGGTTTGCCGTTACCAAAATCGGTCAAGGCCCATTCCACTAGGAAGGTGGGCTCTTCTTGGGCGGCTGCCCGGGGGGTCTCGGCACTACAGCTGTGTCGAGCTGCTACTTGGTCGGGTTCAAACACTTTTTAAAAATTCTACAAGTTTGATACCCTGGCTGAGGAGGACCTCATGTTTGCTCAATCGGTGCTGCAGTCATCCGCACTCTCCCGCCCGTTTGGGAGCTTTGGTATATAATCCCCATGGTCCTTACGGAGTCCCCAGCATCCTCTAGGACGTTAGAGAAAATAAGATTTTACTTACCAGTAAATCTATTTCTCATAGTCCGTAGAGGATGCTGGGCGCCCGTCCCAAGTGCGGACTTCTTCTGCAATGCTTGTATATAGTTATTAGTGATGAGCGGGTTCGGATCCTCGGGATCCGACCCGCCCGAACTTCACCTTTTTTTTACACGGGTCCGAGCGACTCGGATCCTCCCGCCTTGCTTGGTTAACCCGAGCGCGCCCGAACATCATCATCCCGCTGTCGGATTCTCGCGAGATTCGGATTCTATATAAGGAGCCGCGCGTCGCCGCCATTTTCACACGTGCATTGAGATTGATAGGGAGAGGACGTGGCTGGCGTCCTCGCCGTTATATTAGAAAAGAACAGAGTAAACTGAGTGACTTAGTTATGTGGGGAGGATTGGGGACGGGGAGCAGCTGTTAGGGAGTACAGTGCAGGGTTTACCACCAGTGAGTTAGTTTAATCCTTTGTTTCTCTGCCTTAAAAAAAACGCTCCACCATATCTGTGCTCAGTGTGCTGCACTGCTGCATGATATATCTGTGCTGAGTGCACTGCTCACACTGCCTAATTGTGGGGACTGGGGAGCAGTTATAGCAGGAGTACAGTGCACAGTTTTGCTGACAGTGACCACCAGTCCAGTGTACGTTTGTCTGCCTGAAAAACACTCCTGTGGTGTTTTTTTCTTTCTTCATACTAGTTTAGCAGTCTGCTGACAGTGTCCACCAGGTCCGTTATATACAGTATATTATATATATAAGCAGTACGGTAGGCCACGGCTGTACCTACCTCTGTGTCGTCAGTGCACTCGTCGTCCATAAGTAATATAATACTATACTTACTATCCATCCATCTACATTATTGTATACCTACCTGTGGTGGGCTTTTTTTTCTTCATACTAGTTTAGCAGTCTGCTGACAGTGTCCACCAGGTCCGTTATATACAGTATATTATATATATAAGCAGTACGGTAGGCCACGGCTGTACCTACCTCTGTGTCGTCAGTGCACTCGTCGTCCATAAGTAATATAATACTATACTTACTATCCATCCATCTACATTGTATTGTATACCTACCTGTGGTGTTTTTTTTTTTCTTCATACTAGTTTAGCAGTCTGCTGACAGTGTCCACCAGGTCCGTTATATACAGTATATTATATATATAAGCAGTACGGTAGGCCACAGCTGTACCTACCTCTGTGTCGTCAGTGCACTCGTCGTCCATAAGTAATATAATACTATACTTACTATCCATCCATCTACATTGTATTGTATACCTACCTGTGGTGGTTTTTTTTTTCTTCATACTAGTTTAGCAGTCTGCTGACAGTGTCCACCAGGTCCATTATATACAGTATATTATATATATAAGCAGTACGGTAGGCCACGGCTGTACCTACCTCTGTGTCGTCAGTGCACTCGTCCTCCATAAGTAATATAATAATATACTATCCATCCATTTACATTGTATACCTGTGGTGGCTTTTAGTTGTGCGCATTAAAATATGGAGAACAAAAATGTGGAGGTTAAAAAAATAGGGAAAGATCAAGATCCACTTCCACCTCGTGCTGAAGCTGCTGCCACTAGTCATGGCCGAGACGATGAAATGCCATCAACGTCGTCTGCCAAGGCCGATGCCCAATGTCATAGTACAGAGCATGTAAAATCCAAAACACAAACGATCAGTAAAAAAATGACCCAAAAATCAAAATTAAAAGCGTCTGAGGAGAAGCGTAAACTTGCCAATATGCCAAGATGGGCCAGGTGTTTGTGTCGGCCACTTGGGTCGCTTAGCTTAGTCACACAACGACTTTGGTGCAGCTCTTTTTTTTTCTTTGCATCATGTGCTGTTTGGGGACTATTTTTTTAAGTGCCATCCTGTCTGACACTGCAGTGCCACTCCTAGATGGGCCAGGTGTTTGTGTCGGCCACTAGGGTCGCTTAGCTTAGTCGTCACACAGCTACCTCATTGCGCCTCTTTTTTTCTTTGCATCATGTGCTGTTTGGGGAGTATTTTTTGGAAGGGCCATCCTGCGTGACACTGCAGTGCCACTCCTAGATGGGCCAGGTGTTTGTGTCGGCCACTTGGGTCGCTTAGCTTAGTCACACAACGACTTTGGTGCAGCTCTTTTTTTCTTTGCATCATGTGCTGTTTGGGGACTATTTTTTTAAGTGCCATCCTGTCTGACACTGCAGTGCCACTCCTAGATGGGCCAGGTGTTTGTGTCGGCCACTAGGGTCGCTTAGCTTAGTCGTCACACAGCTACATCATCGCGCCTCTTTTTTTCTATGCATCATGTGCTGTTTGGGGACTATTTTTTTGAAGTGCCATCCTGCCTGACACTGCAGTGCCACTCCTAGATGGGCCAGGTGTTTGTGTCGGCCACTTGTGTCGCTTAGCTTAGCCATCCAGCGACCTCGGTGCAAATTTTAGGACTAAAAATAATATTGTGAGGTGTTCAGAATAGACTGAAAATGAGTGGAAATTATGGTTATTGAGGTTAATAATACTATGGGATCAAAATGACCCCCAAATTCTATGATTTAAGCTGTTTTTTAGGGTTTTTTGAAAAAAAACACCCGAATCCAAAACACACCCGAATCCGACAAAAAAAATTCGGTGAGGTTTTGCCAAAACGCGTTCGAACCCAAAACACGGCCACGGAACCGAACCCAAAACCAAAACACAAAACCCGAAAAATTTCAGGTGCACATTAGTTATTGCTTCAATAAGGGTTATGTTATAGTTGCATCGGTCTTGAACTGATGATATGTTGTTTTCATACTGTTAACTGGGTAGTTATCACAAGTTATACGGTGTGATTGGTGTGGCTGGTATGAATCTTGCCCTTGGATTAACAAAATCCTTTCCTCGTACTGTCCATCTCCTCTGGGCACAGTTTCTCTAACTGAGGTCTGGAGGAGGGGCATAGAGGGAGGAGCCAGTGCACACCAGGAACTAAATTCTTTCTTAAAGTGCCCATGTCTCCTGCGGGAGTGGCTTTGTTGAAATGGGCGTGGCTTCGCATAAAGGGGTGTGACATTGCAAGAAAAGACTACCTTATACACCAGTTTTGCAACCTGCATGCCCAGACGTTAGCCACCACAGGAAAGAAAAATAATCCTGATTCATGCCCCTTACATTATTTGCCTCCTGGCGTAAAAAAAAAAAAGGCAGTGTTATTGTGAGACAGGGAATGTCTGGCATTGTCAGATATATCCTTGTGCAGCTGTTCCTCTAATGCCTGATCCAGTCATCAATTTATTGTGTAGCCCCAAGAGGACGCTATCGTGATCTATGTACAACACCTGTAAGGGAGTAATAGACGTCAAGCATCCCTCCACATGCTTATCTGTCGGTTCCTACAGTGAGGGGACAGTGGTGAAAAGCAGAGTGGACGACACCCGAGATGGGTGACATATGAGTTCACTAGCAGTGAATTACCTACTTGTTATATAACTCTGCAGGGAGAGGATATGGAGCTAATGCCCGTTGTAGACAGGGTAAATGTCTTCCCTGGATTAGACCACGGGTCTTGTCAGATGTGCACTTAACGGTCAGATTGTGGTAACAGAGTTTTAATTACCTTCTGACGTGTGAACAACCACAGTAGGAGAAACCTCTTATCAGTGATTTGTAGGATTTGCTTACCAGTAACCACAAGGGCAGTGATATCATTTAGCAATGGAAAATCCTTGTCAGAAACACCTAATATAGGGACTGACAGGACAGCATGTTCCCCCTCTCGTCAGATAAAATATCTGAGAGATTATTGGATAGGGAGGAGGAAGCAGCCCGCTTAGATGATCCAGAATCACGAGAGTGACTTGGAATAGGGTTTAGCCTGACCAAGAAATTAGTCATACGCTACAACCTGTGAGGCAAAATTTTCCCGCCAAAAGTGGAGTAACCATAGGGACATCAGTGACTGTAATGTTACAGGTGGTCCCATAGGGGGCATAAAGCGTTCCACTAGAGCACCCAGTAGGGAGGAGAACACAGCCCAATTTGGCTCCTGATTAATTACAGGAGCTGCGGACTGACTGGGAGGTGTATGAGCGCCTGAAATTTTTCGGGTTTTGTGTTTTGGTTTTGGGTTCGGTTCCGCGGCCGTGTTTTGGGTTCGACCGCGTTTTGGCAAAACCTCACCGAATTTTTTTTGTCGGATTCGGGTGTGTTTTGGATTCGGGTGTTTTTTTAAAAAAACACTAAAAAACCGCTTAAATCATAGAATTTGGGGGTCATTTTGATCCCATATTATTATTAACCTCAAAAACCATAATTTCCACTCATTTTCAGTCTATTCTGAATACCTCACACCTCACAATATTATTTTTAGTCCTAAAATTTGCACCAAGGTCGCTGGATGACTAAGCTAAGCGACACTAGTGGCCGACACAAACACCTGGCCCATCTAGGAGTGGCACTGCAGTGTCACGCAGGATGTCCCTTCCAAAAAACCCTCCCCAATCAGCACATGGCGCAAAGAAAAAAAGAGGCGCAATGAGGTAGCTGACTGTGTGAGTAAGATAAGCGACCCTAGTGGCCGACACAAACACCGGGCCCATTTAGGAGTGGCACTGCAGTGTCACGCAGGATGTCCCTTCCAAAAAACCCTCCCCAATCAGCACATGACGCAAAGAAAAAAAGAGGCGCAATGAGGTAGCTGACTGTGTGAGTAAGATTAGCGACCCTAGTGGCCGACACAAACACCGGGCCCATTTAGGAGTGGCACTGCAGTGTCACGCAGGATGTCCCTTCCAAAAAACCCTCCCCAATCAGCACATGACGCAAAGAAAAAAAGAGGCGCAATGAGGTAGCTGACTGTGTGAGTAAGATTAGCGACCCTAGTGGCCGACACAAACACCGGGCCCATTTAGGAGTGGCACTGCAGTGTCACGCAGGATGTCCCTTCCAAAAAACCCTCCCCAAACAGCACATGACGCAAAGAAAAATAAAAGAAAAAAGAGGTGCAAGATGGAATTGTCCTTGGGCCCTCCCACCCACCCTTATGTTGTATAAACAAAACAGGACATGCACACTTTAACCAACCCATCATTTCAGTGACAGGGTCTGCCACACGACTGTGACTGATATGACGGGTTGGTTTGGACCCCCCCCAAAAAAGAAGCAATTAATCTCTCCTTGCACAAACTGGCTCTACAGAGGCAAGATGTCAACCTCATCATCACCCTCCGATATATCACCGTGTACATCCCCCTCCTCACAGATTATCAATTCGTCCCCACTGGAATCCACCATTTCAGCTCCCTGTGTACTTTGTGGAGGCAATTGTTGCTGGTCAATGTCTCCGCGGAGGAATTGATTATAATTCATTTTAATGAACATCATCTTCTCCACATTTTCTGGATGTAACCTCGTACGCCGATTGCTGACAAGGTGAGCGGCGGCACTAAACACTCTTTCGGAGTACACACTTGTGGGAGGGCAACTTAGGTAGAATAAAGCCAGTTTGTGCAATGGCCTCCAAATTGCCTCTTTTTCCTGCCAGTATAAGTATGGACTGTGTGACGTGCCTACTTGGATGCGGTCACTCATATAATCCTCCACCATTCTTTCAATGGTGAGAGAATCATATGCAGTGACAGTAGACGACATGTCCGTAATCGTTGTCAGGTCCTTCAGTCCGGACCAGATGTCAGCATCAGCAGTCGCTCCAGACTGCCCTGCATCACCGCCAGCGGGTGGGCTCGGAATTCTGAGCCTTTTCCTCGCACCCCCAGTTGCGGGAGAATGTGAAGGAGGAGATGTTGACAGGTCGCGTTCCGCTTGACTTGACAATTTTCTCACCAGCAGGTCTTTCAACCCCAGCAGACTTGTGTCTGCCGGAAAGAGAGATCCAAGGTAGGCTTTAAATCTAGGATCGAGCACGGTGGCCAAAATGTAGTGCTCTGATTTCAACAGATTGACCACCCGTGAATCCTTGTTAAGCGAATTAAGGGCTCCATCCACAAGTCCCACATGCCTAGCGGAATCGCTCCGTGTTAGCTCCTCCTTCAATGTCTCCAGCTTCTTCTGCAAAAGCCTGATGAGGGGAATGACCTGACTCAGGCTGGCAGTGTCTGAACTGACTTCACGTGTGGCAAGTTCAAAGGGCATCAGAACCTTGCACAACGTTGAAATCATTCTCCACTGCGCTTGAGACAGGTGCATTCCACCTCCTATATCGTGCTCAGTTGTATAGGCTTGAATGGCCTTTTGCTGCTCCTCCAACCTCTGAAGCATATAGAGGGTTGAATTCCACCTCGTTACCACTTCTTGCTTCAGATGATGGCAGGGCAGGTTCAGTAGTTTTTGGTGGTGCTCCAGTCTTCTGTACGTGGTGCCTGTACGCCGAAAGTGTCCCGCAATTTTTCTGGCCACCGACAGCATCTCTTGCACGCCCCTGTCGTTTTTTAAATAATTCTGCACCACCAAATTCAAGGTATGTGCAAAACATGGGACGTGCTGGAATTTGCCCATATTTAATGCACACACAATATTGCTGGCGTTGTCCGATGCCACAAATCCACAGGAGAGTCCAATTGGGGTAAGCCATTCCGCGATGATCTTCCTCAGTTGCCGTAAGAGGTTTTCAGCTGTGTGCGTATTCTGGAAACCGGTGATACAAAGCGTAGCCTGCCTAGGAAAGAGTTGGCGTTTGCGAGATGCTGCTACTGGTGCCGCCGCTGCTGTTCTTGCGGCGGGAGTCCATACATCTACCCAGTGGGCTGTCACAGTCATATAGTCCTGACCCTGCCCTGCTCCACTTGTCCACATGTCCGTGGTTAAGTGGACATTGGGTACAACTGCATTTTTTAGGACACTGGTGAGTCTTTTTCTGACGTCCGTGTACATTCTCGGTATCGCCTGCCTAGAGAAGTGGAACCTAGATGGTATTTGGTAACGGGGGCACACTGCCTCAATAAATTGTCTAGTTCCCTGTGAACTAACGGCGGATACCGGACGCACGTCTAACACCAACATAGTTGTCAAGGCCTCAGTTATCCGCTTTGCAGCAGGATGACTGCTGTGATATTTCATCTTCCTCGCAAAGGACTGTTGAACAGTCAATTGCTTACTGGAAGTAGTACAAGTGGGCTTACGACTTCCCCTCTGGGATGACCATCGACTCCCAGCAGCAACAACAGCAGCGCCAGCAGCAGTAGGCGTTACACGCAAGGATGCATCGGAGGAATCCCAGGCAGGAGAGGACTCGTCAGAATTGCCAGTGACATTGCCTGCAGGACTATTGGCATTCCTGGGGAAGGAGGAAATTGACACTGAGGGAGTTGGTGGGGTGGTTTGCGTGAGCTTGGTTACAAGAGGAAGGGATTTACTGGTCAGTGGACTGCTTCCGCTGTCACCCAAAGTTTTTGAACTTGTCACTGACTTATTATGAATGCGCTGCAGGTGACGTATAAGGGAGGATGTTCCGAGGTGGTTAACGTCCTTACCCCTACTTATTACAGCTTGACAAAGGGAACACACGGCTTGACACCTGTTGTCCGCATTTCTGTTGAAATAGTTCCACACCGAAGAGCTGATTTTTTTGGTATTTTCACCAGGCATGTCAACGGCCATATTCCTCCCACGGACAACAGGTGTCTCCCCGGGTGCCTGACTTAAACAAACCACCTCACCATCAGAATCCTCCTGGTCAATTTCCTCCCCAGCGCCAGCAACACCCATATCCTCCTCATCCTGGTGTACTTCAACACTGACATCTTCAATCTGACTATCAGGAACTGGACTGCGGGTGCTCCTTCCAGCACTTGCAGGGGGAGTGCAAATGGTGGAAGGCGCATGCTCTTCACGTCCAGTGTTGGGAAGGTCAGGCATCGCAACCGACACAATTGGACTCTCCTTGTGGATTTGGGATTTCGAAGAACGCACAGTTCTTTGCGGTGCTACTGCTTTTGCCAGCTTGAGTCTTTTCATTTTTCTAGCGAGAGGCTGAGTGCCTCCATCCTCATGTGAAGCTGAACCACTAGCCATGAACATAGGCCAGGGCCTCAGCCGTTCCTTGCCACTCCGTGTGGTAAATGGCATATTGGCAAGTTTACGCTTCTCCTCCGACAATTTTATTTTAGGTTTTGGAGTCCTTTTTTTACTGATATTTGGTGTTTTGGATTTGACATGCTCTGTACTATGACATTGGGCATCGGCCTTGGCAGACGACGTTGCTGGCATTTCATCGTCTCGGCCATGACTAGTGGCAGCAGCTTCAGCACGAGGTGGAAGTGGATCTTGATCTTTCCCTAATTTTGGAACCTCAACATTTTTGTTCTCCATATTTTAATAGGCACAACTAAAAGGCACCTCAGGTAAACAATGGAGATGGATGGATACTAGTATACAATTATGGACGGACTGCCGAGTGCCGACACAGAGGTAGCTACAGCCGTGAACTACCGTACTGTGTCTGCTGCTAATATAGGCCCTCATTCCGAGTTGATCGGTCGCAAGGCGAATTTAGCAGAGTTACACACGCTAAGCCGCTGCCTACTGGGAGTGTATCTTAGCATCTTAAAATTGCGACCGATGTATTCGCAATATTGCGAGCACAAACTACTTAGCAGTTTTAGAGTAGCTCCAGACTTACTCTGCCTGTGCGATCAGTTCAGTGCTTGTCGTTCCTGGTTTGACGTCACAAACACACCCAGCGTTCGCCCAACCACTCCCCCGTTTCTCCGGCCACTCCTGCGTTTTTTCTGGAAACGGTAGCGTTTTCAGCCACACGCCCATAAAACGCCGTGTTTCCGCCCAGTAACACCCATTTCCTGTCAATCACATTACGTTCGCCGGAGCGATGAGAAAGCCGTGAGTAAAAATACTTTCTTCATAGCAAAGATACTTGGCGCAGTCGCAGTGCGAATATTGCGCATGCGCACTAAGCGGAATTTCACTGCGATGCGATGAAAAATACAGAGCGAACAACTCGGAATGAGGGCCATAGACTGGTTGATAAAGAGATGTCGTAGTATGTATGTATGAAGAAGAAAGAAAAAAAAACCACAGTTAGGTGGTATACAATTATGGACGGACTGCCGAGTGCCGACACAGAGGTAGCCACAGCCGTGAACTACCGTACTGTACTGTGTCTGCTGCTAATATAGACTGGTTGATAAAGAGATGTCGTAGTATGTATGTATGAAGAAGAAAGAAAAAAAAACCACGGGTAGGTGGTATACAATTATGGACGGACTGCCGAGTGCCGACACAGAGGTAGCCACAGTCGTGAACTACCGTACTGTACTGTGTCTGCTGCTAATATAGACTGGTTGATAAAGAGATGTAGTAGTATGTATGTATAAAGAAGAAAGAAAAAAAAACCACGGGTAGGTGGTATACAATTATGGACGGACTGCCGAGTGCCGACACAGAGGTAGCCACAGCCGTGAACTACCGTACTGTACTGTGTCTGCTGCTAATATAGACTGGTTGATAAAGAGATGTCGTAGTATGTATGTATGAAGAAGAAAGAAAAAAAAACCACGGTTAGGTGGTATACAATTATGGACGGACTGCCGAGTGCCGACACAGAGGTAGCCACAGCCGTGAACTACCGTACTGTACTGTGTCTGCTGCTAATATAGACTGGTTGATAAAGAGATGTCGTAGTATGTATGTATAAAGAAGAAAGAAAAAAAAACCACGGTTAGGTGGTATACAATTATGGACGGACTGCCGAGTGCCGACACAGAGGTAGCCACAGCCGTGAACTACCGTACTGTACTGTGTCTGCTGCTAATATAGACTGGTTGATAAAGAGATGTCGTAGTATGTATGTATGAAGAAGAAAGAAAAAAAAACCACGGTTAGGTGGTATACAATTATGGACGGACTGCCGAGTGCCGACACAGAGGTAGCCACAGCCGTGAACTACCGTACTGTACTGTGTCTGCTGCTAATATAGACTGGTTGATAAAGAGATGTCGTAGTATGTATGTATAAAGAAGAAAGAAAAAAAAACCACGGTTAGGTGGTATACAATTATGGACGGACTGCCGAGTGCCGACACAGAGGTAGCCACAGCCGTGAACTACCGTACTGTACTGTGTCTGCTGCTAATATAGACTGGTTGATAAAGAGATGTAGTAGTATGTATGTATAAAGAAGAAAGAAAAAAAAACCACGGGTAGGTGGTATACAATTATGGATGGACTGCCGAGTGCCGACACAGAGGTAGCTACAGCCGTGAACTACCGTACTGTGTCTGCTGCGACTGGATGATAAATAATGATATAAAAAATATATATATATCACTACTGCAGCCGGACAGGTATATATATTATATAATGACGGACCTGCTGGACACTGTCTGTCAGCAGAATGAGTTTTTTATAGAATAAAAAAAAAAAACACCACACAAGTGAAGTCACACGACGAGTGTTTAACTTTTTCAGGCAATCACAATATAGTATACTACTAACTATACTGGTGGTCAGTGTGGTCAGGTCACTGGTCAGTCACACTGGCAGTGGCACTCCTGCATCAAAAGTGTGCACTGTTTAATTTTAATATAATATGTACTCCTGGCTCCTGCTATAACCTATAACTGGCACTGCAGTGCTCCCCAGTCTCCCCCACAATTATAAGCTGTGTGAGCTGAGCACAGTCAGATATATAATATATACATAGATGATGCAGCACACTGGGCTGAGCAGTGCACACAGATATGGTATGTGACTGTCTTGTACTCCTGGCTCCTGCTATAACCTATAACTGGCACTGCAGTGCTCCCCAGTCTCCCCCACAATTATAAGCTGTGTGAGCTGAGCACAGTCAGATATATAATATATACATAGATGATGCAGGCATGCAGCACACTGGGCTGAGCAGTGCACACAGATATGGTATGTGACTGAGTCACTGTTTGTACCGTTTTTTTCAGGCAGAGAACGGATATATTAAATAAAACAACTGCACTGCTGGTGGTCACTGTGGTCAGTCACTAAACTCTGCACTCTCTTCTACAGTATCAGCCTCAGGTCAATCTCTCTCTCTCTCTCCTAATCTAAATGGAGAGGACGCCAGCCACGTCCTCTCCCTATCAATCTCAATGCACGTGTGAAAATGGCGGCGACGCGCGGCTCCTTATATAGAATCCGAGTCTCGCGAGAATCCGACAGCGTCATGATGACGTTCGGGCGCGCTCGGGTTAACCGAGCAAGGCGGGAAGATCCGAGTCGCTCGGACCCGTGAAAAAAAACATGAAGTTCATGCGGGTTCGGATTCAGAGAAACCGAACCCGCTCATCTCTAAGGTGTATGAGACATAGTACACAGACCATCACACAAAACTTCCCCCTCAGGTAAATCCGTTGCGCATGCTCTGCAAGATGCAGGAGCGTCCCCAGATTTAATGCCTTATGTGTTAAACATTATACACAAATGCAACAGAGAATGGTTTAGTACAATGAAGCCAGACAGAGTACAGTACCTGCAAATAATCCGTTAGCATGTGATTGAGTACCCAGTACACAACACCTGTGAATAAATCCGGTATTATGTGACTGAGTACACAGTAGAATACACATAATAGGTAAATATTGTGACGCAATATATATTGACTCAGACGCACCTAGTCCCCTAGTGTACAGTAAGAGACATATCTGGTAATACACCGCAGTGAAATCACATAGCAGATACAGGCACACATAGTCATGTTTGCAATGCATATAATTATTTTCATGACAATAAAATTGCATTGTATTATCATATAAACACACACATATATATATATATATATAAAATAATGGCCCTCATTCCGAGTTGTTCGCTCGCTAGCTGTTTTTAGCAGCATTGCAAACGCTAGGCCGCCGCCTTCTGGGAGTGTATCTTAGCTTAGCAGAATAGCGAGCGAAAGATTAGCAGAACTGCTACTAAATAATTCCTTGCAGTTTCTGAGTAGCCCCAGACCTACTCCTAGATTGTGATCACCTCAGTCCGTTTAGTTCCTGCTTTGACGTCACAAACACGCCCTGCCGAATGCCAGCCACTCCCCCGTTTCTCCAGCCACTCCTGCGTTTTTACCTGGCACGCCTGCGTTTTTTAGCACACTCCCTGATAATGGCCAGTTTCCGCCCAGAAACACCCACTTCCTGTCAATCACACTACGATCACTCGAGCGATGAAAAAACGTTGCTCGAGCTTGTGTAAATCTACAAAGTTTTGTGTTAAATTACTAAGCGCATGCGCGCTGCGTACCATGCGCATGCGCATTTTCCACCTAATCGCTGCGTTGCGAAAAATGGCAACGAGCGAACAACTCGGAATGACCACCATTGTGCGGTCTGAGACCGGATGTATATACAGTATCAGAATACTCGTACTATATATTCTGTCACAGGTACACTTGTTCTTAACTAACGCTGTCTTAATATCGACATGTAGAATACTTAAGTGTTTGTAAAACCATGGCGCTGATGTACAGGCAGGTTTACAAAGGAAACCTTGCCCTGCAGTCCCGGAGACCAGTCGCAGCTATTCTTATAAAATGATGCCCAGCGTCTCAGTCAGGGAGTGAGGGAGAGTGTGAGGCAGCTCCAGGGCGTGAACACCAGCAGTAGATGGCACACGGAGCTGAAGGGGGGGCTACAGGTCAAGCGCCTTATCCCCTATGCTGGTCCTCACCACCGGGTACTATGGAGCCTTATTAAAATGGATATTTACTTATCCGCCCTGTGCTCCCATGCCCTGGTGGATATAGTGGGGTCCCTGCATGGCCACAGTGTCCACGTCTCCTTAGACCGCAACCGGAATGTGATTTAATGGCGGATCGCGCCTGGGGCACCCTCTTACCTCCTCCCTTAGTAGCAGCCACGCGATCCAGGAGAACGTCTGCAGTGGTGTGCCTGGGAACCGGAGCGCCTCCGCAGCAAGTACCCGGGAACAGAGCCAGCGGGAGTATGCTACGCCGCTGGAGAGGTGATGGAGCCGCGGCACAGTATGTCACACTGACATATGAAGTGCTGCAGCCCTTGAAGTCTTCTAAATAGCTTTTTCAGGGCTGCCTAGCGCAGCCCACCCTGGTAAGTGACCTGCTTCATGCAGGCACCAACTCTAAAACTGAGTTCCAGTGCCTGGAGGCGGGGTTATATAGAGGAGGCCCCGCAATGCATTCTGGGACAGTCTAAAGCTTTAGCCTGTTCGTGCCTCTGGATCAAGATCCATCTCTACACCCCGATGTTTTCCCTGTGGAACACAGTGTACCCCGCTGCAGAAAAATATCTGCTACTTTGAAGGTCCCAATAAGCACAGTGGCCTCCATCATCCGTAAATGGAAGAAGTTTGGAACCTCCAGGAATCTTCCTAGAGCTGACCAGCCGTCTTAACTGAGCAATCAGGGGAGAAGGGCCCTAGTCAGGGAGGTGACCAAGAAAGAACCCGATGGTCACTCTGTCAGAGCTACAGCATTCCTCTATGGAGAGAGGAGAACCTTCCAGAAGGACAACCATCTCTGCAGCAATCCACCAATCAAGCCTGTATAATAGAGTGGCCAGACAGAAGCCACTCCCTAGTAAAAAGCACATGGCAGCCTGCTTGGAGTTTGCCAAAATGCACCTGAAGGACTCTCAGACCATGAGAAACAAAATTCTCTCATATGATGAGACAAAGATTGAACTCTTTGGTGTGAATGCCAGGCATCATGTTTGGAGGAAACCAGGCACCGCTCATCACCAAGCCAATACCATCCCTACAGTGAAGCATGGTGGTGGCAGCATCATGCTGTGCGGATGCTTGTCAGCGGCAGGAACTGGGAGACTAGAGGGAAAGATGAATGCAGCAACATCGTGAAAACCTGCTCCAGAGCTCTCTTGACTTCAGACTGGCACGACGGTTCATCTTTCACCAGGACAACGACCCTAAGCACACAGCCAAGATATCAAAATATGTTGCTTAAACCTACCCTCCCCCCCAGCCTAAACCTAACTCTCCCACCCCTGCAGCCTAACCCTTACCCAGCCTAACTCTAACCCCATCCCCGCTGCCTAAACCCACTCCTAATACCCGCAAAGCCTAACAGTAAGCCACCACGGTGGTGCCTAACCCTAGTCCCCTGCCTAACTCTAACCCCTTCCCTTCTGCCTAAAGCTAACTCTCCTACCCCCGTAGCCTAACTCCTAACTCTCCATGGTAGTGCCTAACCCTAACCCCCAGCCTAACTCTAACCCCCTCCCCGCTGCCTAAACCTAACCCTCCTACCCCCGCAGCATAACCCTAACCCTCCGCAGTGGTTCCTAACCCTAACCCTCAGCCTAACTTTAACCCCCTCCCCACTGCCTAAACCTAACCCTCCTACCCCTGCAGCTTAACCTTAACCATCCGCAGTTGTGCCTAACCTCTACCCGCTAGCTAAACCAAACCTCCCCCTCCCCTGTGGGCTTGCCCTAAGTGACCCTGGCATACTTACTATAGGGATGCCGGCAGACGGATTCCAGCACCAGCATTGCGATCGATGTCAGGATCTCAATGTCTGTATTTTGAGCAGTGTTGGGATTCCAGCATCGGTATTCTGACTTCCAGCATCCTGAACGTCGGGATCCTGACCCGATCCAGTGGCGTAACTACCATAGGTGCAGGGGATGTGGCTATGGAGCTCAGGATGCCTGTGGGTCCTGGCTGCTCCACCGCACCAAGTCACTCCATTTTCATCAGCTGCCTACTGTGGAACTCCACTCCCCTGCACCCAGTCGCACCCCTCTCATCCCGTGCACCATTCACTCCACATTCCCATGTGTTAATTAGGCGGCCGCTGTGTACCAGGCTACACAGCGGTGGCCATGTTGTTGTAGCCTTTCTACTTTGGAATGTACAGACCATAAGTCCCTGTTGAGGGTGACGACTATGTTGCAGAGAGTAGTGAGTGCGAGGATGTGACTGGCAGCACCTGCAAGTAATGATGGCATTGCTCTGGACACTGCCAAACAAACATATTTTCAATCTCTCATCTCTGCTCAAGCCTCTAACCCCAAGCGACTTTTTAATACATTGAAATCACTTCTTGTCCCTCCCTCACCTAACCCACCAGCCACTGTCAGTGCGCAAGATCTTGCTTCCTATTTCAAGGACAAGATTGACAAGATCCGAAATGAAATGGTATGCTCTTCCACAGCAAGTGACCGGCTCAATTCCCTGCCTGAACCCTCTAACACCTTCTCTTCCTTTGATCCTACAAATGAAGATGAAGTATCTGCACTCTTTTCATCTGCCTACTCTAATACCTCTCCCCTTGACTCTATACCCTCACAAATTAGTAAAGCTCTGTCTACTGTGCTCATCCCAACCTTAACGAAAATCTGTAATCTCTCCCTGTCTACTGGTATCTTTCCTTCTCTATACAAGCATGCAGTGATTACTCCCATTCTGAAAAAACAAAACTCTGACCCGAACTCTCTCTCTAACTACCATCCCATCTCTCAGCTCCCATGCCCCTCCAAGCTACTTGAGAGACTTGCCTACACTCGCCTCACACACTTTCTTAACTCACACAGCCTACTGGACCCACTTCAGTCAGGATTTCGTGCCCAACACTCCACAGAGACAGCACTAACTAAGGTAGTGAATGATTTGGTCACTGCTAAACCTAAAGGACATTACTCTCTACTTATTCTCCTTGATCTCTCTGCTGCTTTTGACACTGTTGACCACTCTCTTCTCATACAAACACTACAATCCCTAGGTATTCAGGACACAGCCCTTTCTTGGTTCTCATCCTACCTATCTAATCGCTCCTTCAGTGTTCGTTTCTCTGATTCCACCTCTCCTTCGCTACCTCTCTCAGTTGGAGTACCGCAAGGCTCAGTCCTAGGTCCTCTGCTTTTCTCTATCTATACCACATCTCTTGGCAAACTAATCAACTCTTTCGGATTTCAGTACTATCTGTATGCGGATGATACTCAAATCTACCTATCCTCCCCTGATTTGTCACCATCTGTATTGGGCCGTGTCACTGAATGCCTTTCTGCCATTTCATCTTGGATTACATCTCGCCACCTCAAACTTAATATTTCCAAAACAGAATGAATTATATTTCCACCGGCCAATAGTAGTTTCCAACCTCCTATCTCTATCACTGTTGAGAACTTGGCAATCACCCCTACCCCACAAGCTCGCTGCCTAGGTGTCATTCTTGACTCTGAACTGTCCTTTGTTACCCACATTCAATCTGTCTCAAGATCATGTTACATACATCTAAGAAACATATCCAAAATACGACCATATCTTACACAAGACACAGCAAAAACTCTAATCCATGCTCTCATTATCTCCCGCATTGATTATTGTAATAGTCTCCTGACCGGTCTTCCCAAACATAGGCTCTCACCACTACAATCCATTTTGAATGCAGCTGCGAAGCTAATCTTCCTTGCCAGACGTTCATCATCTGCAGATCCGCTCTGTCAGTCCCTCCATTGGTTACCGGTATTCTACCGTATTAAATCTAAAATACTTTTACTCACATACAAGGCTATTAACCAAACTGCACCAATATACATCTCTTCACTCATCTCAAAATATCTCCCTACCCGACCTCTCTGCTCTGCACAAGATCTACGTCTCTCATCCACACGCATTACTTGTTCACACTCAAAATTACAGGACTTTATCCGGGCTTCACCCACTCTCTGGAATGCCTTCCACGCACAGTAAGACTCGCCTCTAGTCTCCAAACCTTTAAATGTTCCCTGAAAACTGACCTCTTCAGACAAGCCTATCAAATTCCAGACCCACCTACATAACCTTCAGTGCTTCCCTATCTAATTACATCCTCTGTAGAGTATTCATATATTCATAACATCACAGATCTTGTCTTTCTTTAGTCTCACACCCTCCTGACACTTGGATAACTTTGTGCGGTATTATCATACAACCCATTAAGAACCTAGCAATCTGGTGGACCATTATGAAATAGGTAGCATCTATCCTTGTGTATCTATGCCTATTTCCCTATAGATTGTAAGCTTGTGAGCAGGGCCTTCCTACCTCTATATCTGTCTGTTTTTACCCAGTTTTGTTCTATTACTGTTGTTCTAATTGTAAAGCGCAACGGAATATGCTGCGCTATATAAGAAACTGTTAATAAATAAATAAATAAATAATATTTACTTTACAGATGGAGCAGTGTGTGGGGTAATTTTTCTGTAATACATGTGCAGCCAACGCCAGTGCCTTTTTATTATAGTACAGGCAGAGCAGACTGTGGGGGTCTTGATAGTAATATACATGTGGACGAGACTCCGGTGTCCTGTTATTTTTATACATGTGGATCAGACTCTGGTGCCCTGTTATGATACTTGTGCAGGCATTATGTGATGCACTGGGCATTACTGTGTGGGGCGTAATGTGGTGCAATGGTCATTACTGTGTGGGGCGTAATGTGATGCACTGGGCATTACTGTGTGGGGCGTAATGTGGTGCAATGGTCATTACTGTGTGGGGCGTCATGTGATGCACTGGGCATTACTGTGTGGGGCGTAATGTGGTGCAATGGGCATTACTGTGTGGGTCATAATGTGTCAGAAGGGGTTTTACTGTGTGGGGTGTAATGTGGCACAATAGGCATTACTGTGTGGGGCGTAATATGGTGCATCGGTAATTACCGTGTGGGGCGTAATGTGGCATATGGAAATTTACTGTGTGGGTGGTATAATGTGGCACAATGGGCATTACAGTGTGGGGTGTAATGTGCATTGGGCATTACTGTGTGGGGCATAATGTGGTGTAATGGGCATTACTGTGTGGGTCATAATGTGATGCAATGGGCATTACTGTGTGGGGCATAATGTGGTGCACTGGGCATTACTGTGTGGGGCATAGTGTGGTGTAATGGGCACTACTACTGCATGGCATAACTTGGTGTAATCGGCAATACTACTGCATGGCATAACGTGGTGTAAGGAGCACTACCACTATGTGACAGAACATGAATGGGCTCTATTTTGTGGTGTAATGTGAATAAGTGGCACTACTGTGTGACGCAACATGAATAAGAAGCACTACTGTACTACACACTACGGTGTAATTTGAATTGGGGTTACTATTGTGTAGTCACACTCTTTCCTAGTGAGTTTATATTAGCATAACTGACACCTCAGTTTCCACCTTGCCTCGTACCGTCAACCACTTTGAGGCCCTGCGCCCTCTCTGCTGTTCTGACCTCAAACCCCCACCACCACTCCCCGTCACTCTCAGGGAGTGTAGGAGGCTTCTTTTAAAATCTTGCTGTGGGGCCCACAAGAACTAGTTACACCCCTGACAGGAGGATAAGGTGTTGTACACCCAGGACAGCATTGTAAGAAAGATACAGCCTCCAGAAGTTGCAAAGGCAAAAGGGTATTACCAGCGCCGTAACTACGTGTGTGCCAGGTGTGCCTGGCACACAGCGCAGTTGCCCTGAGGGCGCAACGGCCAGTGGCTTGTAATGAGTCAAATTGACTCATTACAAGCCGCCTCTGCTATGTGCGCCGTGCTGAAGAAGCCGGTCCGGAGGCAGGGGAGGAGAGCAGCAGCGCCAGAGGCAGCAGAGAAGGAGGAGGAGGGACGGGGACTGGAGCCGCAGCAGCGCTATGTAATTGGTGGTGGCGCCGCTGCAGCTGTCCCCTCTCCTTCCGCATTGGCTGCCCGGCGCTGCTGTGAATGCTGGGATGCGCTTCCCTCATCCCAGCATTCACAGCGGTGCCGGGCAGCCAATGCGGAATTAGAGGGGACAGCTGCAGCGGCGCCACCACCAATTACATAGCGCTGCTGCGGATCCAGTCCCCCTCCCTCCTCCTCCTTCCCCCCTGCCCGGGTTCTGATCATCTGCCAGCACCGAGGAGCCTGACTGCCAGTGCGAAAAGATGGTAAGTATCTATCTATCTTTCTATCTGTCTCTCTATCTCTATCTATTCTGTCTGCCGTAATGTGTAAAAAGGGGACTCTGTCTGCCGTAATGTGTAAAAAGGGGGATGCTGTCTGCCGTAATGTGTAAAAAAGGGGACGCTGTCTGCCGTAATGTGTAAAAAGGGGGACGCTGTCTGCCGTAATGTGTAAAAAGGGGGACGCTGTCTGCCAGAATGTGTAAAAAGGGGACGCTGTCTGCCACAATGTGTAAAAAGGGGGACTGGCTGTCGTAATTTGTAAAGAGGGGGACGCTGTCTGCCATAATGTGTAAAAAGGGGACTCTGTCTGCCATAATGTGTAAAAAGGGGGACGCTGTCTGCCGTAATGTGTAAAAAGGGGGACGCTGTCTGCCGTAATGTGTAAAAAGGGGGATGCTGTCTGCTGTAATGTATAAAAAGGGGGATGCTGTCTGCTGTAATGTGTAAAAAGGGGAAAGCTGTCTGCCGTAATGTGTAAAAAGGGGGACGCTGTCTACTGTAATGTGTAAAAAGGGGAATCTGTCTGCCGTAATGTGTAAAAAGGCGGACTGTCTGCTGTAATGTGTAAAAGGGGCTCTACCTGGTTCAGTGTCGCTACTGTGCAGCATAATTTGAATAATAGAGACTACTGTGCACCGTAGTATGAATTGGTATTATTTTGTGGCCACGCCCCTTCCCCATGAAGCCACACCCCTATATATTTTTTCACGCACCTACAGCGCGCACTGCCCCTATCTTGCATAAGGGGGGTGGGGGCGCCAATGCCGTTTCTTGCACACAGCGCTAAAATGCCTAGTTACAGCACTGGGTATTACTACTTCCCAGATTTAGCTTGATTTGTGTGATGCACGGGACACTTTAAATTTTCCGCTATTTTAGAGCAAATAAAAACAACTATATTAATTTGTTTATGGATTTTAGTTACATATTTGGACTACAAAGATGAGCTGTGGTGGTTTTGTTTTGTGATGATTATTATTAGTACAGCATGAACATGTTGCCTTTCACAGTGATGTGCGGAATGGAGCTGCTTAGTATATTTAAATATTAATATTTCTGTGCATATTTGAGCAATTTGGCAGATTTCATATTAATTTGAAAATACTGCATATTGGGTAGAGTGAACAAAGAGAAGATACAGTACTTCCAAACAGTTACAATTTACAGAATAGTGTGCTGTGAAAACTTTGTTATAATTGGCAATTGTTTTTTATGATTTGGAACTTCTACATTGGTGTAATGAAAAACCTATCTAAAATGTAGTGATGAGCACCGGAAATTTTTCGGGTTTTGTGTTTTGGTATTGGGTTCGGTTCCGCGGCCGTGTTTTGGGTTCGAACGCGTTTTGGCAAAACCTCACCGAATTTTTTTTGTCAGATTCGGGTGTGTTTTGGATTCGGGTGTTTTTTTCAAAAAACCCTAAAAAACAGCTTAAATCATAGAATTTGGGGGTCATTTTGATCCCAAAGTATGATTAACCTCAATAACCATAATTTCCACTCATTTTCAGTCTATTCTGAACACCTCACACCTCACAATATTATTTTTAGTCCTAAAATTTGCACCGAGGTCGCTGGATGGCTAAGCTAAGCGACCCAAGTGGCCGACACAAACACCTGGCCCATCTAGGAGTGGCACTGCAGTGTCACGCAGGATGGCCCTTCCAAAAAACACTCCTTAAACAGCACATGACGCAAAGAAAAAAAAAGGCGCAATGAGGTAGCTGTGTGAGTAAGCTAAGCGACCCTAGTGGCCGACACAAACACCTGGCCCATCTAGGAGTGGCACTGCACTGTCACGCAGGATGGCCCTTCCAAAAAACACTCCCCAAACAGCACATGACGCAAAGAAAAAAAGAGGCGCAATGAGGTAGCTGTGTGAGTAAGCTAAGCGACCCTAGTGGCCGACACAAACACCTGGCCCATCTAGGAGTGGCACTGCAGTGTCACGCAGGATGGCCCTTCCAAAAAACACTCCCCAAACAGCACATGACGCAAAGAAAAAAAGAGGCGCAATGAGGTAGCTGTGTGAGTAAGCTAAGCGACCCTAGTGGCCGACACAAACACCTGGCCCATCTAGGAGTGGCACTGCAGTGTCACGCAGGATGGCCCTTCCAAAAAACACCCCCCAAACAGCACATGACGCAAAGAAAAATGAAAGAAAAAAGAGGTGCAAGATGGAATTGTCCTTGGGCCCTCCCACCCACCCTTATGTTGTATAAACAGGACATGCACACTTTAACCAACCCATCATTTCAGTGACAGGGTCTGCCACACGACTGTGACTGAAATGACGGGTTGGTTTGGACCCCCACCAAAAAAGAAGCAATTAATCTCTCCTTGCACAAACTGGCTCTACAGAGGCAAGATGTCCACCTCATCATCATCCTCCGATATATCACCGTGTACATCCCCCTCCTCACAGATTATCAATTCGTCCCCACTGGAATCCACCATCTCAGCTCCCTGTGTACTTTGTGGAGGCAATTGCTGCTGGTCAATGTCTCCACGGAGGAATTGATTATAATTCATTTTAATGAACATCATCTTCTCCACATTTTCTGGATGTAACCTCGTACGCCGATTGCTGACAAGGTGAGCGGCGGCACTAAACACTCTTTCGGAGTACACACTTGTGGGAGGGCAACTTAGGTAGAATAAAGCCAGTTTGTGCAAGGGCCTCCAAATTGCCTCTTTTTCCTGCCAGTATAAGTACGGACTGTCTGACGTGCCTACTTGGATGCGGTCACTCATATAATCCTCCACCATTCTTTCAATGGGGAGAGAATCATATGCAGTGACAGTAGACGACATGTCCGTAATCGTTGTCAGGTCCTTCAGTCCGGACCAGATGTCAGCATCAGCAGTCGCTCCAGACTGCCCTGCATCACCGCCAGCGGGTGGGCTCGGAATTCTGAGCCTTTTCCTCACACCCCCAGTTGCGGGAGAATGTGAAGGAGGAGATGTTGACAGGTCGCGTTCCGCTTGACTTGACAATTTTGTCACCAGCAGTTCTTTGAACCCCAGCAGACTTGTGTCTGCCGGAAAGAGAGATCCAAGGTAGGTTTTAAATCTAGGATCGAGCACGGTGGCCAAAATGTAGTGCTCTGATTTCAACAGATTGACCACCCGTGAATCCTTGTTAAGCGAATTAAGGGCTCCATCCACAAGTCCCACATGCCTAGCGGAATCGCTCTGTGTTGGCAGTGGCTGAACTGACTTCACGTGTGGCAAGTTCAAAAGGTTGCAGAACCTTGCACAACGTTGAAATCATTCTCCACTGCGCTTGAGACAGGTGCATTCCACCTCCTATATCGTGCTCAGTTGTATAGGCTTGAATGGCCTTTTGCTGCTCCTCCAACCTCTGAAGCATATAGAGGGTTGAATTCCACCTCGTTACCACTTCTTGCTTCAGATGATGGCAGGGCAGGTTCAGGCGTTTTTGGTGGTGCTCCAGTCTTCTGTACGTGGTGCCTGTACGCCGAAAGTGTCCCGCAATTCTTCTGGCCACCGACAGCATCTCTTGCACGCCCCTCTCGTTTTTTAAATAATTCTGCACCACCAAATTCAAGGTATGTGCAAAACATGTGCTGGAATTTGCCCAGATTTAATGCACACACAATATTGCTGGCGTTGTCCGATGCCACAAATCCACAGGAGAGTCCAATTGGGGTAAGCCATTCTGCGATGATCTTCCTCAGTTGCCGTAAGAGGTTTTTAGCTGTGTGCGTATTCTGGAAAGCGGTGATACAAAGCATAGCCTGCCTAGGAAAGAGTTGGCGTTTGCGAGATGCTGCTACTGGTGCCGCCGCTGCTGTTCTTGCGGCGGGAGTCCATACATCTTCCCAGTGGGCTGTCACAGTCATATAGTCCTGAGCCTGCCCTGCTCCACTTGTCCACATGTCCATGGTTAAGTGGACATTGGGTACAACTGCATTTTTTAGGACACTGGTGAGTCTTTTTCTGAGGTCTGTGTACATTTTCGGTATCGCCTGCCTAGAGAAATGGAACCTAGATGGTATTTGGTACCGGGGACACAGTACCTCCAACAAGTCTCTAGTTGCCTCTGCAGTAATGATGGATACCGGAACCACGTTTCTCACCGCCCAGGATGCCAAGGCCTCAGTTATCCGCTTTGCAGCAGGATGACTGCTGTGATATTTCATCTTCCTCGCAAAGGACTGTTGGACAGTCAATTGCTTGGTGGAAGTAGTAAAAGTGGTCTTACGAGTACGACTTCCCCTCTGGGATGACCATCGACTCCCAGCAGCAACAACAGCAGCGCCAGCAGCAGTAGGCGTTACACGCAAGGATGCATCGGAGGAATCCCAGGCAGGAGAGGACTCGTCAGAATTGCCAGTGACATGGCCTGCAGGACTATTGGCATTCCTGGGGAAGGAGGAAATTGACACTGAGGGAGTTGGTGGGGTGGTTTGCGTGAGCTTGGTTACAAGAGGAAGGGATTTACTGGTCAGTGGACTGCTTCCGCTGTCGCCCAAAGTTTTTGAACTTGTCACTGACTTATGATGAATGCAGGTGACGTATAAGGGAGGATGTTCCGAGGTGGTTAACGTCCTTACCCCTACTTATTACAGCTTGACAAAGGCAACACACTTCTTGACAAATGTTGTCCGCATTTCTGTTGAAATACTTCCACACCGAAGAGCTGATTTTTTTGGTATTTTCACCAGGCATGTCAATGGCCCTATTCCTCCCACGGACAACAGGTGTCTCCCCGGGTGCCTGACTTAAACAAACCACCTCACCATCAGAATCCTCCTGGTCAATTTCCTCCCCAGCGCCAGCAACACCCATATCCTCCTCATCCTGGTGTACTTCAACACTGACATCTTCAATCTGACTATCAGGAACTGGACTGCGGGTGCTCCTTCCAGCACTTGCAGGGGGCGTGCAAATGGTGGAAGGCGCATGCTCTTCACATCCAGTGTTGGGAAGGTCAAGCATCGCAAACGACACAATTGGACTCTCCTTGTGGATTTGTGATTTCGAAGAACGCACAGTTCTTTGCTGTGCTTTTGCCAGCTTGAGTCTTTTCATTTTTCTAGCGAGAGGCTGAGTGCTTCCATCCTCATGTGAAGCTGAACCACTAGCCATGAACATAGGCCAGGGCCTCAGCCGTTCCTTGCCACTCCGTGTGGTAAATGGCATATTGGCAAGTTTACGCTTCTCCTCTGACAATTTTATTTTAGATTTTTGAGTCCTTTTTTTACTGATATTTGGTGTTTTGGATTTTACATGCTCTGTACTATGACATTGGGCATCGGCCTTGGCAGACGACGTTGCTGGCATTTCATCGTCTCGGCCATGACTAGTGGCAGCAGCTTCAGCACGAGGTGGAAGTCGATCTTGATCTTTCCCTATTTTTGGAACCTCAACATTTTTGTTCTCCATATTTTAATAGGCACAACTAAAAGGCACCTCAGGTAAACAATGGAGATGGATGGATACTAGTATACTTATGGATGGACGAGCGACTGCCGACACAGAGGTAGCTACAGCCGTGGACTACCGTACTGCGTCTGCTGCTAATATAGACTGGATGATAATGATATAAAAAATATATATATATCACTACTGCAGCCGGACAGGTATATATTATATAATGACGGACCTGCTGGACACTGTCAGCACTGCAGACTCCTAAAGTAAGCTACTAGTATCAAGAAGATAGAAAAAAAAAAAAAACACCACAGGTAGGTGGTATACAATTATGGATGGACGAGCGACTGCCGACACAGAGGTAGCTACAGCCGTGGACTACCATACTGCGTCTGCTGCTTATATAGACTGGATGATAATGATATAAAAATATATATATATATCACTACTGCAGCCGGACAGGTATATATTATATAATGACGGACCTGCTGGACACTGTCAGCTCAGCACTGCAGACTCCTAAAGTAAGCTACTAGTATCAAGAAGATAGAAAAAAAAAACACCACGGGTAGGTGGTATACAATTATGGATGGACGAGCGACTGCCGACACAGAGGTAGCTACAGCCGTGGACTACCGTACTGCGTCTGCTGCTAATATAGACTGGATGATAATGAGATATAAAATATATATATATCACTACTGCAGCCGGACAGGTATATATTATATAATGATGGACCTGCTGGACACTGTCAGCTCAGCACTGCAGACTCCTAAAGTAAGCTACTAGTAGTATCAAGAAGATAGAAAAAAAAAACACCACAGGTAGGTGGTATACAATTATGGATGGACGAGCGACTGCCGACACAGAGGTAGCTACAGCCGTGGACTACCGTACTGCGTCTGCTGCTAATATAGACTGGATGATAATGATGAAAAAAATATATATATATCACTACTGCAGCCGGACAGGTATATATTATATAATGACGGACCTGCTGGACACTGTCAGCTCAGCACTGCAGACTCCTAAAGTAAGCTACTAGTATCAAGATGATAGAAAAAAAACAAAACACCACGGGTAGGTGGTATACAATTATGGATGGACGAGCGACTGCCGACACAGAGGTAGCTACAGCCGTGGACTACCGTACTGCATCTGCTGCTAATATAGACTGGATGATAATGAGATATAAAATATATATATATATCACTACTGCAGCCGGACAGGTATATATTATATAATGACGGACCTGCTGGACACTGTCAGCTCAGCACTGCAGACTCCTAAAGTAAGCTACTAGTATCAAGAAGATAGAAAGAAAGAAAAACACCACGGGTAGGTGGTATACAATTATGGATGGACGAGCGACTGCCGACACAGAGGTAGCTACAGCCGTGGACTACCGTACTGCGTCTGCTGCTAATATAGACTGGATGATAATGAGATATAAAATATATATATATCACTACTGCAGCCGGACAGGTATATATTATATAATGACGGACCTGCTGGACACTGTCAGCTCAGCACTGCAGACTCCTAAAGTAAGCTACTAGTATCAAGAAGATAGAAAAAAAAAAAACACCACGGGTAGGTGGTATACAATTATGGATGGACGAGCGACTGCCGACACAGAGGTAGCTACAGCCGTGGACTACCGTACTGCGTCTGCTGCAGTGCTAATATAGACTGGATGATAATGATATAAAAAATATATATATATCACTACTGCAGCCGGACAGGTATATATTATATAATGACGGACCTGCTGGACACTGTCAGCAGAATGCGTTTATAGAATAAAAACACCACACGACGAGTGTTTAACTTTTTCAGGCAGACAATCACAATATACTGGTGGTCAGTGGTCACTGGTCAGTCACACTGGCAGTGGCACTCTGGCAGCAAAAGTGTGCACTGTTAAAATATGTACTCCTGCTATAACTGCTCCCCAGTCTCCCCCACAATTAAGCTGTGTGAGCAGTGAGCACTCAGCACAGTCAGATATACAGTATTACATAGATGATGCAGCACACTGAGGCTGAGCACAGATATGGTATGTGACTGTGTCACACTGTGTATCGTTTTTTTCAGGCAGAGAACGGATTAATTAAACTGGTGGTCACTGGTCACACTATCAGCAAGTAGTACTCCTAATATGCTCCCCAAAATTAGTAAATCAAGTGTCTCTACTACTCTCTAGTCTACTCTAAACGGAGAGGACGCCAGCCACGTCCTCTCCCTATCAATCTCAATGCACGTGTGAAAATGGCGGCGACGCGCGGCTCCTTATATAGAATCCGAGTCTCGCGATAGAATCCGAGCCTCGCGAGAATCCGACAGCGGGATGATGACGTTCGGGCGCGCTCGGGTTAACCGAGCAAGGCGGGAAGATCCGAGTCTGCCTCGGACCCATGTAAAAAGCGTGAAGTTCGGGGGGGTTCGGTTTCCGAGAAACGAGTTAAATCAAAGTAGTTTCTTATACTTTGGAATGTGTAGATTTAATAAATATAAACAAATTGCTAGTTTATGAAATTTTATTTTTTGTACTTTGTTCTTTTTCTGGAGAATAGTCCAAGTAGGCATGTCAAGCAGTCCCTTTGAGTACTGGGAGGAAAAAATGGCAAGTTGGAGGCTCTTGTACAAACTGGCTTTGCATTACTTAAGTTGCTCAGTGCTGCTCCAGTGTGTACTCTGAAAGAGTTTTCAGCACAGCCGAGAACCTGGTCAGCGATCGGCGTAGGAGGCTACTTCCTCAAAATGTGGAAAAGGTGATGTTCATAAAAATTAACTACAAATTCCACAAGGAAGACCTTTACTGGCAATTATGTCACAGTACAGAGGCACCTGTAATAGTGGATTCCAGTGAAGACAAATTAATATTGTGCGAAGAGGAGGTACACCCTAAGGAGGGTGAGGATGAGTATGATAATAGCAATGACATCTTGCCTCTGTAGAGATCATTGCCAGCACTGTCAGCTGCCCATTGGTAGTCTGTTTTGTGGGGGCTCAAACAAATCAATCACTTCAGCAACAAAAGTGACAGTCCCTGTCGATGAAGTGCTTGGTTTGTTAAACTTGCCGTGTCCTTTACAACATAACTGAGCATGTCCTTTACAACTAAGACAATTCCATCTTGCACTGCTTTTCTTTTAATTATGGGCAGTTTGTTGGTAAATTTTTAAATATTTGCAGCTCTGCTGTGCAGCTATTCATTTTCTTGGCTGCGTAAGCCTTGTCAGGAATCCTTGTTTATTAAAATTTTATTTTTTTGTTAATAAAAATGTGTTGCAAATTAGTAATGGTCGGATTAGTGCAATGACCAATAAATTTTTTTGTCTATGCAACAAAGACAATCACCAATGCCCCCAATGATTAATGAAAATTTTCAGAATCAAACAAATTAAATTAACTTACTAATCAATCCTTCCTTCCCTTACCTATCTTCCACTACATACATACTCCACCTTCCACGGACCTCTAATCTTGTTATTGACTAATGAAAACATTCTTGATTTCTATGGGGCCGTATAGTGGATTAAACTGCCATCCTGTCTGCCACTGAAGTGCCACTTTTTTTCCTAGATCTGCCATGTTTGAAGTTGAACTGCCACGTGTGTGCACTGCCATCTGCTGTCACTTAGATTAGTCAGCCAGCGAGCTCGGTGCAATCTTTTGGCTTAAATTGGATGAAAAGAATATTGTGAGGTGGTCAAAATTGAGTGGAAATAACTGGGAATTAATGTTATTGAAGTTAACAATACTGTAGGAGAAAAAACAGGCCCACACTATGTGATTTTGGATGTTTTTATTAATTTACAAAAATAAAAAATACAGATCCAAAACCAAAACACATGAGGGCGATTTTGGCAAAACCAAAACCCGAAGACAAATTAGAACAGAAACCAAAACATGGGATTGGCGCACATCTCTACTTTTTAGTTAGTTTAGCAGTTAGGTATCACATATGGAGTGCATGGTGTCAGGTATCTCTAAGAGGCAAAGTCCTTCCTTGTAGGGAGGTGGTGGCTCTAATTCTGCACGAGGTGAGTCAGATGATGGTGTTGGAGATGGGGAGGTTGGACGTTGTCGACTGGTCCCGTTTGTGGCACCAGTTGAAGCTCCCTTAGTGGGTGGCAGATGACTTCCCTCTCTACAGCCTTTGGCTAAGATATTCTTTCACGTTAATCTGTATCTTTAGATTTTGGTATGGTTTATTTTTTGAATTGGTTTGCATGTATCTGAAGTGCTGCAAAAATCCCTTATTCTTTCTTGTTAAATGTTGGAAGTCCTGGTTTGAGTGAGGGGTGAGGAGAGCGGATGGAGTATGGAGTGAATGGGGAGGGATGTATGGTGGTGGAGGGTGTATGAATGTGTGCGAGTCTGAGGTTTGTCTGGGCTCCTATGAGAAAAGGGACGGGGAGATAGATGGAGGTCAGAAGGTAAATAAGAATGTTTATTGGAGTGAAGTGTCTCAGTTTTTTGTTTGATTTATGTTGTTTGGTATGAGAATATCACAGTGAACAAAAAGAGGAGTTTCTGTGGTCATCAAAGATATAATTATCTATGGCATCATTGCAAAAAAAAAATTGATTATGTAAATTTATTTTTTAATTTATTTATTGTAAAAATGTATATATGTATATTTTGATGCAATTTTATAATAAAAACATACTCTACTTGAGACATGGGACATTTGGTAAAATGCGATATAAGGGAATCCTCTCTCATTCCTCTGTATAGAGCTGTAAATGGTAAAAGTTAGAGTGATGCTATGTACACATTATGTGATCCCATACGATACAATATCGTATGATATTGTATAAGATATCATATCAGATCGGATCATGTGTACACACTACAAACGATGTCTAGAAACAAAGTCATCACTGGAGTTCAAAACCACACAATATCACCTCATCAAGACTGCATGCAGTCCGACGTATGACGTCACATACGACCCACGGGAGCGCGCATCGTATGTCGGATCATGCATACACATTATGCAATATCATTTAGCACTGAACAATATCGTTCAGATTGTGAACGATATTGCATAGTGTGTATGGGCCATTAGACTATCTTTGGTGAATGTCTATTAGTGGAAGAGTGTGAAAAGTAAACAGGAAAAGCAATTCTAATAGCTTGGCGCTGTTGCTAACTGGGATGTTTATTGACCTGTGTTAGTGAGGTAAGGTGGTAGCGGAACTTTCACAGTAATATGGTAGAGACCATTAAACATAATCAAAATGGTCATATGCCTAAGTAATGTTCTGACAGTGAAGGAATATATAACAGTAAAGCATGGCGTAATTTGGTGCACAATATAAATAAAGGTTAATAATAATAACTGTTTTGTCTGACACCTCTTCCTCTGTGGTAATAAGAAGAGCTTCTTCCAGTAGTATGTAGTGTCACATGCATGAGGCCTGGATTATACGGATCACATCCCAGAATGTTGAGCTTTTGTTCCAAGTTACAAATTATGTATGATTTTTCTTTCCTCCTATAAATTGACACGTTTGTAATCTCAAACACCCAAATGACATAGGATAACTAGGGCTCTATGGGTTGTTTAGCACAATAATGTCCTGACAGACACACTGATAGGTGAGGAAGAGAGTGCTTGCTATTCTTTGTTCAGTCAAGACGTTTTCTTGTGGTTTTGAGGTGAATTGGAGGTTCGATTCCAAATACCTTTGTGGTAGAGCATGTTTCAGCTGGCGCCCAGTAGTCTCACTGTACAGGATGTGACCCTAGTCTCCTTTTTATTATTCATTCTTTACGATTCTTTCTCGTAGTCTTCTTAAATTGAAGCACTATCAAGTACAGATAGACATTTTTATTTCCATGAGAAAAGTATAATCATGCTTAAAAAAAACAACTAATTTAAACAACAATACATCAATAAAATAGTTGTGTGTTCACAAAACAGATTATACCACAAAGTCACACAACATTGAGTACAAATAATGAGCATTCAAACATTTCCTTGTGATACAAAAAGTACAAAGCACACATTATCTTCATGTTATCTTGTATTGTACACGAGAAAGTCATATGTCGTTCTCGGCTATAATTACTTCGGGTGAATATGGTTTAATTATAAGTATTGTATTATATTAAAATGTAATATGGATTGATTATAAATATTGTATTATATAAAAATTTATTTTATTTTACAATGGCTGGGATATAGGGCCTAATTCAGACCTGATTGCACCTCTGCGAATTTGCAGAGGTCTGTGATCGGATAGTTGTCACCCATACAGAGTGAAAATCAGCCCCGTGCAAGTCTGCGTACAAGTCTGCAAATGCCGGCCAGCTGCAAATCCGTTAGCAACTCACTCACCATCAAATGATTTTTCCAGCCTGTGCAGTTTGTGTGTAGTCCAGGACCTACTCCTACATTGCGATACAAACAGGCGGATCGGGACTGGAGCTGACGTCACACACCCTTCCCTGAAAACTCTTGGGAATGCCTGTGTTTTTCCTGACACTCCCAGAAAATGGGCAGTTACCACCCCCAAACGTTCGCTTCCTGTCAATCAACCTGCGTACGCCTAGCGATAAAAAAAAGACGCAGTATTTTTTTCACAGTTTGGCCTCGCGCATTACGATCTGTACGCATGCTCAGTCGTTCGATAATCGGCCGCTGTGAGATTTTGCACAACAGCGGTCAGGTCTGAATTAGGCCCTAGGCCCATTGAGGCTTTGAGGTGTTACAATGTCAGATACGTTCTTATAGGAAAGGAAATCATCATTCCAAAACATTTGTCTTACATCTCTCAGGTATAGTTTATCATTAGTCATTGGCAGGTAGCAGACGACTCCTTAAGTAACATCAGGATAAACTCACGTCCTTTTGTTTGAAGCATATGTCATATTTTAGAACATAAACTGAAAGTACAGGCTGACATTGTTTTGAGAACAGTTATTGCATATTCTTGAAAACCACATAATGACCATAATCTTTATTTTGTGAACTCAGCTCTTTTATCAACTTAACAACACCTATTTATAGGTTGTCTGAATAACTTTCACACTCTCAAACAAAAGCGAGTGCCAAGACCGTAACTAGCGGGGTAAGGGTGGTAGCCCAACGTTCTGCGTCCTGCTTCCGTCTGCCATTTCCTTGTGTGTGTCTCAGCCTACAACTGCAATACCTTAAGCAGAAATCATGGCGCCAGCATCTCCATTCCCCCCGGACATTGTGAATGACTATGGGTTTACTCAAGGATTCGATGGAAGGATCTGCGACCGCTGCTGCGTATTTGCACGTAGTTGCTCGGATCTGCAAAGCTGTTAGTGGGTGTCTTAATACATTCCCATGTAGCTGTAGCATTACCCTATTTTCGCACATCAGCTTCATACAAATTCACAGCTGTGAATGCATTAGTGTACATCTCCGAGTCACGAAAGTCACGAATCATGAATTGATCATATGTCAATCATTTAATAGTTCCAATTACTTTACCTACAAGAACAGTGTAATTCAAACCTGTGCCTAACTGAATCTGCCCCTTGGACTACAACTGATCAAGAAAGATAAAAAAAAGTAATTTGTATTTAATAAGGTGGTGACTGAGTGTTTTAAAGGTAGGGGAGGGTTGTTTAAGCTTGAGACTAGATAAGAGTTCCCTGAAGCCTGTAAAGGGTTCCAGCCACCCTAGGCTAATACGGAAGTAAAAGAAACTTAATTAATCTATTGTGCCGGCGCTGCGCCCCCCGGGACCCAGTGCTCCAGGCTGCAGCCTGATAAGCCTATTGGTTGATCAGACCCTTAGGGGTAAATTAACTAAGAAGGGAGTTCTATTTAAGATGGGTCGTTGCCCATAGCAACCAAGCAGACTCCACTTCTCATTTATCTATACCTCTAGAAGATAATACATGGAATCTGATTGGCTGCTATGGGCAACATTCCATCTTAAATAAACCTCCCATCTTAGTAAATTCACCCCTGAGAGTCCTTCATTTTTGTGATTGGCTGATGATTGGAACCCTGTTGTTAGGTAGAGTTATTGTTATATAGTTTTTTCTATTGGTTCCTGTTGGCCTATAGGATTTTAGTAGGTGGAGCCTAATTGAGGGTTATATATAGTAGATACTAGGTGTAGCTTCCATCTTGTTCAGTTTGGAAGACCCATCGTCTCACCCAAAAAAAAAAAAACATATCACCAGCCACATGAGACGGAAAAGGTTGCTGTGGGGCACTTACCACTTTGAAGTAATGCAAGTTGTTCTACCTACTGTAGGTGGGGGGGGGGGGGGGGACCTGGCAGCATTTTGCTGAGATGCCCAGTATGTGCCTGAGCAAGGGGAGGTGAGTCCTTCAACCCGCAGTTGAGTCTTCAGGAGGGGTGTTTTAGTCATCACTCACCTTGTATACTCCTCATTTTAACTAGAGCTGATTTGAAGTGACTTTGTTAACCACCTTTTAGGAATTTAATTGGGTCATACTCATACTTAATATAAGCTGTGACCTTTAATCTAAGCAGTTGCTGTCTGTGTGGTTATTTCAAGGATTACAAGGGTTTTTCTCTATATCATTAATTGCAATAATGAATGGACACCTTATGTGTCTTTTGTTGAGTTATTCTTTGTTTGAATTGTGGGTTTATTTCTTTGCAACTGCTGCTCTCCACCACATAGATTCACCAGTCCTTCGCTGTCCAGTACAGGACTGGTAGTCACTGAGGCAGGGGTAACCCACACTCATGGTCACCCTGCACAGGCCGTATAGGGCATGTGCTGGTTGAAGATTTGGTGTGCAAACAACCATCTTTAACTATCTACAGTATTTGTTTAATTTCACAAGACGAGTACTAGCTGCGCAATGACAGTAAAGTAAGCAAAGCACAGGGCAAACGTTGTATCACTGGGAACGTTATACTCCGGCAAAGTAGCCTGTTGTGACACTAAACTCTATGCTTGCAAAGTTTGTCCCTTATTATTGTATCATCCCTATTACTGAATAGAATGTAAAGTGTAGTGATCAAGTCTTATTTAATAGCAAAAAAACATACACAAGGGCTTCCATCATTTTGAAAGGAAAATTTGGACCATCCCATGACTTACAAAAATAAGGCCATGAACTTCATGTGGTGCTTCATTCAGATTCCAAATGAGCTGCCGTATATGAGCATATCCTATACCTCCCAATTCGAACACTGTCCCACCAGTGGGCTGAGGTGTCCCTCAGGTGGGGAAAGTTTGTGTAGACCCCAAAATGACTAAAACAGGGTTGTGTCATAATTACACAAAGATAAGTAATATAAACTGAAGTAAAACCCACGCTCATGAATATATAGAATGTGTAGCAGCTCCTGTAATAAAAGCAAATGTTAGTATCCAATAAAGGAGCGCTTGTAGCTAGAATGCAGTACCTGTATAAAAAAGTTTGGTATTAAAGCAAATTATGTTTATGCTCTTTCATGAAAAAATGAATGGACCATGCAGTTATAACTGCAGTGGGTTCCATGATGAATGATGGTGACTGGAGCCGATTTGAACTGTGCCACCAGTTCTAAATAGGTTTGGTTTGTGTAAGAGTCCCGGACACTCCAAGCACTCCAAATGTCACTGGCCCTCCTGCTGCCATATGGGTCGGTGCGGCAGGCACAGTTCTAAACAAGCTGGTAATTACCTCTTGCATAGCCATAGGGAGCTGCTTCAATTTGTGTGGACATTTTACCTATTTTTATGCACGTGATAATATTGTATATGTGTTTTTGGTTTATTAAACTGTACTTCACTATATGGGATATTTCTTCTCCAGGGTTGTGCCATAAGGCCATGCCTCTCCGGTCTGATGTCACATCCCCTTCCACCCAAGTCTGCACCTCCTTTTTGGGTCCCGCATTGCTAGCATCAAAAGTTGGGAGGTATGATATCCCACATTATCAAGTTAATTTGGGTGCACCAGATGCATGATATAATGAAAAAATAGGATTTTAATTACCTACCGGTAAATCCTTTTCTCGTACTACGTAGAGGCTACTGGGGTCCACATTAGTACCATGGGTATAGATGGGTCCACTAGGAGTCTTGGGCACTTTAATAAATCAATAGTGTGCACTGGCTCCTCCCTCTATGCCTCTCCCACAAGACTCAGTCTAGAAACTGTGCCCGAGGAGACGGACATATCCTGAGGAAGGATGTAACAGAACAGTGGTGAGATTCGAACCAGCACACACAAACAAGAGGAAAGCCATGCCAACAAAACCTGAACAGGAACAGCAACAGCTGATCCGACAACATTACTTAACGAAGTAACAGTGCAGGAAACACGAAGCACTGGGCGGGCGGCCAGTATCCTCTACAGACTACGAGAAAAGGATTTACCATTAGGTAATTAAAATCCTATTTTCTCTTACGTCCTAGAGGATACTGGGGTCCACATTAGTACCATGGTAATGTCCAAAGATCCAAAACAGGGTGGGAGAGTGCTAAGGGTCCTGCAGAACTAATTAACCAAACTAAAGGTCCTCAGAGGCCAAAGTATCGAACTTGTAGAACTTAGCAAACGTGTTCGATCCTGACCAAGTAGCCGCCTGGCAGAGCTGTAAAGTCGAGGCGCCCCGGGTAGCCGCCCAGGAAGAACCCACCTACCTAGTAGAGTGGGACTGTACTCTAGGAACCGGCAATCCTGTTGTAGAATAAGCATGCTGGATAGTAAGCCTGATCGAGCAAGCAATAGACTGCTTTGAAGCAGGACACCCAATTTTCTTGGGATCATAGAGAACAAACAGCGAGTCAGATTTTCTGTGACAAGCTGTCCTCTTCACTTAGATCTTCAAAGCTCTCACAACATCCAAGGACTTTGAGGTAGCAGAGGTGTCAGTAAGCACTGGAACCACAATAGGTTGGCAGATATGAAAAGCAGATACCACCTTAGAAAGAAATTGCTGACGAGTTCTGAGTTTAGCTCTATCCTCATGAAAAATCAAATAGGGGCTTTTGAGACAATGCCCCCAGTTCAGACACACGCCTCGCGGAAGCTAAGGCCAACAGTATAACAGTCTTCCACGTAAGACACTTTACGTCAACCTCCTGTAAAGGTTCAAACCAGTCCGATTGTAGAAACTGCAACACAACGTTAAGATCCCAAGGTGCCGTGGGAGGCACAAAGGGCGGTTGGATGTGCAAAAACACCCTTCAAGAATGTCTGAACCTCAGGGAGGGAAGCCAATCGTTTCTGGAAGAAAATGGACAAGGACGAAATCTGGACTTTCAAGGAGCCCAAACGTAGGCCTACATCCACTCCTGACTGTAGACAAAGGAGAAAACGTCCCAGATGAAATTCCACTGCAGGAAATTTCCTGTGTTCACACCACGAGACATATTTTTTCCAAAATACGGTGGTAATGTTTAGACGTTACCCCTTTCCGGGCTTAGTTCAGGTTTGGAATAACCCTGTCCGGGTGCCTTTCCGGGCTAGAATTTGACCCTCAACTTCCATGCCGTCAAACATAGCTGCGGTAAGTCGTGACAGACGAATGGACCCTGTTGTAGAACAATCTCTCGAAGATGCAGAGGCCACGGGTCCTCTAGGAGCATCTCAAGTAGATCTGTGTACCAGGCCCTTCTTGGCCAATCCGGAGCAATGAGAATTGCTTGAACTTTTTCCCATTTTATTCTCTTGAGAATTCTTGGGATCAATGGAAGAGGTGGGAACACGTAAACCATCTAGTAGACCCGTGGAGTCACATGAGCGCCCAGCGCTACTGCTTGTGGGTCCCTCGACCTTGAACAATACTGCTTTAGCTTCCTGTTGAGACGAGAGACCATCATGTCTATCTGTGGAAGCCCCCACCAACGCGTTAAGGACTCGAACACCTGCGAGTGAAGGCCACACTCTCCTGGGTGGAGGTCGTGTCTGCTGAGGAAGTCCGCTTCCCAGTTATCCACTCCCGGAATGAAGATTGCCGACAGCGCCACCGCGTGTCTTTCTGCCCAGAGGAGAATTCTTGTTACCTTTGACATTGCTGCTCTGCTCTTCGTTCCGCCCTGTCTGTTTATGTACGTCACATTGTCCAACCAAACCTGAATGGCGTGATCTTGAAGAAGATTAGCTGCCTGTAGAAGGGCATTGTATATGGCCCTGAGTTCCAGAACGTTAATCAGAAGAATGGCTTTCTGACTTGACCATTTTCCTTGGAAACTTTCCCCCTGGGTGACCGCTCCCCAAACTCTGAGGCTTGCGTCTGTGGTCAGCAGAATCCAATTTTGAATCCCGAACCTTAGACCCTCGGTCAGGTGAGAAGTCTGAAGCCACCACAGAAGAGAAATCCTTGCTTTTGGTGACAGATGTATCCTCTGGTGCATATGAAGATGCGATCCGGACCATTTGTCCAACAGATCCAGCTCAAAGGGCCTCGCATGAAACTGTCCGTACTGCAGAGCCTCGTAAAAGGTGACCATCTTCCCCAGAAGGCGAAGGCAGAGATGCACCGATATCCGGGTTGGCTTGAGAACATCCTGCACCATTGACTGGATTACCAACGCCTTTTCCAGCGGAAGGAATGCCTTCTGTACCTCCGTATCCAGGATCATCCCCAGGAATGGAAGCCTCCATGTTGGTTCCAGGGGGGATTTTGGTATGTTCAGAATCCACCCGTGATCCTGGAGGAGCCGGGTTGAGAGGACAATTCTGTCCAACAACCTCTCCCTGGATGATGCTTTAATCCGCAGGTCTTCCAGGTATGGTATTATGTTCACTCCCTGCTTGCAGAGGAGAAACATAATTTCTGCCATTACCTTGGTAAATACCCTTGGAGCTGTGGAGAGGCCAAATGGCAGTGCCTGGAACTGGTAGTTACAGTCCTGTACTGCAAACCTTAGATAAGCCTGTTGAGGCGGCCAAATCAGAATATAAAGGTACCCATCCTTGATGTCCAGAGACACCAGAAATTCCCCTTCCTCCAGACCTAAGATCACCGCTCTCAGAGACTCCATCTTGAACTTGAACACCCGCAAGTACGGGAGATTTGAGGTTTAAGATGGGCCTTACCGAACCGTCCGGTTTCAGAACCACAAACAGGTTGGAGTAAAAACCCTTGGTTTGTAGTGGAGGTGGAACTGGGACAATGACCTGAGACTGTACCAGTTTGTGAATGGCTACCTGTAAAGTCATAATTGCTTCTGGAGAAGCTGGTAAGCCTGATTTGAAGAATCTGTGAGGTGGGAGTTCCAGAAACTCCAGTCTGTATCCCTGGGAGACAAGGTCTGTGACCCAGGGATCCTGGCAAGATGCTGCCCAAATGTGACCGAAATAACGTAACCGGACTCCCACCTGCCTGTCTTCCAGGCAGTGTGGTCCACCATAATGCTGAAAGCTTTGAGGAAGCAGATCCGGAGGTCTGCTCCTGAGAACCTGCAGCTGCTGGCTTTCTGGGTTTTCCCTTATTGCCTTTGAATGCTGTAGAAAAACCCTAGGGTTTGTTTTTAAATTTCGCTGTCTGAAAGAACTGCAGGGTTGGAGTAGAGTAGGTTTTCCTAGCTGGGGGTACTGCGGAAGGAAGGTACGTAGACTTACCCGCCATGGCCTTGGATATCCACTTATCCAGTTCATCTCCAAAAAGGGCCTCACCTGTGAATGGTAGGATTTCCACGCCTTTCCTGGAACCCGCATCCACAGTCCACTGGCGCAGCCACAAGCCCCTGCGTGCTGACCTTGCCATGGCAGTGGTGTATGCATTGAGCTAACCAAATTCCCTTATGGCCTCCACCATAAAGTTAGCAGAGTCCTGAATATGCTGTAGGAGTAAAATTATTTCCCCCCCTGGGTAAGGAATCTAATTCGTCAATTAGTTTACCTGACCACTTAGCAATGGCCTTAGTGATCCATGCACAAGCAATAGTGGGTCTCTGGGCCACACCTGCAGCAGTGTATAGAGATTTGAGAGTGGTCTCAATCTTGCGGTCAACCGTATCCTTTAAGGATGCTGCCCCAGGAACAGGTAAGACTATCTTACGTGACAACCTAGACACCGATGCGTCCACAATCGGCGGGTTTTCCCATTTCTTTCTATTTTCCAGAGGAAAGGAAAAAGATACAATCAATCTTTTAGGGATCTGAAACTTCATCAGGATTAGCCCAAGTTTCCTCAAATAGGGCATTCAATTCCTTGGATGCAGGAAAAGTTGTTGAGGATTTTTTTTTCTACCTCTGCCACCCTGTCAGGAATGTGCAGGACATTTCTGAAAGCTTCTATCAGAGCCTGTATGCCTGTGACAGGTCAGCATTCCCCCCAGGGTATGTGCACTATCCTGAGTACAGGGCAGTAAGTCTCCTGGGGAGGACAGACACTCTGCTGTGCAGGAAACGCAGTCCCTGGACATGGCAACTGGAAGGGTTACACACATAGAAGGTGAAAACACAGTTTTTAACCCACACAGAGCCCGCAGGGAGATACAGAAGCCGGAGACAGCCACACAGCGCCCTTTTAGCTTAAGTAAAACTCAGCTGGGTCGCAATCTAAGCACCTTAATAGGGCTTAGTATTCTAACACTGTTCCCCCCCTTACTAAGACCCCCTGGTACCGCTGAGGAGACTTGGAGTCCTTGTGGAGGAGATGTGCTTCCCTGTGTATCCTGTCAGTAAAAGCTGCAGAGGGAAAATGGTGAGCGGCTTCCCGCATTTTTTTTTACTGGCCTGAGGACTTTTTGTGACTAACAGAGGGTTAAAACTAGAGATGAGCGGGTTCGGTTTCTCTGAATCCGAACCCGCCAGAACTTCATGTTTTTTTTCACGGGTCCGAGCGACTCGGATCTTCCCGCCTTGCTCGGTTAACCCGAGCGCGCCCGAACGTCATCATGACGCTGTCGGATTCTCGCGAGGCTTGGATTCTATCGCGAGACTCGGATTCTATATAAGGAGCCGCGCGTCGCCGCCATTTTCACACGTGCATTGAGATTGATAGGGAGAGGACGTGGCTGGCGTCCTCTCCGTTTAGAATTAGAATAGATTAGAGAGACACTTGATTTACTAATTTTGGGGAGCATTAGGAGTACTCAGTAGTGTACAGTGCAGAGTTTTGCTGATAGTGACCAGTGACCACCACTTTTATTTATAATCCGTTCTCTGCCTGAAAAAAGCGATACACAGCACACAGTGACTCAGTCACATACCATATCTGTGTGCACTGCTCAGGCTCAGGCCAGTGTGCTGCATCATCTATTATCTATCTATATATATTATTATTATATAATATTATATATATCTGTCTGACTGCTCAGCTCACACAGCTTATAATTGTGGGGGAGACTGGGGAGCACTACTGCAGTGCCAGTTATAGGTTATAGCAGGAGCCAGGAGTACATAATATATTATATAGTGAGTGACCACCAGACACACAGTGCAGTTTATTTAATATATCCGTTCTCTGCCTGAAAAAAGCGATACACACAGTGACTCAGTCAGTCACATACCATATCTGTGTGCACTGCTCAGGCTCAGGCCAGTGTGCTGCATCATCTATATATATTATATATCTGTCTGACTGCTCAGCTCACACAGCTTATAATTGTGGGGGAGACTGGGGAGCACTACTGCAGTGCCAGTTATAGGTTATAGCAGGAGCCAGGAGTACATAATATTATATTAAAATTAAACAGTGCACACTTTTGCTGCAGGAGTGCCACTGCCAGTGTGACTAGTGACCAGTGACCTGACCACCAGTATATAATATTAGTAGTATACTATCTCTTTATCAACCAGTCTATATTAGCAGCAGACACAGTACAGTGCGGTAGTTCACGGCTGTGGCTACCTCTGTGTCGGCACTCGGCAGCCCGTCCATAATTGTATATACCACCTTTCCGTGGTTTTTTTTTCTTTCTTTATACATACATACTAGTTACGAGTATACTATCTCTTTATCAACCAGTCTATATATTAGCAGCAGACACAGTACAGTGCGGTAGTTCACGGCTGTGGCTACCTCTGTGTCGGCACTCGGCAGCCCGTCCATAATTGTATATACCACCTAACCGTGTTTTTTTTTTCTTTCTTTATACATACATACTAGTTACGAGTATACTATCTCTTTATCAACCAGTCTATATATTAGCAGCAGACACAGTACAGTGCGGTAGTTCACGGCTGTGGCTACCTCTGTGTCGGCACTCGGCAGCCCGTCCATAATTGTATATACCACCTAACCGTGGTTTTTTTTTCTTTCTTTATACATACATACTAGTTACGAGTATACTATCTCTTTATCAACCAGTCTATATATTAGCAGCAGACACAGTACAGTGCGGTAGTTCACGGCTGTGGCTACCTCTGTGTCGGCACTCGGCAGCCCGTCCATAATTGTATATACCACCTAACCGTGGTTTTTTTTTCTTTCTTTATACATACATACTAGTTACGAGTATACTATCTCTTTATCAACCAGTCTATATATTAGCAGCAGACACAGTACAGTGCGGTAGTTCACGGCTGTGGCTACCTCTGTGTCGGCACTCGGCAGCCCGTCCATAATTGTATATACCACCTAACCGTGGTTTTTTTTTCTTTCTTTATACATACATACTAGTTACGAGTATACTATCTCTTTATCAACCAGTCTATATATTAGCAGCAGACACAGTACAGTGCGGTAGTTCACGGCTGTGGCTACCTCTGTGTCGGCACTCGGCAGCCCGTCCATAATTGTATATACCACCTAACCGTGGTTTTTTTTTCTTTCTTTATACATACATACTAGTTACGAGTATACTATCTCTTTATCAACCAGTCTATATATTAGCAGCAGACACAGTACAGTGCGGTAGTTCACGGCTGTGGCTACCTCTGTGTCGGCACTCGGCAGCCCGTCCATAATTGTATATACCACCTAACCGTGGTTTTTTTTTCTTTCTTTATACATACATACTAGTTACGAGTATACTATCTCTTTATCAACCAGTCTATATATTAGCAGCAGACACAGTACAGTGCGGTAGTTCACGGCTGTGGCTACCTCTGTGTCGGCACTCGGCAGCCCGTCCATAATTGTATATACCACCTAACCGTGGTTTTTTTTTTCTTTCTTTATACATACATACTAGTTACGAGTATACTATCTCTTTATCAACCAGTCTATATATTAGCAGCAGACACAGTACAGTGCGGTAGTTCACGGCTGTGGCTACCTCTGTGTCGGCACTCGGCAGCCCGTCCATAATTGTATATACCACCTAACCGTGGTTTTTTTTTCTTTCTTTATACATACATACTAGTTACGAGTATACTATCTCTTTATCAACCAGTCTATATATTAGCAGCAGACACAGTACAGTGCGGTAGTTCACGGCTGTGGCTACCTCTGTGTCGGCACTCGGCAGCCCGTCCATAATTGTATATACCACCTAACCATGGTTTTTTTTTCTTTCTTTATACATACATACTAGTTACGAGTATACTATCTCTTTATCAACCAGTCTATATATTAGCAGCAGACACAGTACAGTGCGGTAGTTCACGGCTGTGGCTACCTCTGTGTCGGCACTCGGCAGCCCGTCCATAATTGTATACTAGTATCCAATCCATCCATCTCCATTGTTTACCTGAGGTGCCTTTTAGTTGTGCCTATTAAAATATGGAGAACAAAAATGTTGAGGTTCCAAAATTAGGGAAAGATCAAGATCCACTTCCACCTCGTGCTGAAGCTGCTGCCACTAGTCATGGCCGAGACGATGAAATGCCAGCAACGTCGTCTGCCAAGGCCGATGCCCAATGGCATAGTACAGAGCATGTCAAAACCAAAACACCAAATATCAGTAAAAAAAGGACTCCAAAACCTAAAATAAAATTGTCGGAGGAGAAGCGTAAACTTGCCAATATGCCATTTACCACACGGAGTGGCAAGGAACGGCTGAGGCCCTGGCCTATGTTCATGGCTAGTGGTTCAGCTTCACATGAGGATGGAAGCACTCAGCCTCTCGCTAGAAAACTGAAAAGACTCAAGCTGGCAAAAGCACCGCAAAGAACTGTGCGTTCTTTGAAATCCCAAATCCACAAGGAGAGTCCAATTGTGTCGGTTGCGATGCCTGACCTTCCCAACACTGGACGTGAAGAGCATGCGCCTTCCACCATTTGCACGCCCCCTGCAAGTGCTGGAAGGAGCACCCGCAGTCCAGTTCCTGATAGTCAGATTGAAGATGTCAGTGTTGAAGTACACCAGGATGAGGAGGATATGGGTGTTGCTGGCGCTGGGGAGGAAATTGACCAGGAGGATTCTGATGGTGAGGTGGTTTGTTTAAGTCAGGCACCCGGGGAGACACCTGTTGTCCGTGGGAGGAATATGGCCGTTGACATGCCAGGTGAAAATACCAAAAAAATCAGCTCTTCGGTGTGGAGGTATTTCACCAGAAATGCGGACAACAGGTGTCAAGCCGTGTGTTCCCTTTGTCAAGCTGTAATAAGTAGGGGTAAGGACGTTAACCACCTCGGAACATCCTCCCTTATACGTCACCTGCAGCGCATTCATAATAAGTCAGTGACAAGTTCAAAAACTTTGGGTGACAGCGGAAGCAGTCCACTGACCAGTAAATCCCTTCCTCTTGTAACCAAGCTCACGCAAACCACCCCACCAACTCCCTCAGTGTCAATTTCCTCCTTCCCCAGGAATGCCAATAGTCCTGCAGGCCATGTCACTGGCAAGTCTGACGAGTCCTCTCCTGCCTGGGATTCCTCCGATGCATCCTTGCGTGTAACGCCTACTGCTGCTGGCGCTGCTGTTGTTGCCGCTGGGAGTCGATGGTCATCCCAGAGGGGAAGTCGTAAGCCCACTTGTACTACTTCCAGTAAGCAATTGACTGTTCAACAGTCCTTTGCGAGGAAGATGAAATATCACAGCAGTCATCCTACTGCAAAGCGGATAACTGAGTCCTTGACAACTATGTTGGTGTTAGACGTGCGTCCGGTATCCGCCGTTAGTTCACAGGGAACTAGACAATTTATTGAGGCAGTGTGCCCCCGTTACCAAATACCATCTAGGTTCCACTTCTCTAGGCAGGCGATACCGAGAATGTACACGGACGTCAGAAAAAGACTCACCAGTCTCCTAAAAAATGCAGTTGTACCCAATGTCCACTTAACCACGGACATGTGGACAAGTGGAGCAGGGCAGGGTCAGGACTATATGACTGTGACAGCCCACTGGGTAGATGTATGGACTCCCGCCGCAAGAACAGCAGCGGCGGCACCAGTAGCAGCATCTCGCAAACGCCAACTCTTTCCTAGGCAGGCTACGCTTTGCATCACCGCTTTCCAGAATACGCACACAGCTGAAAACCTCTTACGGCAACTGAGGAAGATCATCGCGGAATGGCTTACCCCAATTGGACTCTCCTGTGGATTTGTGGCATCGGACAACGCCAGCAATATTGTGTGTGCATTAAATATGGGCAAATTCCAGCACGTCCCATGTTTTGCACATACCTTGAATTTGGTGGTGCAGAATTTTTTAAAAAACGACAGGGGCGTGCAAGAGATGCTGTTGGTGGCCAGAAGAATTGCGGGACACTTTCGGCGTACAGGCACCACGTACAGAAAACTGGAGCACCACCAAAAACTACTGAACCTGCCCTGCCATCATCTGAAGCAAGAAGTGGTAACGAGGTGGAATTCAACCCTCTATATGCTTCAGAGGTTGGAGGAGCAGCAAAAGGCCATTCAAGCCTATACAATTGAGCACGATATAGTAGGTGGAATGCACCTGTCTCAAGTGCAGTGGAGAATGATTTCAACGTTGTGCAAGGTTCTGATGCCCTTTGAACTTGCCACACGTGAAGTCAGTTCAGACACTGCCAGCCTGAGTCAGGTCATTCCCCTCATCAGGCTTTTGCAGAAGAAGCTGGAGGCATTGAAGAAGGAGCTAAAAGGGAGCGATTCCGCTAGGCATGTGGGACTTGTGGATGCAGCCCTTAATTCGCTTAACAAGGATTCACGGGTGGTCAATCTGTTGAAATCAGAGCACTACATTTTGGCCACCGTGCTCGATCCTAGATTTAAAGCCTACCTTGGATCTCTCTTTCCGGCAGACACAGGTCTGCTGGGGTTGAAAGACCTGCTGGTGAGAAAATTGTCAAGTCAAGCGGAACGCGACCTGTCAACATCTCCTCCTTCACATTCTCCCGCAACTGGGGGTGCGAGGAAAAGGCTCAGAATTCCGAGCCCACCCGCTGGCGGTGATGCAGGGCAGTCTGGAGCGACTGCTGATGCTGACATCTGGTCCGGACTGAAGGACCTGACAACGATTACGGACATGTCGTCTACTGTCACTGCATATGATTCTCTCAACATTGATAGAATGGTGGAGGATTATATGAGTGACCGCATCCAAGTAGGCACGTCACACAGTCCGTACTTATACTGGCAGGAAAAAGAGGCAATTTGGAGGCCCTTGCACAAACTGGCTTTATTCTACCTAAGTTGCCCTCCCACAAGTGTGTACTCCGAAAGAGTGTTTAGTGCCGCCGCTCACCTTGTCAGCAATCGGCGTACGAGGTTACATCCAGAAAATGTGGAGAAGATGATGTTCATTAAAATGAATTATAATCAATTCCTCCGCGGAGACATTGACCAGCAGCAATTGCCTCCACAAAGTACACAGGGAGCTGAGATGGTGGATTCCAGTGGGGACGAATTGATAATCTGTGAGGAGGGGGATGTACACGGTGATATATCGGAGGGTGAAGATGAGGTGGACATCTTGCCTCTGTAGAGCCAGTTTGTGCAAGGAGAGATTAATTGCTTCTTTTTTGGGGGGGGTCCAAACCAACCCGTCATATCAGTCACAGTCGTGTGGCAGACCCTGTCACTGAAATGATGGGTTGGTTAAAGTGTGCATGTCCTGTTTTGTTTATACAACATAAGGGTGGGTGGGAGGGCCCAAGGACAATTCCATCTTGCACCTCTTTTTTCTTTTCTTTTTCTTTGCATCATGTGCTGATTGGGGAGGGTTTTTTTGGAAGGGACATCCTGCGTGACACTGCAGTGCCACTCCTAGATGGGCCCGGTGTTTGTGTCGGCCACTAGGGTCGCTAATCTTACTCACACAGTCAGCTACCTCATTGCGCCTCTTTTTTTCTTTGCGTCATGTGCTGTTTGGGGAGGGTTTTTTGGAAGGGACATCCTGCGTGACACTGCAGTGCCACTCCTAGATGGGCCCGGTGTTTGTGTCGGCCACTAGGGTCGCTAATCTTACTCACACAGCTACCTCATTGCGCCTCTTTTTTTCTTTGCGTCATGTGCTGTTTGGGGAAGGTTTTTTGGAAGGGACATCCTGCGTGACACTGCAGTGCCACTCCTAGATGGGCCCGGTGTTTGTGTCGGCCACTAGGGTCGCTAATCTTACTCACACAGCTACCTCATTGCGCCTCTTTTTTTCTTTGCGTCATGTGCTGTTTGGGGAGGGTTTTTTGGAAGGGACATCCTGCGTGACACTGCAGTGCCACTCCTAGATGGGCCCGGTGTTTGTGTCGGCCACTAGGGTCGCTAATCTTACTCACACAGCTACCTCATTGCGCCTCTTTTTTTCTTTGCGTCATGTGCTGTTTGGGGAGGGTTTTTTGGAAGGGACATCCTGCGTGACACTGCAGTGCCACTCCTAGATGGGCCCGGTGTTTGTGTCGGCCACTAGGGTCGCTAATCTTACTCACACAGCTACCTCATTGCGCCTCTTTTTTTCTTTGCGTCATGTGCTGTTTGGGGAGGGTTTTTTGGAAGGGACATCCTGCGTGACACTGCAGTGCCACTCCTAGATGGGCCCGGTGTTTGTGTCGGCCACTAGGGTCGCTAATCTTACTCACACAGCTACCTCATTGCGCCTCTTTTTTTCTTTGCGTCATGTGCTGTTTGGGGAGGGTTTTTTGGAAGGGACATCCTGCGTGACACTGCAGTGCCACTCCTAGATGGGCCCGGTGTTTGTGTCGGCCACTAGGGTCGCTAATCTTACTCACACAGCTACCTCATTGCGCCTCTTTTTTTCTTTGCGTCATGTGCTGTTTGGGGAGGGTTTTTTGGAAGGGACATCCTGCGTGACACTGCAGTGCCACTCCTAGATGGGCCCGGTGTTTGTGTCGGCCACTAGGGTCGCTTATCTTACTCACACAGCGACCTCGGTGCAAATTTTAGGACTAAAAATAATATTGTGAGGTGTGAGGTATTCAGAATAGACTGAAAATGAGTGTAAATTATGGTTTTTGAGGTTAATAATACTTTGGGATCAAAATGACCCCCAAATTCTATGATTTAAGCTGTTTTTTAGTGTTTTTTGAAAAAAACACCCGAATCCAAAACACACCCGAATCCGACAAAAAAAATTCGGTGAGGTTTTGCCAAAACGCGTTCGAACCCAAAACACGGCCGCGGAACCGAACCCAAAACCAAAACACAAAACCCGAAAAATTTCAGGCGCTCATCTCTAGTTAAAACCCTCTGTTAGGTAAGTGGCCAGATCTGGGTTTCATTGGTGGCTCAGCGCGTCTTCCTCACAGCATGGACTCATCCAAGTGTATCACCTTACTGAGCTCCCGGAGTGCAGCCTGCAGCAGTGCTGCGCTCCTACCCTTGTGCCACCATTCCACCGGCGACCCGCTTACCGGGACGTCGGCACTGTACTCGCCACTCTTCTATCTTCTGGAACTGTTAGGGGTGGCGGCATGCTGCGGGAGGGTACGCTTGCCGTGGTGGGGCTTGCGAATGACTCCCTCAGGAGCTCAGTGTCCTGTCAGCAGAGAAACTGGACCATTAAATCTTCAGGAAGTCCCACGAAGCAGGCAGGCTGGTGCCAATCAGCCCTGCCTGAAAACAACAAACAGAAAATAAATGCAGAAAACTATTCAGGAGCTTCCCTAAGCGTGACCGGCTCCTCCGGGCACATTTTCTAAACTGAGTCTGGTGGGAGGGGCATAGACTGGGAGGAGCCAGTGCACACTATTTATTTCTTAAAGTGCCCAAGGCTCCTAGTGGATCCGTCTATACCCATGGTACTAATGTAGACCCCAGTATCCTCTAGGACGTAAGAGAAATAAACACTGGGGCTTATGCAACAGCAGGCAGAAAAAGACACATGTTGCACATATGCACTAGGAAAAAACTAGCAGTATATACGCCAGGATGATGCTAGGATAACACATGTGTTGCTCCAGGAGACAATGGCTACACAGTGTTAGTAGTAATCGTTACAGTATACAGTTTGTGCGTGGTATAGTACTTTAATGAAGTGTTATAATAATGTGTGTTATTCCCTTCACATCACTGTCACTAGGGGCTTATTTACAGGCGAGGGCTCCCGTAGGCCCAACGGGGCCTAGGGGAGCACCGGGCCCGGACAGCCCATTGCCACCAGCAGCTCCTGCAGCAACAGGTCAGGATAGCAGGGTTGCCCAGAACACCCAACCACTAAGATACATTACCTGTGCATCCTGAACACAGCAGAGGTGTCTGATAAGGGGGGCACTTCACAGAATTAGGCCCCACCCCTTAAATACCTGCGAATCTCTGCACCGGCAGGGCTGCTATCGGCTGTTCTCACAGTGGGCGGAGGTGATGGGGGGATCAGTGGGCCTTGGAGGTAACCGATGTCTGAATGCAGGGAGAGCAGCGGGCCCTGGAAGCAGCTGGGGCCCCATAGCAGCTGCACCCACTACACCCTTGGTATTTACGCCACTGCCCTCAATCATTCCACAATCAGAATCATTTAGATCAGATGCCATCTCCTTTCTGGAGATAGATAGATAGATAGATAGATAGATAGATAGATAGATAGATAGATAGATAGATAGATAGATAGATAATGATATTAGATAGATATATTGTGATGTTAAGTATTATAAGTTAGACTATATCACTGTTCATTAATATTCATTTACATAATAAATATTTACTAAACATTGTTTCTAAGAAAGTGCACTATATGGCTATATATCCTTCGTACGTTTTTATTGTCAGACTAGGCCAGTGACCATCACGTCCCCCAAGTGTTGCTGTGGCGTGGACAGGTCATTAAGAAAACATCACTGCTAAACAAACAGATTTACACAGATCAAAGCAACTGTGGACTTAAAACAAAACACAAGAACATGACAGTAACCTCGATAAAACCTGCACGCAGTCTAAAGGATGCAGAGCAGCTTTCATCGTGGCTTTGCAAACCACAAAGAAATACCTCATGGTTATGTTTCTTTTTCACACTGTCATCCGTCTATTAACACAGCACGCAAAAGAAATTCTTTCAGATTTGTGTGCGGCATCTTCCTGTGTCAAGATAGATGCATGAGTATGGCTTCCAGGGCATGCTGTGCTCGGCGGAACTACAAGTACTAGCATGCCCTGACAGATGTGTTTGTGTATTCCCACAAATGCAATTATGTAAAAATGGGTTGCGATTGATATGCCAGTGTTCGGGGTGCTGGCAGGCAAAATGCTGACCACAGCATCCCGATGTTGAGAATTCCGACAGGGGCTACGTAAGTAAACTTACCTTCCCCCAATGTCCCCCTAACCACCCACCTCGCAGCCTAAACCTGACCCTCCTCCCCCTGCAGTCTAACCCTAACCCTCCGCAGGGGTGCCTAAACATAACACCCCCTCCCAAGCCTAAACCTAGCCCCTCCTCCCCACAACCTAACCCTAACCCTTCCCTCACAGCCTTAACCTTCTCCCCCTGTCTGACGGACCAGTACAAGCTCATTCGGCTTGTGATGCTAAATGAGGTCCATTATGGTTGCTCACAACGATTGGTCTATTGGGTGCAATTACTGTATAGGTCCTGCATAAGCTGATGTATGACCAGTGCAGTGATGGTACTATATGATACTTTAGTGGTAATGGAGGGGAATAGATTGCAAGGAGACAGTAGGGAAACTGTGTCCCATATAGATCTAGAAGGCAAATACCACTGACTCATCACAAAATCTCCTGAACCATAAGGGGATGCGTTTATGTAATATTTTGGACAGTAGCTTGCTTTTGTGACATAAGCACCCATTAAGAAAGGATTTTTCAAAATTCCACCAACAAAGGGGTTAAAAGGGGTGAGATAATCCCCCCCCCCTTCCCCCTCACAGAGGAGAGTTAAGACAGCCCACCCAGTCAGTGCTATAAAGAATCCATTGTGCTGGCGATACCAAGTCATGGAGGGGGGAGAACACAATGCTCTGTTCCTGTACTTCCTTGCCGGTGGCAGTTGCAGAGCACTCCATTATTCAAATAGGGGAGCCACTTTAACTGCCACCCCTAAACACTGTCAAACATTGGTGGGTGTGGCTCCCCTATTTGAATATTGGACTGCTCTAAAACTGCCACTGGCAAGGAAGTGCAGCCTTATGGTTCAGGAGATTAGGAGACATAGATATATTGACTCTTAAATGCATTAAAGGAAAGCTTGATAGTCAGCAACTGATTATCTACTGTATAAAAGATACCGACAGCTCTCCCAGTGACCTTAAGTGTTGTGCGAAAATCTTTACCTTTTTACTTCAAAGGAAGAGCCCTAAAGAGAGCGAGAAGCTAAGCAAGGAGACCTAGGGTCTTTTGGAATAGAGTCAGCATATCCCTGCAAACCTTACATATTTAACATACAGTGGGCGGAGCTTGGCCAGTTGTCCCAGCATTTATAGCACTGGGCAGGGCAGCATCAGAGGCGGGATGGGGCAGTGAAGAAGGAGGATTATTCTCCTCAGCGCCAGCCTTTTGACAGCATCAATTGGAGGTGCAGCCTGAAAAAGAATTGCGCATGTCCTGTTGTAAGTCTAATTAGTTTACTAGGTAGTCCTTCAAAATTAAAATTATACTCACAGAAATACTTGAAATTCAGAAGAACGAGTATTCAGCTAGTACATAATAAAAAGGCTTTTTTTTGTTGAAAAGTAACATATTAGAAATGTCTTGCTTGCCATCCGCTCCTAGAATTCTACCAATTGAGGTAAATTTTGAGAAAGTGCATGAAGGTAATTTGTAATTGTCCTGCCTGCTAGCACTTAATGCCCACCTCTGCCTGCTAGCACGTCATGCCCACCTCTGCCTGCTAGAAATTTATGCACACCTCTGCCTGCCATTGTTCCATACAGATACGCTCATCTGCCAGCGCAAATGCCACTATAAGACAATGCACTCTGGCAGAATTATAGGTGCACAATCAGTGTAATAGTCTAAGAAGACAAGTTTCATAGTATGAGTAATTATGAGATATATTATTTGTACACATGAGCTTTTAGCGTGCAAGGTAATATGTACATCCTGATATGAGTGTATTATATTACATAACATATTCTACACTACAAACATTAAGACATTGCAGGTGGAAATCTGTAGTTCATCCAGAGATGTCACGAATGGTTTACAAACATTTTTTATCAGGATACACAAAATTCCAAACCTCGTTGACAAGAGCTAAATCTGCTGTATAACACCCCTCTTTTTGATGAAACTCAGGGGCAGATGTATTAAGCCTGGAGAAGTGATAAAGCAGTTATAAGGGGAATGTAATAACGCACCAGCCAATCATTACGGGTTTGAAAAATGACAGTTAGGATCTCATTGGCTGGTGCTTTATCACCTTACACTTATCACTGCTTTATCACTTCTCTAGGCTTAGTAAATCGGCCCCTCAGCCACATCCATTATTCAGTCTGAGCATGTACCTCTATCATCCGGACATGCACGGCATGCTTCACTGAAAAACAGGGTATCCGGTCTCTAGGTCAACCACACTTAGGTCGACAGTCATTAGGTCGGCCACTATTGGTCGACATGCATTATGTCGACATGGTTTATAGGTTGACATGTACTAGGTCGACATGTCAAAAGGCCGACATGAGTTTTTTTCATATATTTTTCCCCCCATTTTTTTCCATTTTTCATGCTTTACGTGCACTAATTGGGGTTCCTGGTCACTTTACAAAGAAAACAACAAAATAAAACAACAACCTAATGTCGATCTTTTGTCATGTCGACCTTGTTCAGGTCGACCTAATGACTGTGTCGACCTATTTCAGGTGTCGACTTAGTCACTGTCTACCAATAGTGGCCGACCTAGTGACTGTCGACCTACGTATGGTCAACCCTATGAACCACACCTGAAAAACAGACCCAAGATGGACGGAGCGGACAGTAATCAGAGCCATGATTTTATGTGTAACAGCTGCATTTGTCTATGAAATTTTAGCAATTAAACTATTTTGATGTTTTATATTTTTAATAAACATTTCCAATTGCATGTTGTATTAAATATTATCTAAATTAATTATGTGCACTTACAATGGGACTGAAGCTGCTTCGTCTTCAGCTGAGTGAAATGCATTTGCGTTTCTATAATGGGTGCAATGTGTGCAGTGCACACGCGCCCCAGGGTCCGGGGGGGCCGACATCGGACACATTGCACCCATTTTAATACTAACCTTTCCGGAGTCCAGCGGCGGGTGCTGCGATCGCGACAGAAATCGCTGCCAAAATGGCCGCCGTACATGCGCTGTAGCCAAATTGGTCTCTAGATCACGGCGGGCGCCATGTTTCAAGAGACCTGCGCATGCACAGTAGACTCCGGCACAATGCCGGAGTCTACAGCACCGTACAGAGGAGGGGGCCCACCCGGAGGTGCACACGGGCCCCCTCCTCTGTTGAAACGCCCCTGGTGAAATGTATCGGCGGTGGGGCAGAATTAAAGCTGCTGCATCAGCGTTTTTCCCCATAGATGCTTGTCAGGGGCTTATCTACCCATTGGCCAGGATGGTAGCGAGCAAGAAGGGTGTGCCACCCACGTGGCCAGGTGGTAGAATCAAATATCGACAGTTCTGTACCTGGTGAGTCACTATTTCTGTCTGTGTCCAGCTACACCGCACTAATGATCAGACACAAAATAAACTACAGCTCCCAGCAGCCCTTGTTGTCTGGAGCTCCCACAGCAAGGGCTGCTGGGAGCTGTAGTTTATTTTGAATCTGATCACTAGTGCGCTGCAGTGCCAACAGACACCGGCAGTAACAGTGACTCAACAGATGCAGTGCTGCCACTACTATTTCTACTACTACTGCTACCGTTTTGCTACTACTGTTTTTCTAAATAATAGAGTGCTATGGGATACCTGTGTATACATAATGTAAACTTGATATCCATGGTGAAAAATATCTAAACTACCTTAAAGTGTTGTCCTGCATAAGATCCACACTGACATACTGTTATGTTTAAATAGACATGTGGATGCTATGTAAGAAGATCTCTCATGTATATATGTACAATCTGTCAGTATCCCAATATCTCTGCTCGTAGTCAAAACTTTAGGTAGGGTCTTTGTGTGTCATAAGTCACTATCCCAATTAATATAATTCTTACATAGCATCCATGCGTCTATATATACATGAGTATGTCAATGTGGACCTCAATCAGGAATACAGATTAAGGAAAGTTAGATGTTTTTTCACCTTGTATATCAGGTTTACAATATACTATATACAAGTATCCCAGAGCGTTTCATTATTTAGAGATACAGGAACTGGTGATGTCTCCACTTAAGTAAACTTGGGTGTGAAAAGGATTACTGTGTGACATAATGTGTAAGGGGCACTACTAGGGCACTATTACTGTAGGCATAACGTGTAAAGGGCAGTACTGCTGTGGGCATAATGTGTAAGGGATACTACTACTGTGGGCATAATGTGTAAGGGGCACTACAACTAGGCGCATGATGTCTAAGGGGCACAACTGTGTGTCATAATGTGTATAAGGGTACTTATGTGTAGCATAATGTTAATAAGGGCTCTAGAGTGTGGTGTAACCTGTATAAGGGGTACTGCTGTATGGCATGACATAAATAAGAGACAATACTGTGTGGTGTAATGTGAATAACAGACACTACTAGGAATGTGAGTAATTGACACTACTATGCGGTGTAATGGTAATAAGGGACACTATTTGGTGGTGTAATGTGAATAAAGGACACTATTGTGCAGTGAAATGTGAGTAAGGGACACTACTGTGTGGTATAATGTGAAAAAGGGACACTACTGTGCGGTATAATGTCAGTAAGGGACACTATTGTGCGGTATAATGTGAGTAAGGGACACTACTGGGCAATGTAATAGGAGTAAGTGACACTACTGTCCTAATTGATAAGAACACCATAATAGTAGCAACCAGGTTGGGAAAAAGATGGGAGAGATAGTAGCATTAGGGCCAGGAAAAACGTACTATGTTCTGGTTGAAGGTGATGCTAACCCAGTGTATTTTCCTACCTGTCATTTGTACCCCAGGGAATGCTGATGAGAAAATGAACACGTTTATTTTTCCCCAACAGGTTGAGCCAAGATGTTTGCTGGCCTGAGGGAATCTCGCCCTGACCAAGGAGTATGGCACTATATAACAGGCACATCCTTGATGGTAGTCGGATTCATCTTTTTGTTTCCTTTGGATCATGTTTGAACAGCACACAGCAGACCAGACATTATCATTGGAAGTGAATGTGAAAAGAACCAGTAGATCATTCTATGAATTAGATTCAATTTGGGAAAATATTTTTTTACAAATGCAGTATGTGGAAGGATTGGGAGAAAAAGAATGGTGGATCTGCACTCACTTCCCAATTTCATCAAAAAGTTTTCCATACAGTATGTAGCTACTCCTGTTAGCTGGAGAGAGTTGAGCCAATGGATTGAAATTTCCCTCAAATTTGACTGATCAAAAGTCTACAACTATTATACATTATATACTATAGTTTATGTAATCACTTTTTCTAATTATTATGAAAGTTGTGATTCATATAGTATTTCTATTATTGTTTAAATGCTGTAAGGCTAAGGAACGCAAAGAAGTTTTGCCACTCAGGTTGATGGGTCAGTATGATGAAAATGGACAATATTACCATAACTCTTAATACATAGAAGCCAATGGTGGATTGTAACTGTATTGATTTCTGACCTAAATCCAAATATTTGTCTTCTATGTATAAAATGTGTACACATAGCCATATATTTGTGTTGTACGACTTTCCCTGTGCATCTTTGCAGGAACGAGCTGTTTTTCTTTATAGTACATTAATCAGAAACTGGTTTCCCTTTGGGTTACATAATAGGCCAGACAATAGATCTATTTGTGGCCACCAAATAGATGTATACTTTGATCAAGTGACCTAGACATCTGTGGACATCCAAAATACACAGACGTAAAAGACTATTTGACCTAAATAATAATTCTATACAACAATAGATTTCACAATATTGTACCAGTGACCAAGGACTCCAATAACATGTATACGGAGATATGATCCCTTGACCACCGCCCAGAATTCTGGGTTAAATAGAGGGTAACAGTAGACTGATGGCATCCTCCATTGAGTCCTGAGATTGGAAATAGGGTTCCTTTGACTGACAAGACCTAGGCACTACACAGCAAAAAGAGGATCCCTGGGACCACACCTTATGCTAGGATTCTGATTATCCTGTGTAACTGCCTTAAGGAACTTGGATAAGTATATTTTTATTCTTGTCAATTATATTTTAAATAAATGACTGTTTAAACTGTGTTGGCCACCCTAACTCTCACTATACTTCCGATATAATTGTCGCACTGGAAACATGGGCATAACGTGTAAGGGGTAGTACTGCTGTGGGCATAATGTGTAAGGGGCACTACTGCTGTATGGGCATAATGTGTAAGGGGCACTACTACAGTGGGCATAATGTGTAAGGGGCACTACTATTATGCGCATGATGTGTAAGGGGCACTACTGTGTGGGATAATGTGTGTAAGGGGTACTTAGGTGTAGCATAACATTAATAAGGGCTCTAGAGTGTGGTATAACGTGTATAAGAGGTACTACTGTATGGCGTAACATAAATAAGAGACAATACTGTGTGGTGTAATGGGAATAAGGGACACTACTATGCAGTGTAATGTGAGTAATTGACACTACTATGTGGTGTAATGTGTATAAGCAGACATGCAACCGGATAGATGCAAACTCAGACACTGCTACTTCCAACTCAGAATCAAGCCCCATCTCTCTCTAAATACGAACTTTACCAGCTAAAAGTGGCTGCCCATGAGTTCTTGGTGCCTAGATATGCTTAATGCTGGCCATGGCTGCAGAGTGCTGAAAAACTACAAAATGAAATCAAAAGAGATGTAAAACAAGAAAAATAAGGAACTGCGCTCATCAGTATAAGTAGTAAACAATACTTGTCCCAGGGAGCATCTGTACAAGGATGCACCGCTGGCTGCCACTCACACGGTGGGGACAGTCAGTCTGGAGCCCCTGTGCCAACTCACAAAGCCCTTCTCTCATCCCTCCACCAGAAGAAAAACCCTGGGATATTACAGTACCAGACTGGCCACAACTAAGGGTGCATGAAAAAGATTTTTCATGTTATATATTTATTTAACTTAAGTAGTAAACTGCTATTTTCATTCTCGCATTAACACAAGTATCTGCATTATCTATATACACTGCATCTAAGAGTCTGTCACATACTTTGTGTGCATCCTGATTAACCAGTAACACATGTCACAAACAGAGGCAAGCACACTACATTATCCTCACCCATCCAAACAGGGGTAGTAGTGCAGTACGCAAGTTAATTACTTGGTACAACAAGGTGGGCCACCGTGATTAATCAAGGTTATTTGCAGCACACCCCAAACCATTATATATTACATTAGTGCGCAGATGACTAATTATTCCCTTAAAAAATTAAATAAGCACTGATAAGGCAGTATGAAACTATCAAGCCATGATTGTCACCATTTCAGGTGCGACGATTCCCCAGATATGCCAATCTGAGAACACTGTCCATGACACCTTACTGATTACCTCAGCGCGTGTGGTAAATCAACGTGGTAATTGCCACCAGCAGAAGTACCTTTTGGTTGAAGTCCAGGGTAAGCTCCTGCTCTCACCGCCTAAAACAATTATTAATATGTAAAAATGAAGTAACATGAGCCTCTCGGGGTGTTGGTGTAAAAACACAGAATCCAGAACTAAGATTAAGATTTTTAATCCAAGTCAAAACTTCAAAGTTTATAGTTACAGAAAAAGAAAGGTTACAATAACACAATAGTTTAAATAGTCACACAAGTAATTACAATTTCAAGAAATATAATAAGGGGAAAAAGGGAGAATTTTCATATCACCTAGTCAGGGCTGAATGCTATTTGAGGTGAAGTCTCCTCTGGTAGGTATGTTTCATCATGATTATCTAGATCCCTTCATGACATTGATTGACTTGCAACCAGTTTTTCTCATACTTAAGGGCCCCAAACACTACCACGACATGTCCTTCTGACATGTCGTGGGCGATCACCCCCGGCAGCCTCCCGGGGGGCAGGATCGCCCAAGAAATATCGTATGCTGTCCTTTTGCATACAATGTATCTTGGGCGATCATGGCCGATCCCAGCCATGCCTGTGGAGTCGGACCAGATTGAATGTGCAGCACATTCAATCTGGAGGATCCGATTGCTCACGGGAACGTGCATCGAATGCCCAAAATCGGATGAAATCGGGCATTATCGTCCTAGTGTATGGGGCTCTTTAAACCCACTGCAGCCCCCCCTCAGCTTTCCCCTTTGGAAGCATTTTAACCCTCTCAAAACCAGGGTGGATTGAGTCTCTGCTTACACTGGAGTTTCTCAGCCATTCTGGCAGGGACAGATGGCTTTATCTTTATGGCTTTGTTTGTAGCTCTGGACCAGGATTTTACAACAGGGCCAAAGAAGGGCAGATCACACCCTGCTGGCCATAGCGTCTCTGAGGGATTCTCCCAGGGCTCTAAATGCATTCTCCAAGCAAACTCTGGTCCTCTGCATCAAAAGAGATCTGACACCTCTGGGCTGTAGGGTAAACAAGCTGTGTCCCAGCAGAATAATTAGGTTTTAACCAGTTGTCAACCTAATACATGTTCCACAAAATATACATTGATTAATCATCCAATGCGATTAATACAGTTTTTCAATCATGCCCTCTCTGATATACCCACTCCATCCCTTACAACGCTACTAAAAAAAATCTGTATTATAACATACTATCAGATAAAAACCTTTGTAGTCACTGTATTAATACATATAATAAAAGATGAATTATCACAAGATAAATTGCCCTTAGAACATTTGTTTGTCAGGCTGATACAACTGAGCAAATACAGACAAGCCGCTTAAAATTATAATTCTCACAGTTCATAATAGGAGCAGCATTGCTTTGACATCTCAGTTGGGTTGTAATGAATTGTACAACCACAAGTCCCAGAATAAACAAGTGCCGTCTTGGACCAGATGAACATGGGAAAGTAACTGTTATTTTCCAGCTGCTCCAGCTGTTGCAGATTCAGGTCCAGCATATGAAAGGTGGGCGCCCGGTGAACAAATCTCCACTGCCGCTCACCACCATGGTGTTTCTATCTTGAATGGACATATGGTGAGAGTCACACCGCACTTACTGAGCTCCAGCTGAAAAATGGGAAGATTATTTTTAACAAGGCAGCTGTATAGAGATATACTGTAGGGCCTGATTCAGACTTTGGCATAGCTCCTGTGCTGTATAGAGATTCCTGATTATCAGGCATCTGTGGCTAAACAAGGTCCATTCTGCACATGTGCAGAATGGGCCTTGCAATCTCATCTGCACTTCCCTCTGCCGCTGCCTGATTGACAGTCAGCGACGTTGAAGGGGTGGGGGGATGCCTGCATTCCCAGAAACAGGGGGCGTGTCACCCCCGTTTTTCTGGGAGGGGAGAGCCTCTCTGCTTCCGTCAGTCAGCTAAGTAAGCTGGATGGTCACGATGTTGGAACCCAGCTTGCGACATCGGTTGCAGTGCCAGGATTGCAGCAACATGCAGGGGGTTTGGGTCATTTGGTCGACAAGACTTAGGTTAACAGTCATTAGGTCGACCACTATTGGTCGACATGCATTAGGTCGACAGGGTAACTAAGTCGACATGTCATTAGGTCAATGTGAACAAGGTCGACATGGAAAAAGGTCGACATGAGTTTATTTACTTTGGTGTCGTTTTCTTCGTAAAGTGATGGGGAACCCCAATTAGTGCTCACTTCAATCGCAATGCTTTGGCACAGGTTACTGTTCCCAATTGTAGTCCACGTGGATCGTAAAGTATGAAAAAGGTCCAAAAAAAAAGAAAGTGAAAAACTCATGTCGACCTTTTTCGTGTCGACCTAATGACCATGTCGACCTAATGACCATGTCGACCTAGTGACCTAGTGCACGTTGACCAAATGACCGTAAGCCCATGCAGCAGGCATCTCTTCTACTGAGATGTCTACTGCATGCCCCTCCTGGAGATCAGATGAAAATACAATGCTGCTTGCATGCAGCATTGCATTTTTATCCATCTCTGAATCAGTATCATAGTATCAGCATAATTAGGATCCTCTGACACGTTTCTCCTAGATGTACAACAGGCTTTATCGACGAGCGCACTACCCGAAAATCAAGAATTTCCTCTTACCAAGTTTATTTTCCTGTTACCACCAGCTTAGATTACTGCCAACACAACAAATTCTGTGTAGACCTAGAAACTCTCTGTGTGTAGGTTTCTGATCACTTTGGGTTCCAAATCTCATTCCAGCAATTATTTGTGTATGCCGGGGTACCATGGGGCAAACGCAGGATTTTTAGGGGGGGGGGGGGGGGGTGTTTACATATATGTGTGTGAGAGAGAGAGAAATAGAGAGAGTGCACATATATGGAGACCTCCAACCCACTGCAAGTGTGTGTGTGCTTTGTAATTCTATAGAGGTGGACATTGGGAATGTGTTATATAGGAACACTAGCTGTTCTACTCGCTCTTCGCACGGGAGTTTCTGATATTCACAGTTGTAAATATAAATGAGAGTTAAAAATTTGGTAAACCTATAGAGATGTAAATTTGAGACGTCTTTTGTAAGTAAATATAAATCCATGGTTCTTGGCGTTAGCCGAGGAGCACCCGTAGCAGATACGGTAAAAAGTGACAGGACCATTTCTGTAGTTTATTAAATTCTAACCACTGGAGACGCAATCCAAATTTTTATCCAATGGTCCATTTGGGCATTATTGTTCACGCAGCCCAAGCCACGCATCGGTAATGATGTAATTATGTCAACCTCCTGTTCATCTCCTTAGGGGAGGTTTATTTAAATTCTAATTACGTAGTTTTCCTATTTCCCACCTGAAGATTACCTATGGATCTAACAGCAGCGGCTGGTGTACAGATGGTGTTATGGTTAGCATTACTGCCTCACAGCACTGAGGCCATGGGTTCGATTCCCACCATGGTGCTTACTGTGTGGAGTTTGTATATTCTCCCTGTACTTTCGTGGGTTTCCTCTGGGTACTCCGCTTTCCTCCCACAATCCAAAAATATACTGGGAGGTTAATCGGCTCATAACAAAAATAACCCTAGCGTGAATGTGTGTGTGTGAACTTGTGGTAGGGAACGTAGATTGTACGCTCCACTGGGGCAGGGACTGATGTGAATGGGCAAATATTCTCTGTACAGTGCTGCGGAATATGTGTGTGCTATATAAATAACTGGTAATAAATAATTTGTTCAATTTCAGCTTCCTAACTTATTGGGAAGTAAGAGAATTAGTGATGAGTCAGTGAGTGAGAGATACGGTAAAGAGTGGCAGGACCAATTTTGTAATTAATGAAATGCTATACACTGGAGGTGCAATTCTGATTGTCTGTTTGGGCGTTATTGTTCATGCAACGCAAGCCACGCATCGGTGATGACGTCACTATGACAACCCCCTTTTCATCCCCTTAGGGGAGGTTTATTAAAATTCTAATTATGTAGTTTTCCTATTTCCAAGCTGAAGAATACCTATGTTAAATTTAATCTTCCTAACATATCGGGAAGTAAGAGAATTAGGGGTCTATTCATGAAGCAGTGAAACGTGTGGAGAATTGAGCCAGTGGAGAAGTTGCCTATGGCAACCAATCAGTGTTGAGGTAACATTTATAAAGGGCATTCTATAAAATTATACGTAGAAGCTGGGTGGTTGCCACGGGCAACTTCTTCACTGGCTCACTTCTCCACACTTTTCACTGCTTCATGAATAGACCCCTTAGTGATGAGTAAGTCAGCTAGTCAGTCAGTCAGCCAGTCAGTCAGTGAAGGCTTTCACATTTATATATATATATATATATATATATATATATATAGACTTATATCATGTTACCAAGTATCATTATTATATGCATGTCTTAAGGGGGGTACTCACGGAGCGATATTCTAAGCAATCTGACTAGATTGCTTAGAATATCGGCAGGATCGCTCCGTGTGTAGCCCCCTCGGCGATAGCGATGCGCGGCCCCGCACATCGCTATCGCCGCTGCTAGATTGGCCTGCATGCAGGCCAATCTAGCGGGTCGCTCACTTCACCCGCTGGGTGAAGTGAGCGGCCCCCCCGTCTCCCCCCGCACGCTCAGCACAGATCGCGCTGTGCTGAGCGGCAGGAGAGATGTGTGCTGAGCGGTTCGCTCAGCACGCATCTCTCCTTGATCGGCCCGTGAGTACTGGGCTTTAGAAGTAAACTGTAAACATCAGAGGAATGTTTTTACTTCAACAAGATAGCACAGAAACATTGCTACCTTTGAAGCTACTGAGCAAGTTTATTTATTATGCCGTATAATTAGATTATGTGTAGAAGACAGATCATGTGAGGACCCACTTGCTGCAATACACAGTGTATCAGATAAGGTGAAGACCCCAGAGACAATTGTTGTAATAATTTTATCTGACAAACTACAACCACAAGTTATAGTACTATAGAGAGTTTAACAGAGAAAACCTGAAAAACGTGTCTTTTTAGAATCATCTTTATATTCTGTGGTATATTTATACTTGGGACAAAACAAATGTTTTCTAGACAAGTCAAGTTTGTCTTAGATACATAAACCATAAAGTTTAGTTAAAAAGCTCCCAAAATAATGAAAGGTCTGTTCTAAAGACTGATGTAAAGGAAAACCTCCTACGTAGGTACTACCACAAATGCTCCTAAATTAGAGAAATTTAAAACATATTGTGCATGAGCAGTTTATGGAGATACAGAACATGCCTGTGTGTTGGTAATTATTTAGGCCTTTACATCTTGTGTGGTGATAAGCCTAACAGAACTGACTTTTATATGTATGTTATTGGCTCCAGTTAACTTTCTCTTTACCTAAGTGTTTCCACTTGTTTGTTTTTAAGAAGGAAAACCACGTAGTTTTAAGACTCCAAAGAGACATGCAATACTACACTCAAAGTTTTGCTGAAATATTCTACCCAACATATAAATACTGATAGAGACTGTCTCTGCAATGTGTTTTCCTCAATCACACATAGTAATGAATAAAAGCGACAAAATGCTGCATTTGCAAAAATGACTACAGAACAGTGTTTTCCAAAAGTACAGTATGTATATACAAATAACTATTCAAAGCGTACTTGCCTAAACACCCGAGTGACTCCTGAAGCTCTCCAGAGTGTAGGCCAGTATATCATATCAGGCAATATGTTAGGATCACAGGTAGAAATGCAAGGTCAAGGATTACCAACTGATAAATGGGAATAATAGGAAAGTTACAGCACACAGCAGAGTCAGGGTCTTCACTCTAGGAAAGATATAAGAACCTGACAAGAAAGGGTTGGGTTGGAGAAGGGAGTTTAAATAGGGCACCTTCACCTATAATAGGCTGCAGGAAGGGCCGGATTAAGCTTTGGGGGTGCCCGGGGCACTTTAGACAGGGGGGCCCCGGTGGAAGTGGGGGGCTGTATATAAGATTGTGCATATCTCCCAACATGACCCATTCCAGGAGGGACAAAATGCTCTTTACATGGACTTCAGTCTTAATATATGATAGTAGTCACCTGTGTTGAACTGTTTAATTGGAAAGAAAGGTGTTTCACCACAGGTGATTGCAATCGTAACTTAAGCAGGAAGTCCAGGTAGAGAGCATGTTGTCCCTCCTGGAATGGGTCATGGTGGGATGTATGAATTGTGTATATTAAATTTAGCCCAATGATGTATATTAGATTTAAAACGAAACACCTAATTGAAAGACAACTATTTTATAAGCTGTTCTTGTAGTGGAACAAACTCAACTTAAACAACCTAAAAATACACATAGAAAAATAAAATCTATCATTTATTTTGTCACATGCAAAAATAGCAGCAGCCTCTGTACTACTTACACACTGGGACAGGACTCAGGAGGACTGTGTGTGTGTCTTTCTCTCTTTCTCTAGAAACTCTCATTAGATAACACAGGACTCAGACACCCAGGTGTGGAGAGAGCTGTAAGTGACACAGGAATCCCACCCTGTGTCACTTACAGCTCTCTCCACCCTCCTATCTCTCCCCTGGTTGGGAAGCTACATCGATAGTTCATGGAATCTGATACACCTGTGTTTCTGCCTGCACTGCACACTATCCTGCTTGCATTCTGGCTGTCTGGTTCTGCTACTGCATAAGAGGGAAAGCTAGTGATGTCAGTGTGCTCTGGCCGGGGGGCCCCCTGACAGAGGGGGCCCTGGGTACAGTATGCCCTGCACCCCCCCCCCCCCCCCTTTATCTGGATATGGCTGCAGGGATCATTTGCGTTTGACTTTGATAATGTGAGACATCGTCAAGATAGGAGCATCCTGAAGAGGAGACGAATGAAGAGAATTTTCAAGGGATAAAGTACCAACCAATTGGATTCCAACTGTCATTTTTTCAAACACAGTCTGGTTGGTTGGTACTTTATCTCTCTGTACCTTATCTGTCTAAAAGATTTGACATATCTCCCCATTTATCTGAATCAGCAGAGGCCATACCAAGATGGAGATGCCCAGAAGAAGAGAACAGTTTTAAAACCATTATTGACCACACCAAGATACAGTAGCAGCACTCAGAGCTTGGACAGACATCAAAGGAACCCAGAATTCCAGAGATCCCAGCAGGTGGTCATCATAACCCAGCAAGAGAAAGTCACTCAGCAGAATGTCACACATAATTTACTCAGGTCAGATTGTGCCAAAAGAGATATTATTAAGTCCTGGTAGCACTTGCACCTGATGCTGCACAAGTCTAAAGGCTTATAATGCAGAAGACAACTGGCAACTATCCAGTTACCTGCATAAATAAACTTACGCTAAACGTTTTTCACCGTAAGGTTTTACTAGGCTTTTAGCCATGGCTAAGCAACTCACAAGGGTCAGTTTAGTCCTGGGGTCCATAGTAATAATTATTTGCTAGCAGCTAATTGAAAAAAGATCAGGGGTACCAAAATAAATATGTTGGGAGAGTGAGTCTAGGTTTAAGTTAAGACAACAGATGAGATTGTATGAAGGTCATCTTGAAAATCCATTCATTTTGCATTTCCTGAGCCTGGATGGTCTGGCCAGCACACTTGAGGTAGTATTATAGTACTGTATCTGGATTCTGAATGTATGTAAGAAGGAAAAGAATCATGCAAAAAGAGTATTTAACTGCATCAAGATAAACAGTAGAAACTGCAGCATATGTAAATCAGGTATGTATACAGTATCCCAAGATAGATGTGTGGCTTGACAGTAATCATGGGTTAATATGACGGTCAGAATCCCAACATTGGAATCGTTTGAAATCCCAATAGATTTTGGTAAGTATTCTAGCCCTAATCCTAACCCACCCCTCCCACAGTCTAACCCTAACAGTACTCTCCAGCAACCTAAAGGCTTGGAATGCAGAAGACAACTGGCAAACAGCCAATTGCCTGCATAAATAAGCTTATGCTAAACATTTCTCTTAGTGACCAACCCTAAACGTAACCCTTCCCCTGGTGACCAACCCTAAATGTAACCTTTCCCCTAGTGACCAACCCTAAACGTAACCCTTCCCCTAGTGACCAGCCCTAAACCTAACCCTTCCCCTAGTGACCAACCCTAAACGTAACCCTTCCCCTAGTAACCAACCCTAAACCTAACCCTTCCCCTAGTGACCAACCCTAAACCTAACCCTAACCCCAACACTTACTATCGGGATCCATCTGGATTTTGATCGTCAGGTTTCTGACTGTCGGCATGCTGAGTGCCGGGACATTGACTACATCCCGTTAAATAGATATGGAAATTTTATTATGTAAAACAGCAGATTTTCTTGCTATCTGCCTAGAAGCTTATGGAACCAACCAGAGAGCAATAAGGATGTTTAGGGGAGACAGCAGACAATGAAGGTCCAATGTAATTCTGCACAGGGGAATACATATAAAAATTGATTGTTGTTTTTTAATCTTTTACTGCAAGGGTATATTGTATTATTTTCTAATACAAGCTTAGATGCTTATGTTGCACACTGACATACAGTACATACAGTACTGCTTTCTACTCTAAATACCCATATATGACATCACCACCTCTCCCATATGGTATAGAAGTGTGGCTAGAGCAGTACATACACATCCCTATTCAGAATGCTGTGTATCAACTGATGAAGATTCCTGGATGAGCTACAGTACAAGCACCCTGAGATAGCAGGGCACTTCCACTAGGTTTCTAGGCACACTAGAGAAAGCTACACAATACCACCCCTGCCCCACTAAATACCCTCTACACAGACCATTGCATACACATTTCACTTTTTAAAATATTATTAGGTTTATTTACATTTAAATTTACTAACAACATCAGTTCTAACAATAATAACACTGTAACAATAATATTATTATCATTAAGGGGTCAATTTATCAATTAATATTTGTGCTTATCCCCGCAATATGTGTTTTGGAGGAGGACCTGCAAATATTAAGTGTCTCATGTACAGAGGATCACAGCAGATATCAGAGATATCTGTTGCGATCCCCCATTTACACTCTTATAACATTGCTGCTTTTTTGGCCAATTAATGAAACTGCTTGGCCCCCATTGGCGCTGGGTACTGTATTCTATGGGCTATATTCTGAGAGCTCCCTCCCAGCACTCTCCACTTGCACATGTGTGGTCAGCAGAACGTGAATGCAAAGTAGTGCACCCGGCCAGTGGCGCAGAGAAGGGGGGTACAAATTACCTGCGCCTGGGCTGCTGGAGGGGCCCGGCGGGAGCCTGGGTCCGGTGACCCCTTTCCACAGTATACCTGTGCTGTAGCTGACGGCGGAGCCATCTATCCGGTGATATATTCGGGAAGAGGGCGCCTCACATAGAAAGCAAAGACTCTGGCACTGGGTCAAAGTCTGTACTCTCTAGTGACCAGCGTCATCTTCCCAAATATCACTGGGAACATGGCGCTAGCCAGGGAGGAGGGGTCCCGCTTCAGGATCAAGTAAGGTAGGAAGCGGGTGCCCTCCCCCGCTCCCTACATGCACCCCCTGTGTTAAAATGGTGCCCTCCTTAAGGAATGCGCATGGCTGCTTCTTATTATTTACAGATTTTTAGGTTAAAGGGTGTCGTCACACCCACTTTATTAAGCCACGCCATCACACTTTTACCAAGGCCCGACGTGGCTCTCTACGCTCCAGTGCCTGGCTCCAGAAGAAGATGTGAAGCTCTAACACCCCGCAGGGACTGGCTTCTATCAGAACACCTGTATCTCTGTACTTTCAATACATTAGGGCTCCCCCTTGCTACAGTATGTCTTTGCACGCACTTAGGCCCTCATTCCGAGTTGATCGCTCGCTAGCTGCTTTTAGCAGCAGTGCAAACGCTAAGCCGCCGCCCTCTGGGAGTGTATCTTAGCTTAGCAGAAGTGCGAACGAAAGGATCGCAGCGCTGCTACAAAAAGATTGTGAAGTTTCAGAGTAGCTCGAGACTTACTCCTAGCTAGAGATCACTTCAGTCTGTTTAGTTCCTGTTTTGACGTCACATACACGCCCTGCGTTCGGACAGCCACTCCCCCGTTTCCCCAGGCACGCCTGCGCTTTCATCTGACACGCCTGTGTTTTTTAGCACACTCCCGGAAAACTGTAAGTTACTTCCCAGAAATGCCCCATTCCTGTCAATCACTCACCGATTAGCAGTGCGACTGATAAGCGTCGCTAGACCTTGTGTGAAACTGCATAGTCTTGTGTGAAAGTACGTCGCGCGTGCGCACTGCGCACCATACACATGCGCAGAAGTGCTAATTTTTTTGCCTGATTGCTGCGCTGCGAACAACGTCAGCTAGCGATCAACTCGGAATAACCCCCTTAAGCCCCCGTACCTGCTCCTTATTCCAAAGACAGACTTACAGCTGCGAAAAAGATTCTCCTGCGCACAAAAGTAAGTTGCAGCTGGTAAAATCCACACATTTTATTTACATCTTGATCTGAATATGGCCCTTGATGGTTGACAATAATTATAAATAAAAACACATTAATGTTATTTAACAAATGTCTTTTTAACAATAAAACACTTGTATAAGCCTGGAGTAAAGATCATATTAGATCTGTCATTTTAGCATCATTGCAGATGATGAAAAGTAAATATACAGTGCTAAACCACTTACTATAAAATTACTTCACAGAAAGGGTAGTGGATAAGTGGAATAGCCTCCCATCAGAAGTGGTAGAGGCTAAGACTGTAGAGCAATTTTAACATGATTGGGATAGGCATATGAATATCCTTACAAATAATTAACAAAGAATTAAGGTTCAAAAAGGGTTGAGATTACCTAAATGATAAAAAAGGGGCAGACTAGATGGGCCAAGTGGTTCTTATCTGCCGTCAAATTCTATGTTTCTATGGGGGTCATTCCAAGTTGATAGCTCGCTAGCAGTTTTTTGCAGCCGTGCAAACGCTATGCCGCCTCCCACTGGGAGTGTATTTTAGCTTAGCAGAAGTGCGAACGAAAGGATCGCAGAGCGGGGTCAAATTTTTTTTGTGCAGTTTTAGAGTAGCTCCAAACCTACTCCTAGCTTGCGATCACTTCAGACTGGTCAGTTCCTGTTTTGACGTCACAAACACGCCCTGCGTTCGGCCAGCCACGCCTGCGTTTTTTCTGGCACGCCTGCGTTTTTTCAAACACTCCCTGAAAACAGTCAGTTGACACCCAGAAATGCCCACTACATGTCAATCACTCTGCAGCCAGCAGTGCGACTGAAAAGCGTCGCTAGACCCTGTGTGAAACTACATAGTTCGTAGTAATAGTACTTCGCGCGTGCGCATTGCACCACATACGCATGCGTGAAGTGCCATTTTTTTGCCTCATCGAACGAAAGAAGCTAGCGATCAACTTGGAATGACCCCCTATGTTTCTACTAAAACATTTACAAATGAATATTCTGACTTAAGCATTTCTAGAAGTAATGATAGGTGAATACCGGGATAACAGGTACAATAGGGTTCATTGTAGTGATGTGCACCGGACATTTTTCGGGTTTTGTGTTTTGGTTTTGGATTCGGTTCTGCGGCCGTGTTTTGGATTCGGATGCGTTTTGGCAAAACCTCACCGAAAATTTGTTGTCGGATTCGGGTGTGTTTTGGATTCGGGTGTTTTTAAAAAAAAAAACCTAAAAAACAGCTTAAATCATAAAATTTGGGGGTCATTTTGATCCCATAGTTTTATTAACCTCAATAACCATAATTTCCACTCATTTCAGGTCTATTCTGAACACCTCACACCTCACAATATTATTTTTAGTCCTAAAATTTGCACCGAGGTCGCTGGATGGCTAAGCTAAGCGACACAAGTGGCCGACACAAACACCTGGCCCATCTAGGAGTGGCACTGCAGTGTCAGGCAGGATGGCACTTCAAAAAAATAGTCCCCAAACAGCACATGATGCAAAGAAAAAAAGAGGCGCACCACAGGTATAGAATGTAGATGGATAGTATACTTAATGACGACACAGAGGTAAGTACAGCAGTGGCCTTCCGTACTGCTATATATAGTATACTGGTGGTCACTGTGTCGGCAAACTGCAAAACTAAAATGCACCACAGGTATAGAATGTAGATGGATAGTATACTTAATGAATGACGACACAGAGGTAGGTACAGCAGTGGCCTTCCGTACTGCTATTATATATAGTATACTGGTGGTCACTGTGTCAGCAAACTGCAAAACTAAAATGCACCACACAGGTATAGAATGTAGATGGATAGTATACTTAATGAATGACGACACAGAGGTAGGTACAGCAGTGGCCTTCCGTACTGCTATATATAGTATACTGGTGGTCACTGTGTCAGCAAACTGCAAAACTAAAATGCACCACAGGTATAGAATGTAGATGGATAGTATACTTAATGAATGACGACACAGAGGTAGGTACAGCAGTGGCCTTCCGTACTGCTATAAATAGTATACTGGTGGTCACTGTGTCAGCAAACTGCAAAACTAAAATGCACCACAGGTATAGAATGTAGATGGATAGTATACTTAATGAATGACGACACAAAGGTAGGTACAGCAGTGGCCTTCCGTACTGCTATAGATAGTATACTGGTGGTCACTGTGTCAGCAAACTGCAAAACTAAAATGCACCACAGGTATAGAATGTAGATGGATAGTATACTTAATGAATGACGACACAGAGGTACAGCAGTGGCCTTCCGTACTGCTATATATAGTATACTGGTGGTCACTGTGTCAGCAAACTGCAAAACTAAAATGCACCACAGGTATAGAATGTAGATGGATAGTATACTTAATGAATGACGACACAGAGGTAAGTACAGCAGTGGCCTTCCGTACTGCTATATATAGTATACTGGTGGTCACTGTGTCAGCAAACTGCAAAACTAAAATGCACCACAGGTATAGAATGTAGATGGATAGTATACTTAATGAATGACAACACAGAGGTAGGTACAGCAGTGGCCTTCCGTACTGCTATTATATATAGTATACTGGTGGTCACTGTGTCAGCAAACTGCAAAACTAAAATGCATCACGGGTATAGAATGTAGATGGATAGTATACTTAATGAATGACGACACAGAGGTAGGTACAGCAGTGGCCTTCCGTACTACTATATATAGTATACTGGTGGTCACTGTGTCAGCAAACTGCAAAACTAAAATGCACCACAGGTATAGAATGTAGATGGATAGAATACTTAATGAATGACGACACAGAGGTAGGTACAGCAGTGGCCTTCCGTACTGCTATTATATATAGTATACTGGTGGTCACTGTGTCAGCAAACTGCAAAACTAAAATGCACCACAGGTATAGAATGTAGATGGATAGTATACTTAATGACGACACAGAGGTAGGTACAGCAGTGGCCTACTGTACCGTAATGCTATATATTATATACTGGTGGTCACTGGTCAGCAAAACTCTGCACTGTACTCCTCCTATATAATATTATACTGGTGGTCCCCAGTCCCCACAATAAAGCAGCACACTGAGCACAGATATGGAGTGTTTTTCAGGCAGACAACGTATACTGGTGGTCACTGTCAGCAAAACTCTGCACTGTACTCCTGCTATATAATACAGCTGCTCCCCAGTCCCCACAATTAAGCAGTGTGAGCACAGATATATGCAGCACACTGTGAGCACAGATATGGAGCGTTTTTTTCAGGCAGAGAACGGATAACTGGTGGTCACTGATCAGCAAAACTCTGCACTGTACTCCTCCTAAATTAATATAAAGCTGCTCCCCAGCCCTCCCCACAATTAAGCAATAGTGCACAGCACAATCAAGTTCAACAATAACGGAGAGGACGCCAGCCACGTCCTCTCCCTAACATTTCCAATGCACGAGTGAAAATGGCGGCGATGCGCGGCTGCTTATATAGAATCCGAATCTCGCGAGAATCTGTCAGCGGATTGATGACGTTCGGGCGCGCTCGGGTTACTTGAGCCATACGGGAGAATCCGAGTATAGCTCGGACCCGTGTAAAATGGGTGAAGTTCGGGGGGGGGTTCGGTTTCCGAGAAACCGAACCCGCTCATCACTAGTTCATTTAGCAATAAATAATATGACCTAGTATAGTTTTACAGGCATATATTCAGCATAGAGACTGTGGCTACCGAACATGAAATCAATCTCTTTGCATATTACATATTTTTAATATGTGATCCAGACCTGAGGCTGTTGCCAGTGCCATGTACAATAAGGATGTTTCTGTCAGAGACATCTTTCATGTTTTTGTTTGGAGGCTCATTGGGGCCCTCCAGGTGTTGGCGCTCTAGGCAGCTGCATAGCCTCCTCCAACATGACCCATTCCATTGGGTACAAAATGCTCTGTTCCTGGACTTTCTTCCAGTGGCGGCTCTAGAGGTGGGGCTGCAGCACAGTCCAAAATTCAAATAGGGGAGCCACACCAACTGCCAGTGAGTCCCTGCCAACCTATTGGGTGCAGGGCGTGCAGTGTGAGCCCGCTGGGCCCAGGGGCCCATGTGCACCACACATGGCCCAGATTATAGCTACGCCTGTGCAGGGGCGTCTTAAGCGAGGAGGGGGCCCGTCTGCAGACTCCGAGTGGGCCCCCTCCTCTCCACGGCGCTCTAGGCTCCGACACTGCGCCAGAGCCTACTGCGCGTGTGCAGGTCTCCGGAAACATGGCGCCCGCCATGTTCCGGAGTCAAAATTTAAAGTGCGCATGCGCGGTGGCCATTTTGGAGTGGATATTGTGCTCGACGGAGGCGGCTGTTGCGTCCGACGCTGGACTCCGGAGAGGTGAGTACTAAAATATGGGTGCAATGTGTGCAGTGTGGTGCCCCCCCTGCATCCAGGGTCCCGTGTGCTCCGCACACATTGCACCCGTTATAGAAACACCAATGCGTCTGTGCCTCCTGCTGCATTTACATACAGAGCTATCACTGGAAGCAGCAGCAGTAGCTGCTCCAACCACATCTGAATTAACCTCTATATCAGTATTTCTGACAGAATGTCTTTCATGTAATTCATGCTAAATTAAAGGCAAACTAGCATTGTTACAGCAAGCAAATCCTCTTTGATAATTTGACATAAGATGCGTGATAAGACTGTCTGATGACGCTAACGGAAGTCTGCAATGACAAAAAAAAAAAATCAAAGGCATTTCTTGACATCTAGTTACCAAATATTTGGACATCGAGGCTTATAAACCAGTTTATTTTCTCGCTTTGTAGGAATGATGCCAATCAGTTAACAGATTATGTTTTGCTCTTTTGTTATTCAGCTCTGCAATCATATTTTTATCTAAATCATTTTAGCTCTAGAGCCTGATAAAAACATGCTTGCTTTCCAAATATAATGGAAAAGCAGAGTCTAATCATATTACAGTATTAGATGATTATGACTGTACTGTTTCAGTTTCACAATGAGACAACAAACTTTAATTTAAGATAATCAACTATGAAGCAGCCATAAGGCCACCGTTGTTTCTATAATGGGTGCAGTGTGTGCGATTCACACGGGCCCCTGAGTCGAGAGGGGCCCACACCGCACACACTGCACCCATTTTTTCTATACTTACCTTTCTGGCATCCTTCGGTGACTGTGTGTGGGCCCCCTCCTCTCCCATAGCCGTCACCGCCGCTGCTAGCGCACTGAGCACTAGAGACTCTGGCACAGTGCCAGAGTCTACAGCGCATGCGCAGGACTCTGGAAAAATGGCACAGTGGCCATTTTTCAGGAGTCCTGTGCATGCGCTGTAGACTCTGGCACTGTGCCAGAGTCTCAACGTGGACAGCGGCGGTGACGGCTACAAGAGAGGAGGGGGCTCACACACGGAGTCTGCACACGGATCCCCTCCTCTCTAGAAACGCTGCTGCATAAGGCTAGGTTACGTGGGCAATTGTTAGTTATGTGATCCTTCATTTATACTTCACTGCCCCAGTGGGGTTTACAGTTTAAGGCAGAGGTTCCCAAACACCCTCATTACAGTCCAGGTTTTAAGGATATCCATGCTTGAGCACAGGTGACTTAATTAGTACCTCAATCAATTTGATTTAAAAATCTGGACTCAAGCATAGATATCCTTAAAACCTGGACTGTAATGACAGAGTTTGGGATTTTTTCGTCTAAGGGGTTTATCAGGGTTGGACTAAGTTGGAAATGGCATCCTTAACTGTGCACGTGCCTATGGCGCATGAAAAAGGGGCATGGCCTTGTAGCAAACTCCATCCCATGCGGCCAAGCAGAGCACCAGGAAGAAGGGCTGCTCGTTAGGCTTTCGGGGGAGGGGAGGGGGGGGGGGGGAACCTGACAATCAGACCATTGCCCCCTTCTGATATATGCCAGAAGGGCCAGATAGCCAGCCCAGCCCTGATTCTGTAAATAGTAGTAAGCAGGGTCAGACTGGTGCATGAAGGGCCCACCGGGGAATGCAGTGATAAGGGCCCTTGCTTAGGGGTATGGCTAGTCATCACAGAGGTTCGCCTAACCATTAGAGAGTGCATGGTCTGGGCCCCTTGATAAATATACAGTATATATAGTAAATACTGCTAGTGCATGCATGACAATGTACCCAATGTACCAGATTAATAACAGCAATGCACTGTAGAGAATACACCATAGTCCTGTGCAGTATAAGATAACATATGTATAATTCAAGTGCACAGTCTGGAACCTGATCCCTAGATGAGGAGGTGGGGTCCCCAGGCAGTGGGGCCCACTGGTGGTTTCCCCTGTACCCCTGTGGTCCAGTCTAATACTGGTAGTAAGAACCAAAATCCTGCAAAATAGAAGTTTTCAAAGAATGAGACCTTTTGTTTATTTACCAATAACGTATCACTGGTGGTAGCCTCTGTTAGGTGCAAATACTGGGGCTAATCTCCAATTGCTCAGAATGGCATTTGCCAAGGGTGCCCACAATTTTTTTTTAAATACCAAAGCATTAAAAAAAAAAGCTCTACTATACACACTAGGGGGTATATTTACTAATATTCGTGTTTTAGCCGTTTTTAAGGGTGTTTGAACTCGAATGGTATCGGGTGCATTTTACTGCAACTTTTTGAATCCTGATACGGTCATTTACTAATCTGCCGAGTTTGCAACATTCGTCTTTTCCGATTTCGAAGGGATTCGTAATGTCAGGCAGTGTTTTACGGGAGTGATGAGTAAAACACTGCCTGACAAAACACAAGAAATCCCGGCCGTATCTGTGAGATCCGTGCAGGGCTTCATTGTGTACCTTTAAAAAAAAAATTAAAGTGTTAAAATTCAAAAAAAAATTGCGTGTGGTCCCCCCTCCTAAGCACAACCAGCCTCGGGCTCTTTGAGCCGGTCCTGGTTGCAAAAATATGGGGGGGAAATTGACAGGGGTTCCCCCATATTTTAACAACCAGCACCGGGCTCTGCGCCTGGTCCTGGTGCCAAAAATACGGGGGACAAAAAGCGTAGGGGTCCCCCGTATTTTTAACACAAGCACCGGGCTCCACTAGTCAGAGAGATAATGCCACAGCTGGGGGACACTTTTATATAGGTCCCTGCGGCCCTGGCATTAAATCACTAACTAGTCACCCCTGGCCGGGGTACCCTGGAGGAGTGGGGACCCCTTAAATCAAGGGGTCCCCCCCTCCAGCCATCCAAGGGCCAGGGGTGAAGACCGAGGCTGTCCCCCCCATCCAAGGGCTGCGGATGGGGGGCTGATAGCCATGTGTAAAAAAAATATATTGTTTTTTGTAGCAGTAGTACAAGTCCCAGCAAGCCTCCCCCGCAAGCTGGTACTTGGAGAACAACAAGTACCAGCATGCGGTGGAAAAACGGGCCCGCTGGTACCTGTAGTACTACTACAAAAAAATACCCAAATAAAAACAGAACTCACACACCTTGAAAGTAAAACTTTATTACATACATGCACACCTACATTCACACATACTTACCTATGTTCACATGAGGGTCGGTCCACTTCTCCAAGTAGAATCCATGGGGTACCTGTGAATAAAATTATACTCACAAAAATCCAGTGTAGATCTGTCCTCTTCTGAGCTTGTAATCCACGTACTTGGCAAAAAAACAAACCGAAAATCCCCGAACCACGCACTGAAAGGCCTTTCCCCGACTGCCGAGACCCCCCCGTGACTCCTGTCACAGAGGGTCCCTTCAGCCAATCAGGGAGCGCCACATCGTGGCACTCTCCTGATTGCCTGTGCGCTCCTGAGCTGTCAGTCAGGCTGCGCACGGCAGAGATACAATGTAGCGCATATGCGCTCCATTGTATCCAATGGTGGGAACTTTGCGGTCAGCGGTGAGGTTACTTGCGGTCAACCGCTGACCGCAAAGTTCCCACCATTGGATACAATGGAGCGCCTATGCGCTACATTGTATCTCTGCCGTGCGCAGCCTGACTGACAGCTCAGGAGCGCACAGGCAATCAGGAGAGTGCCACGATGTGGCGCTCCCCGATTGGCTGAAGGGACCCTCTGTGACAGGAGTCACGGGGGGTCTCGGCAGTCGGGGAAAGGGGTCCTATGTGTAAACATGGGACCCCTTTCAGTGCGTGGTTCGGGTTTTTCGGTTTATTTTTTTGCCAAGTACGTGGATTACAAGCTCAGAAGAGGACAGATCTACACTGGATTTTTGTGAGTATAATTTTATTTTCAGGTACCCCATGGATTCTACTTGGAGAAGTGGACCGACCCTCGTGTGAACATAGGTAAGTATGTGTGAATATAGGTGTGCATGTATGTAATAAAGTTTTACTTTCAAGGTGTGTGAGTTCTGTTTTTATGTGGGTATTTTTTTTGTAGTAATACTACAGGTACCAGCGGGCCCGTTTGTCCACTGCATGCTGGTACTTGTTGTTCTCCAAGTACCAGCTTGCGGGGGAGGCTTGCTGGGACTTGTAGCACTGCTACAAAAAACAATATATATTTTTTACACATGGCTATCAGCCCCCCATCTGCAGCCCTTGGATGGGGGGGACAGCCTCGGGCTTCACCCCTGGACCTTGGGTGGCTGGAGAGGGGGACCCCTTGATTTAAGGGGTCCCCACTCCTACAGGGTAACCCGGCCAGGGGTGACTAGCTAGTGATTTAATGCCAGGGCCGCAGGGACCTATATAAAAGTGTCCCCCGGCTGTGGCATTATCTCTCTGACTAGTGGAGCCCGGTGCTGATGTTAAAAATACGGGGGACCCCTACGCTTTTTGTCCCCCGTATTTTTGGCACCAGGACCAGGCGCAGAGCCGGTGCTGGTTGTTAAAATATGGGGGAACCCCTGTCAATTTTTCCCCCATATTTTTGCAACCAGGACCGGCTCAAAGAGCCCGAGGCTGGTTGTGCTTAGGAGGGGGGACCCCACGCAATTTTTATTTTAAATTTTAACACTAAACGACCCTTTCCCATAGATAACCATGCACAGATCTCACTGATCCGTGCATGATTATCCAAACTCGCCAGGAAAAAGCAGGTCTATTTTTTTGCTGCTGTTTTTAACGAATCGCAAAAAAAAAACACCCGCACTTGAGTATTCAGAGACTAACACCCAAATACAAATTAATAGTGAATACCCGTGTTGTATGAAATAACAGCTGCATTTGACCGATGGTCTATTCATTCGTATTTCTGAACTTAGCCTTGAAAACCATAACGAAAAGCCCAAACACTGCCGAGATTTGTGCTTAGTGAATTCCCGTGTTGGGACTTAGAAAAAAAAACACAAATCGGTCAAACTCGGATTATTAGTAAATATAGGCCCAGGTTTAATTTGGTTGTAGGCCAACTAAGTTACAAATATGTGTTTGGACCCCGAGGAGGAAACCCATGCAAACACGAATAGCACATACAAACTCTACACAAAGAGAACCCATTACTCCAGCACTGTGTAGGTATACTGGTTGACCATCAATGGTTAGCAACCACTGATGGTTTGACACTGATTGTTTTGTCATCGATGGTAGAGATCCAATGGTTCTCCTTGGTGCAATAATGGGGTTTTATTTATTACATGATTGGCCCACATCCTGCTGTGAAGCACAAACAGGGATGTCCATTAACGGGTGTCTTTCCATCCATGCTAGGCACCATCAATGGTTATCCCTGCAATGATGTAGCAATGCTAACCACTGTGTAACATAAAACCCTTCCTGTTAGCTCTACTGGCCAAATACTATAATAAACCACATTTACATTACAATTGCTGCTTACTAGCCATTTTCATATTCATATTTGTGTACATGTATAATTGCCATGTAGTCTTAGAACACCATTGCAGAGCGAACTGACAGGTACAGTTCTTGTGTACTCCACTTAATGAATGAAAGACTCATGAATTATGTGGAGCTAAGGGATCAGTATGGATGACCACCGGACAGTATGCCGGCGGTCATAATTCCGATGCTGGAATCCCGAAAGGAGAAATCCCGACAGGGGTGAGTATGCTATGCTAACTCCCCCCCCCTCCCCCCACCTCCTAAACCTAACCATCTCGTCCCGCAGCCTAATCCTAACCTCCCCCCTTAGTGCCTAACCCTATCCTCGCCTCGGTAGTGTCTAAACCTAACCCCCCTGCCGCGCAGCCTAAACCTAATCCTCCCCCCTTAGTGCCTAAACCTAACCTCCCCCCGGTGGTGCCTTACCCTAACCCCCCCTGTCCGCAGCCTAACCCTAACCTCCCAGCCACCATAGCCTAACCCTAACCCCCCTGGAGTTGGCTAAACCTAACCCCCCACCCCAAGGCACTATCCTGCCTCTGCGCAACTTACAACGGTCGGGATCCCGGTTGTCGGAGTTCTGGCAAGATCTCCTGACCCAGTCTGGATTCTGATGTCAGCGTACTGACGGGTGTTGGGATCCCAAGGTCGGTATTTCAACTGCCGGGGATTCCGACAGACGGGATCTTAACCGCATACCAGCGCTAATCCCATCATCTTTTCCATTTAAGTCTTCTATCTGGAGGCTTGATGATGTGACAAAAAAATAAATACATTTTTACTGACATGACTGCTATTACACTGCAAAGAGTGAACATTTTAAATGAACAATGTAACAGATGGTGGGCAGTGTGGTTTAGAGCTGTCAGTGCGGTGTCTTCTATTGCTGCATACTTTTTTTTATTTATTTTTTACTATAATTTATTGGCTGTCAGTAAGTTCAATGACATGAACAGCCATACCAAATAATTACATTGCAAATATCAATGAAATGACGTAATATGTTGCTCAGTAATAAGTTTTCCTAGTTTTTAGTGTTGGACAGTATATAATATGCGATCATTACACATGTTGGTAGGAAAACTTTCCAGCACTGCTAAAGAAAAAAAATTGAGATAAATTAGGCCACACATGTCACAGCAACAGTGCACACTCTGGGGCCATTTACTAACTGGAAAAAATGTAGCACTGCAGCACGTTTCAAATGTCTGCATTAGGACCACCTAGCCAGTGCCACTCTGCCCACGTCTACTGCCTTAGCAGGCGCCTATAGACTGCATTCTCTGCCCACTCACTGCTGAAGCATGTGTGCAAGTAATACAGTGACAGGATTAGAGGCAATAAACTATCTCCCTCTTCCCCAGCTTCTGCAGTGAGTGACTAGTGACTGGAGATCTGGGAAATTATTGGCCATCCCTAGGATTTCACCTCAATTGTGGAGCGATCTTGCACCTACTGTCAAGTCATACAGTACTTACCTACTTTTGGAAGCTAGATCAGGGAGATCACATTAGGATGTGAGTGCAAAGCCGAGTGGGCGGGTCATACTCTGCCCAAAGGGTGTGTCTAGTTCCACAAATGGGCGTGTCTATGCTTAAATGCTTGTTGTTGCAAGGTATTTCTATATAACATTAGTAACAATATATTTTGGGAAGTTTTGCAAGTACAGGTTGAGTATCCCTTATCCAAAATGCTTGGGATCAGAAGTATTTTGGATATCGGATTTTTCCATATTTTGGAATAATCGCATACCATAATGAGATATCATGGTGATTGGACCTAAGTCTAAGCACAGAATGCATTTATGTTTCATATACACCTTAGAGTCACAGCCTGAAGGTCATTTTAGCCAATATTTGTAATAACTTTGTGCATTAAACAAAGTGTGTGTACATTCACACAATTCATTTATGTTTCATATACACCTTATACACACAGCCTGAAGGTCATGTAATACAATGTTTTAATAACTTTGTGTATTAAACAAAGTTTGTGTACACTGAGCCATCAGAAAACAAAGGTTTCACTATCTCACTCTCACTCAAAAAAGTTTGTATTTCTGAATATTTGGATATGGGATACTCAACCTCTATTAATACTAACATTACTATCTGCAATACGGAGTTTCTTGTTTGCAGTATATATTCGCTGTGATCAGGCCGGATTATATGAGGGATGACAGGGGTGGTCATCCCGGGGTCCCCACACATTAGGGGCCCCCACACATAGGCAGACTCTGGGAGGGGGGGGGACACCAAGGTATATGCACCCCCTGGCGTTTAGGAGCATTTTTTTTATTAAGCAGCAATATGCCGGCCTGCCCGCCCACCACCTGCATGAGGCTGGCTGTCAGCAGGGTGCCTTCAAAGGTGCTGCCCTGCCAGCACCACACCCAGCCCAAGAAGCATCCAGATCTGGCCGTATGTAGCTCCGTGAAGGACTCACTACTTATTGCAGGTGCACCTCCGCACTTCCACTCTCCCGGAGATCTAGGGTGCACACCCACACTTCCACCCTCCCAGCGATCGAGGGTGCACTCCCACACTTCCACCCTCCCAGCGATCGAGGGTGCACCCCCACACTTCCACCCTCCCAGCGATCGAGGGTGCGCTCCCACACTTCCACCCTCCCAGCGATCGAGGGTGCACCCCCACACTTTCACCCTCCCAGCGATCGAGGGTGCACCCCCACACTTCCACCCTCCCGGCGATAGGGGGTGCACCCCCGTACTTGCACTCTCCTGGTGATTGCAGGTGCATCACTGCACTATCCGGCGATCGCGGTTGCACCTCCACCCTCCCAGCGATTGCAGGGGTACTCCCACAACTTCCCTCCGGCAATTGCGAGTGCAAGCCCTGCCATCCACCCGCTCTCCAGCAATCCCCTCAGGACAGTGAAACTAAAGGAGGGGTATAACTTACCCTATATATATATATATATATATATATATTAGTGATGAGTGGGTTCGGATCCTCACGATCCGAACCCGCCCGAACTTCACCTTTTTTTCACGGGTCCGAGCAACTCGGATCCTCCCGCCTTGCTCGGTTAACCCGAGCGCCCCCGAACGTCATCATCCCGCGGTCGGATTCTCGCGAGATTCGTATTCTATATAAGGAGCCGCGCGTCGCCGCCATTTTTCACTCGTGCATTGGAGATGATCGTGAGAGGACGTGGCTGCCGTCCTCTCAGTTTCTATGTTCAGTGTGCTGCAAATATCTGTGCTCAGTGTGCTGCAAATATCTGTGCTCAGTGTGCTGCAAGTGCAAATATCTACGTTCTCTGCCTGAAAAACGCTCCATATCTGACTGTGCTCAGTGTGCTGCAAATATTTGTGCTCAGTGTGCTAATTGCTTTATTGTGGGGACTGGGGACCAGCAGTATTATATAGTAGGAGGACAGTGCAGAGTTTTGCTGACCAGTGACCAGTGACCACCAGTATTATACGTTCTCTGCCTAAAAAACGCTCCATATCTGTGCTGCATTGTAGTATATAGTAGGAGGACAGTGCAGAATTTTGCTGACCACCAGTATAACTATATATATAGCAGTACAGTACAATAGTCAACTGCTCTACCGACCTCTGTGTCGTCACGTATACTATCCATCCATACCTGTGGTGCATTTCAGTTTTGCACAGTTTGCTGACCACCAGTATATACTATATAGCAGTACGGTACAGAAGGCCACTGCTCTACCTACCTCTGTGTCGTCAAGTATACTATCCAGCCATACCTGTGGTATATTTCAGTTTTGCACAGTTTGCTGACCACCAGTATATACTATATAGCAGTACGGTACAGTAGGCCACTGCTCTACCTACCTCTGTGTCGTCAAGTATACTATCCATCCATACCTGTGGTGCATTTCAGTTTTGCACAGTTTGCTGACCACCAGTATATACTATATAGCAGTACGGTACAGTAGGCCACTGCTCTACCTACCTCTGTGTCGTCAAGTATACTATCCATCCATACTTGTGGTGCATTTCAGTTTTGCACAGTTTGCTGACCACCAGTATATACTATATAGCAGTACGGTACAGTAGGCCACTGCTCTACCTACCTCTGTGTCGTCAAGTATACTATCCATCTATACCTGTGGTGCATTTCAGTTTTGCACAGTTTGCTGACCACCAGTATATACTATATAGCAGTACGGTACAGTAGGCCACTGCTCTACCTACCTCTGTGTCGTCAAGTATACTATCCATCCATACCTGTGGTGCATTTCAGTTTTGCACAGTTTGCTGACCACCGGTAATTACTATATTGCAGTACGGTACAGTAGGCCACTGCTCTACCTACCTCTGTGTCGTCAAGTATACTATCCATCCATACCTGTGGTGCATTTCAGTTTTGAAGTTTGCTGTCAACCAGTATATAATATATAGCAGTACGGTACAGTAGGCCACTGCTCTACCTACCTCTGTGTCGTCAAGTATACTATCCATCCATACCTGTGGTGCATTTCAGTTTTGCACAGTTTGCTGACCACCTGTATATAATATATAGCAGTACGGTACAGAAGGCCACTGCTCTACCTACCTCTGTGTCGTCAAGTATACTATCCATCCATACCTGTGGTGCATTTCAGTTTTGCACAGTTTGCTGACCACCAGTATATAATATATAGCAGTACGGTACAGAAGGCCACTGCTCTACCTACCTCTGTGTCGTAAAGTATACTATCCATCCATACCTGTGGTGCATTTCAGTTGTGCGCAGTATATATAGTAGTAGGCCAATGTGCCATTTACGACACGGAGTGGCAAGGAACGGCTGAGGGCCTGGCCTATGTTCAAGGCTAGTGGTTCAGCTTCACATGAGGATGGAAGCACTCATCCTCCTGCTAGAAAACTTAAAAGAGTTAAGATGGCAAAAGCACAGCAAAGAACTGTGCGTTCTTCTAAATCACAAATCCCCAAGGAGAGTCCAATTGTGTCGGCTGCGATGCCTGCACCTCTTTTTTCTTTCATTTTTCTTTGCATCATGTGCTGTTTGGGGACTATTTTTGGAAGTGCCATCCTGTCTGACACCGCAGTGCCACTCCTAGATGGGCCAGGTGTTTGTGTCGGCCACTTGGGTCACACAGCTACCTCATTGCGCCTCTCTTTTTCTTTGCATCATGTGCTGTTTGGGGACTATTTTTTTGAAGTGCCATCCTGTCTGACACTGCAGTGCCACTCCTAGATGGGCCAGGTGTTTGTGTCGGCCACTTGTGTCGCTTAGCTTAGTCACACAGCTTCCATCTTGCACCTCTTTTTTTCTTTGCATCATGTGCTGTTTGGGGACTATTTTTTTAATCTGCCATCCTGTCTGACACTGCAGTGCCACTCCTAGATGGGCCAGGTGTTTGTGTCGGCCACTTGGGTCGCTTAGCTTAGCCATCCAGCGACCTTGGTGCACCTCTTTTTCTCTTTGCATCATGTGCTGTTTGGGGACTATTTTTTAAATCTGACATCCTGTCTGACACTGCAGTGCCACTCCTAGATGGGCCAGGTGTTTGTGTCGGCCACTTGGGCCGCTTAGCTTAGTCACACAGCTACCTCATTGCGCCTCTTTTTTCTTTGTATCATGTGCTGTTTGGGGACTATTTTTTTGAAGTGCCATCCTGTCTGACACTGCAGTGCCACTCCTAGATGGGCCAGGTGTTTGTGTCAGCCACTTGGGTCGCTTAGCTTAGTCATCCAGCGACCTCGGTGCAAATTTTAGGACTAAAAATAATATTGTGAGGTGTGAGGTGTTCAGAATAGACTGAAAATGAGTGGAAATTATGGTTATTGAGGTTAATAATACTATGGGATCAAAATGACCCCCAAATTCTATGATTTAAGCTGTTTTTGAGGGCTTTTTGTAAAAAAAACACCCGAATCCAAAACACACCCGAATCCGACAAAAAATTTTCAGGGAGGCTTTGCCAAAACGCGTCCGAATCCAAAACACGGCCGCGGAACCGAATCCAAAACCAAAACCCGAAAAATTTCCGGTGCACATCACTATATATATATATATATATATATATATATATAATTCCATGTAAGAAATGGCACTCAGAGTCGACATTAGTAGACAAGCAAACGAATCTGTATTGAAGTTGAGTACTTTCGGGGACAGCACCCCGTCCTCAGAACTTTACAGCAGATAAGACTGTCTTATCTGCTGTAAAGTTCTGAGGACGGGGTGCTGTCCCCGAAAGTACTCAACTTCAATACAGATTCGTTTGCTTGTCTACTAATGTCGACTCTGAGTGCCATTTCTTACATGGAATTATGAATTGGATTATGCTGCACCAGGGCATGCTGATTTTCAAGTGAGTGCCGGCAATATATGGATATATATATATATATATATATATATATATATATATATATAATAACTTTGATCATTTTATTGATGGGCCCCCACAGGTGTGTTGCTCAAGGGCCCCCACAGACCTTAATTCACTGGCTGTGATAATTATTTTCTTCTCACTCAGCACAATATAAATGATAAATGTGATGCCTATGCAATGAATTCCAAATGCAAGTTGACCTTGTGTGAATTTATTCCTAAACATATAAGTAGATTATGATTTTGGTGTAATAATTGTTATTTTATTGCTAACACTGGACGTCTCTGCATCTTGTAGGCACTGCCTATATTTATTGGATGTGCTATTTTCCATACCATTACAGCATTAAACAAATCATTACAGACATCAGATATTTTAATTAAACAAAAGTGTTTAATTCCATAGATTGTAAACTTGCAAGCAGGGCCCTCCTACCTCTATGACTGTTTGTTTTTACCCAGTTTTGTCTTCTAATTGTGTCCAGTTGTAAAGCACAATGGAATTTGCTGCGCTATATAAGAAACTGTTAATAATAATAACTACAGAAAGATTACTAACAACAATTCTTACACTAGCAGCACCAGCAGAGGCAAGTTATGGATCAGTGCACACCAGCATAGATAAGAGGAGTGTGTGATCAGGTGCTGCTGTCTCTCTCTCTCATGGGTTCCTACAAGGGGGATAATGAGAGTCTTCAGCAGTGAATTCTGAGCATCTACAGCAAATCACTGTTCTTGCAAAGAAACTCCTTAGTGTCACCCCTGGCAGAACCTGAAGAATTTGGGAGATGTGACCTACAAAGCTGGGCAGCAGGAGATTTATGGCTGAAACGGGAGGCTCCCGCAGGATACGCAGGATACGGGAGGGTAGGCAACTATGCTGTAAGTGCAAATACAGTTATGCTTGCTACTTTCTCAAAAGCATTTTAGTGAGATTGTGAAAGAATTTTTTCTACAGCGCATGTGCCTACAATTCCTTGAAATCCATACTGCGCATGCGCGGACCCAAGCGTTCACAATTGCATATGGCATCACTAATACTTCAGAAGGTGTTTACAATCCATGGGCGTTAGAGGGTGGAGAGTGAAGACTGGGTGGTGACCTAAAGTGAGTGCAAAAGTGTCTGTTTCATAGGTGTGTCATGGGAGTCTGGGAACACTGCTACATTCCCAATCACAGATCCACTGCTTCAGAGGCAGTGTTTAGTTGGATTTGAGGAGAATAGCTAGAGTGGACCCAGTGGCGTTTCTTGCCACGGGCAAGCGGTACTTTTGCCCGGGGCGCCGCCTTCCGGAGGGCGCCGGCGCCATCCGGAGGGCGCCGCACCAGGGCAAGATCCGCCACTGTGCCCCCCGCAGTGCCCTGCTGTGCCCCCCGCTTTGAAGGGAACCAGACGCGTAGCGTCTAGTTTCCCTTCATTGAGAGGACCTTAGTTGTGCGGTGCGCGATGACGTCATCGCGCACCGCACAGCAAAGGTCCTCTCCATGAAGGGAAACTAGACGCTACGGTCTAGTTTCCCTTCGTGTAGAGGACCTTTGCTGTGCGATGCGCGATGACGTCATCGCGCACCGCACAGCATAGTGGCACAGACACTAGGGGTCATAATTGACCTCTAGTGTCTATGCTGTTCTATGGGAGAGACGTAATAACATCTCTCCCATAGATCGAAGAGAAGAGAGGAGAGGAGAAGAGCGGCGCCGCCGGCGGAGGGGGTCTTGATCAGGAACGGGGATGGTAAGTATACTTTTTATATATTTATTTATTTTCTTTCAGCGTCGTGACCACGCCCCCAATTGAAGCCACGCCCCCATATTTTGCCCGGGGCGCAAAAAGTCTTAGAACCGGCCCTGAGTGGACCCTATGCTACTGCAACTGGTGATGGTGCAGCCAATGTTGCATCAATGTTGGAGTGTTTAGAAACTCCACTGCAATAGTACAGACCACGGAGCCTGAAAGTGGACATCTCATCGCTATCACACAGTGGAGAACAAAGGGAAGAATGATTCTGCAACAGCTACTGAGCCAGGGGCTGCATTACCAACCATGGGCCTAATTCATATTTGTACGCTGTGGACGATTATCATGCATTGGAGTGATTATCATGTGCTGCAATCACAGTGTGCATGCACCAAGGTGCCGCTGCGATCTCACTCGCGATGAGGATTGCAGGGCAAAGTGATGGACAGGAAGTGACCGTTTGGAGGTGTTATCTGGGAGTAGGAAAATGGAGGCGTGTCATGGCTGTTTTCGTGGCACGTATCTTCTATCAGCTGAGAGCTTGTATGTGCAAAAACATGGCATCTGCGTCATCTAGACCAACCCCTAGCCCTGATGTTCCTTATTTTTGTGTATGGGCTGCAAAAGTGTACGCAATTGCGGATGAGTTTACGAGGGCTCCGGTGGGCGTCTCTTCTCATTTCTGGGTGTCAGCTTCTCTTACTAACATTAGCAGTTCCGCAGCCTAGATATTTGCGAAAGCAGTTGCGTACAAACATAAATTAGGCCCCATGTGTGAATCAGGCATTAAGCCAATGACAATCTCCATTCTTCTTTTCTAAGAGCAAAGAGGTGTAAGTGCACAATGGGGGTCATTCAGAGTTGTTCGCTAGCTGTTTTCGTTTGCAGAGCAGCGATTAGGTATAAAAGCAGCACTTCTGCACATGCGTATGCGGCGCAATGCGCATGCGCGACGTACTTTCACAACAGCCGATGCTTTTTAACACAAGGTCTAGCGAAGCCTTTCAGTCGCACTGCTGGCCGCAGAGTGATTGACAGGAAAGGGGCGTTTCTGGGAGGTAACTGACCGTTTTCAGGGAGTGTGCTGAAAAACGCAGGCGTGCCTGGGGAAACACAGGCATGGCTGGCCGAACGCAGGGCGTGTTCGTGACGTCAAAACAGGAACTAAATAGTCTGAAGTGATCGCAAGCTAGGAGTAGGTCTGAAGCTGCTGAAAAATATTTTGGGGCCGCTCTGCGATCCTTTCGGTCACACTTCTGCTAAGCAAAGATACACTCCGAGAGGGCGGCGGCTTAGCGTTTGCACGGCTGCTAAAAGCAGCTAGCGAGCGAACAACTTGGAATGAGGGCCAATGTGCCCCAGTTGCCATAGGCGTGTATGTCAAAGATTTTTTGGTGCGCGTGTGCAGTGGGAAGAATTCCAGCTGCACTAATGTCCAACTCTACAGCCACCACTTTAAGATTTTCTCCTTTATTTATGTAAGCTTTTGCTTTGTTCTCCTACAATACAACAGAGCTCCATTTATGTCTTAATTATGGGCCTAATTCAGAGGCTGATTATTGAATGACTGTGCATGCGTACAGATCGTAATGCGCAGGGGCGAGGCCAAACTGCAAAAAAATCCTGCGTCTTTTTTGATCGCTAGGCGAACGCAGGCTGATTGACAGGAAACAGGCGTTTAAGGGTGGTAACTGGCCTTTTTCTGGGAGTGTCAGGAAAAACGCAGGCTTTCCCAAGCGTTTTCAGGGCAGGTGTGTGACGTCAGCTCCAGCCCAATCAACCTGATTCTTTTGCAATGTAGGAGTAAGTCCTGGGCTACGCACAGACTGAAAAAATCATTTGATGGTGAGTCAGTTGTGAACGGATTTGCGGCTGACCGACATTTGCACAGCTTTTCACATGGTGTACTCAGACTTATCCCATCGCAAACCTCTGCAAATTCGCAGAGGTGCGTTCAGGTCTGAATTAGGCCCTAAATCATTATAGTGAGGGGACACTGGAACTCCTTAATACATGTGTTAACATGAAAAGTCCTGATGCCAAGCTGGACAGAAATTGTGTTTAATTGTGTTTATTGGATACACTGAAAAATAAATAACCATTTGCTAAACTAATGTATCTTGCAGAGCAACCAGTCATTACTAGCGGGTTCACTACGGCTGGCCGGCGGTCGGGCTCCCGGCGACCAGCATCCCGGCGCCGGGAGCCCGACCGCCGGCTTACCGACAGCTTGGCGAGCGCAAATGAGCCCCTTGCGGGCTCGCTGCGCTCGCCACGCTACGGGCACGGTGGCGCGCTACGCGCGCCACACTATTTTATTCTCCCTCTATGGGGGTCGTGGACCCCCACGAGGGAAAATAATTGTCGGTATTCCGGCTGTCGGGCTCCCGGCGCCGGTATTCTGAGCGCCGGGAGCCCGACCGCCGGCAAACAGAAGACCACCCATTACTAGCCACTTGTTCTTGCTTGTAGTCATTATCATCAGTGCACATTTGGCCCAGGCTATACAGGTATATTTAAGCTTCCATTAAACTCTACATAGCCCATAGTTGTGTCAACGTGACATCACTGTACTTTGGTATGTGAGAAAGCCCTGCACACCTTCATCAGTCAGAAGTCTAGATGCATTCTGCATTGCATGTGCTTGCCTACACATTACTCCTAATTCATGTTTGTATGCAATGGCCGATGTTTATGCAACAGAGCAATTATCAGCAGACTGTTCATGTGCTGCAATTGCAATGTGGCGCTGCGATCTCGCTTGCAATGAGGATTTCATGGAGAAGTGATTGACAGGAAGTGACCGTTTGGAGGGGTTAATGGGGAGTGGTTGAGAAAAGGCGTGTCATGGCTGTTTTCAGGGTGTGTATCTGGGGTTGGCTGTGAGCTTGTACATGCAAAAACATGGCGCCTGCGTCCAGTCTCCGTAGCCATTGTCTACCATTAACCTCAATGTTCCTCATTTTTGTGTATAGGCTGTGTACGCAGCTAGGAATGAGTTTGCTCTGGTGGGTGTCTCTTTTAATTTTTGGGTGGCATTAACAGTTCCGTAGCCTTGAAAAGAGCAATTGCATTCGCAAAAAAACATGAGTTAGACCCATTGCTGATCCCGATATGGAGCATGTGCAGTGTAGAAATGAATGAGACGACCTCACCTAACAGGCGTGCATTCAGCTCAGCATCAGCCCCCAAAAAAACTTAATTAAAAAAAAAAGCTTTTGCATCTGGGAGGTACAAAAGTCATCCCAATCAATATACACTACGATGTCTGGATACTGCCTCAGTTATAGGGCAACGAGTGGAAAAGGTTGCATAGCACGCTGCTAACTGGAACACCCCACCAATGCCATCACTGCTTCTTCATTGTGTGTGTGTGTGTGTGTGTGTGTGTGTGTGTGTGTGTGTGTGTGTGTGTGTGTGTGTGTGTGTGTGTGTGTGTTTTATTTAATACACTACTACTGTTACTTTTTATAGCAGTATTTTCTGCGCAGCACCAAATAAAAACATGGAATGAACATGGAATTATATAGCAAATACGCCCGCAATTAATTTAGCAGACTGCACAGGTGACTAGACTAGACAGGGCCTGTAAAAATGGCTTACTGTACTTTCTCTGAACAAAATGGGCACAGGGTGTGAACTGCAGTGCAAAATTCATTAAATCTGTTTTGGTATGGACGGTCAAGCACCTATCCTCCTCGGGCATTACAGTAGGTGTCTCTATGCGTTCTGAAGTTTAATGAACACGTATTCATCATCTGCCAGAGCAAGAGCAGTTGCCAACCTTTTTTTATATTAGCTTCAGCTCGCGTGGAAGAAAATATGACACAAGTACCCAGCTGTTCCAAAATATCAAATTTCCTGCAATTTCATGAAATGCTTTTGGTTGTCCTAAACGTCTTCCAAATGGTAATTACATTATATTGGACAAAACAACTATTATATTTAAATGCTTAAAAAGTACAAATAGCTTTATAATGATTATAATAAATAAAAATCCCAAACATAAACAAATGTTTTAATAGAAATAATACTGGCATTGGTGTAAGTCTACTAAAATTCATGTTTGGTTGTGGTCCAATACCCAGGGGCAGTTTAAGAGAGGAGAGGACCAGCAGCGGGCTCATACCTTTCTTAGATAGGGGGGCTGCCATTACCTATGTGCAGGTGAGCAGAGGAGAGTCCCGAGTCCCACGCCTGCACAGTGGAGATGACAGGCGCTAGGTCCCAGCACATGTGCACAAGCGGCTACTTGAGTGTGCATGCACAAACCCCCGTCTTCTATGGACTGCATCTGCTGCAGCCCATATATGCCGGATTGGGCTGGTGAGCAGGCAGGGAGTGGCTTCATACAGCAAGCCAGCTCTTTGCTAATTGCAGCCTGGTCTGGCAGTCCCGGAGGGAGGAAACACCTCCCAATGGCCCTGTCTGTACTGCGGATGACTGGCAGGTAGGTCTTCCAATGGGAAGTCACTGCCAGTCACAGTGAATCCACTGAGCCGGTGCAGTCACACAGACTGAAACTGGCTCAGCTGAGCCCACTGAAGTGGCCAGTTTTACTGGGGGGCAGTAGTTCTGCAGCCCATAGGCTAAATCCGCCACTAGAGAGGACCCAAGTGCAGGTTTCAGTCGGGTTCCTTCCTCTCTGGCAGCCAAATAGATTCTGAGTTTGTGCCAGAGTCTACTGCGCATTCAGAGGTCTCCGGGAAGATGGTACCTTCGCCTTGCTCCAGGGGACTTCTTTTAACGCGCATATCACTGGGAAAATGGCCTCCCGACCAATTTCAATGTAGATTTCTGCAGTGCTGGGCTGCCAACCAACACAGGACTCCGTAGATGGGGTAGCGGCAAGTATAATATATGGGTGCAGAGTGTGCGGAGTAGGCTGCCCTGGACCCAGGCGTCTGTGTGCACTGCACAGCCTGCACTCATTATAGATGTGCCAATGCTACTACCACTGCACATACCCAGAGGTTTCATGGTCCTAACTGCCGCATTAATCTACTAATATCAGTATATTCAGGCTCTGAATGGCTGAAGGCTCACTGTTTAAAATCAGGATCCATTTCCAGGACACGTTATCACTACCCCCACAAAAAAATCTACTTCAAAGGCCTCTCACACTGAGGCTTTTCACACCTACACAGTAGGAATTGGCTTCTAACACCTTTCCAAAAGACTGCTTATCCTAGGATAATTGACTAAATCAGCAGTTATTTTATTTATTACTTGCTTCAAATATACCCAATAGGTTATAGCAATAACTTTGTTTATAATCCCATTATAATTTTGGATCACATACCGAATTGGGGGAAAACAAAACACAAAAAGGAAAAAAAGGAAAAAAAAACCCACTGCTTTCCCTCCCTCTCTTATCATCATATGCAGCTCAAACTTATAGTAATCTGTCATTGATGACCAAATGTATACGTATTGCTCCAGCTTCATTCTTTCACTCCGCCCACCACGTTCTGCAGTTCCTATCACACCATCACAGGCTTCTATTCTCCAATCCTTTGGCATTTTAAAAAGAAAACACAGGCGCATTCGTGGGAAGCGAGCAGGCCGGAAATGTATTTCCCCCGGTAACCATCTAAGTCCTTTGCCCACCTGCTCACCCCCATACTCAAACAATAATCAAATAGAAGTGATACCCAAAAGATGGCCCTGTGTTTGGAAGGACAGAACTGTCAACTCTCACTTTGTGACCCCCATTCCCAGAGCTCCTGCAGCACTTAACATAAAGAAAACTGAAGGCCCTCTGAAATCCCCAATCAGGTCAGTCCTTTGTAATTCCAGATCTATAAGAAACAAGACTGCAACAATTGCTGACCTTATTGAATCTGCAGATCTAGCCTGTATTACAGAGACCTGGCTAGATGAAAATGCAGCACCTATATTGGAGGCTGCAGTACCAACTAACTACGCTGTCATCCACAACCCAAGACTGGACCGCAGGGGTGGCGGGGTGGCTATCTGCATCAAAAAAGAACTTAAACTTAGGGTCCACCCTATTGAAACTACTCGCTCATTCGAGTGCATTGCTGCCCGGAGTTCGACAGGATTAGGTTTCAGAGTACTTCTCATTTACCGGCCACCTGGAGATGGAAAGATTTTTCTACAAGAAATTGCAGACACTGTTGCTGGCCTGGTTCTGGAACATCAAAGATGGCTCATCCTCGGGGATTTCAATGCATGGGTGGATGATGAGCTCTCACGCCTTGGCCAAGACCTCCTGTGCACAATGAATGGTCTGGGCTTCACACAGGTCATTCCCTCTGCCACACATAAAAGTGGTCACACTCTCGACCTTGTCTTTCAGATTGGATTAGAAGTCACTGACCTAAAAATAAACCCAGTCATCTGGTCAGAACACTACTCCCTCTGGTTCTCAGTTGCAACCCCTCAAATAAGATCTCTGCCTGTGGAGTTGACCAGGTATCGTCCAAGGAGGGGTATGACTCCCCAGGCTCTTGCAGCAAATCTGGATCTCTCTGCTATACTGGGTGCCTGTGAAGATCCCTATTCCCTAGTCCGTTATTATAATAGGGATGTTATGGCTGCAATTGATATTATCGCCCCTGTGCGTTTAAGACCTCGTAAACCACAACGTCAAGCTCCATGGTTCGACAACAGTGTTAGTGAGCTCAAGAAAAGGGGGCGTAGACTGGAAAGACGATGGAGGAAGACTAACCTAGTGGATGACAAAATAAAACTAATAAAGCATAATGAAGAATATCAATCGACAATCACTCGTAAGAAAGCACAGTTCCTGTCAAATGAGATCACAGCAGCAAACAATAGGCCAGCTCAACTTTTCCGCACAGTGGAGATGCTTTGCAAGCCAGCATGCCTGCAGACTGATGAGACCCTCTCCCAGGCAAGATGCAACGAGTTTGCAAACTTCTTTGCAGATAAAATATCCACCATCTGGGCTGGAATCTCCACAGTGCCATCAAAGGAGTGCCAAACTACAAAGCCTGACAATATAAGCTACCTGCCTTCATGGACCAGCTTTGACCCAGTGGATGTAAAGGACACTGCTGAAATTGCTCGGATTTTGCGTCCCACCACCTGTGATCTGGACCCAGCCTCAACCAAGCTTCTAATAGGTTGTATGGATATAATTGGTCCTGTCTTTGCAAAAATTGTTCAATGCTCTCTGCAGACAGGCATCTTTCCTGGACCCCTAAAGGAAGCAATTGTTAGACCGCTACTTAAAAAACCTAATTTATATCCCGACTGCATGACCAACTACAGACCGGTATCAAACCTTCCTTTCCTAGGAAAGGTTATTGAGAAAGTCGTTGCAAAACAACTGGAAACCCGCCTGACAACCCATGATATTTATGATCCATTTCAATCAGGATTCAGGAGAAGACATAGCACTGAAACAGCCCTGGTGTGTGTGTTAAATGATCTTCTGATGGCAAAAGACAGAGGTGACTGTTCAATATTAATCCTTCTGGATCTCTCGGCAGCATTTGATACCGTGGACCATGGGCTTCTGATTGAGCGACTGATACATTTCTGTGGTCTGGATGGCACAGTCATAAGCTGGTTCAAATCATTTCTCATAGGCAGGTCACAGAGAGTATCATCTGGATTATACTCATCACCACCAGTGCCATTGCCATGTGGTGTCCCACAAGGTTCTATACTATCCCCCATGCTTTTTGCAGTATACATGCTCCTATTGGGCGAAATAATCAGGCGCCATGGCCTGGTCTACCACTGCTATGCAGATGATACACAACTGTACTTGTCCTTTGCTCCGGGCACTGATAACCCAATAGCAACCCTAAATGGCTGTCTAGCTGAACTACAGGAGTGGTTGAGCGCCAGTTGGCTGCGACTGAACCCGGATAAAACAGAGGTCCTTATGATACGACCGCAACATCAAAGGACAAGACTGCAGCATAGTCAACCAACTGGACTTACACTCGGGGATTCAGAATTACAGACCAGTGATCGTGTGCGGAATCTTGACGTTGTCCTGGATGGTGGCTTGACACTTAAACATCAGATATCAGCCACAATCAAATCCTCATTCTTTCACCTGAGGAACATAGCCAGAATCAAGCACTTAATTCCCTCAGATGATATGCCAAAAGTCATACATACATTTGTATTATCTCGTTTAGACTACTGTAATGCCCTCTACCTTGGTCTACCAGCAAAAGAATTGCAACGCTTACAGCTGGTGCAAAACACAGCTGCCAGGCTATTAACCAACCAGCCCCGTTCTAGCCACATAACACCCATCCTCTACTCCCTTCACTGGCTGCCTGTAAGATGGCGAATCATCTTCAAGATTGGTTTACTGAGTTTCAAAGCATTACATGACCAAGGTTTAAGGTACCTGAAACAGCTTCTGACCCCATACTGCCCCACTCGATTACTGCGATCTGTAGATTATGGACTTTTAGCAGTACCTAGAATCTACCGTAATTCATCTGGGGGTCGAGCTTTTAGTCATGCGGCTCCGACTCTATGGAACTCACTTCCCAGCACAGTGCGAGAGGCCCCAACTATAGAATCCTTCAAAAGTAGACTCAAGACTTTTCTGTTTACTCAAGCATTTCCATAGTGTCCCTTTTAGTATCTTCATGCTTCTGTATTTTATGAAAATGTACTTCACTATTTTCTGTACTATATTATGCTATGTATCTGTTAAGCGCCTTGAGTCCTATTGGAGAAAGAGCGCTATATAAATAAAATTATTATTATTATTATTATTATTATTATTATTATTATTTAGTAATTAGTATAGGCCATTTTGAGGTTGAAATGTCAAAGTACAAGAGATGTGCAGCAGCTTAAATCAAATAATACTGATTACATTATGGGGTCAACATTTTTTTTTTTTTTTTTTTTTTTAATGGGGTTAACGATTATTTCCTGGAACTATAAATGGTGCTCACATACTATCAGAGCCGGATTAAGGGCCACATGGGTCTGGGGCTGAAAATGTTCAAGGGCCTATACTAAGAAGAGGTGGAGCTGTGACAGTGCAGTGTGGGTGTGGCCAGAGCCACATGGGTGCACCCCCTACACCAGTAGTCCCGGCTGGTCATCATCATGCTGCCATGATGATCACCTATTTTTATGTGGAGGCCTGGAGCTGTGTCTTCATCAACTCCATTGTTGATTAGGACCTGCATACTACAATTATTAAATAATATTGTTCTTTTAAAATAATGTTAAAATAATATATATTTTTTATATATTACATTCATTTGCCCTTCGTAATATTTCATTAAATAATTTGCCCCCAAAAAATAATTTTTAATTGTCTATGCCCTTTAATCAATGAATAGTGAGTGTTCTCATCTATATAATATTTCTAAATGCTGGCAAAAACAATATCCCTCTTTGTCGCACACCTGTGTGATGCTTTGAAATTCTCTGTTCACAGAGGACAGTGGCTGCAGTGTGCGAAAAGACAGCAAAGGCATGTTGTGGGAAGTGGAAAGAAGGCTTTCTTCAGTGGAATGGAGGACAACAACTGTGGAAGCACACAGCCGGTGTGGTAAGTGTGAGGTGCATTGCCAGGTAATAGTGAGAGACCAGGCTGTCTTAATAGCATTGAAGGCCCTTGGCAAAGCAATGCACTGGGCAGAGCCGGCCCTAACCAATATGATGCCCTAGGCAAGATTTTGACTGGTGCCCCCTAGCACCACCGCTGGTTCCGCCTCTGACCTTGCACCTCTTTCCCAGCACCATTACCCCTTATCCATAGCTTATTTTGGTGTTTGTACCCCCTATATTTTAAATAGGAACAGTTCGCACATTTGGCGCACAGCCCAAAAAGGGGGGTGTTTTTGCTGGCAAGGCACATGGCCACACAATAGTAACCCCAATTCCAATTATGCCACACAGTACTGCAACTTTATTCACATTTGATCATGTGATAGTGTCCATAATTCATATTACATCCCACAGTAATATCACTTTACCTTATAAACGTTACTCCTCACAGTAGAGCCCCTTATTCACATTACATCACACTGAATTGCTCCTTATTCACATTACACCACACCCTATTGCTCTTTATTCACATTAGACGACACAGTAGTGCCCTTATAATACGCAACGCCACAGTAGTAGAGCACCTTATACACATAATGCCCCTTACACATATAAGACACATTATTAATGTCCTTATAAACATAATGCGCCTTATACATTGTGACAACCCCGACCTTGCAAAGCTTCAAACGGGCACTAGAAACCCACCTATTCATCAAAGCATACCCTCCCGATGCATAATCCAGTCCTGAAGCCTTGCCTCCACCCCCCTGCCTTATGCCGTGAACATCTCAGCTTTGCTTGCATACTGCCATCAGGCTACCTCCTGCTTGCCTGCACCTCTTGTCATCTGTCTGTCGCCCCTCCCCACTAGATTGTTAGCTCTTCGGAGCAGGGCCCTCTTTCCTCTTGTTGTCAAAGCACTCTTTTCGATCACAGCTCTCCCCTACTCAACGACCATCTTCACCCTGCTAGTAAAGGCTCATCTCCATCTATGGCCACCAGCCTCTAGTAGTACGATGATCACTCCCTCAATACTTACATCTTAGCTGTATTATGTATGAGAATGTGTGGTGCTCTATGTTACCTGTACACTATTTCTGTTATTTATTTACTGTTATGCTATGTTTTGTCTCCCTGTACTGTCCTTTGTACGGCGCGGCAAAACACTTGTGGCGCCTTATAAATTTAAGTAATAATAATTAATGCCCTTTTACACAGTGTCCCTTACACATATGCTGCACATTATTAATGCCCTTATACACATAATGACACACATAGTGCCCCTTACACATATGTTGCACATTATTAATGCATTTTTATATGACACACATAATGCTCCTTACACATATTCCGAACACTACTGCACAACCAACCCACTCACATGCACACAGCACTCACACTGCCACTAACACTGTGACCTCTGTCTCTGCTTGGATACAGATGTGTCCTCATAAATCTTGCCTCAATACTAACGTTGGGCACCTTTTTTTTATGAAAATGCATCTTATTTGCATTCCTATGTAGCTAGGATGCACAAGCAGCTTCGGTTGATTAAAATGATATGCAGCATGCCTATATACTGTGTGAGACTGTGGCTGTATCTACCTATGAAATGCTACACACAGAATATAGGCATGCCGCTTATCATTTTAATCAGTAGAAGCTGCTGATGCCCCTAGACATATCAAATGCCCTAGGCAATTGCCTAGTTTGCCTATGCCTATGGCCGGCTCTGGCACTGGGGCCCCTACCCAACCGTTCACGGGAATAAATGATAACAAAAAATATATCATAACTTATTCCTCCTGCGGTCCTGCACCGTTTCTCCACATGCTTCAGTACAGTGAATGGCTGTCAGCACTCTGATTGCTGGATAGCTCCAACCACCCACCAATCAGCAAGCTGGCAGCTATTCACTGTCTGGCTGCAGACTGGAGTGAGGTAGAGAATGCTGCACTCTGATTTATGGAAAGCTCCAGCCATCCGCCAATCAGCAAGCAGACAGACATTTGTTGTCTTGCTGCAGCCTGGGAGGCAGGTAGAGAATGCTGCCTGGCCGCTCTGAAAGGGTGTAATTCATAACCACAGTGGTAAGGCAGCATTCTCTACCTGCCTCCCAAGGAGCTTCGGAGGCACCAGTCTGAAAGGGAGATGTCCCCTGGCCTGGCCCACCTCTGCTCGAAGGCCCCTATAATAGTGGGGCATCTGCCCAGGTTAAGATGGCCCTAGTGAGAAAGAAAGAGAGAGACAGAGGGGTTGTGGTGGTGGGCGGGCGGGTGGGGAGGGGGGGGGGGTTGGGGGTGAGAGACCCTGCGAGAGGAGAAAAAGAGTGAGACACCATGTAGTTTGTGGGGGATCCTTGGGAAGAGGGAGAAACACCGGCAAATCCTGGGACAACAGCTAGTAATTAAAAATAGTATTTTGTCTCCTTATGTTCTGAATGGACAGATAGCTCAAAGAGCATGCATTGTGTACTCTTGCCTCTCACAACCAGATCTTTTTTTCTGGTGGTGTTCCTGTAACTTTTTTGGTTTGTATTCTGACCATGTAAAAAAAATTAGCATACTGATTTCTAATGAGGTAATTCTGTTGCTGCTAACAGTATATCAGGCAGTTTGAAAATCTCTTAAAGAACCTGGCGACATGACAAATTAAGTAGTATAACGCTCCCCCCACCCACCCCCCAATAGTTCATATTGGCAGAGTTTTTTTTTTTGTGCTGGCTAAATCCTCCAAAACCATGACTTGACCTCCTAAAACTTTATAGCCAAGCATTGCAAATGCACATGTACTGGATCAGTGTGCATGGTCTGAAATGAATAGAAAGAGGGTAACAGAGAGATTGCATTATCATGGTGGCCATACCCCCTGCAATGCAATACTGCAAATTGCGTCATTGTGCAGAAGAGGTTGGGCAAGAATGACTGTATTCACTGAGAACTGCATTAGCACGCCCCCTTCCCTCCTAGTACTGGATGGGAAATTGGAGGGTCACCTGCTGCCCAATACATCCCAAGATCACCACTGGTAAGTGGTAACTCCGTGATATTAGTATCTGGAATGCTTGATTAGCTGTAGTTCAGAGGAACATTCAACCAGCCTGGTAGAAGGAATTTCCATACTGTAAGTGCGTAAAAGTCACATACACCACTAACTAGTATCTGCAAACATTTCCACTGCAATAACTGTAAAAAGGCCAAGTCCAAGCCTTCTCAGCACAGGTGATTTGTTTTCAGAGCATCAGAGCAGAAAAAAAAATTCTTCAAAAAAGAGAGAAGCACGAGACGTCAGAAGAGGAGTAGGACCAGTCAAAGAAAGACACACAGAACTTCAAAGAGGCCTTTCTTACTAAGAGCTGCCGGTGACACAGGTGTGAAAATTCCCTGCCACCCACACTCCGTTTACACACTCTCAGGCTCCGATGTGTCGAGTCCATTTGGAAGCAAACTGTACGGTATTTTTGAGGACACATATCACATTTTCCAAACGTTTCCAAACTACTAGAATAGACCAAATTAATGGATATTTTCTTTCAATTAGCATCACAAATTCAATATTGCAACATGAAAATCCTAGAGTCTAATAATCTGCACATCTTATTCTAAGTAATACATCATATAGCATCATTATGCCACACACAGTAATGCCCATTACACATTATGCCAGACACCGTAATGCCTTACATATTATACCACACATCGTAATGCCTATTACATATTATGCCACACACCGTAATGCCCATTCACATTATGCCACACACCGTAATGCTTATTACACATTATGCCACACACCGTCATGCTTATTGCACATTATGCCACACACAGTAATGCCCGTTACACATTATGCCAGACACCGTAACACCCATTACACATTATGCCACACACTGTAATGCCTATTACATATTATGCCACACACAGTTACGCCACTGACACCATTTTATGTCCCACACACAAAAATGCCCCTTATAAATTATGCCCCAGCTGTGGGCTGGTGGTACTGAGTACCACCACCATATTTCTTATTGGTACTCCGTACCACCCTGCACCACCCTACTTTCAGAACTGGCTGCAGGGAAATCAATCTCTCAGGTTGCTGGAGACTTAGGTGTGAGGTCTTACTCTTCGGAAATCTTTTCACATAAGAAATATTAACATTGACTATAATTTTTCCATGGGGAAAAAAATGAGCCTTCATATAAAATGTGTGTATATGATTTTCTGGCCATGATAAAGTGACTTTTTCAGCAATGACTAACTCAAACATTTTGTGGTTTGCTTATGAGAATATGTACATCACAGATCACAGACTAACCATAAAACATCTATTGAGGAATTAAATATTTCAAAACACCAGAGGGAAAAAAAGTGTTACTTTATTATTACAAACTTCCTTAGTGGTATTGCTAAACTCTGTAGCATTTGGTTGATGAGCTATCGGAGCGGTGACAGAACAATGTGTGTTCTGACATCAATAAGCGTGTAAGTGCAATTGGATTTGCAGCCCAGGTCTATTACATGCAGACTCTAAGAAGGTTTTCCAGCAGTGGGAGTCTCGTCTTGTCCAGTACACTCAGCATGAGTGTCCACGCTGGTCTTACGTGACTAATATGCAAATATCACTTAATGAGTGACCTCTATGGCTTGTCCTAAATTTCCACACTGTTTGCTTTGTAAACTACAGTACCAGTCGAGTCACTTTGATGATATAAGTATAATACATTCTAAAGGGATGAGCTCTAGGCAGGTGTATTCCTTTATATCTCAATTACACTATGTCTCCCCACGTTGCCCCATGGCACAATGTTTATCCAACAATTACACCATTTGTTGGCTGTGACTAAATTGTGTGGAAAATTCTATGGTTAAGTAAAAATGAAATCTCCTCTTAGCACATAAGGAAATGACAATCACTATTGAAATAGGTCTGTGCCAGGTGTACAGACTTCTAAGGCATAGTGTACATTACTAATACCTGCTTGTGCGCAATTTTCCTTACCCGTCTCTAGCCCACATCATCCATCTTTTGTTCTTGCCAGTTACATAGATTCTCATTTTTTTATTACGTGATACACATAAATCCTTGTTTCGCTCATTTTATCCATGCAAAATGTAATTTGTTCCTTGTTGGCTTTTTTCTTGTTAGGCCCTCTCGTTTTCTAACTGTGATATCATTCATCTCACCATTTTCCCTGCATTTTGTTTATCTGGTTCCCTCTGTTTGTATTCTTGCTTTCCCTACCTTCTTCTAAGAGAGGAATTTCTGATCCTGTGTTTACTTTGGCATTTTAGTGTTACTATGGAAAGATACTTTATGACCCAGTGAAACACACTAGCGCCATTCAGATAGAAGCCAGGCTTTTCTTTGCTGATTTTTATGGTAAGGTTCTGTTTAGAAAATGTTCTAGGAATTTTATCAGACAGGAATAGTATGTAATTCTGATAATTGCCATCAGGAGTCAGTATGAGTGTCACAGAGCAATAAGCCAACATCACATGGGATGATACAACGTTACACTTTTCTGCAAGAAGAAAGGTTTATTAAAGGGAAAGCATTTGCAGAGCAAATAATATGGGCAATATTTATTTATTACACTGATATCTACTATATAAAAGTGAAAATTTGTCCTTCTGTCTTTCTATTCAAATCCACAGTTTACAAGCGCAGATCGTGAAATTTTACATACGAGCGTATTAAAACATGGTGGAGGCAACTAAAACACTTTGAAATCCCTAGCACCCCTAAGGGGGGAGACAGCAGCACAGAGTATATCAGGAGACAGCATAACTCCGGAATTGCTGGAGCAATGTGCTCAAAAATTGGCACACATATGCCTTACAATCTGGGAACAAACACTGTGGGGGGAAGACACCCGTAGCACCCCTAGGGGTGAGGCAGCAGCACCGAGTATTTCAGCAGACCGCATAACTCTGGAATGCCTGCAGCAATTTACAACAAACTTGGTACATATATGACTTACACTATGGAAACAAACACTGTGGGGGTCAGACACCCCTAGCACCCCTAGGGGCGGGACAGCAGCACAGAGTATTCCAGGAGATAGCATAACTCCCGAATGCCTAGTCCAATTAACAACAAACTTTGTACACATATGACTTACAAGCTGAGAACAAATACTGCGGGGGTAAGACACCCCTATCACCCCTAGGGGTGAGGCAGCAGCACAGAGTATTTCAGCAGACAGCATAACTCTGGAATGCCTGGAGAAATTTACACCAAAATCACCATAACGTCCCGTAATGAAGGTTCCTGTAATGGAGTCCTCAAAGCGAATGTTCTGATGAAATTTCTCCAGAGTATAGTAACATGTAAGGGAATAAAAAATAAAGACCAATGTGTAGTAGATTCCTTTTATGTATCCACAGTTCTTAGTGTATTTTTTATATGATCAAGAGGTGGCTTAGGAGCGTACCCCACTCACACTTTGATTAAGAAGCTATAAGCCCATCTAGGTTTCTTTGCCCAATGCCGTGGCCTCGCCCACTTGAACTACGCCCGGCGTGATGTTTTAGGATGGAAATATATATATAAATGAAGCGTACCCAAGAACTCACACTCGCAAGGTGGGTACTAAACACATCAAGGTATCTTTAGTATGGAAAGGAGTGAAATATGGGTCCACTCAAGCGTATCCTAACTCACAGTGCTCGGTGTGATGATACTCCCATAAAGGTATCTTTCAGTTCTGTTTCCCGGACTGTATTCATAAAGTGGTAATGTTGGCTGCCCAAAGAAACTCACTCTCCTCAAGTGGAAGCAGGGGGGTACACAAATTTAATAAAAATCACAAACATGAACACTTAAAATGGAGTCCATCCATAAAATAAACAAAATAGAAAAATAGCAGCAAAAATCGGCAAAGGGGTTAAAAGTTCCAAAGCATTCACATTCTGGGAATGCCCGGGACCCGTAATTTCCGGCCGACGTGAATGTTTCTATTATAGTTTTGCCTATTCAATTGTAATAGATGTTTATAAGAATGTGAATGAGAGTAACACTGTGATCTATTTGTTGTGAAAACGGCAAAGAGGATAAATACCACATAATAATAACCAATTCTAACTAACTAAATTATGACATCACTTCCTGTTGAATTTCTATTGGGCACATGCCCTTTAAATATCAAGCAACTGCCACACTCCATTATGTCTTGATAAAGGCCCAGGCCAGGCCTGAAACATGTTGACAACAGGAGTGTGAGTAGTTATTTACCTATTGGATATTTTAAACAAAAACTTTTCTGCTGCTTTGTAAACTTTTAACCCCTTTGCCGATTTTTGCTGCTATTTTTCTAGCGGTTGAGGTTACTCGCGGTCAACCGCTGACCGCAAAGTTCCCACCATTGGATACAATGGAGCGCCTATGCGCTACATTGTATCTTCAGTGCGCAGCCTCACTGACAGTACAGGAGCGCAGAGCCAATCAGGAGAGTGCCACGACGTGGCGCTCCCTGATTGGCAGAAGGGACCCTCTTTGACAGGAGTCAGGGGGGGTCCTGGCAGTCGGGGAAAGGGGTCCCATGTGTAAACATGGGACACCTTTCAGTGCGTGGTTCGGGTTTCCGGTTGTTTTTTTGCCAAGTACGTGGATTATAAAGAGGACACTTGCTACACTGGATTATGTGAGTATAATTTTTTTCACAGGTACCCCGTGGAGTGGAGAGAAGTGGACCGAGCCTCGTGTGAACATAGGTAAGTATGTGTGTATGTATGTGTGCATGTATGTAATAAAGTTTTACTGTCACGGTGTGTGTGTCCTGTTTTTTTGGGGGTATTTTTTTGTAGTAGTACTACAGGTACCAGCGGGCCTGTTTGTCCACCGCATGCTGGTACTTGTGGTTCTCCAAGTACCAGCTTGCGAGGGAGGCTTGCTGGGACTTTTAGTACTGCTACAAAAAACAATATTCTTATTTTTTCACAAGGCTATCAGCCCCCCATCCGCCGCCCTTGGATGGGGGGGACAGCCTCGGGCTTCACCCCTGGCCCTTGGGTGGCTGGAGGGGGGGGACCCCTTGATTTAAGGGGTCCCTACTCCTCCAGGGTACCCCGGCCAGGGGTGACTAGTTAGTGATTTAATGCCAGGGCCGCAGGGACCTATATAAAAGTGTCCCCCGGCTGTGGCATTATCTCTCTGACTAGTGGAGCCCGGTGCTGGTACAAAAAATACGGGGGACCCCTACGCTTTTTGTCCCCTGTATTTTTTGCACCAGGCGCAGAGCCCGGTGCTGGTTGATCAAATATGGGGGAACCCCTGTCATTCTTTTTCCCATATTTTTACAACCAGGACCGGCTCAAAGAGCCCGAGGCTGGTTTTGCTTAGGAGGGGAGACCCCACGCATTTTGTTTTCTTAAATTTAACCCTTTCACACCCCTTCCCACTGATAAACATACACGGATCTCACGGATCCGTGCATGCCTATCAGAACACGGTAAAAAAAAGCAGGTCCATTTTAAAACTGCTTTTTTTTACGATTTGTATTTTTTCACGGCAGTGTTTGGCTATTGCCGGCAGTGTTTGTGAAATAGAATTTTTACTAAATTACCGAGTTGTATCAAATAACAGCCATATTTGACCGATGGTGTATTCATTCGTATTTTTTTCTTTGACTTCAAAAAAAATACGAATGCCCTCATCACTGCCGAGATTTGAGTTTAGTAAATTCCCGAGATGACACTTTGAACAAAAAACACCAAATCGGTCAAAATCGGTAGCTTAGTAAATATACCCCTAGGACTTTTAAAGTGGCAAAATATATTGTAAACAAAGTCAGAAAATTTGGTGACTTTGTTCACAATATTTTTTCACTTTACAAGTCCTTGAGTGCCGTTTATTCTTTATATACTGTATAATACTCTATTTGGGGTCTGGTGGGGATAATTTTTTGGGGTTGGGTACGGGATGCTGCCAGTCAGAATACCGACAGAATACCGACAGTGGCATCCCAACCAGCGGCATCATTTTGAATGAAATTAATTAACCTTACCCTAGCCCTTCCCTCCCACAAGCCTAACCATAACCCTCCCCGGCATACTAACATTCAGGATGCCAGCTGTCAGGATTCTGGCATCGGCAGGTGTCGGGATTCTGGCACCAGTATTCCAGCAATCCGTCAGCCAGGATGCCAGCTATATCCCTTTAATTGTATGTGTATACATACATATATACGCACAGACACACATATATTTGTAAGTTCCTTAATGTCTTCCATATCCCATATGTAAGTTCATTACTGACCCGCATACAGAGACATTCTTCATTTTTTTGCTAGATGAATTCAGTGGTGCCCTCCAGTGGCTGGCGCCCCTAGGCCGCCGCCTAAAGCTGCCTAATGGTCGAGCCGGCCCTGAATGTAATTAATTCTTAAATATTATGCTAATACCTTAAAGTATCTTTATTGTACTACCCTACAGGAAACACATATAAAGTTCATTAATAGAGCATATATATCACCTGCAAAGAGAAGCCATTTTGTTCCTGAAGAGGAGGGAGTATGTCCAAAAAGCAAACAGCCGGGAGCTACTCTGTTCCACTGTTTCTGGGAATGTAGAAAGGTAGCCAGATTCTGGAACAAGGTCATGGGACTCATTAGAGATGTCACCAAAATACAATTCCCTTGTCATGTTATTCCTATACTGTTTTGCAATTATGATGTATGTGTTCCTCACATGCGAAATGTTCCAAAACTTGATTTATTCCCATTTCTCACCATTATTTTGACTGTGGTGAAAAAAGCCATTTTGAGAAATTGGACAAAACCAATAGCTCCTTATATCTCTGATGTTCGGAATCATCTATTAGACATTCTCTATTTTGATAGACGCTCAGTGTTCCCCAATATTGAGACTGGTATGAAAATCTTTTATAAAAGGTAGAGAATATATATTACTCACCTTGATACCATGCTTCAAACTGATATCATGAGGGTTTTTGAATCCTCAACAGGTTATCGCTGCACATTTTAACTGTTCTGTCTGGTCGGGAGAACATTGTGGTATATTATAGCACACTATTCTTTGTTACTTATTATTTAATGTCTGGGGTATAGGCAGGGCCGTACTGGCCATCTGGCACTTCTGACACATGCCAGAAGGGCCGATGGGCAGGTGGGCCGATCCAGTCCCTCAGAGAGCCGGGAAGGCCGCACGCAGCGCATCCTCCGGCTCTCTGGTTCATCCGCCCCCACTGGTCTCCATGGAAATGGGGGCGTGCCGCGAGTCCACACCTCCATGACTCACGGCACGCCCCGTACATCGTGGCGGCGCACCTCCGTGACGAGCCACGTGCCTTCGGCACCCAGCAAGTATCGCCATGGTAATGGGGGCGTGCCACGAGTCCATGCCTCCATGACTCACAGCACGCCCCCGTACATCATGGTGGCGTGCCCCCGTGATGAGCATACATGCAGTCGGTACACTCGCGAGTGCCCAGGCCGCATTAGAGCCCCAGTCCGTCGCTGGGTATAGGATAGCTTCAATGCCTGATATGATTCTGATAAGGGCTTGGGATCAACCCTTAGGTTATTTCCTGCGTACTATGGGGGTCATTCCGAGTTGATCGCTAGCTGCCGTTGTTCACAGCGCAGCGATCAGGCTAAAAATCGGCATTTCTGTGCATGCGTATGCACCGCAATGCACACGCGCAACGTATGGGTACAAAGGCATTTGTTGTTTTGCACAGGTTCTAGCGAAGTTTTCAGTTGCACTGACGGCCGCAAGAAGATTGACAGGAAGGGGACATTTCTGCTTGTCAACTGACCGTTTTCTGAGAGTGTTTGCAAAAACGCAGGCGTGGCTGGGCGTTCGCTGGGCGGGTGTATGATGTCAAATCCGGACACGAATAGTCTGAAGTGATCGCAAGCGCTGAGTAGGTTCAGAGCTACTCTGAAGCTGCACAAACTGTTTTTGCAGAGCTCGGCTGCACATGCGTTCGTACTTCTGCTAAGCTAAAATACACTCCCCAGTGGGCGGCGGCATAGCGGTTGCACGGCTGCTTAAACTAGCTAGCGAGCGATCAACTCGGAATGACCCCCTGAATTCAGATACCTGTATAACATGTTACATGCGGGACTTTCAGTCTTTTGCAACTTTGCTCTTTACTTGCCTCTGTACACTGATTTGGCATCCAGTCAGCTGGAACCCTCTCCCACCGCCCACCGCCCCCCCATCCCCTTCTCCCCTGTAATACCACTTTGGTTATGTTTGTGTTCTGGTATATTATGGATATACAGTAGTAAATTTTATGTTTGTATACAAGGGGCCTCCTTTAACAGCTTCTGATACTATAAGTAATATTGTGTCAGTAGAGCGGCTCTATATGTTGACTAATACTATCATGACAGGAGCTAGTTGTTGTATGTTATTTTTTTTTTCTTTTATGCTTCCTCAACTTCTGTGTTGTACACGTTGGATGCTACGACTATGGGGGTCATTCCGAGTTGTTCGCTCGCTAGCTACTTTTTGCAGCCGTGCAAACGCATAGTCGCCGCCCACAGGGGAGTGTATTTTCGCTTTGCAAGTGTGCGAACGCCTGTGCAGCCGAGCGGTGCAAAAACATTTTGTGCAGTTTCTGAGTAGGTCTGAACTTACTCAGCCCTTGCGATCACTTCGCTATCTTTGGTCCCGGAATTGACGTCAGACACCCGCCCTGCAAACGCTTGGACACGCCTGCGTTTTCCCAAACACTCCCAGAAAATGGTCAGTTGTCACCTACAAACGCCTTCTTCCTGTCAATCTCCTTGCGATCGGCTGTGCGAATGGATTCTTCGTTAAATCCATCGCCCAGCAACGATTCGCTTTGTACCTATACAACGTGCATGCGCATTGCGGTGCATGCGCAGTAGTAACCTGTTCGCTGCGCAGCGAAAAATGGCAGCAAGCGATCAGCTCGGAATGACCCCCAATTTTGTGATTCTCATGTACTGCTCTATGTACTATGGCCCTTATTCTGAGTTGATTGCTCGCTAGCTACTTTTAGCAGCCGTGCAAACGCCCACGGGGGAGTGTATTTTCGCTTTGCAAGAGTGCGAACGCCTGAGCATCCGTGCGATACAAAAAGATTTTGTGCAGAACAAGACCAGCCCTGTAGTTACTTATCCTGTGCGATGACTCCAGCGACGGAGGTCCCGGAATTGACATCAGACACCTGCCCTGCAAATGCCTGGACATGCCTGCGTTTTTCCAAACACTCCCAGAAAACTGTCAGTTGACACCCATAAACGCCCTCTTTCTGTCAATCTCCGTGCGATCAGCTGTGCGAATGGAATATTTGCTAGATCCAGTGCACAACAACGATGCTCTTTGCACCCGTACGATGCACGTGCGCATTGCAGCGCATTTGCATGCACAGTTTAGCCATTTTTTTTACCTGATCGCTGCGCTGCGAAAAAAAGAGAGAATAAAATTATTTTTTTAAATGAGTTTTACTACCATTATTCAGGTTTGTCTAACTGATTTCAGTTTATCTTGCAAAGTATATTCTCCAAGCATTATGGCATCGCCAATGCTTATTGAATGGAGCTATAATTAGGCCCTGGCAATGCACATGAGATCACCGTGATTATTTCTGCTATAAACAATGATGGCTATGTATTTAATCTGCACTTGGGAACCTTTGTCATCAATAGTGGTGTTTATTTCCCATAAAACTGCTAAGCCACATATTTTTATCCCCGCTTAATCGCTGCTACTTTGGTATGTGGGTTACGATGACATTCATGCAGCTCTGGCCCTAAGACTCTTTTCCTTTGTATTTTGGATACAAGAAGAAGAGGTGAAAAATTCAAGATAGAAAAAAACAAGCAATGATTAAAACAAAAACTGAAAGCACCCAAAAGAGGTGACCCTGAGTCGCTCATTTCAGAGACAAAACAAAGATTGATAACTGGTATGTGCAAAACACCCATACAGCCATTTCTATCCAAGGTCATCATGCGCTGATTTGTTTTCATATTTTTAAATGGAACTATGGGCTAAATTCAGACCTGATCGCTAGCATGCAATTTTTGCACTGCTTGTGATCAGATAGTCACCGCACAGGGGGAGTGTATTTTAGCTGTGTATGTGTATGAATATGAACATATGTGTAGCAGAGCTGTACAAACAGGTTTTATGCAGTCTCTGCGCAGCCCAGGACTTACTCAGTCGCTGCAATCACATCAGCCTGTCCGGGACTGGAACTGAAGTTAGGAACCCTCCCTGCAAACGCATGGACACGCCTGCGTTTTTCCAGACACTCCCTGAAAATGGTCAGTTGACACCCACAAACGCCTTCTTACGATCGCCCGTGCAAACGGATCCATCGCACAAACCCATCGCTGAGCGGCGTTCCGTTTTGTACCCGTGCGACGCACCTGCGCATTGCAGTGCATACGCATGCGCAGTTCGGACCTGACCGGCCGCTGTGCGAAAACGCACAGCAGCGATCAGGTCTGAATTACCCCCTATGTCTTCAGATGTTTGCGGAACTGCACATGGAGAATTGACATGTGCTGTTGTGTAAGGAATACAGTATGACCCAATGGTAAAGAAGTTCATAGCTACAGCATGTGCATTGTGCAATCACTTCTTGTATTTCAATTTTCTATGGTACAATCACATTCGCCCACACACTTTTGATAACTAAATATTATGAAGAAGAACTCAGAATAACTTATGATGGGTTGCCAGAGATGTTCTTCTGTAAGGCAAACTTAGGACCCAGTACCGGAGCAGGATAGCACTGCGCACCCGCGCCAGACCTGCCCCTTGAACACATGACATCATGATGTTACACCAAGGGGCCTCAGGATGTAAAAGCTGTAGCTCTGCAACAGCACGACTGATATACAAAGAAGAAAGACAACTCCTTTTTGTGGGGCACTCTTACTGATAATCTAAAACTTAAGTTTTATTGAAATTGGACTCACATTGACATACTACATAGAACATTTATACAGTTGAAACAATTAATGGTAAGACTAGCTAAGCCTCCAAAATTATCTCCCTATGACATCCTTCTCGCTAATACTATACCGATAATAATATCCTAATTATTCCAAATTGTCCATAATATTAAGTTCTACTGCTATAGATAATAGTTTGTGAGGAAACTATTCTATGGACTACTGCCAGAAGCAAAGTTTCAAACTACAAATGTAGCCAACCATCCTACGTGACATAGGTGATTTGTATCATAGAGTTGATGATAATCCCCAAATATAGCTGGTAATTAAAGCAGTTATCACGGTACACGTATGAATAGACCTATGCTATGGTTGAATTTTATAATCAGTTGATGGTATACACATAATATGCAGGTAAATTTAATAAGACAATTGTGAAAAATTAATTAAAAGGGAAAAGAAAGGAGAAGGGAAGAGTCGGAAGGAAGTCGGGGAGGAATAGGTGACTAAATGCCTGGTTTCTGCTTTTGGAGATCTGCTAAAAAAGCATCGAATCTCCAATGAGAGAACCACCTGGAGCATATGCACCACTCCCAAGACCTGTATCTGCTGTTAACTTTTATTGCCCAATTAAGGGCAAAGTTAATGAGAGTGCAGGGGAGAGGTCCCTAGCCAGTATATGATACCTGTGATGCTGACTACTTAAAGGCCCATTATTGAAATAATAACAATAATGGGCCTTTAAGTAGTCAGCATCACAGGTATCATATACTGGCTAGGGACCTCTCCCCTGCACTCTCATTAACTTTGCCCTTAATTGGGCAATAAAAGTTAACAGCAGATACAGGTCTTGGGAGTGGTGCATATGCTCCAGGTGGTTCTCTCATTGGAGATTCAATGCTTTTTTAGCAGATCTCCAAAAGCAGAAACCAGGCATTTAGTCACCTATTCCTCCCCGACTTCCTTCCGACTCTTCCCTTCTCCTTTCTTTTCCCTTTTAATTAATTTTTCACAATTGTCTTATTAAATTTACCTGCATATTATGTGTATACCATCAACTGATTATAAAATTCAACCATAGCATAGGTCTATTCATACGTGTACCGTGATAACTGCTTTAATTACCAGCTATATTTGGGGATTATCATCAACTCTATGATACAAATCACCTATGTCACGTAGGATGGTTGGCTACATTTGTAGTTTGAAACTTTGCTTCTGGCAGTAGTCCATAGAATAGTTTCCTCACAAACTATTATCTATAGCAGTAGAACTTAATATTATGGACAATTTGGAATAATTAGGATATTATTATCGGTATAGCGAGAAGGATGTCATAGGGAGATAATTTTGGAGGCTTAGCTAATCTTACCATTAATTGTTTCAACTGTATAAATGTTCTATGTAGTATGTCAATGTGAGTCCAATTTCAATAAAAGTTAAGTTTTAGATTATCAGTAAGAGTGCCCCACAAAAAGGAGTTGTCTTTCTTCTTTGTATATCAGTCGATTTGTTCTATACAACTCAAGGGAGCACCGCCGGCTTTCTATTTGACAATTTAGATTTCTATTCCTCCCATAAGTAGTGGGTATCACTGTGTTATAAGATACTGTTATTCCTGTATTCCGGCTCATATACACACTATACCTATATAAGGGTAGCTCAGTGCGCCATTTCCCCCACAACAAATCTAGTCTCGCTCTGCAACAGCAGTAATGGTACCACTCTAGGCACACAGTAAGCCAAATGCAGTGGTCCTGGGGTAACGACGGTGTTGCCCCCATGGCACTGTGCCCTGGGCAAAGTCACTGCTCGCACACCCCTAGTTACGGCCAAGCCACTGACACCTATCTGCTCATAACGGATGGCTTTCTAGCATGCACACAGCCAGATAGACATCTATCAATCCAGCCGGGATGCAGTCAATTTACCTACAATCAAAATCCCGACGGTCAAAATTCCGACAACCATTGACCGATGGTCAAAATACCGACAAGGTCAAAATACCGACATGGTCAAAATACCGATATTTAAAAAACTGACAAGTACAAAATACCGACATTTAAAATGTCGACAGGTCAAAAAGTCGACATTAGTTTTCCATGAGGTTTTCATTGAAACCGACTTGTTCATACTTTACCATCCCAGTGGACCTGGAGGGGGAATATAATAGTGTGCCCGAAGCATGGCGAGCGCAGCGAACCATGCGAGGCAACGCGGTACACTTATACGGGTTCCATGTCGACATACACACCAAAAAAACAATGAAAAACTTGTGTCGACTGTTCCCCCTGTCGACATTTTAAATATCTGTATTTTGACCATGTTGATATTTTAAATGTCGGTATTTTGACCTTGTCGGTATTTTGACCATCGGTCAATTGTTGTCGGTATTTTGACTGTATTTTGATTGTAGGTATTTCATACTGATCCCATTCAGCCTGCATTCTGCTGCTCTACGTGTATAAGCACTAATAGGGGTACGTTACCAAAAGTAAGTGACTATTGATATGTCTTAAAATAAAAGTAAATAATAAAAAAAAACTTCAATTTGTTGCTTAGCTACAAGAACCCAGATGACTATGCAACAGTCTAAGTATCAGTAATTCTAACTTGACCATATGAAGCTGTATACATCCAATTACGACCTAGTAAGTATTCTAATATTGGGGGTCATTCCGAGTTGTTCGCTCGGTAAAAATCTTCGCATCGCAGCGATTTTCCGCTTAATGCGCATGCGCAATGTCCGCACTGCGACTGCGCCAAGTAAATTTGCTATGCAGTTAGGAATTTTACTCACGGCTTTTTCTTCGTTCTGGCGATCGTAATGTGATTGACAGGAAATGGGTGTTACTGGGCGGAAACAGGCCGTTTTATGGGCGTGTGGGAAAAAACGCTACCGTTTCCGGAAAAAACGCAGGAGTGGCCGGAGAAACGGAGGAGTGTCTGGGCGAATGCTGGGTGTGTTTGTGACGTCAAACCAGGAACGACAAGCACTGAAATGATCGCAGATGCCGAGTAAGTCTGGAGCTACTCAGAAACTGCTACGAGGTGTGTAATCGCAATATTGCGAATACTTCATTCGCAATTTTAAGATGCTAAGATTCACTCCCAGTAGGCGGCGGCTTAGCATGAGCAAATCTGCTAAAATCCGCTTGCGAGCGAACAACTCGGAATGACCCCCATTATCCGCAATGTTGTCTGATTATAGATCAATAATAAATATTAACCAATAGGATCTTAGAATGGATTAGTTTGAACTATTTCCTAGGTTTTGGTGACTAATCACATCCTTAACACTAGACATCTAAAGTATTTCAATTGATTACCATTAACAAACTATTAATGTAATATTGTGTTGGAATCACTGTATCAGATCATGTGAACTTCAGCCTGACCAGAGATAACTGCTAACAAGCAGGTTGATATTTGAAACTTTAGTAAAATGTCATTCCTGTTTCGTGCATTGAGACACCCTTTTCTTTTGATTTTTCCCACATGTAAGATACCCCTGAAGAAGTCGCCAAAGACGAAACGCGTTGGAAGAAAACTTAAACAAAACTACCTGATAGCAGGCTTACCTGGTTCTATATTGACACATAATGGTGTCTTAATTAGTTCTACCACCCACTTTTAAGCACTGATGCACAACGCAGGGTCGAAGATGCAGGGACAGAAATTCTACTGTAGAATTTTCAATCCCGGTCGGATCCTACTGTCATGCATTGGAGCAGTTCTTACTGTAGGTATGGGTTTCCCCCACCCTCTGCAGCTACAGAGAGAATCAGTCTTCATCAATATGTTCAGTTTGGCATAGAATCTTATTAAATAAGATGCAATCTAATATGCTCCTACACAGAGGCGGATTTACCGCTTAGGGCTCGACAGGTCCCAAGGGGACCGTAAATCCCTTCCGCGGCATCCCGCGGAGATCCGCTGCTCACTCGGAGTCGCAGAGGGTGCTCCGGCCAAGATAGAGTCGGCAGCGCTGTATCACTGCTGCCTGCAGCCTACATGGCTCCTCCTTGTGTGTTTGTGCATGTGAAATGAGCGGCAGAGCGTCATGCCGCTCATTACAATGTGTACAAACTGTGCTGGGGCACAGGGCTGGATTATAGGTGGGGCCCCCACAAAGCCACCACAAATACTATATTAACGGAGGGTAGGACAGCATTTTGCTGCCTGTGCTCCATCCTCCACTTAATGTTCTCAGCGGCTCACTCACTGTCAGTCCCAACAGTCCCCGCCCCCTCACCAGCAGCTGCGACAGCGGCCAGTCAAGGAATGCAGAGGACACTGGTCCACAGCACACCGCACCTCCCGGCGCTCTCAGGCTGCTGGAGTGGGGAATCTGCGCTATTGGCCACAAGATGGGTGTCCTTTAGAGTAAGGCTGTCTATGATCCCTGCCCCAAACCCCCTTCTCTGTGATCCCTGCCCCAAACCCCCTTCTCTGTGCTGTCCCAACCACCTTCTCTGTGATCCCTGCCCGAAACCCCTTCTCTGTGCTGTTCCAAACCCCCTTCTTGGTGATCCCTGCCCCAAACCCCCTAATCTGTGCTGTCCCAAACCCCCTTCTCAGTGATCCCTGCCCCAAACCCCCTTCTCTGTGCTGTCCCAAACTCCCTTCTCAGTGATCCCTGCCCCAAATCCCCTTCTCTGTGCTGTCCCAAACCACCTTCTCTGTGATTCCTACCCCAAACCCCCTTCTCTGTGCTGTCCCTTACCCCCTTCTCTGTGATCCATGCCCCAAACCCCCTTCCTGTGCTGTCCCAAACCCCCTTCTCTGTGATCCCTACCCCAAACCCCCTTCTCTGTGCTGTCCCTAACCCCCTTCTCTGTGATCCATGCCCCAAACCCCCTTCCTGTGCTGTCCCAAACCCGCTTCTCTGTGATCCCTACCGCAAACCACCTTCTCTGTGCTGTCCCAAACCCCCTTTACTATGATCCCTACCCCAAACCTCCTTCTCTGTGATCTATGCCCCAAACCCCCTTCGCTGTGCTGTCCCAAACCTCCTTTACGTGATCCCTACCCCAAACCTCCTTCTCTGTGATCCCTGCCCCAAACCCCCTTCTCTGTGCTGTCCCAAACCCCCTTCTCTGTGATCCCTACCCCAAACCTCCTTCTCTGTGATCCCTGCCCCAAACCCCCTTCTCGGTGCTGTCCCAAACCCCGTTCTCTATGATCCCTACCCCAAACCCCCTTCTCTGTGATCTCTACCCCAAACCACCTTCTCTGTGCTGTCCCAAACCCCCTTTACTGTGATCCCTACCCCAAACCTCCTTCTCTGTGATCCCTGCCCCAAACCCCCTTCTCTGTGCTGTCCCAAACCCCCTTCTCTGTGATCCCTGCCCCAAACCCCTTTCTCTGTGATCCCTGCCCCAAACCCCCTTCTCTGTGCTGTCTCAAACCCCCTTTACTGTAATCCCTACCCCAAACCCCCTTCTCTGTGATCCCTGCCCCAAACCCCATTCTCTGTGCTCTCCCAAACACCCACTTTCTGATCCCTGCCCCCCTACCCCCTTCTCTCTCTATTAAAGTAAATAAATTTATTTATTCCACAGTCTTTATGTATATATATATATATATATATATATATATATAGTCCTTTTTGGTCGGCACTACCACTCACAGACGTATGGCCCAGGTGCTCCCCCAGGTAGCAAACCACAAATTGAGATCAATAAACGGGTGGCACTCACGGGTCTTCTCAGTAAAAGATAATCATGTCATGTCAGATGACATGACTATCTTTTACTGAGAAGACCCGTGAGTGCCACTCATTTATTTCTCTCTCTCTCTCTCTCTCTCTCTCTCTCTCTCTCTCTTTATATATATATATATATATATATACACTGCTCAAAAAAATAAAGGGAACACTTAAACAACACAATGTAACTCCAAGTCAATCACACTTTTGTGAAATCAAACTGTCCACTTAGGAAGCAACACTGATTGACAATCAATTTCACATGCTGTTGTGCAAATGGAATAGACAACAGGTGGGAATTATAGGCAATTAGCAAGACACCCCCAATAAAGGAGTTGTTCTGCAGGTGGTGACCACAGACCACTTCTCAGCTCCTATGCTTTCTGGCTGATGTTTTGGTCACTTTTGAAAGGTGGCGGTGCTTTCACTCTAGTGGTAGCATGAGACAGAGTCTACAACCCACACAAGTGGCTCAGGTAGTGCAGCTCATCCAGGATGGCACATCAATGCGAGCTGTGGCAAGAAGGTTTGGTGTGTTTGTCAGCGTAGTGTCCAGAACATGGAGGCGCTACCAGGAGACAGGCCAGTACATCAGGAAACGTGGAGGAGGCCGTAGGAGGGCAACAACCCAGCAGCAGGACCGCTACCTCCGCCTTTGTGCAAGGAGGAACAGGAGGAGCACTGCCAGAGCCCTGCAAAATGACTGCAAATGTGCATGTGTCTACTCAAACGATCAGAAACAGACTCCATGAGGGTGGTATCAGGGCCCGACGTCCACAGGTGGGGGTTGTGCTTACAGCCCAACACCATGCAGGACATTTGGCATTTGCCAGAGAACACCAAGATTGGCAAATTCGCCACTGGCGCCCTGTGCTCTTCCAGATGAAAGCAGGTTCTCACTGAGCACATGTGACAGACGTGACAGAGTCTGGAGACGTCAAGGAGAACGTTCTGCTGCCTGCAACATCCTCCAGCATGACCGGTTTGGCAGTGGGTCAGTAATGGTGCAGGGTGGCATTTCTTTGGGGGGCCGCACAGCCCTCCATGTGCTCGCCAGAGGTAGCCTGACTGCCATTAGGTACCGAGATGAGATCCTCAGACCCCTTGTGAGACCATATGCTGGTGCGGTTGGCCCTGGGTTCCTCCTATTGCAAGACAATGCTAGACCTCATGTGGCTGGAGTGTGTGTCGGCAGTTCCTGCAAGATGAAGGCATTACTCGGACAATTCAAAAACCATCCATTTCACCTACAAATGCTTGTATCTGCATTATTGTAATTGTGTTTTTTGAAGCACAGCTGCACCAATGCAATTTTACCTGCAAACACTTAAAACATCTAACATAATTACCATCGCTTCTTAAACCTCTCACAATCCTTTCATTTCTTACACTCCAAATACATTTCCTGCACCCACTTTATCTACGCTTTTGACTCATTCCATACTAAATCTACACCCATTGAGACTACACTGCTTTTCTCACCTGCATTTCTGCAAGTCTTCTGCTCGGATTCCCTTACAGCCTCCACTCCTACTTCCACTTTCCCTCAACCTATTTACCTACTTAACACTATGTCAGGGCTTTCTTATACTCCCCACATCACTCAGTGTCTACCTAATAATGTATCTTTATCCTTCCCCCCTAGTCTCCTACACCACTTCCTCTCTCCCCTCCTCTGTCTCCCCTCCATCCCTGTTTCCTTCCCCCTCCTTTCCTGTTACCCCACTTTCATTCACCTCTGCCCCATGGTCCTGCTACCCCACAACTCAGCCCAGCTCCCTCTCTCCCTTCCCTGTCACCTGCCCATATCCCCATCCACATCACACTGACCTCCCTCCCTGCCCACCTCCTGCAGTTTCCCCTCCTAGCTCAGGCACCCGCACCATCACTACTCTCTCATCATCCCTGCCCTCAAAGTTAATCTCACCTCATCGCTACAGCAACCCTGATAATCTCATTCACATCTCTCCCACAAACTCATACCCCCTATCCTGTGCCCTCTGGAATGCCAGATCAGTTTGTAACAAACTGGTCCCCACTCATGACCTTTTCATTTCCAACTCCCTACACCTGCTAGCCATTACTGAAACTTGGATTACGCCCTCTGACACTACTTCTCCTGCTGCTCTCTCTGTTGGGGGCCTCACATTCACACACACACCCCGACCTGGGGGTCGCCATGGGGGTGGTGTTGGGGTCCTTTTACCTTCTAGTTAGTCCTACCAACTCATACCACCAGAACCATCCCATACATTCTCTACATTTGAGGTCCATGCCATACGCCTCTTCCAACCAGTACATCTTAGAGTAGCTGTCATTTACCGCCCCCCTGGCACTGCTTCCAAATTCATCGACAACTTTGCTTCCTGGCTTCCTCACTTCCTCTCTTCTGACATTCCCTCCATTATCCTAGGCGATTTCAACATCCCTATTGACATCCCCACACAATCCCCTGCCTCTAAACTCCTTAACCTCACCTCTTCACTTGGTCTCTCCTAGTGGACCTCCTTACCCTCCCATGTGAATGGGAGCTCACTGGATCTGGTCTTAACTCACCGCTGTGATATTTCTGATTTTTCAAACTCCCCATTTCCCCTCTCTGACCACCACCTGCTCTCCTTTAACCTATCTCTCTCGACTTCCCCATCTCTACCTCCTAAGGCTACCATCACTTAGCGTAACATTGAAGCTATTGACACCACACTCCTTTCCTCCCTGTTTGACTCACTTCTCTCTCCTATTCTCTCTCACTCATGCCCTGAACAAGCCACTTCCACATACAATGCATCCCTTACTTCTGCTTGACTCTGTTGCTACACCTACCATTATTCACCCTCACAAATTAACACCTCAACCCTGGCACACCAAATGCACCAGATATCTGCAAAAATGCTCACGTACTGCTGAGCGACACTGGAGGAAATCACGCTCTAAGGCAGACTTTCTCCATTTCAAACTTATGCTCTCATCCTTCAGTGCTGCCCTTTCTCTTGGTAAACAGTCATACTTCAAGAACCTCATCTCCTCCCAATCTTCCAACCCCCGGTGCCTATTTGCCACTCTCAACTCACTCCTCTGCCCACCTCCACCTCGTCTCCCTTCCTCACTCTCTGCTCTTGATGTTGCCATGTACTTCACATCCAAAATTGACTCCATACGTCAGGAAATCACATCACACCAGACCATCAGTAACCAGCCTTCTCCCATCCCTTACCAACCCTCCCCATCCCTCGCACCAACTCTGACATCTTTCTCCCATGCATCTGGAGAGGAAGTCATGGCCCTCATTCGTTCCTGTCCCCTCACCACCTCCCCACTTGACCCTATCCCCTCTCGCCTCCTCTGCTACCTCTCTCCTTCTGCTTGTTCCCATCTTTCCCACCTTCTCAATCTCTCCCTCTCATCAGGCACTGTCCCCTCTGCCTTCAAGCATGCACCCATCTCTCCTATTCTTAAAAAACCTACCCTTGATCCAAACACTCTCTCCAACTACCGACCCATCTCTCTCCTCCCTTTTGCCTCCAAACTCCTTGAGCTTATTGTCTACAACCGCCTTACTTCCTTTCTTTCCTCATCCTCACTGCTTGACCCATTCCAGTCTGGCTTCCGTCCTCTCCACTCCACTGAAACTGCCCTTACAAAAGTATGCAATGACCTCCATGTTGCTAAATCTAAGGGACACTACTCTCTACTTATTCTACTTGATCTCTCTGCTGCTTTTGACACTGTGGACCATCCTCTCCTACTGCAAATCCTTCACTCCATTGGTCTGCGTGACACTGCCCTCTCTTGGCTGTCTTCCTACCTTTCTGACCGTTCATTCTCTGTCTCCTCTCATTACTCCACCTCCCCCTCACTTCCACTAACTGTAGGGGTACCCCAAGGTTCTGTCCTTGGTCCTCTTCTCTTCTCTCTCTATATGTCCTCACTAGGTAAGCTCATTAGTTCTTTTGGTTTCCAATATCATCTCTATGCTGATGACACTCAAATCTATCTTTCCTCTCCAGACCTCTCCCCTGCTCTCCTCACTCGTATCTCCAACTGTCTCTCTGCTACCTCTTCCTGGATGTCCCAGCGCTTTCTTAAACGTAACATGTCTAAGACCGAGCTGATCATCTTCCATCCCTCCCGCATAACCTCACCTCCTACAATCTCATTATCTATTGATGGCACTACTATCTCCTCTAGCCCCCAAGTGTGCTGTCTTGGAGTAATCCTTGACTCCTCCCTCTCCTTCAAACCACACATTCAGCACCTCTCACAAACCTGCAGTTTTCATCTAAAAAATATTTCCAGGATCAGACCCTTTCTGACCCAGGATGCTACTAAGACTCTTATCCACACACTGGTCATCTCCAGACTGGACTACTGTAATCTCCTCCTGACTGGCATTCCTGACAAATACCTCTCTCCACTCCAATCTATCCTCAATGCTGATGCCCGGCTCATTTTCCTCACCAAACGCACTACGTCCACCTCTCCTCTCTTACTAGACTTTCATTGGCTCCCCTTCCCTTTCAGAATCCATTTCAAGCTTCTCACACTTGCTTACAAAGCCCTCACCCACTCCTCTCCCATCTACATCTCTGACCTTATCTCCCTTTACACTCCCACACGTCCACTTCGCTCTGCTAACGCACGCCAACTCTCCTGCCTATGGATTACTTCCTCCCACTCCTACCTCCAAGATTTTTCACGTGCTGCACCACTTATCTGGAATTCCCTACCTCTCCCCCTCAGACTCTCCACCTCTCTACAAAACTTCAAACGGGCTTTTAAGACCCACTCCTTCACCAAACCCAGCCAAATCTCATCCTAAACCTCTGTTCCATGCTCTCTGTGTATCCCATCTGTCTCACCCGTCTGTCTACCCCTCCCCTTTAGAATGTAAGCTCTCATGAGCAGGGCCCTCTTCCCTCATGTGCTTATCCTTTTCTTACTCTAATAATATTCAACTGCACCAAATCCAGCAGTCTTCTGCCACCTGATACTTATTCCAGTGTCCTCTGCTGATGTAGCTATGTTTATTTACCCTGTACTTATCCTATATTGTTGTCAACTGTCAGTTTCTGTTTTCCTGCTTGATTATTTGTTTATGTGCTCTGTAATTGGGCGCCGCGGAACCCTTGTGGCGCCATATAAATAAAGGATAATAATAATAATAATAAGATTTTACTTACCGATAAATCTATTTCTCGTAGTCCGTAGTGGATGCTGGGGACTCCGTCAGGACCATGGGGAATAGCGGGCTCCGCAGGAGACAGGGCACATCTAAAAAGCTCTTTAGGTCACATGGTGTGTACTGGCTCCTCCCCCCATGACCCTCCTCCAGGCCTCAGTTAGGTACTGTGCCCGGACGAGCGTACACAATAAGGAAGGATCTTGAATCCCGGGTAAGACTCATACCAGCCACACCAATCACACCGTACAACTTGTGATCTGAACCCAGTTAACAGTATGATAACAAAACGAAGTAGCCTCTAAGAAGATGGCTCACAACAATAGTAATAACCCGATTTTTTTGTAACAATAACTATGTACAAACATTGCAGACAATCCGCACTTGGGATGGGCGCCCAGCATCCACTACGGACTACGAGAAATAGATTTATCGGTAAGTAAAATCTTATTTTCTCTAACGTCCTAGTGGATGCTGGGGACTCCGTCAGGACCATGGGGATTATACCAAAGCTCCCAAACGGGCGGGAGAGTGCGGATGACTCTGCAGCACCGAATGAGAGAACTCCAGGTCCTCTTTAGCCAGAGTATCAAATTTGTAAAATTTTACAAACGTGTTCTCCCCTGACCACGTAACTGCTCGACAAAGTTATAATGCCGAGACTCCTCGGGCAGCCGCCCAGGATGAATGCCACCTTCCTTGTGGAATGGGCATCTACATATTTCGACTGTGACAGGCCTGCCACAGAATGTGCAAGCTGAATTGTACTACAAATCCAGCGTGCAATAGACTGCTTAGAAGCAGACGCACCCAGCTTGTTGGGTGCATACAATATAAACAGCAAGTCAGACTTTCTGACTCCAGCCGTCCTAACTATATATATATATATATATATATTTATCTTTAGGGCCCTGACAACGTCTAGTAACTTGGAGTCCTCCAAGTCCCCAGTAGCCTCAGGCACCACAATAGGTTGTTTCAGGTGAAAACGCTGACACCCCTTTAGGAAGAAACTGGAGACGAGTCCCAGTTCTGCCCTGTTCAAATGGAAAATTTTAATATGGGCTTTTGTAAGACAAAGCCGCCCATTCTGACAATCGCCTGGCCGAGGCCAGGGCTAACAACATGGTCACTTTCCATGTGAGATATTGGTCAACAGCATGGTCACTTTCCATGTGAGATATTTCAAATCCACAGATTTGAGCGGTTCAAACCAATATGATTTTAAGGAATCCCAACACTATGTTGAGATCTCACGGTGCCCCTAGAGGCACAAAAAAAAACTGTATATGCAATACACCCTTTACAATCTGGACTTCAGGAACTGAAGTCAATTTTTTCTGGAAGAAAATCTACAGGGCCGAAATTTAAATCTTAATGAACCCCAATTTGAGGCTCAAAACACTCCTGTTTTCAGGAAGTGCAGAAATCGACCTAGTTGAATTTCCTTCGTGGAGCCTTCCTGGCCTTACCCACGCAACATATTTTCACCACATGTGGTGATGACGTTGTGCGGTCACCTCCTTCCTGGCTTTAACCAAGGTAGGTATGACCTCTTATGGAATGCCTTTTCCCTTCAGGATCCGGCATTCAACCGCCATGCCGTCACACGCAGCCGCGGTAAATCTTGGAATATACATGGTACTTGCTGAAGCAAGTCCCTTCTTAGCTCCCCAGGCCCTTAGTCCTCTGTGAGCATCTCTTGAAGTTCCGGGTACCAAGTCCCTCTTGGCCAATCCGGAGCCACTAGTATAGTTCATACTCCTCTATGTCTTATAATTCTCAATACCTTGGTTATGAGAAACAGAGGAGGGAACACATACACTGACTGGTACACCCACGGTGTTACCAGAACATCCACAGCTACCGCCTGAAGGTCTCAAGACCTGGCGGAATACCTGTCCCGTTTTTTGTTCGGGCGGGACGCCATCATGTCCACCTTTGGTCTTTGCCAACGGTCCACAATCATGCTGAAAAACTTCCCTATGAAGTTTCCACTCTCCCGGGTGGAGGTCATGCCTGCTGAGGAAGTCTGCTTCCCAGTCGTCCACTCCCGGAAAGAACACTGCTGACAGTGCTATCACATGATTTTCCGCCTAGCGAAAAATCCTTGCAGTTTTGACACTGCCCTCCTGCTTCTTGTGCCGCCCTTTCTGTTTACGTGGGCGACTGCCGTGATGTTATCCCACTGGATCAATACCGGCTGACCTTGAAGCAGAGGTCTTGCTAAGTTTGGAGCATTATATATTTGCTCTAAGCTTATTTATGCGGAGAGAATTCTCCAGACTTAATCACACTTCCCTGGAAATTTTTTTTTTTTCCCTGTGTGACTGTTCCCCAGCCTCTCAGGCTGGCCTCCGTGGTCACCGGCATCCAATCCTGAATGCCGAATCTGCGGCCCTCTAGAAGATGAGCACTCTGTAATCACCACAGGAGAGACACCCTTGTCCTTGGATATAGGGTTATCCGCTGATGCATCTGAGGATGCGATCCGGACCATTTGTCCAGCAGATCCCATTGAAGAGTTCTTGCGGGAAATCTGCCGAATGGAATTGCTTCGTAATAAGCCACCATTTTTACCAGGACTCTTGTGCAATGATGCACTGACACTTTTCCTGGTTTTAGGAGGATCCCGATTATCTCGGATAACTCCCTGGCTTTCTCCACTGGGAGAAACACGTTTTTCTGGACTGTGTCCAGAATCATCCCTAGGAACAGTAGACGTGTCGTCGGAAAAAGCTGCGATTTTGGAATATTTAGAATCCACTCGTGCTGTCGTAGCACTACTTAAGATAGTGCTACTCCGACCTCCAACTGTTCTCTGGACCTTGCCCTTATCAGGAAAGCGTCCATGTTTCTTTTAAGAAAATTCATCATTCCGGCCATTACCTTGGTAAAGACCCGGGGCGCCGTGGACAATCCAAACGGCAGCGTCTGAACTGATAGTGACAGTTCTGTACCAGGAACCTGAAGTACCCTTGGTGAGAAGGGCAAATTTGGACCTGTAGGTAAGCGTCCCTGATATCCAGTGACATCATATCGTCCCCTTCTTCCTGGTTCGCTATCACTGCTCCGAGTGACTCCATCTTGATTTGAACGCTTGTATGTAAGTGTTCAAATATTTCAGATCTCACCGAGCCGGTTGGCTTCAGTACCACAATATAGTGTGGAATACTACCCCCTTCTGTAAAAGGGGTACTTTGATTATCACCTGCTGGGAATACAGCCTGTGAATTGTGTGAGGGGGAGACGTCTCGAATTTCTAATGTACACCTGGGATACTACATGTAGGATCCCGGAGTTCCTTTGCGAGTGAGCCCACTGCGTGCTGAAACTCTTGAGATGACCCCCTACCGCACCTGAGTCCGCTTGTACGGCCCCAGAGTTATGCTGCGGACTTGGCAGAAGCTGTGAGGGGCTTCTGTTCCTGGGAATGGGCTGCTTGCTGCAGTCTTCCTCCCTTTCCTCTACCCCTGGGCAGATATGACTGGCCTTTGCCCGCCTGCCCGTATGGGGACGAAAGGACTGAGACTGAAAGACTGTGTCCTTTCTTGCCGATATGTGACTCGGGGTAACAAAAGGTGGATTTTTCAGCTGTTGCCATGGCCACCAGGTCCAATGGACCGCCCCTTTATACGGCAATACTTCCATATGCCGTCTGTAATCTGCCTCACCTGACCACTGTCGTGTCTTCGTCTGGCAGATATGTACATCACATTTACTCTTGATGCCAGAATACAATATATGCCTCTGCGCATCACGCATATATAGAAATGCATCCTTAAAATGCTCTATAGTAAATAAAATCTTGTCCCTGTCAAGGGTATCAAAATTTTCAGTCAGGAAATCCGACCAAGCCCCCTCAGCGCTGCACATCCATGCTGAGGCGATTGCTGGTCGTAGTATAACACCAGTATGTGTGTATATACTGTTATGATATTTTCCAGCATCCTATCAGCTGGCTCCTTGAGGCGGCCGTATCTGGAGACGGTAACGCCATGTTTTTACAAGCGTGTGAGCGCCTTATCCACCCTAAGGTGTGTTTTCCAACTCGCCCTTACTTCTGGCGGGAAAGGGTATACCGCCCATAACTTTCTATCGGAGGAACCCCACGTATCATCACACACTTCATTTAATTTATCTGATTCAGGCAAAACTACAAGTAGTTTATTCCCACCCTACAAAATACCCTTATTTGTGGTACTTGTGGTATCAGAAATATGTAACACCTCCTTCATTGCCCTTAACATGTAACTTGTGGCCCTAAAGGAAAAATACGTTTGTTTCTTCACCGTCGACACTGGGGTCAGTGTCCGTGTCAGTGTCTGTCGACCGACTGAGGTAAATGGGCGTTTTTACAAGCCCCTGACGGTGTCTGAGACGCCTGGACCAATACTAATTTGTCCGCCGGCTGTCTCATGTCGTCAACCGGCTTGCAGCGTGTTGACATTATCACGTAATTCCATAAGTAAGCCATCCATTCATGTGTCGACTCCCTAGAGAGTGACATCACTATTACAGGCAATTTGCTCCGTCTCCTCACCAACATTTTCCTCATACATGTCGACACACACGTACCGACCTACAGCACACACACAGGGAATGCTCTGATAGAGGACAGGACCCACTAGCCCTTTGGGGAGACAGAGGGAGAGTTTGCCAGCACACACCAAAATGCTATAATTATACAGGGACAACCTTTATATAAGTGTTCCTCCCTTATAGCATTTAATATATATTTATATCGCCAAACATTGCCCCCCCTCTCTGTTTTAACCCTGTTTCTGTAGTGCAGTGCAGGGGAGAGCATGGGAGCCTTCCCCTCAGCCTTTCTGTGAGGGAAAATGGCGCCTGTGTGCTGAGGAGAATAAGCTCCGCCCCTTTCTCGGCGGGCTTTTCCTCCCGGTTTTTTAATACTGGCCTGGGTTAAAATACATACATATAGCCTTAATGGCTATATGTGGTGTATTTCTTTTGCCAAATTAGGTATTTATATTGCTGCCCAGGGCGCCCCCAGCAGCGCCCTGCACCCTCCGTGACCGTGTCAGTGAGCCTGTGAGACAACAATGGCGCACAGCTGCAGTGCTGTGCGCTACCTCTATGAAGACTGAGAAGCCTTCTGCCGCCTGTCACCGGACCTCCGTCTCCGCCGTCTTCAGCGTCTGTAAGGGGGATCGGCGGCGCGGCTCCGGGACGAACCCCAGGCTGACCTGTGTTCCGACTCCCTCTGGAGCTCAGTGTCCAGTAGCCTAAGACTTCAATCCTCCTGCACGCAGGTGAGTTGCAAGTCTCTCCCCTAAGTCCCACGTTGCAGTGATCCTGTCGCCAGCAGGAATCACTGATTAGTTTAAACCTAAAAAAGACTTTTCTAAACAGCTCTATAAGAGAGCCATCCAGGTTGCACCCTACTCGGCCGGGCACAGAAACCTAACTGAGGCCTGGAGGAGGGTCATGGGGGGAGGAGCCAGTACACACCATGTGACCTAAAGAGCTTTTTAGATGTGCCCTGTCTCCTGCGGAGCCCGCTATTCCCCATGGTCCTGACGGAGTCCCCAGCATCCACTAGGACGTTAGAGAAAATAATAATAATTGATGCTATAGACTGGCCCGCCCGTTCCCCAGACCTGAATCCAATTGAGCACATCTGGGACATCATGTCTCGCTCCATCCTCCAATGCCACATTGCACCACAGACTGTCCAGGAGTTGGTGGATGCTTTAGTCCAGGTATGGGAGGGGATCCCTCAGGAGACCATCCGCCAGCTCAACACGAGCATGCCCAGGCGTTGTAGGGAGGTCATACAGGCACGTGGAGGCCACACACACTACTGAGCCTCATTTTGACTTGTTTTAAGGACATTACATCAAAGTTGGATCAGCCTGTAGTGTGTTTTTCCACTTTAATTTTGAGTGTGACTCCAAATCCAGACCTCCATGGGTTAATAAATTTGATTTCCATTGATAATTTTTGTGTGATTTTGTTGTCAGCACATTCAACTATGTAAAGAACAAAGTATTTAATAAGAATATTTCATTCATTCATTATAGGATGTTATTTTAGTGTTCCCTTTATTTTTTTGAGCAGTGTATATATATATATATATATATATATATACCATGTGGTATAATGTGAATTTCGTCTCATACTGTGTGCTATAATGTGAATTTCGGCTCATACCGTGTGGCATAATATGAATTTAGGCTCATACCGCGTGGTATAATGTGAATTTCAGTTCATACTGTGTACTATAATGTGTTTTTCAGCTCATTCTGTGTGCTATAATGTGAATTTTTGCTCATACCGTGTCCTATAATGTGAGTTTCGGCTCATACCGTGTGCTATAATGTGAATTCCGGCTCATACTGTGTGCTATAATGTGAATTTTGGCTCATACCGTGTGCTATAATGTGAATTTCGGCTCATACCGTGTGCTATAATGTGAATTTCGTCTCATACCGTGTGGTATAATGTGAATTTCGCCTCATACCATGTGCTATAATGTGAATTTTGGCTCATACTGTGTGCTATAATGTGAATTTCGGCTTATTCAGTGTGCTATAATGTGAATTTCAGCTCATACTGTGTGCTATAATGTGAGTTTTGGCTCATATCGTGTGCTATAATGTGAATTTCAGCTCATACTGTGCGCTATAATGTGAATTTTGGCTCATACTGTGTGGTATAATATGAATTTCGGCTCATACTGTGTGCTATAATGTGAATTTCGGCTCACACTGTGTGCTATAATGTGAATTTTGGCTCATACCTTGTGGCATAATATGAATTTCGGTACATACTGTGTGCTATAATGTGAATTTTGACTCATACCGTGTGGTATAATGTGAATTACGACTCATACTGTGTGCTATAATGTGAATTTCGGCTCATACTGTGTGGTATAATGTGAACGGGGCACCAATACTAGATAGTATAAGGGGTTCTACTATTGTGATGCATAATGTGTATAAGGGTTATATGGTGTGGTAAACTACATTGAAGGACACACCCCCTTTTTATTAACCACATCCCTTTTCCGGAGTGGCGCACGCATAATTACCGCCTTCACTTTTCCATGCCCCCACTTCAAAATTTCTACTTCGACCACTGTATATAATATTATAATTAAGGAGTAGTATGGTGTGGCATAATGTATATAGGCTGTCAGTGCTATGGATTATTTGTGGGATGGGGCCCTAAAATGGTGTCTTGCTTAGGGCCCCATGAGATCTAAATTTGCATCTGCTCCTACAGTGCAGCCTCCTCCTATTCTATGTCTAATAGATGAAAGATTGTATTTTTTTTTAAATGTCCTGTATATACAGTACCCTGCAAGTTTTACTAAAATGTGTCCACTAAAATAGTACTGTGCTCACCGTGATGTCTATAGACAAAACGTGAAACCATCTAGACTGAGAATAGAACATGAGAGCTCTAGCTATAGTAAGTAACTGCAAGTTTGTTGAGAAAAAAAGGTTATTATGCAATATGTTTTATTTATTGAAACCATAATGCAACATGCATGCTATGCTGGAAAGCACAGATGTTGCAGAGTGGTGTGACTGTCAACATGGAGCCTGCTTGTCAGCTGGCTCAGGAGCTAGAGCACCTGCAGTGAAGCCCTGTCTGCTTAGAAGAGCAAAGTGCTAAGGGAGGCTGAAAATGCATAACCATCATGCTTGGGGCCTGGTGAGTGCATGGTGTGTGTTTGCTAGTACCTTATTGCCACACTGCACAGTTATAAAGCAATAGAGATGTGCAAATCAGTGTCCAAATAAAGTGTACCTGTGCAATTTGTTTAAAAAAATATAACACTAACTATGCTGCATGCTTGCCTACCTGACCCTCTCCATGAGGGAGAAAATGCTCTGCTCCTGGACTTTCCTGGTAATGTATGATTGCCATCACTTGTGGTGAGCTAGTTAATTGATAAGAAAGGTGTTTCACCACAGGAAAGTCCAGGAACAGAGCATTTTCTCCCTCATGGAGAGGGTCAGGTAGGCAAGTATGCTATGCTGCCATATTGAAAACCTGCCATCTACAGTTACTATGGGCAGTGTCAGGACAGAGGTAATCCCCTTTCTGCCTGCTCCGCCTCCTCCCTCTGCACAGTCCTTTTCCACCTGCCTCTAGGGCCATACTCCCTCCTGCACCCAGCTCCAGCCCCTACTGTGTGTGACTAGTTACTGTATGCTGGCCCTTCCTCTGGGACTATCCCTGTGCCATTCTTGGGTTCCAGTCTATAGATAGACAGTCATTAGTTAGACACCATATGGTCGACAGTCAAAAGACAGACAGGGTCAAAAGTCAGACAGTCAAAAGTCAGACATTCAAAAGACCGACAGGGTCAAAAGTCCTCTAATGTGCTAAACCATGTGCACTGCAGGGGAGGGGGGGGGGGGGGGGCAGATATAACATGTGCAGAGAGAGTTAGATTTGGGTGGGGTGTTTTCAAACTGAAATACAAATTGCAATGTAAAAATAAAGCAGACAGTATTTACCCTGCACAGAAACAAAATAACCCACCCAAATCTAACTCTCTCTCTCTGCACATATTGCATCTGCACCCCCACCCCCACCCCCCGCAGTGCACATGATTTTGCCCATTAGAGGAAGATTTTGCTTTTCCAATCAACCTTGAATTAGGCCCATAGGACCTATTTCATGTTTGTACACAAATGCAATTGCGATTTTCTAGGCTACAGAATTGCTAATGTTAGCACCTGATAAGAGAGATAAGAGACTCCCACCAGGGACATCACATATATAATGGCAGTTGTGTACACACTGGCAGCCCACAAGCAAAAACAATGAACGTCGGAGCTAAGGTTTGCCCTATGGCTGTGCAGACTGGACACAGCTGTAGCAGTACTGGCTCCATGCTTTTGTGCATACAAGCTCGCAGCTGGCGTTAGATACGTTAGATGCAAGATGCCAAAACGCCCACAGCACGCCCGTAAACTCCAAGTTAACGCCACCAAACAGTCACTTCCTGTAAATTAGCTTTAGGTGTGGAGAGAATGATATTGTGATTAATCAGAGGCAACATACTGAAAGCTGTACATGGGCTAATCAAGACAATTCATAGCCGTCCCGATGACACCCAACATCCGCTATCGTGCAAATCATTGAATCTAGAAGAAACAATATTGCTTTAACGCACAGTGGGTCTGATTCAGTGGTGTCGATGCTGCGTCTTCGGTCGCAGCGGATCTGAGAAGTTATGCAAATACTGCAGGTACCATCTTTTGTAATGCCCATCTCTGGCTGCTCAGATCCGCTGCATGCATCTGAAGATGTATCATCGGAGAAACATCAGGAACACTGCGCGGATCAGATAACTTTGCAATCCTAATGATGCTCAGAATGTACACTGCAACCAGCGGCGGCTTCTACCTGGATGGAGGAGAAGGGCTGCCACTGGCAATGCTGCCTGGTCCCTGCTGCCTTGTCCCCGCCACCTGCTCCTGCCGCCAGCCGGGTCCCAACACCTACACAATGTAGCTGACAGGTGCCGGGACCAGTGCATGAGCAGTAGCAGCAGCCCAGTCTGGCAGTCCCAGATGGAGGAAACACCTATCCAACAGGAAGTAACTACCAGTCACAATGGGAAGCAGTTAGCTTGCTGACAGACAGGATCCCGGCAGCCGATATACCGATGCTGGGATCTTGAAGTAGGACGCAATGCCGGCATCTACATAGAGATGCAGCTCAGGATGTCGGCATTACATTACAAACAGACGGCATCCCAATCATCCTCACAGTGGGACACAGTTGTGTCCTGCCACGGGGGGGTGGGGGGGGTGTGTTAAGTTTAGGCAGGAGGGGGTAGGGTTAGGGTGCAGGGCCAGGAAAGTTAGGATTAGGGACCAGGGAGGGTGGGTTACGGTTAGGTACATAGAAGGGGAGGTTAGGGTTAGGCATCAAGCAGTGAGGGTTAGGATTAGGCAGCGGGGAAGGATGTGTTAGGGTTAGGCACCACAGGGGGTGGGGGAGGGGGGTTAGGGTAGGTTGCAGAGGAGGGTTAGGGGGTTTCCTGGTGGCCTGTTGGGATTCAGATGGACGGGATGCCGCTGTCGGTATACTGACAGGCGGCATCCCGTCCATCGGCAAATCATACTGAACCCGTCACAGTGAAGCCTGTGCAGTCTCATGGACTGAGATAAACTGAGCGGGCCTATAGCTAAAATCCGCCACTGACTGCAACAGTGCTACTGAGGCTAGTGAATCCGCTTCTGAAGACGCGTCGCTGGCTTCTACAGTCCACCAAAACGTTGTCTGCTGAGATATGCTTGAACTACAGCTGTGTGCAGGTGACAGGTCTGATTTGAAAAAAAATGACTTGATTTTTTTACATTTAAATGTGGAACGACTTTTGAATGTTATTAATGAAATTACATAGAGCTTTAGTTAAGTTAATATTGAACTACAGTATATGTTAAGATTGAATTCAAAAATAAAATATCTAAATTGTTAAGTCAGAAATGTGAATCAGTTTAGACCAACAAGCATGTGTTTAGAGTAATCCATTTGTTCTTGTATCGCTGTTTATCATGATCTAAACATCGATGACCCAGATGTGCGGTGCATATGAAGTCGGACATAATGTATATATACCCACTGGATTCACTACATGGACATTCACTTTTACCCCATTTCGTCTTCTGAAACATATCCAGCACTTGGTGTGGGCTTATCCCAAACAGAGGAGATCATTTTAAAGATCTGTATATAGACGGAGTATCTTTAACATTAAACAGCGGAATGAGGGATTTCCTGTTTGCTATTTAAAGTGCTACATGTTTATAAGCCCCCGCAAACAGTCCTTCCAGATCCACAAGAACATATACTGCAAACTTACGTGTGTATATCACTTTATTAATATATCGGTATGTATACGTATGTATATACAGCCAAACATAAGAAAATAGCTGATTACTTCCAAAATAAAGAGAATAAATCTGATGTATCTATGCAACAATGTGATTAACATAATAGTGTTCTTTACTGGGTCAGACAAGTGTACCCAAGGTCTGATTCAGAAGTGCGCAAAATGGCGGATCTGTTTTACGGACATTGATTTGTGATGGCGGTCGCAGTGAGGATTTATCCGCAAAGTGATTAGCAGTCAGTGTGCATTTATAGGAGGTAATAGGGAGGGTGACTTGTGACGCCCAGGTGTGTCTCACCCGCTTCCTGGCATGTTCCAGCCAATGACTGCGACTTGGGGCCTAAGTCAAGTTTGGACGCAATGCTGATGTTCACGCAACTGAGAAATTATCAGTAGACTGCGCATGTGCCACGATCGCACTGCACGCGCACCAAAATACCTTTGTGATGCCACCCGCAATGAGAATTAGGCCCGTGATTCGCAGTTGTACTGGCCCCGGCATCTTAGTTCCGATGGTCATTCTGAGCAGCAAAAGACAGAAGGCCAATACGAGTGAGCCATGCCATGCACTGTTGTACGTAATCTGCGACTTCATACCAACTCCAATGGGACAAAATACTAATTCTAAGCACCCAGAACACTATAAGTGACTTTGGATTCAGCTGTGATATAGCACAGATGCTAAACTAAGATATAAGTACAAAAGTCTGAAAATTAGTACCTGTGGTGGAGTGTCTACGTCGCAACATGCATTTTACACCATATGGTACAAAAAGTATAAGTGTATGAGGACTCGTCTGTAATTTAGAACCCTGTTTCATTGCATCATTGCTATAATTACATAGACAAACACAGGGCGGGGGGATTTCCAGTTGACCAGAAACCCCCCTTCCCCACAGCCTGGCTGGTGGCCACTGTATGCAGCATAAAGGGTGGGATGTAGCTACTGTATATGCCCAATGGCAGCAAATTTTCCTGCCAAGTCTGCTGTCAATCTTCGCACCAGTGAGAGAATCTGGTAAGTGGGTCTCCACGACCATTGGGCCTGCATATGTCTGATGCACTGTATTACTGTACATAAACTGTACTTTGTTTTGGGCAGACTACTGTATAGCTTGTTACATGCTAATTATGCATCATTCATGGACTGGCAACAATCGTTCTAAAATCACACATTTGGAAACCATCTTCCAGAAATCCTGCATTTGACTCTGAGGGGTATATTTACTAAGGTCCCGAATTTGACCGAGATGGTGTTTTTTCTTCAAAGTGTCATCTCGGGAATTTACTAAACTCAAATCTCGGCAGTGATGAGGGCATTCGTATTTTTTTGAAGTCAAAGAAAAAAAATACGAATGAATACACCATCGGTCAAATACGACTATTTTTTGATACAACTCGGTAATTTACTAAAAAGTGTATTTCACGAACACTGCCGGCAATAGCCAAACAGTGCCGTGAAAAAATACAAATCGTAAAAAAAAGCAAATTTAAAACAGACCTGCTTTTTTTTACCGTGCTCTGATAGGCATGCACGGATCCATGAGATCCGTGCATGTTTATCAGTGGGAAGGGGTGGGAAAGTGTTACATTTTCTGGAAAAAAATGCTTGGGGTCGCCCCTCCTAAGCAAAACCAGCCTCGGGCTCTTTGAGCCGGACCTGGTTGAAAAAATATGGGGGGGAAAATGTCAGGGGTTCCCCCATATTTTAACAACCAGCACTGGGCTCTGCGCCTGGTCCTGGTTCCAAAAATACGGGGGACAAAAAGCATAGGGGTACCCCGTATTTTTGAAACCAGCACCGGGCTCCACTAGCCAGGTACATAATGCCACAGCCGGGGGACACTTTTATCTAGGTCCCTGCGGCCCTGGCATTACATACCCAACTAGTCACCCCTGGCCGGGGAACCCTGGAGGAGTGGGAACCCCTTAAATCAAGGGGTGCCCCCCCTCCAGCCACCCAAGGGCCAGGGGTGAAGCCCGAGGCTGTCCCCCCATCCAAGGGCGGCGGATGGGGGGCTGATAGCCTTTTGAAAAAAATGTGAATATTGGCCCTCATTCCGAGTTGATCGCTCGCAAGGCGATTTTAGCAGTGTTACACACGCTAAGCCGCCGCCTACTGGGAGTGTATCTTAGCTTCTTAAAATTGCGACCGATGTATTCGCAATATTGCGATTACAAACTACTTAGCAGTTTCAGAGTAGCTTCAGACTTACTCGGCATCTGCGATCAGTTCAGTGCTTGTCGTTCCTGGTTTGACGTCATAAACACACCCAGCGTTCGCCCAGACACTCCCCCGTTTCTCCAGCCACTCCTGCGTTTTTTCCGGAAACGGTAGCGTTTTTATCCACACGCCCCTAAAACGCAGTGTTTCCGCCCAGTAACACCCATTTCCTGTCAATCACACTACGATCGCCGGAGCGAAGAAAAAGCCGTGAGTAAAAATACTATCTTCATTGTAAAATTACTTGGCGCAGTCGCAGTGCGAATATTGCGCATGCGTACTAAGCGGAATTTCACTGCAATGCGATGAAAATTACCGAGCGAACGACTCGGAATGAGGGCCATTGTTTTTAGTAACAGTACTACAAGTCCCAGAAAGCCTCCCCCGCAAGCTGGTACATGGAGAACCGGGCCCGCTGGTACCTGTAGTACTACTACTAAAAAAATACCCCCAAAAAAACAGGACACACACACCGTGACAGTATAAGTTTATTACATACATACTTACCTATGTTCACACGAGGCTCGGTCCTCTTCTCCATGTAGAATCCTAGGGGTACCTGTGAAAAAAAGTATACTCACATAATCCAGTGTACCTTCTGTTCTTTGTATAATCCACGTACTTGGCAAAAAAAAAAAAAAAACGGAAACCCGACCACGCACTGAAAGGGGTCCCATGTTTACACATGGGACCCCTTTCCCCGACTGCCAGGACCCCCCCTGACTCCTGTCAAAGAGGGTCCCTTCAGCCAATCAGGGAGCGCCACGTTGTGGCACTCTCCTGATTGGCTGTATGCTCCTGTAGTGTCTGTCAGGCTGCACACGGCAGAGATACAATGTTGCGCCTATGCGCTCCATTGTATCCAATGGTGGGAACTTTGCGGTCAGTGGTGAGGTTACTTTCGGTCAACCGCTGACCGCAAAGTTCCCACCATTGGATACAATGGAGCGCATAGGCGCAACATTGTATCTCTGCCGTGTGCAGCCTGACAGACACTACAGGAGTACACAGCCAATCAGGAGAGTGCCACGACATGGCGCTCCCTGATTGGCTGAAGGGACCCTCTTTGGCACCAGGACCAGGCGCAGAGCCAAAAATAGTTGATTTTTTCCCCCCATATTTTGTCAACCAGGACCGGCTTAAAGAGCCCGAGGCTGGTTTAGCTTAGGGGGGGGGACCCCACGCATTTTTTTTTAATGATTTGTAAAAATGTTATTTTTTATACGAAAGGTGTACAATGAAGCCCTGCACGGATCTCACAGATCCGGCCGAGATTCATTGTGTTAATGTCGGCAGTGTTTTACTATTCACTCCCATAAAACACTGCCAAAAAATACGAATGACATCGACATCGGAAAACACGAAAATGCAGAATACGACAGCTTAGTAAATTAGTCGTAATAAATTCAAAAGTTGCAAATTTACACTTGCGATGTCATTCGTGTTTGAACTTTAACCTCATTCTGAAAAATACGAATTTTAGTAAATATACCCCTGAGTTGGAGAAGTAACTTTTTTCCAGCCACCACTTGCGTATCCATTGAGGATGGTGTACCCAAATCTTTCCCTTTCTAATTATTATTGAAACTAGCAAAATGATATACATCTTCCAGCAGAGATTACAGATGGTTGCTTTGGTAGAATATTACAATAGTTTAAAGTCTAGGCCTATTTATGAAAATGTTTCACTCCTTACACAATGTGGCAGTGGCTATTTAAATGTGTTTAATGTCTTGGGGTAAGTTATCAAAAATCTCCAGCATTATGCTAAGTGATTGCAAATACCACAGTCCACTTGTTTGAGTGGGGATAGCGAACTGAAGTGATTTATCAAGCTTTGAAAAATGTAGCTTTTTGGAGCTTGTCCCTAATAGCTAATGCAGAAGTTCCCAAATGCGGTCCTCAAGGCACCCCTACAGTCCAGGTTTTAGATGTATCCATGGCTCAGCACAGATGGTTACATCAAATAGAGTGGGGTGCTAATTAAGTCACCTGTGGCCAAGCATGGATAAACCTAAAACCTGGACCGTTGGGGTTGCCTTGAGGACCACGTTTGGGAACCTCTGAGCTAATGTCATCTGAGAATGGAGTCAGCATATCTAACCTATAGGGACAACATCACTGGAAAGGGATCTCCAAATAACTCACTGGCAGGTTGGACTGTGCGCATGCACTGACCAATGGACGTACATTTACTCTATAGACACCGATGTCAGAACCTGGAAGTTCATTCTTTCTATGCAGCAATAAGCAAGAAGAGGAATAACTCAGAATGGGTAATAGTCATCGCAGCATGGGTGTATCCATAATGTATGGCCGGTACCCCGGTCCTGGGCCCACACACACGGCATACCCTGCATAAATGGATACTTACCTGTCCCTCAGCACTACAGAAATCACTGGGAAAAAGAAACAGACGCAGGTCATCGATGGCCATGCCTACCCCACGCCACTTAGCTGGTAATTCTGCTTTTTTTTAATTATTGTTATTATTATTATTTTTGCTACAAGGTGATGGGCAGATAGCTGTGACTGTGGCTACCTTGTCAGCCACAAGGACCCTACTTTCTTGGCTTGTTTTCGCCAACTTGTTAGCTCCGTGTTTATTATATCCCGCAACTTCACTTCATATATACGGGGTGGTGTCTTGCATCGACGCATGTTTTACATTGGTGGGTTTCTGGCAGGTTGTACTGTACTCTATCACATAGTACCACTCACCAGAAAATGGGGAAAAACCAGCAACATTTCCAAAATCACAGGCCCCCGAGATTTATTTCTGAAACACAGAGTTAGTACTCTTTGGTGACACCATGCTTCGTGGTGAGCACTGGTACTGTATAGGACACCTATTTCCCCCCAAGCTTCACTGGTTTGTGGAGTAATAAGATATCACTAACAGAATAACCACAGCCATATTCATTGAACAGGGTGACGGGTGGGATGCTGGCAGCGAAAATAGCGCTGGCGGGGCAACTACCTGTCCCGCTAGCCCCACTGCAAGTAGGGGGGAGGACTGCTGTGCTGCTCCTCTGGTTTGGGGTGAGGAGGAACTGCTGTGTCGACCCCAGCAGGTGACCATGGGCACGTGCCAAGTGGGAAATCCGGCACTGCTCCTATCCCTAATGCTACTACCCTCCCCCAACACTAACCCTCTCCCTAGTGCAGTGGTCAGGGAACAGGGGTAAAGTACCCAAAATGGGGTAAAAATGAAATTCCTGGGGGTAATGGACGGTCGCGCTGCCGAGACACAGCCCCATCCAGCACCGACCAGCTCGCTATGTGATGTGCTGACGTCACACAGCGCTCCCTCCTGCCCGCCCTGCGCTGTGCTCCTGGCTGCCCTGTGCTGTGTTCCTGGCCACGGTGTGAGGTGCTGATGTCACACCGCGCTCCCTCACGCCCGCCCTTCCTGCACTGTCCTGTCCGCCCGCCTGCAGCCCTCCAACCCACACACAGAACTTGAAGTGTTCTGTGGCTGACTGCTGACGGAGTTCCGTAGGATCAGACAGTGGCCCACATAACAGTGGGAAATTCCCACTGACATTACTGAGGTGAGGATGTGACCATCTGTCTCCTAAAAGTCGTGTCCCGTCCCCCTTCCCCCCTCATCCATCTTTCATACATTCATTCTGGTGTTTTGGGGAGAAAGTGTTAATTAACCCATGCATTGCCAAAAAATAATTGGTGAAAATAATTAAAAAATAATAATAATAATATATAACAGTGATAACCAGTATATATGCACAATAATATATGATTTCCTTCCTTTCAAATCAAGGGGGTAACGTCGGCGTATCTAAATATATTTTGGGGTAAAAGGTAAAAAAGTTCCCTGACCCCTGCCCTAGTGCTTCACCCTAACCCCCCACAGCCTAACCCTAACCTCACCTCACAGCCTAACCCGAATGTCGACCTTCTGACAATGTTGACATTACGAATGCTGACATTGCCATTGTTGACATCATGACTACATCCCAAAAGCCATCTGTGAAGTATACAATATCTGCGCTACATTCCAAGTTGCTTTACCACCTACCACCAAAATTTTGCCCAACCTCGCTGCCCCTAGCCCCAAGAGAAAATGACTGGACCGAGCATTTGTATCATTCATCACAGGTTGTGTTTGTACTTGTAGTTATTCTATGAACAGATAAACTTTAGTTTGGAAATTCCCAAGCTGCAATCATACTGTACTTTCAGTATTAAAAAAAGAATATATTGTGTAAAATAAATAGTACACATAGCACCGCTTCCTAATTAGCCTTATGTAACGTTCGGTAAATGCTGTCAGCCTCCTGCATTGCTTCAGGGATATGTCGCACGTGAGAGTGAAAGTTCTTCATGCTCCTGTTACATTTACGATGCTGGCTCTCCTCTGGCTCTTAGTCATAATGTTCTGTAACTAGAGACCGTTGACATCACACCTATGATGTAGAGCAATGATGGTGGTGAGGATCAATAGGTTTGTGATGACTGTAATGTTACCAGGATTTCCTGGTGCTGACACTGCACATGAAGGCAAGTGTCATACATTTATGAATAAGTATTTCTTAGTGCATGTTGTTATATCTCCGTAAAGCAAATTGCATCTCTAATGACACAAAAATGACTGTGCAACTTTGGCATCAATTGCTGTTAACAGCAGTTTAGTTAATAAGCAGCAACTTTTTATGTCTAAGGCTACTTATTTTTATTTTATTTATTAATATTTACTTATACTGCGCCTCTAGATACCAGCTTTAGCCTGGGATTTCTTTCCGTAACCTATTAGAACTGTATATATTATATGTATTATATGTATTTTATACTGTAACTCAAATTTTAGAGCCATCAGGACGTTGGCCCTCATTCCGAGTTGTTCGCTCGCTAGCTGCTTTTAGCAGCATTGCACACGCTAGGCCGCCGCCCTCTGGGAGTGTATCTTAGCATAGCAGAGTAGCGAACGAAAGATTAGCAGAACTGCTACTAAATAATTCCTTGCAGTTTCTGAGTAGCTCCAGACTTACTCACAGATTGCGATCAGCTCAGTCTGTTTAGTTCCTGGTTTGACGTCACAAACACGCCCTGCGTTCGGCCAGCCACTCCCCCGTTTCTCCAGACACTCCCGCGTTTTTCTCTGGCACGCCTGCGTTTTTTAGCACACTCCCGGAAAACGCTCAGTTACCACCCAGAAACGCCCCTTTCCTGTCAATCATTCACCGATCAACAGTGCGACTGAAAAGCGCTGCAGGATCCACAGCAAAACTGCTAAGTTTTTAGTTAAATAACTAAGCACATGCGCCCTGCGTGCCTTGCGCATGCGCAATTAGCAACAAATCGCAGTATAGCGAAAATCGGCAACGAGCGAACAACTGTACATCCATTAACATAAATAGCAATAGCCCCCAAAAGTTAGGTGCAGGAGTGCTAAGATCTGCTGTAAAGAAAATTTCCATGTAAGAATAAAATATATATGTATGGAGAACTGAGGCTCTGAATGCCACAACTGAGACATCCAATCAAAGCACCGCTGAGTGTTGAGCTATATACACCTCCATCCAATCAGCAAATAATGAGAAGATTCAAGCACATGGTATATCAGTTACTTAACCTGTATCTTCCAGCTGTTCTGCAGCAACACGTACCAATTATACCATGCCGGTCCTGTAACAGGGCAACGGTGTGACCTGTGATGCCCCGCCCGAGTGCATCACCATCATAAATCAGTGCCCAGATGGTGGGTGGGGACACCCAGAGCCGGCTCTAACCAATATGATGCCCTAGGCAAGATATTGTCTGGTGCCCCCTAGCACCGCCGCTAGTTCCGCCTCTGACCCTGCACCCCATTCCCAGCACCATCACCCCTCACACATAGCAGTCATCATTTTGGTGCTCCTACCCCTATAATTTAAATAGGAAGAGTGAGCACATTCGGCACACAGCCCAAAAAAGGGTCGTGTTCTTGCTGGGAAGGGGCATGACCACACAAAAGTGCCCCGAGTTCAAATTACGCCCCAGTAGTGCAACTTTATTCACACTTTATCAAGCGATAGTGTCCCTTACTCACGTTACATCACACAGTAGTACTACTTTACCTTACATACGTTACTCCTCACAGTAGTGCCCCATATTCACATTACATCACACTGAATTGCCCCTTATTCACATTACACCACATCCTACTGTATTGCTCTTTATTCACATTAGACCACAGTAGAGCCCTTTCTATACATTACACCACACAGTAGAGCACCTTATACACATAATGCCACACATTAATAATCCCTTTATACACATAATACCACACATGTCCCTTACATATATGCCACACATTATTAATATCCTTATACACATAATGACATGCATAGTGCCCCTTACACATATCCCACACTTTTTAATGCATTTATACGCATGACACACATAATGGCTCTTACACATATGCCGAACACTATTGCACAACCAACCCACCCACACACAGCACTCACACGGCCGCTATCACTGTATCCTCTACCTCTGCTTGAATACAGATGTTTCCTCATACATCTTGCCTCAATACGCCATGCAGAAGGAGATGCCTGGCGTGAGCCAGCTGGCAACTCCAGGCCAGCTCTGGTAATGGCGGGCACATTTTTACCGAACATGCATCTTATTTGCATTGCTACGTGACTAGGATGCACAAGCAGCTTCTGCTGATTTAAATGATATGCGGCATGCCTAAATTCTGTAACATAGCATTTCGTATGCAGATACAGCCGCAGTCACACACAGAATTTAGGCATGCCGCATACCTTTTAATCAGCAGAAGCTGCTTGTGCCCCTAGGCATTCCAAATGCCCTAGGCATTTGCCTAGGTTGACTATGCCTAGGGCCAACTCTGGGGACACCACCAGTGGTGGATTTCCCACTAGGCACTTGAGGCACGTGACTAGAGGAGGCACTTGCTGGGGGGCAGCACCCCAGGGTGATGAGGCCAGGTTATTCTTTTTTTTGTCACTATAACTTTTTCTTTTTTAAAATATCTTATTATGCAACTGAAGAGAGTAGGACAATAGGCAACAAATTGTGGTCTAAGAGGTGGTAGTGGGATGTGGTTAAGGATGTTTTAGGTATCCTGACTGACCTCAAAATGAAGGTGGCGGTGACATGATGTGGGGCGGCCAATAATGTACCTAGGGGTGGCCTGACCCCTAAATCTGCCCCTGAATACCACCGATCTTACACCGACCCTGGTTGTACTGTCTGCAACATAACACAAAAGAGACACAACAAAGAAATAAAAATGCAGCAAAGAGAAAATTAGTTTTCCTGTTATTATTTTAACATGGAGGGAAACAGAAAAAAGAACAAATACGCATCCAAATTTTGACATAAAATATGAACATGGAAGAAAAAGATCTAGAACACCAGTGTGTGGCCAGGGCATCCCGGTGAGCAATGGAACAGACACTGCACACATGCCCACAGATTCTGGCAAGCAGCGAGCCAGTTTTCCAATAGACCACTACTTAAGGAATGCAGCAAGTGCCATTTTTCTACATTCGGTCTGAAGTGGTAAATGTAATACTGGAAAGAAATATGCAACAAATGTACAGGTATGTGATTTATTACTCGCAATGCTGGGCACTTGGCTTTTTCGTCTGCTAAGTGTTTTTTGTTTCCTCCATGCTTTAAGAGTAATAAAATAAATCTAAAATGTATTAACCAGTTCCCCTTTTCCAGTTGCCTTGTTTATCAGCACACCTTACACAGGGAGAGTTGTAGCAAACCTCGGAGAGAGATTTGTGGGTACTTTATCTCTCTCCAAGATTTGATAAATCTCCCCCAGTGACAAGATTTTCTGCTCAGGAACCCTTCATTTACATGTAATTACAGTGAGAAAGCATTAGAACTATAGCCCTCATTCCGAGTTGATCGCTAGCTGCTTTCGGTCGCAGCGCGGCGATCAGGCAAAAAAATCGGCATTTCTGCTCATGCGTATGGGCCACAGTGCGCACGCACGAAGTTCTTTCACACAAAACTATGCAGTTTTACACAAGGTCTAGCGGCGCTTTTCAGTCGCTGTGTTGATCGCTGAGTGATTGACAGGAAAGGGGCGTTTCTGGGAGGTAACTGACCGTTTTCCGGGAGTGTGCTAAAAAACGCAGGCGTGTCAGGTGAAAACGCAGGCGTGCCTGGGGAAACGGGGGAATTGACTGGCCGAACGCAGGGCGTGTATGTGACATCAAAACAGGAACTAAACTGTCTGCAGTGATCTGTGGAGCTACTCAGAAACGGCATGAACATTTTATCGAGCAATTCTGCTAATCTTTCGTTCGCACTTCTAAGCTAAGATACACTCCCAGAGGGCGGCGGCCCAGCGTGTGCACTGCTGCTAAAAGCAGCTAGCGAGCGAACAACTCGGAATGAGGGCCTATATCTGTGATTTGTTTCCTATACACGGACTAATGCAGAGAATAACACAAGTCGCACACAAGTTATTCGCGTTGTGTGTACTGAATGAAATTTTTATTTTCACTAAGAGTCATCTGGATGGACTTCCCCTACATACAGTAGGCCTAATAATACGGGCGCAGGGTTCCTCCTACACGCCGCACCTGGTTTGACAGAATTGAACACTTTGGCCCTCATTCCGAGTTGTTTGCTCGCTAGCTGCTTTTAGCAGCATTGCACATGCTAAGCCGCCGCCCTCTGGGAGTGTATCTTAGCATAGCAGAATTGCGAACGAAAGATTCGCAAAATTGCGAATAGAAATTTCTTAGCAGTTTCCGAGTAGCTCGACACTTACTCTGCCAGTGCGATCAGTTCAGTCAATTTCGTTCCTGGTTTGACGTCACAAACACACCCAGCGTTCGACCAGGCACTCCCCCGTTTCTCCAGCTACTCCCGCGTTTTTCCCAGAAACGGCAGCGTTTTTTCACACACACCCATAAAATGGGCAGTTTCCGCCCAGAAACACCCACTTCCTGTCAATCACACTCCGATCACCAGAACGAAGAAAATTCCTCGTAATGCCGTGAGTAAAATACCTAACTTTTGAGTAAAATAACTAAGCGCATGCGCTCTGCGAACATTGCGCATGCGCAGTAAGCGACTAATCGCAATATAGCGAAATTCGGCAACGAGCGAACAACTCGGAATGAGGGCCTTTATGCATATGGAAGACCTGTTACTCTCATCAATAGGCAAATCCAAAGATTTTGCTGATGTCTGGGCTCCCTGGTTGGCCTACAAACTCACAACTAGCTACGCCTTAGGATTGATGGTAACTATTCATTACATTTCTTAGTTTTCCTTTTCTTTGATTCTTTTCTCTCACCCTACCCCTGTGGGAATTACATATTGGAGTGGTTTTAGTTTGACTTAAAGTCACGCTTTATTCTTCTATCCTTTACTTGGTCTTCTTTCTATTTATTCTTATTTTGCTCTTCCTTGATCCTTTTAATTTTCTAAATTATTGATTGTTTTATCAGGAAATTGCTATCTTTCTGTTCTGTTTATGAATTGAGAAACTTTGTTACTATTGTTGAAACAGTCTTTGCTGACTCACCTTTGTCGTGAACTTCACTCTTACGTACTGTTGTATTATTTATACTCCTCTGTTTAAGTTTCTCAATTTCTTTAATAAAAACTGATTATACAAAAAAAAAATACGGGCGCAGGGTGTGCGGTGCACAGACCCCTGTGTTTAGGGACCTCGAACTGCACACTTTGAACCCAGATTATAATTACCTTGTGCACCAGCAAGCGGGACCCTCCTTCTCCACGGCACTAGTTCTCTATCTGAGGTAAGATGGTGCTACACTGTGAAAGCAAAGATTCTGGAACTGTACCCTACCCCTTACTTACCTACTTTGGAAAAAGCATTTCAGAGGGATTGTGAAAGCAACATCCATGAGGGCAGTGTTAAAGCATTGTTGCTCAGAAAGATCTACTTGTTGACATATTTCAGGTCTTGTCATGCATTGTGTTCTACTCACATGTGGTTTCACCAGGGCCATTGATAGGGTGTTCAGCCCCCCCCCCCTAACCCCCCCCCCCCCCCCCCGCAACCTATAAATTAGCACCCTCCATCCCTACCATACTCTATAAAGGGACTGCAAAAAAGGGTGTGGTCTCACAAGGAAGGGGCATGGCCACGCAATAATAAACCCATTTCAAATTATAACACACAGTAGCACAATTTTAGTCACATTACACTGTACGTAGTGCTCCTGACTCACATTACACCACACAGTAGTGTCCCTTATTCACGTTATGTCACACAGTAGTATCCCTTATACACGTTACGAGACGCACAGTAGTGCCCCTTATTCACATTATTATTATTATTATTATTATTACAATTTATTTATAAGGCGCCACAAGTGTTTTGCATACAACACACATTAGAACAATACAGGAAACTAAAACAGAGCACAGGTAACACTTAGCACCACATTTCCCAGTACACAATACAGCTGAGATGTCAGTAAGCAGAGGAATAATCGGCGTACTACTAAGGGCGGGCAGCCGTTGGAAGAGATGAACAGTCACAAGTAAGAGGAAATGCAGGTACAGACAGTCACTGAGTGGGAGACAGTTGTATTTGAAGTGCAAGGGAAGAGGGCTGTGAAAACAGGAGAGAAAAGGGCCCTGCTTTAAAAAGCTTAAAATCTTGAGGGAGAGGGGAGACAGACAGGTGACATGATGTATAAGCAAGCAGAAGATGACCTGGTGTCAGGAAGTAAGTGAGGCAGAGATGGCCAAGGCGTGAGGATGGGAGAGCGGCCTCAAGACTAGGTTATGTGGAATGGTACACTTTGATGAACAGGTATGTTTTCAATGCCCGTTTGAAGCTTTGCACGGTTGGGGAGCGTGTAATAGAGCAAGGGAGCTTGTACCAGTGAAGATGAGCAGCATCGGATTTGCGCATGGGATGTAGTGACCAGGGTAGACAAGAGGCGACGGTCATTGGCCGACCGAAGTGGGTGGGCAGGAGTATCACAGTAGTGTCTCTTAGTCACACTGTACTACCGCTTAGACACATAATGCCCACAGTAGTAGTGCCCCTTACACATAATGCCCACAGTAGTAGTGCCCCTTACACATAATGCCCACAGTAGTAGCGCCACTTATACACATAATGTCCACAGTAGTAATGCCACTTACACACATAATGCCCACAGGAGTAGTGCTCCTTACACATAATGCCCACAGTAGTAGTGCCCCTTACACATAATGCCCACACAGTAGTAGTGCCCCTTACACATGATGCCCACAGTAGTAGTACCCTTACACATTATGCCCACAGTAGTAGTGCCCCTTACATATTAAGCCCACACAGAGATTGCTAGGCTCTTCAGGGAGTCAGGGAGATTGTTACTATTCAGGGAGTCTCCCTGACATTCATAGGTGTGCGCAGGGGGGGTGCCTGGTGCGCACTGGCACCTCCTAATGTCTGGCACCCCAATCTCACATGCCTGATGCAGCGATCGCCGAGCAAGCTGATTACTGTCCCCTCTGCGCTGCACCCTGTCAGGACTGTATTACTGACCGGACGCCTGGGTTAATCAAGGGTGCCACTGCTACTGGCTTTCAAACTCCCGACTCCACCTCCATGTACAAAAATAGTGTGATGTGACGTGATTACGTCATGCTGCTCGCACGCCCACCCGTCACACCCGCCACATGCCCACCTCTCTCCTTCTATGCTATGCGAACGCCAGCCACTGATGAGGATCAGCATGCAGCCAGTGTTCCTCTTAGGAAGACAAATTCAATTCTGGCAGGCGGTCGGCAGCAGCATTGACATGTCACTCGTTTTTTCCAGCAGCAGCAGTACTAGTCTGCGACTGTCAGTGAGTGACTGACTTGTAAGTAAGCTGCTGCATCTTGCAGAGGAAAGAGAGTGGGAGCCAGACCAGGCTGAGGAGGAGCAGTGTAATTGCAGTGAGTGCCATCAGGGATGTTTGTTTGGTGCACACCACAACATCTGACAATGTACCTGCTTTATTGGGATTGGTACAAGGGTGGAATTTTTTATATTGCGTTGACCGTCAATAGATGGTGCTAGACACGTCCAAAAGGCGGTGCTAGACACACCCCTCTGATGGGTGCACCTCCTAATAAAATGTGCTGCGCACGCCTATGCTGACATTCATAGAGAGTTAGGAAGTATGGCTTACCCTCGTTGTAAAGAATCTGCTAAGCTCGCCACGATTTGGGCCCGGTGGCGAGCTTTGCTTGCCACAGGTTCTATTCCCACTCGGTTGGTGATGTGGACCCACCAGCCGATTGGAAATTCCAGGCGGGTGTCAGGATTCCAGCCGCTGGTAAAATGTTGGCTGTCGTGAATCCGGCGTCAGGATCCTGATAGCCAACATTTTAACTGCATCCCGTTGTAAAAGACACACTTGGCAACTTGCATTCAACTCTGCATTGGGACTACAAAATGCTAAAGGTTATTGTCATCAGGGTTGGACTGCCCCACAGGGGAAACCCCTGGTGGACCCCACTGCCCAGGGCCCCCACCTCCTCCTCTCCTCCAGATTGTGCACTTGAATTATACATTATACATATGTTAACTTATTCTGCAGAAGACTATAGTGTATATCATCATACATGCACTAGCAGTATTTACTATATATATTTATCAAGGGGCCCAGACCATGCACTCTCTAATGGTTAGCCAAACCTGTATGGCAGCTGGCCACATTCCCTCTGGAGACTGGCCACACTCCTAAACATGGGCCCCTACTATTGTATTCCCTTGGTGGGCCCTTCATGCCCCAGGCTGACACTGATTGTCATTGACATTATGGCTGACTTTTAACACCTCTAAGGGTGTGTAAACAAGAAGTTCTTTGTAGAGTACAAACATTCTGTGGCCCTATCAAATCACAGACACCGTAGAGCAGTAGTCGCCAACCCGTTGCGCGTGAGCTACCAGTAGCTTGTCCTAGTATTTTCGGTAGCTCGCAGAGCGCACGGGTTTCGGAAGTCACTGCCACTCCTCTCCTCCTCTCTTCATTTCTAATATGGTGCCGGCCGTCAGCCAATCAGAGCTCACGGACCGGCAGCAGCGGCACCTGTTTGGCTGCTGGACCGCAAGCTTTGATTTGCTCACTTACTGGCACCATATTTCAAATGCCCGTTACGGAGACTGTCACCCGTCCCTCACCGCGGCGCTGCTTTCCGAGTCCGGACTTCAGAGGAGAGGCGCACGCTGCGCTCTCCTCCCTTTCCGTCCCTCATACAGGAGCAGCTCCAGTGGCAGTAGAAGCCTGCAGTGGTGAGCACTGTGGGGTACTCTTTATCTGGCACTGCGGGGGGCTTTGTATCTGGCACTGGGGGGGCATTGTATCTGACACTGGGGGGGACATTGTATCTAGCATTGCGGGAGGCTCTGTATCTGGCACTGGTGGGGGCATTGTATCTGGCACTGGTGGGAGCACTGTATCTGGCACTGGTGGGGGCACAGTATCTGGCACTGGTGGGGGCACTGTATCTGGCACTGGTGGGGGCACTGTATCTGGTACTGCTGGGGGCATTATTTGTTTATCTGTCACTGCTGTGGACATTATTTGTGTATCTGTCACTGCTGGGGGACATTACTTGTGTATCTGGCGCTCCTGGGGGGCATTACTTGTGTATCTGGCACTGCTTGGGGGCGGGATGCGGTCAAGATCCCGCCGGATGGGATCCCGGCTGTCGGAATACCGACACCAGGATCCCGACCGCCACAATCCTGACATATTCTCCCTCTGTGGGTGTCCACAACACCCATAGAGGGAGAATAAATTAGGGTGCCGAGCTTAGCTAGCCACCGTGCCCGCAGCGAGCCCCTCTGTTGGGATTGTGCCGGTCGGGATCCCGGTGTTGGTGTTCCGACCGCTGGGATCCCGTCCGGCTGGATCTCGTACTGATCCCCTTCAGGGCATTACTTGTGCATCTGTCACTGCTGGGGGGCATTACTTTTGTATCTGTCACTGCTGTGGGGCATTACTTGTGTATCTGGCACTGCTGAGGGGCATTATTTGTGTATTTGGCACTGCTGGGGGGCATTACTTGTGTATCTGGCACTGCTGGGGGGCATTATTTGTGTATCTGGCACTGGGGGGGGGCATTATTTGTGTATCTGGCACTGCTGGGGGGCATTACTGTTGTGAGGCCACACCCACTCGTGTGAGACCACGCCCACTTTTATGAGGTCACACCCACTTTCACAGAAATGTGCGAACATTGGGGGGAGGGGGGAGCGCTTCCAGAAGTTTTCTTTTCCGAAAGTAGCTCACACCCCAATTAAGGTTGGAGACCACTGCCTTAGAGTAAATGTGCTTCATCCACTGGACATCAACTATGTACCTTGCCCCACACAACAGAATCCCATTTTTGCATGTGATAGTAGTAGCTCCTACAATCAGAACACAAACATTGAGCACCCACACAAATGGTGCCATTTCAATGCGCAAAGTCCATGCATGTTGTACAAAATTGTGTAGGTACAATACAAATGTGTTCTGCTTTGTGTGTCCACACTTTGAGAAATAACCTCCTCTGTGTTTTCCACAGAGGGCCTGATTCAGAGATGGACGCAAATTTCATAGCAGCTGCCATTCTGTACGCAGCAGATGTGCGAAAATATGCAAATCTAGCAGCTGTCAGGATTTGTACTGAGATGCCGCCGCTTCTGTACGAAGACGCAACCATCGGACACACATCAGTCTATCATCGATCTTCTGATTAACCTTATGATCATGCAGCATGGCCGTCGTAAATAAGACATGCTTACTGCATATCTGATCACAGTCGCAAGCTGTGCATGCCCCCAAAACTGTTGCAACATGCCTACATGTACAGTAAGTCGCCACTCCCCTGTTACCACCCACAAACACTCCTTGACTCTTAATCACTTTGCAAATAAATCCTCACTGAGACCGCCATAGCAGGACCATTGCATACACAGTGGGGCTCAGCAGCAAAAAACTGTTCCACGGCATACAGCATCGACATTGCATCCATCTCTGAATCAGGTCCAGAGAGACAAATGGAGTATTGTTAATAATGACTTAAACGACATACAACAAAAGAATACAAATGTTTTCTTTGCAGACATGTGGCGCACACTAGAGGGAGCTCTCTTCTAGTACAAGGGTCACATTAAGATTTCAATCAAAAGTTCTGTCATTTACAGTAACATGTTGTTTGCCTGAAAGTAACACATTATTATTATTATTATTATTATTATTATTATTATTATTATTATTATTATTATTATTTAATATCCTGTAGGTCTTTTAAAAGGTACAACTCTGATTTTCATTCATCCATAAAACAATATCTGCACTCAGAATATTAAATAAACAATCTAAAAATATCTGAATATTTTCAGAATGAATGTTCTCAAACTGTAATAAATAAAAGTTTGCTTAGCGTCTATAAAATCAGCTGTTTTACTAAATTTAGTTTCTGTAATACAATATCTCAAATATATTTTAGTAAACATGTTTTTAGTCTCTTATCAGGATATCATTTCTATTAAGCTGTCTTTATCCTGACATTTGTTGATGTGGTATAAAGATTAAAGAATTTATGTCAAAAAGGGGTGCACATCTAATATCCGGGTGCGGGCTCTAATTTGATATGACTCATATGTTGGGTTTCATACAGTACCATACTTCCCGAGCCACCAGGTGACCAGTTATGCACAGATTAGTAGCTGTGGCCCAACCATTCTTCCTGGTACTGGAAGACTTCATGGGTATGGAGAATCACACTGCTCAAGTGACTCTTATTCACACACAGCAACCCCAAACCCATACTAAGGGGGACATGTACTAAGCATTGATAAAACTGGAGACGTGAGCAAGTAGAGAAGTTGCCTATGACAACCAATCAGCTGCTCTATATACTTCTATAGTAAGCAAATTATAAATGTTACGTCAATGCTGATTGGTTTTATCACTGGTTTTATTAGTTTTATCATGTCCCCCTAAGACAAGTATGCTTCTAAGTGCCATCCCCAGGGATATTGTGTTATTGTGACAATGTGTTGGGTGTAGGGAGTGGATTTAAAGTTCTAGCACCGCTATCTCCACAAAAACAGACTAACATAAACTTAAGACTATCCACCCAAAGAGAAACCTTGGCCATGATTTGTGCACTTAAGGGAAACAGAACGGCCATGTTTTCCTAAAAGAGCGCTACAGCTGGGCTGTGCTAGATCTTCAGAGACCAAGAAGCATTAAATGTAGTCACATGGCCATCCTGCTTTCAAACTTATGTTCGGGGTTCAACAAAGTAGTCCCATAAGGGCAACTCAAAACTCTGGCATACAGAAAATGACCCTAGTGACAGGTGTAGCGTGCTGCACCAAAATGCCATGGAATTGTTATTTTACATGGAAACATTGCTGAGCTAATTTAAGTTGAAGAAAAACAAACAGTACAGTATAAAGCTGAGCGCCACTGATGGCCAATAACTACATACTAAACATTTTCTGGTGGCAATTAAAGAAATGTAACCACATCTGGTGTAAAGAATAATAAGCTGAGCCATATCTGGTGCCCGCTACAGAAAAGTGAACCATATCGTGTGCCATGATTATATAATATAATTATGTGTTGCAAACCATGGTGTCATGAGCTATATTTGGTGGCAACCAGAAAACAAGGGTAATAGGAGCCATGAATTGTAGCAACAGTAAATTGATGTGCAAAATCTAGGAGCAAATGTTAGTTTGCTAAGACATAGACGCAGAGCGGGGAATACTGTAGATGTGCATCTTGATGAGCTCTGGGTGAACCACTTAGGAAAATAGATGCAAAATCAAGGCGTTTAATGGTGGACATTGAGTGCCCTTCATGAATCAGACCAACTTTGTTTGAAAGAAGGGATCCGTGTGAAAAATAAAAAAATGGCTTCATTTCTGTATTGCTGTTCCCCATTCTGCATTGCCGCAAATTGTTGTAAATTCTGCATATTTTCATTCTGTCAAGGGGGGAAGGGAGGTGTTATGGGTGTCTGACAGCATTGCAGCTCCTACATATGTTAAGGGTTCATGCCCAGTAGCTGTTCTCTATGCCTGTACCCAACACTGCAGTTTCTTTTGAACCCTTTGAAAAAAACAGTCCCAAAAGGACACACAAGCATGCAGAGCAAACACTGGACCTTCAAAACATGGAGGGATTAGCTGGTTTTGGATGAGGGCAACTGTGTCTTTATTGTTTTCACAGGAATGTTGGGAGGTCTGTTTATAAGTTCATCTTCTCCCCATTCCTGTAATTCTAACAGATCAGCCGACTGAATAATTGGAAAGTAACTATTCCAAATTTTAGTTTTTTCATTCACACAAACTTGGTGGTATTTTCATGAAGCAGTGAAAAGAGTGAAGTGAGCCAGTGGAGAAATTGCCCATGGCAACCAATCAGCATTGAAGTAACATTTATAATTTGCATACTATAAAATAATACAGAGCAGCTGATTGGTTGCCATGGGCAACTTCTCCACTGCTTCACTTTTCCACTCTTTTACTGCTTCATGAATAAACCCCTAAGGGGGGGTACTCACGGAGCGATCGCTGCTTAAAATCTAAGCAATCTGACTAGATTGCTTAGATTTTAAGCAGTGATCACTCTGTGTGTACCCGCACACCGAGAGCGATGCGCGGCCCCATGCATCGCTATCACTGGTGCTAGATTGGCCTGCATGCAGGGTCAATCTAGCAGGTCGCTCATTTCACCCGCTGGGTGAAATGAGCGCCCCCGCGTCTCCCCCCGCACGCTCAGCACACATTGCGCTGTGCTGAGCGGGGGGAGAGATGTGTGCTGAGTGGTTCGCTCAGCACACATCTCTCCCCATATCGGGCCATGAATACGGCCCTTAAGACTGGTCTGATGAAATCGGAAGCTATAAGGGCGCTGCAGATATGTTAATTATATTTCTGTACCCTAAAATCTGAAAACAGTTTTACTATAATGATAAATTACTTCTACTCAATTATTGGTTTACCAGTAAGTAGTGGAAATGGGAAAGTAGGAATGTTCAGGTGTTTTGACAAGGTATAAGTCATTTTCCAGTATACTGTACCTCTAGTTTTAGAAGAAATTTTAGAGTAGATCTATCAATGAGTGATTTTGTTCATACAGTAAGTTAATATCACCATAAATAATCTGCTGACCAAAATCACAGATTTTCCAATCCATATGAATAGGCAATGCTTTTTCAATGGAAACCGAAAGCACACGGAAATGAATGGGTAAGTCCAAGAAATCAAGTTCTTTCAATTTCCTAAGTAACTTAAATAGTTAAGTAAAAAGATTGTGGACTCAAATCAATGTATCAATTATCTTAATGCATCTACATTATTTGGTTAACAATTGCAAATTTAGGGTCTATTCATGAAGCAGTGGAAAGAGTGAAGAAAAGGACCAGTGGAGAAGTTGCCCATAGTAGTTACATAGTCGGTGAGGTTGAAAAAAGACAAAATGTCCATTGAGTTCAACCTGTATTATATCATTTAGATGCTGTAACCTTGGATATTTCTATCTGTTAGGAATTTATCTAAACCATTTTCAAACTTATTTAGTGAGTCCACCATTACTACCTCCTCTGGTAGAGAATTCCAAATCCTTACTGCTCTTACTGTGAAGAACCCTGTCCTCCATTGTGTATTAAAAAAAATTTCTTCTAACCTAGGGGGGTGTCCTCGTGTCCTGTGTAGCGTTTTTTTGATAAACACATCATCTGATAAGTCCTTGTATTGTCCCTTAATGTATTTATAAATATTAATAATGTCCCCTCGCAGCCGACTCTTTTCCAGTGTACACATATATAACCTTGTAAGTCTTTCCTCATAGTTCAGTGCCTCTAACCCCTTAACCAGTTTGGTGGCTCGTCTCTGAATCCTTTCGTGTTCCAAGATATCTTTTTTATAGTGCGGTGCCCAGAACTGTACACAATATTCCAGGTGTGGCCGCACCAATGATTTATACAGTGGCAGGATTACACTCTCATCCCTTGTCTCCATACCCCGTTTTATGCATGCTAACACCTAATTTCAGTGGTTTCCAAACTTTCTTGAATCACGGCGCCCTATAATATCAGAAAGTTTTTTGCGGCACCCCTAGGCCAAAAATGTCTTATTGAGAAATTTAGAAAGAAATATTACATTAAGTAGATCGCGTTTATATGTCATCCTTAGGGTCATTTGTGTGGTGAGGGACAAGATTTGCTTCTGTTTGGCCACATATTTTATGACTGGCAGCACCAGCACTGGTTTTGCCTATTATAATGACCATGAATAATTTGAATTGGTCCTGGACCACCAACCCAGGGCACCCCTGCAAGTGTCCCGAGGCACCCCAAGGAGCCACGGCACACAGTTTGGGAACCTCTGCCTTATTTGCTTTTGTTGCTGCATTTTGACGTTGCGTACTGCTGCTAAGTCTATTATCGAGCACACCCAAATCCTTTTCAACTACCGTTATCCCGACATTTTCCTCATTTAATTTATAGGCTGCCCGATTGTTCTTAGTCCCAAAGTGCATAACTTTACATTTTTCGATATTGAACCTCATTCTCCATTTGTCTGCCCAGACCTCCAGTCTGGATAAATCATTCCGTAGAGACTCAACATCCTTGTCTGAATTAATTACCCGATACAGTTTAGTATCGTCTGCGAATATTGACACTATGCTTTCTAGGCCCACTCCTAGGTCATTAATAAATATGTTAAACAGCAATAGCAACCAATTAGCTTTGAAGGAAGCTTTTATCAAGTACATTCTATAAAATGTAAGGGAGATGCTGATTGGTTGCCATGGGCAACTTCTCCACTGGTGTGTTTTTCCACTCTTTTCACTGCTTCATGAATAGTCCCCTTACTCACTATAAAATTTGAAGACGCCCATGGATTGCTCAGTGAACTGTCTCCAACATTTCAAAGAACACTTACGTCCAAAAACAGACACTTTCAAATGAGTAACAAAACTTAAATGCAAGTGCAGTATCACCTTTACAGACCTCAACATTATCAGATTTTTAACCTTGTACTGCTGCTTTCAATTATGGTGGTAGGGTGATGTAAAGGGTACGGGCAGGTTACTCAAACTGCCCATGGCTTGATTCCTTGTTTCAGTCATAAAGTTTTGATTAAAACAATTAAAGCAACTTTGTGATTGGGTGCCTATGGTGTTTGCATATTTGCACTTATAATTGTAACAAAATAGGCCACCATGACTAAACAATTGACAATAATAAAAATGTATAAACCCCTCAATCTCTGCAGAGCATTTCTGTAATCTAGGAGACTGTATGGCAATGACTTTTATTGAGTATACGGCTTCTGTAGACCATGTCCTCCACAGCAAACATTCCATTACACAGTGATGCAAGTCAGAGAGCCTACAGAGTACAGACAACTTTGTAAAAAGCCACCTCACAAGCAAGCAAATAGGGCATTCATAGTTGTATGTTATTCAGTAGAAAACACAATACTATATATACTATATGTATACAGTATTTAATTCAGTGGTTAACTGGTATTTCACTTTTTAACTGTTATAACAGGAAAACGAGAACAAAGTGAATATGAGAATATTATGAGACCACAAGAAGGTGCTAAAGGTGACTGCGACTGGTTCATATGAAAATGAGTAAATGCACTCAGCGATTAAAGGTCTGTATGAATAATGTAATTTTGCAATATTGTTTTAGGATGGAAATCCCTGAAACATCACAGTTGGAATGTTCTACATCAAACGAATCAGCCACCATCCTGGTTGTGGTCATTTTCGGCAGTCATTTTAAGTGGGTTTAAAATATAATTATTACATGGGGTGGCATTCACAAACGTTGAAATTATGCATTTTTACAGAACATGGTAACTTAATGTTCATCATATATGTTTAAGACAAATTTGGTTCCTTTCTGCAAATAATGGAATGGTGATGAAGGGGGGGGGGGGAGACGGACACCTCTGTATATTCCTGTTTTACAATTTACAAGAACAAGGAACCTCCATCCCATGGATAGTGATGCTGGAGAAGGCATCTGTCTACTGGTTCACTACACTACTACTGTACTTGAATTGAAAAGGTGAAGATGTCCATTGCACTGTTAGGAGTCAAATTGACTCGCACTTTTTCATTGACCACCATTTTATGTGCATCCACTTAAACAAAAATGACTATTTGTTTCCATGATTTTGAGCAGGTTGAGTTTTGGCTGACATATCAAGCATGAAATTGTCCTTTCTTAGAAGATGGCTGTCCAAATCTGGCAAAACCAAAGATGTTTTACCTTGCTCTTGATGAAATAGTTTAAACCAGGAAAACATACAAGCACTGATGCATTGTGTGCAATAAACTAAGGGGGGACATGTATCAAAGCTTGGAGAGAGATAAGGTGAGAGTTAAAAAGTACAATCAGCGTCTGCCATGTTACAGGCTGTGTATGAAAATAGTAGGAGCTGATTGGTCAGTGCTCTATCTCTCCACTCTACAGTATCCGTGGATGCAAACATATGGTACGCTTAGTAAAAGGATTTGTGCTGTACCCAGCTTCAGCCCCATAATCTACAGGGATTTTCAAGTAAACTATGTCCACAAATTAGCCCTTAGGATAAATCCCAGTCATATGGTAACTGGAGAGCACTGTTACAATAAACATTTTGGACAGTGGTTTCATTACACATTAGTGGACCCCATGGTAGGATTATATAAGAGCCTCCAGGTAAACACAAAGAGGTGGCTGGCACTGAAGCAGTTCCTGTTACTATGGTAATTACTCCTTTGACCTTGGATGTTAAAAAATATATATATATATATATATATATATATATATATAATGCAAAATCTTGCAAAGGATGTTTTTTTTACAAATTTTGTACAACTGAGGTTTTACTTTATGTGAATTTGTTATCAATCACATTGCAGTATTTCATGGACTAAAATTGTAATATATTTCACCATTTCTGTCCCAACTTCCAAGGCCTGATTAAGGGTTCCGGGTGCCCTAGACTAATACACTTGTAGCGTCCCCTGTTACACACAGAGCACAGTGCATATGCTTGCTGAGTAAATCATCATTCATAGTGCACATGTGCAGGGAACGAACGTTATACAGCTGATATGTTTAATCTTGGCATCAAATGATCTAATGATGATTGTGGAATGTTAAGGAGACTTTGGCTTCTGGGGAATGTGAAGAATGCAGCTCTTAAGGAGGCTTCCCAGACTTCACTATAGCACCATGTACATCCATGTTCATCCACATTTAGCAGTAGGTTATAATGCACAGCCATCTGGTAGCACTTTAAAAACTTTCCTCTGAACCACTGCCTCGGGTTTGCTGGATAAGTAACAAGCTTCTTAATTAAATTAAGCTCAAACACTGAATGAATTACTTCTTAATTTTACTACCTGGCTGCCAACTGTGTGGCACTCCCCAAGTCCTGGAGCCCTAGGCTACAGTCTAATCAACCTAATGGTTGGCCAGGCACTGCTAACTTCTGAAGAGCTCAAATCACAGTTTAAGCAGCACATCCAAACAAATTGCACACGCATGGTCATGTATTATTGGTGCAATGAGCGACTTACTGTAGGGAGATTTATACTCTCTATTCTCTATGGACAATATTCACTACAGATAAGACACCGCTATTCAGGAGAATACGCTTCCGAGTTAGTCATAAATGACATCTTTTTCAGACAATGCTTTCCTATACCGAATTTAAAACCTGGCATGGATTCTTAAATTGTATTACCCAGAAGTCTATTGTACTTAGTTCAGGCACAGTAGCTAGACAACTAGTTGTTTGCTTTTTGCAAATGCACTGAAAAGTAACATTCTTCTGAATAACCAATGGTAAAAATCAAAATAGTTTTATTCTTTACCAATATTCATAAAAGTCATCAATACATCTTTTGGTATAATATGTATCATCCGATGCTCTGTCCCCATGGGGCCCTACAACGACGCTCTGGTGTGAAGCCTAATACCATATATCTCTGACATTAAAAAAAAACACTGCAAGCTTTTATGTACGGAACTTGGAGAAGTCTTAAAATGCAGACTATACTAATTAGATAACATTTTTACTTGTTTGTATAACAGGCTGTGTCTCAGGTACATATCAGCATCTTAGTAAACACAATATGATTTCTTTAAAACCAGGTGACTGAGGCATTGTGCCTGACCTAGAGGTGCGCACAGTTGCATGCGTGGCTGTGAATTTGTTTGCAGTGGACTTGCGAAAATATGCTAATGGCTCAGCAGCCATCTTGTGCGCTGAGACGCCCACTGCCAGTGTCTCACACCCACCGGTCACGCACATGCTGTAGGCGGGAACATCGGACGTCCATTGGTCGAACATCGGACGCACATCTGTCGGAACATCGGACCTCAGAGCAACCCTATGATGTCTCAGATCACTATTGCTAATCATTTGCACCAAATGCACTGTGCAGTTTTGGCGCATGCGCAGTGGCAAAAATTGCTCCACCATGTCCCACATTGACAATGCATGCAGATCTGAATCAGGCCCAGTAATCTCAAAGGATACTAACGCACTCTTGCCCATACCTACACCATCTTATCACAACTCGTAACTACACAGCATCACATCTCCCTACATTTTTTTTATTGGTCTTCATTTCACTAGTTCTTCTTCGGAGAGGCAAACTACATTAAAAGTTGATTCTTTATTGATGCACAAAGCTTTTGTAGGTAATACTGTACATATACAAACACATTTATACTTTGTAATTATGACAAAAAGCAAACATACTGTACAGATGGGTTCTCATACATTGTTGCAGCCCCTCTCGGCGCAGCAGGTCCCGTGAACCCTGCTAGCACCGGGGCGTCTTTTTTGCATCTCTACCCAAAAAATTCATCTTAGTCGCAATGCAACTAAGACGCACTAGGAGACTGTGCTGCTTATTTTTGATATGTGACAGTTGTATATCTGTGTGTGTCTGAGACTGAACCTGCATATGAAGTGTTGCAATGCAGTGGCTGCAGCTTTATTCACGCCAAATCCTGTTGTGCTTCATGTACAGGACTCAGTCGCACACAGATATACAAGTGTCTCCGGATGCCTAATAGTTGCATTCCGACTAAGACACATTTTCGGGATAAAAAGACGCAAAAAAGACACCCATCACTAGCAGAGATGCACAGACCTGGCGGCTCACTCACGTCTGGCACCTCGCGTCACATGGTGTATTGTGGCGACATAATAATGAGGACACATCTGTAAAATTTAATTTTTATTTTTTTCAAAACAAGGAATTGTACTGATATTACATAATTAACGATGAGTAACAAATCCTTTGATTTTCAAATCCCCACGCACACCTAAATGAAAGGATTTTAAAGGCTTAAAGACAAAACAAATCTGTATCCAGTAGGGGTCCTGAGTCAGATGTTACTTTCATTTTTCTCCGTGGAAGTATCTCGCACTTACAGGAACCCAGTTGTAATACCTAGGTTCTTGCGGGCAATAGCTATACTTAAAAAACATTAATAAAACTGACAAAGGCTCTGAAACACACATGACTAATAAATAAACAACTAAACTGTAGTCTACTGAACATCTCAGTTTCCAAATACTTACTAGGAAATTTATTTCCAGTAGTATACAGTATGGTGATGATATTTTTCTGGCTTGTCAAATTCTTGCAATCTTGACGTATACTTACACCATAGCTTTTCATGTCTCTAGAACCACAGTTTCTGTCAATTACAATAAAGAACCATATATAAAACCACTGTATTATTAGTAAAACATACATGCAAAAGTTTTGGGAACCTAAAAATACAGATATTTAGGTAATTATGGTGGGAGGATGTTACATGTCTTCTTGTAAGAACACCAGACTTCATGTCCAGTAGACAGGTGCCGAATGCAGCAGCGTCACTTGAAGCCTAAAACGAAGAGATGGAAGAAACAATTTGCACTCTATAATGAGAAACGATATACATTCCAGTACGCTTTAAGAATTTAAGCTCTTTGGTAGACGGACTTCCTTCCTAATATTCTTCTGTAATTCCATTAGCTCTCCTTTTATTTATTAGGTTTCAGGCAAATAATGAAAGAGTGAGATAACATGCAATGACGCCAGAAATCGCCGGAGGTGTGAGATGCAGGACGATCTTGGATGTTTTTCTTTTTAAAGCGGCAATCACTTACAAAGCAAAAAAAAATGCCTTTTAAGTTATTGCCCCTTTAAAAAAAAACGTTCGAGATCAGCCGGTATCTCGCACCTCCAGTGATGTCGGGCGTCATTACATCTGGATCCAAATACGTAAATATGGTCTGTGTTGTGAGCTCCACTCTATAGCTTCTTTGTAAGCTTGTTTTAGACATTGTACATGTGGGGGGTATTTATTAAAGCTCGGAGAGAGATAAAATCGTGTGAGATAAAGCACTAGCCAATCAGCTTATGTTTTACATTTTACAGGCTGTGTTGAAAAATAACAGGAGCTGATTGGCCGGTACTTTATTTCTTGCTACTTTATCTCTCTCCAAACTTTGATAAATACGCCCCTATGAACTAACTTTAACTACAGAAAAATTATATTTCCACAAAAGTTAACAATATGAAATATCTAATGATATAAAAAAAAATATATATAAAATGCCCTTTGTTTAAAAAAAAGAACAATAAAATACATGTACCAGACATTGTATAAGTTTCTTAAATTTACTTGAAGTATTACACACAAGTTAAAACACCAGGATGTATGAAGAGGATAGCTACTCTGTAACTTTGCAAAAAGTTTTGTAACTTGTATTAAACCTTTTACTTCTGTCTGTGATATCCTTAGTTAAGCTAATATATCCCATTTGATTTTCTTGTCTTTTAATAACAATGATTATCTTCACCCTGAAGTGACAGAATGCTCTTTATGGGATAAGACACAATTTCATGAGACAATAATTCAGTTAGTGGTACAGGGATGGTGCAGTGTATCTTCAGTGACCTTGTCAACCTTTCCCTCTGCTTTAGCCTGCACCCCCCCCCCCCCCCCCCCCCCCACCACCACCACCACCACCCCTCCTTTCAGACTTACATCTTAAAGAGAAGCAAGTAAATTGCAGCATAATGTGTCATAGTGTTTAATGCATGCCGCCCATGCAAATTTAACTTTAGAAGGAGGGGTTTTTGCTATGAGGTATTTTTTTTTCTCAATGGAAAAGATGTGAGTCAAGATGTGTCATCTTTGAAAAAAACACATACACATAGTGCGACTTGCTTTCCTCCATCAGTGGTGTATATAAACCCCCAATTTGTAGTGGTGTGAGTTCACATGCTCACACACACATACCCACTCAAGTCACTCACACTCACTCTCTCTATCTATCAGACGTTGTCACTAGTGAATGCAGGAATTGTTATCTTCTGTGGCTTCGATTTCTACCTCAGAGCTGGGGAGCAGGTGAATGAAAGTGGGACACTGACGAGCAACTGAAGGGGCAGTAGAAAGGATAAAGGCGGGAAATTTTCCTGTGATAGTCAACAAAAACAAATAAAGACAAAAACAACAACAAAATAAAAAAAATAAAAAAGACAGAAATTACAGAACAGAAGACACCTCACAACAACAACAAAAAACAACTTTAACCAAAGGAAAAAAATATGAAAAGTAAGTATAAAAACTTTTAATTTTATATTCTTCTGTTTTCCTATCAACTTTATTATGTGCATATTTTGACTTAATAATGTCTATGAAGTTGTCTGTTGGAGAGGTTTTATTGGATAGGATTTATTTGGAATGCCTGAGATTTCAACTATGCCTTTGGGGAGGATATTTTGGGACATTTTTCAGTCAGATGTTGAAAGGAGTCTGAAATGTTGTAACTTGGGACATCATTATGAAGTGTATTACTGTATGGTACCCAGAGAATAAGAAATCACCTCTGCAGAAGCCTTGTTATATGCATTCTGAACTAATAGCGCCGTCTGGTGGCTAGAGATGAAACTCCACATTGTCCAATTACAGTATTTAAGGGAGAACAAGCAAAACTCATATTTTATGCTATTATGACTTTAGAACAGGCACAACTGAGAAAACCCTACTAATATATATGTATTACATGAAAATACATACTTTTAAGGCTTTTTTCACACAACTAATGACAAGCTAGAACTATGTGTTCTGTAAAAACAGATTTAATTAAAATTCGTTCATTTAACCACGACTTGGTTGTAAAAAATAAATAAAAAAATGAATACTGAAACACAAAAGAGAAAAAAAGAACAGAAAGCATTAACTAAAGAATGTGCATAATCCACGGCATATCACATAACAGCTACTAACGAAAACAAACCATTATTCTCTATTGGATCATACTTTACTTATTACTCTAATAAGATTTGAAACAGCTGTTCATTGCTTTCCATGCTGCTGACATTCCTAGCCACCATTTATAGACCGTTCCAACAATGTTAAGCAGTTCAATTGTTTCTGTGAGCCTGTTCATTGCAGCTCCCCTTCTCATGCAAAAAATGAAACTGGGTTTGGCATGGCATGCTTAATGCAACGAGAAGCTATAGTCTGCTCATATGAAATCTGCAAGACCATGTTAAAGGGACAGCAACCTTGCTGGTAGGTGTCTGCAATAGATACTAATACAAGTTCAGATATTGTAGTAGTGGTGATAGATTGATAGATAGATAGATAGATAGATAGATAGATAGATAGATAGATAGATAGATAGATAGATAGATAAGATTTTTGAATTCATACAGATATAACTGTTATTTAGTGTAGCACAAAATATTTGTTTTAGAATGACAATTGCTTTTGTTTGAAATTGGGGTTTGGGTTATGTATATGTGTTATATGCTTTGGATTAGGTCACATAAGATAAATCCATATTAATATGCAGGCTGTAAATTCATTTTGAGAGGTTAGGTACAGTTACTTTACTGGCATTAACTTGTTTTCAATTCACTAACTATTGCAGGAATGAAAGAAAGTTTTTTACGTAAGATACATCACATAACGAGCACTAAGCGTGCATCAATATATGGCATGGCGCACTCACTTCGTGATGTAACTAAGTTGCTGGTTCGACATGCATGGAATTCCTATCAGGGAAGTAATAAGTTCTAGCAGCAAGGAACAGACAAACTGCTGTCGTTTGTAAATCAGCAAACAGATGTTGGAATATATACAATGCCAAGAACTGTATTGGAGTAGGATGGAAGCATTGAATGTGCAAGCTATGTGTTGAGAACTATTATCAAAGTAACTCGAGAAACAGTTTTATTTTGAAAAAGAACCCTATGAAACAACCACAAAGCCCAACGTTTTTAGAAAGTTATGCAACAAGAAAAAATTATTTGGATTCAATAAGAAACAAAACTGAAAATATATTAATATAAAACACATTTGTACACCAGAATAGCTAAACAAGTTATGCACATCAGGAGATTATTGTACAACAAATATATAGTATAACTTTTTCAGGCAACAAATTGGGTTAACAGCGTATAAGAGACTCACGACATACTAGCTCAGCCTGTAAAACGGTATAACTGTATGTATACATATAAGTGAGTGTTTTACAAGCAAATGAAATATCTGAGGCACAAAAACATTATTTGGATATTCTCCGTAGTGAAAGAGTTACCCTCCCTTAGGAATTCACAGCACTGAAATGCTACTTTTATTGTAGTAGTAAAGAGTGCAGAGTATTCTAATACAAAACACAGTCATGAACCACGGTCATACAGCTCTGTGGCCACTAGCAGAGCTTAGGAGTTAAAATGATTCTCCCTTCTGTCTGCTTACAGATGTTCCTTTAAGATCTGTTATATTGTAGGACAGGATCTTACATTGTACTGTACTTTCCCATGGTAACCCTATTAATGCTGTAATGTATTCTGTTTCATCATTATTTTGTATGTCCTCCAGACGTTATGTTGCTACAGCCTTGTGGGTTTTCATTCTGTTAGCTATCAGATTTTGGCTTGTTTATAAAGAAAACAGAAGACAGCAGCTTCCAGCTGCAAGCTATGAAGTCAATGTAATGCTAATAGCACTGTCTAACTTTTTCCAAACAAGGAACAGTAGCCACCAATGGTGCTATTTAATCTTAATAGTCCAATGTTGGACAAGGCAATGTGTGGCTATCCAACTGCTGTAAAATGCCAGCTATCAGCAAGTAATCAGCCGCAGGGCATAGCATGCTGGGAGTTGTTGTGCTAAGTTCTACTTGTATGTACGCCACACGACTGCAGCTGATCAGCGTGACATAGTGATTGCTATGAGCCAAGGACAGAAAATATATAATATGACATCACAGTACCAGTATTTGTTTGCTACAATTAGAGTAGAGAAAGTGCTATCTAAGTTTGAGTTGTCTGGCCTTTGATGTAGGTGCAGCATCAGTATGTTTAGATCATGGGGGGATAATGAGCAAGATTGGATAGAAGAGAGCTATGTGTAAATATGACTACTTTAGCAAGCAGAGTTCACATGCTCCAGTTTAGGAAATCATGCCTTCATTCGTAAACTTTGCTGGTGATATATTACATTATTCTATATCTGTTCAAATATTTGTCTCTTTATAGGTTATGAACATATACTTGAGTATATACAAGATGGCTGTAATTAGTTTGACATCTTGCAATTCTAAATCTGCTTAGATTTTTGTCTATGTTGAGATAACATATACAGGCAGTTTTGGTTGCTTGAGATCCGTGCAAATTGAAATGTGACCAGTTCGGCCACACAAGTGGGGGACACCTATAAATGTAATGGATAGATTATTGCATGCTATAGGGTCGTGCTTTGTGGACCTCCCCCCAGGAGATCCCAGAGGAGAAGTCTAAGAGATAAGACACTAATATGTATCACCATGGCTCCACCCAAGATCCACAATTCATCACACACTGGGGACAGGGCTATGGTGCGCCATTTTATAGAGAATTATGTCACGAGGGCCCTTCCTACTTATGAACAAAGAAAAGCAAGATCAGGGAGAATGGCCTTCTTTCCTGGAAATCCAGGAAGACTCCCCAAAAATTCTGGAATTTCCCTGATATCCAAAAAGAGCAAACTGTCTGAAAACAAACTGGTTGAACACCGCAACTTTTTACAAGACTGGTAGAGAACAACTTCAGTGGCCACACAAATGTGCATAGGCAGCTTTCACAGTCAGACTTCTCTATGGCTCCTTACTCACTGGCATTTGCTAACGCTAGTAAATGTATGTAAATAGGTATGGAAGCAATTGGTTCAGGGATCTCATACCCACTTGCCATCCGCTTTATTGATCTGATGTTCACTGTAAATGTCCTCTGTTGCCCCTCACCCCACTTGGCCTATGTCAAAAAAGATCAATGTCACTGGTGTTTTCCTAACGCCATAGGGAAACAAACTTCACAAGTAATATGTAACAACCATACCCATAGTCTCTATAGCATAATCCTTGCAGCAGTAGAATATTTTCCATAGTCCCTGGTGGATAGAAATCGATGACATCACTGCACAATGACACATTACAATGTTGAATTGAATTGCATGTGTCTTTAGCCTTAAGATTGTTGCAAGATGGCATTACATTATTTTTATATACAGCATGTATGGGTCCACCCATGCAACAATATGTATAGAAATAGCAAACATGTATATTATAAGTTCACGTCCTACATGTTGAATGAAGGCGGTAAAAACAAAACCATATAATAATAACAGGTGGGAGGTGTAGACATTACAAAGTAGTGTCATATAAAATAGTACATAGAAAAAAAATTCAAAAGCAAAAAGAAAACAATCTCTGCATTAAATACTAAAAATGAACTTAGAAAGTAATTATATCCAAAGCATTTTGTAATCAAAATACTTCTAATTAATAGAGTATGTATGTACTTCAATTGCAACATGTACAGTATCTATTGTATGCCTGTCCCCATGCTGCCGCACTGATTTCCATGCCTTCTGCCTCCTGCCAGCCTTGTTTACTCACACCGGTCTCCCTGACTTGTGTTGCCAAACAAATCTCTGGTGACAGTTCGTATCATCCCACCCACTCTGTTTACATCAACTCTCCACATACCTTTTGACTGAAGATCTGGGGCTTGTAATGACGTCCATCAGGGAGAGACAGGAAGCTTCTGTCCCAATGCAGCAGGAGAGGTGGAGTGCAGCCCACCCCTGCAAACAGTACTGGAACAGCTGTTCTGTCTGCACACACACACACACACATCCAGCACTTTTCCCTTCACTCCGCTGTGATCTGCCAGTAACCCTATTTGTACAGCGAGAATAATCCAGATAGTGTAACATCATGCAGCTTCTCCGCTACAATACAACCGAAACTTGTTACATAGTATTGCACACCATGGGCATATCTATATTGGGTACAGTGGGTGCCAATGCTATGGGGCCCAGAGTTTAGAGGGCCCCGGACCAGGGTATATAGATGTATACCAAGTTCCTGTAAACAATTGGGTCCGGCCTGTTGCCTGGCTTGAATAGGGTGACATTCCATTTTCATTGAGTGGCAAGTGCAGTGGATATTATAATGGTATGGGGGCACTGTAATGTGGTATAAACTGAACGGGGCACTGTAATGTTATATGAACTAGAGGCACTGTAATGTTGCATAGCATGAACTATGAGCACTGCAATGAGGCATAATATGAACTGGGGGCACTACAATGTGGCATACAGTAATATGAACTGGGGGCACTACAATGTGGCATACAGTAATATGAACTGGGGCACTACAATGTGGCATACAGTAATATGAACTGGGGGCACTACAATGTGGCATACAGTAATATGAACTGGGGGCACTACAATGTGGCATACAGTAATATGAACTGGGGCACTACAATGTGGCATACAGTAATATGAACTGGGGCACTACAATGTGGCATACAGTAATATGAACTGGGGGCACTACAATGTGGCATACAGTAATATGAACTGGGGGCACTACAATGTGGCATACAGTAATATGAACTGGGGCACTACAATGCGGCATACAGTAATATGAACTGGGGCACTACAATGTGGCATACAGTAACATGAACTGGGGGCACTACAATGTGGCATAGAGTAATATGAACTGGGGAACTACAATGTGGCATACAGTAATATGAACAGGGGGCACTACAATGTGGCATACAGTAATATGAACTGGGGGCACTACAATGTGGCATACAGTAATATGAACAGGGGTAACTTCAATGTGGCATACAGTAAAATGATCTGGCAGCAGTACAATGTGGCATACAGTAATATGAACTGGGGGCACTACAATGTGGCATACAGTAATATGAACAGGGGGCACTACAATGTGGCATACAGTAATATGAACTGGGGGCACTACAATGTGGCATAGAGTAATATGAACTGGTGGCACTACAATGTGGCATACAGTAATACGAACAGGGGGCACTACAATGCGGCATACAGTAATATGAACTGGGGGCACTACAATGTGGCATAGAGTAATATGAACTGGGGGAACTACAATGTGGCATTCAGTAATATGAACAGGGGGCACTACAATGTGGCATACAGTAATATGAACAGGGGGCACTACAATGTGGCATACAGTAATATGAACTGGGGGCACTACAATGTGGCATACAGTAATATGAACAGGGGGCACTACAATGTGGCATACAGTAATATGAACTGGGGGCACTACAATGTGGCATACAGTAATATGAACTGGGGAACTACAATGTGGCATACAGTAATATGAACTGGGGGAACTACAATGTGGCATACAGTAATATGAACTGGGGGCACTACAATGTGGCATAGAGTAATATGAACTGGGGAACTACAATGTGGCATACAGTAATATGAACTGGTGGCACTACAATGTGGCATAGAGTAATATGAACTGGGGAACTACAATGTGGCATACAGTAATATGAACAGGGGGCACTACAATGTGGCATAGAGTAATATGAACTGGCAGCAGTACAATGTGGCATACAGTAATATGAACTGGCACTAGTACAATGTGGCATATTGTGAACTAAGGTTTTTAAATATAGATTGATTGATTGATTGATTGATTAATTGATACCAAGCACAATAGATCAATACCAAGTTCAATTAAATTAAATTTTCCAATTTTGTTTCCACTAGGAAAGAACATAATGAAAAGTACTTTATTTACTTAGCTGTCAGGTTACCTGAGTCCTGTGTATTAAATTGTTGTCCCTAGAAATTTTTATCCCTTGGAATATTGACAATTAAACAATAAAATTAATATTTTGTATGCAAGCTAAATGCAATTCTTACCCTATATTCTGATTGTCTGGGCTTCAGGAGTTAATATTTATTGAAAATTGGTATTTATAATTCAAAATACTTTACTAATTTAATACTATATCAAGTAAATATTACTATATGGGTGCTTCAGTGGGTCAAATGAGACAATATTGCATTTACAGCATACATTAATGTTGTCAACTGCACAATAGTAAAATTAAAAAGTGTATACAATTAAAAAAACAGCAGGGTAAATGTTATAGGGTGTGAGAAGCCAGAGGTGCGGGAATTTGAGCAGCAATCTTTTACAAGGCAAAACCAAATGATTGCCGCTTTAAAAATAGGGCATTCTCGCACATAGGCCCTCATTCCGAGTTGTTCGCTCGCAAGCTGCTTTTAGCAGCTTTACACACGCTAAGCCGCCGCCTACTGGGAGTGAATCTTAGCTTCTTAAAATTGCGAACGAAAGATTAGCAGAATTGCGATTACACACCTCTTAGCAGTTTCTGAGTAGCTTCAAACTTACTCGGCATCTGCGATCAGTTCAGTGCTTGTCGTTCCTGGTTTGACGTCACAAACACACCCAGCGTTCGCCCAGACACTTCTCCGTTTCTCCAGCCACTCCCGCGTTTTTCCCAGAAACGGTAGCGTTTTTTCACACACTCCCATAAAACGGCCAGTTTCCGCCCAGAAACACCCACTTCCTGTCAATCACATTACGATCACCAGAACGAAGAAAAAAACCGTGAGTAAAATTCCTAACTGCATAGCAAATTTACTTGGTGCAGTCGCACTGCGGACATTGCGCATGCGCACTAAGCGGAAAATCGCTGCGATGCGAAAAAATTTACAGAGCGAACAACTCGGAATGAGGGCCATACTCTCACACCTCCGGTGTCTCGCACCCTAATACTTTTACCCCAATATATTTGTTAGGATGTTGATGTGTTTTGTTTATCAAAATATGTTGGCACTTTTTTAACAGTATTGTAAACAACCTGAAGCAGCCCAGCTGTGTGGGAATTTGGCTGACGGGACTGCTGGAACTTGTAGTTCACAACATTTGGGTTCACTGGTTTAACATACTGTAGAATATCCTAGTCATACTACACGCTATATACAGACAAAGTAATTTGCCTACAGCTTTGGCCCTTTTTGCTTGTGCTTTTGGGAAGGGACTTTCTTCACCCTTGTAGGTTACCAGTTATATCATCATCCTCCCTATGAACACTCCCTTCTATACTGTGCAACTAGTTTCTCTTTGTTTATCGTGTAATTTGTAGTTGTTCTGCTTTGCCCCCCAATGTACAGGACATGTACAGTACCCTTTGTGGTGCCTTCTAAAATAAGAATTTACTTACCGATAATTCTATTTCTCGGAGTCCGTAGTGGATGCTGGGGTTCCTGAAAGGACCATGGGGAATAGCGGCTCCGCAGGAGACAGGGCACAAAAAGTAAAGCTTTCCGATCAGGTGGTGTGCACTGGCTCCTCCCCCTATGACCCTCCTCCAAGCCTCAGTTAGGTACTGTGCCCGGACGAGCGTACACAATAAGGGAGGAATTTTGAATCCCGGGTAAGACTCATACCAGCCACACCAATCACACCGTACAACTTGTGATCAAAACCCAGTTAACAGTATGATAACAGAGGAGCCTCTGAAAGATGGCTTCCTAAACAATAACCCGAATCAGTTAACAATAACTATGTACAATTATTGCAGATAATCCGCACTTGGGATGGGCGCCCAGCATCCACTACGGACTCCGAGAAATAGAATTATCGGTAAGTAAATTCTTATTTTCTCTATCGTCCTAGTGGATGCTGGGGTTCCTGAAAGGACCATGGGGATTATACCAAAGCTCCCAAACGGGCGGGAGAGTGCGGATGACTCTGCAGCACCGAATGAGAGAACTCCAGGTCCTCCTTAGCCAGAGTATCAAATTTGTAAAATTTTACAAACGTGTTCTCCCCTGACCACGTAGCTGCTCGGCAAAGTTGTAATGCCGAGACCCCTCGGGCAGCCGCCCAAGATGAGCCCACCTTCCTTGTGGAGTGGGCCTTAACAGATTTAGGCTGTGGCAGGCCTGCCACAGAATGTGCAAGTTGGATTGTGCTACAGATCCAACGAGCAATCGTCTGCTTAGACGCAGGAGCACCCATCTTGTTGGGTGCATACAATATAAACAACGAGTCAGATTTTCTGACTCCAGCTGTCCTTGCAATATATATTTTTAATGCTCTGACAACGTCCAGTAACTTGGAGTCCTCCAAGTCACTTGTAGCCGCAGGCACTACAATAGGCTGGTTCAGATGAAATGCTGACACCACCTTACGGAGAAAATGCGGACGAGTCCGCAGTTCTGCCCTGTCCGAATGGAAAATCAGATATGGGCTTTTGTAAGATAAAGCTGCCAGTTCTGACACTCTCCTGGCCGAAGCCAGGGCTAGTAACATGGTCACTTTCCATGTGAGATATTTTAAATCCACCTTTTTTAGTGGTTCAAACCAATGAGATTTTAGAAATTCCAAAACCACATTGAGATCCCACGGTGCCACTGGAGGCACCACAGGAGGCTGTATATGCAGCACTCCCTTAACAAAAGTCTGGACTTCAGGAACTGAAGCCAATTCTTTTTGAAAGAAAATCGACAGGGCCGAAATTTGAACCTTAATAGATCCCAATTTGAGACCCATAGACAATCCTGATTGCAGGAAATGTAGGAATCGACCCAGTTGAAATTCTTCCGTCGGAGCACTCCGATCCTCGCACCACGCAACATATCTTCGCCAAATGCGGTGATAGTGTTGCACGGTTACTTCCTTCCTTGCTTTAATCAAAGTAGGAATGACTTCTTCCGGCATGCCTTTTTCCTTTAGGATCCGGCGTTCAACCGCCATGCCGTCAAACGCAGCCGCGGTAAGTCTTGAAACAGACAGGGACCCTGCTGAAGCAAGTCCCTCCTTAGAGGTAGAGGCCACGGATCTTCCGTGATCATCTCTTGAAGTTCCGGGTACCAAGTCCTTCTTGGCCAATCCGGAACCACTAGTATCGTTCTTACGCCTCTTTGCCGTATAATTCTCAATACTTTTGGTATGAGAGGCAGAGGAGGAAACACATACACCGACTGGTACACCCAAGGCGTTACCAGCGCGTCCACAGCTATTGCCTGCGGATCTCTTGACCTGGCGCAATACCTGTCCAGTTTTTTGTTGAGGCGAGACGCCATCATGTCCACCATTGGTCTTTCCCAACGGGTTACCAGCATGTGGAAGACTTCTGGATGAAGTCCCCACTCTCCCGGGTGAAGGTCGTGTCTGCTGAGGAAGTCTGCTTCCCAGTTGTCCACTCCCGGGATGAACACTGCTGACAGTGCTATCACATGATTCTCTGCCCAGCGAAGAATCCTTGCAGCTTCTGCCATTGCACTCCTGCTTCTTGTGCCGCCCTGTCTGTTTACATGCGCGACTGCCGTGATGTTGTCCGACTGGATCAACACCGGTTTTCCTTGAAGCAGAGGTTCTGCCTGGCTTAGAGCATTGTAGATTGCTCTTAGTTCCAGAATGTTTATGTGAAGAGACGTTTCCAGGCTCGTCCACACTCCCTGGAAGTTTCTTCCTTGTGTGACTGCTCCCCAGCCTCTCAGGCTGGCGTCCGTGGTCACCAGGATCCAATCCTGTATGCCGAATCTGTGGCCCTCCAATAGATGAGCACTCTGCAACCACCACAGAAGAGATACCCTTGTCCTTGGAGACAGGGTTATCCGCTGGTGCATCTGAAGATGCGACCCTGACCATTTGTCCAACAGATCCCTCTGAAAAATTCGTGCATGGAATCTGCCGAATGGAATTACTTCGTAAGAAGCCACCATTTTTCCCAGGACTCTTGTGCATTGATGTACAGACACCTTCCCTGGTTTTAGGAGGTTCCTGACAAGCTCGGATAACTCCTTGGCTTTTTCCTCCGGGAGAAAAACCTTTTTCTGAACCGTGTCCAGAATCATCCCTAGGAACAGCAGACGAGTTGTCGGCATTAACTGGGATTTTGGAATATTCAGAATCCAGCCGTGCTGTTTTAGCACTTCTTGAGACAGTGCTAATCCCATCTCTAGCTGTTCTCTGGACCTTGCCCTTATTAGGAGATCGTCCAAGTATGGGATAATTAATACGCCTTTTCTTCGAAGAAGAATCATCATCTCGGCCATTACCTTTGTAAAGACCCGAGGTGCCGTGGACAATCCGAACGGCAGCGTCTGAAACTGATAGTGACAGTTTTGTACAACGAACCTGAGGTACCCCTGGTGTGAGGGGTAAATTGGAACGTGGAGGTACGCATCCTTGATGTCCAAGGACACCATAAAGTCCCCTTCTTCCAGGTTCGCTATCACTGCTCTGAGTGACTCCATTTTGAACTTGAACTTCTTTATGTACAGGTTCAAGGACTTCAGATTTAGAATAGGTCTTACCGAGCCGTCCGGCTTCGGTACCACAAATAGAGTGGAATAATACCCCTTTCCCTGTTGTAGAAGAGGTACCTTGACTATCACCTGCTGAGAGTACAGCTTGTGAATGGCTTCCAAAACCGTCTCCCTTTCGGAGGGGGACGTTGGTAAAGCAGACTTCAGGAAACGGCGAGGCGGATCTGTCTCTAGTTCCAACCTGTACCCCTGAGATATTATCTGCAGGATCCAGGGATCTACCTGCGAGTGAGCCCACTGCGCGCTGAAATTCTTGAGACGACCGCCCACCGCCCCCGAGTCCGCTTGAGAAGCCCCAGCGTCATGCTGAGGCTTTTGTAGAAGCGGGGGAGGGCTTCTGTTCCTGGGAAGGAGCTGCCTGTTGGTGTCTCTTCCCCCTTCCTCTGCCTCGTGGCAGATATGAATATCCCTTTGCTCTCTTGTTTTTAAAGGAACGAAAGGGCTGCGGTTGAAAAGTCGGTGTCTTTTTCTGTTGGGGAGTAGCTTGAGGTAAAAAGGTGGATTTCCCGGCTGTAGCCGTGGCCACCAAATCTGATAGACCGACTCCAAATAACTCCTCCCCTTTATACGGCAAAACTTCCATATGCCGTTTTGAGTCCGCATCGCCTGACCACTGTCGCGTCCATAAACTTCTTCTGGCCGAAATGGACATAGCACTTACCCGTGATGCCAGTGTGCAGATATCCCTCTGTGCATCACGCATATAAAGAAATGCATCCTTTATTTGCTCTAAAGACAGTAAAACATTGTCCCTATCCAGGGTATCAATATTTTCAATCAGGGACTCTGACCAAGCTACTCCAGCACTGCACATCCAGGCTGTCGCTATAGCTGGTCGTAGTATAACACCTGTATGTGTGTATATACTTTTTGGGATATTTTCCATCCTCCTATCTGCTGGATCTTTAAGTGCGGCCGTCTCCGGAGAGGGTAACGCCACTTGTTTAGATAAGCGTGTGAGCGCCTTGTCCACCCTAGGAGGTGTTTCCCAGCGCGCCCTAACCTCTGGCGGGAAAGGGTATAAAGCCAATAACTTCTTTGAAATTAGCATCTTTTTATCGGGGGCAACCCACGCTTCATCACATACATCATTTAGTTCTTCTGATTCAGGAAAAACTATAGGTAGTTTTTTCACACCCCACATAATACCCTGTTTAGTGGTACCTGCAGTATCAGCTAAATGTAACGCCTCCTTCATTGCCAAAATCATATAACGTGTGGCCCTACTGGAAAATACGGTTGATTCGTCACCGTCGCCACTGGAATCAGTGCCTGTGTCTGGGTCTGTGTCGACCGACTGAGGCAAAGGGCGTTTTACAGCCCCTGACGGTGTTTGAGGCGCCTGGACAGGCACTAACTGATTGTCCGGCCGTCTCATGTCGTCAAACGACTGCTTTAGCGTGTTGACACTATCCCGTAATTCCATAAATAAAGGCATCCATTCTGGTGTCGACCCCCTAGGAGGTGACATCCCCATATTTGCAATTGCTCCGCCTCCACACCAATATCGTCCTCATACATGTCGACACACACGTACCGACACACAGCAGACACACAGGGAATGCTCTTAACGAAGACAGGACCCCACTAGCCCTTTGGGGAGACAGAGGGAGAGTTTGCCAGCACACACCAAAAGCGCTATATATGACAGGGATAGCCTTATAATAAGTGCTCCCTGTATAGCTGCTTTTATAATATAATTTTTTTTTTTTTTTGCCACTATTTTGCCCCCCCTCTCTTGTTTTACCCTGTTTCTGTAGTGCAGTGCAGGGGAGAGACCTGGGAGCCGTCCTGACCAGCGGAGCTGTTTAAGGAAAATGGCGCTGTGTGCTGAGGAGATAGGCCCCGCCCCTTTTTCGGCGGGCTCGTCTCCCGCTCTTTAGTGTATTCTGGCAGGGGTTAAATATCTCCATATAGCCCCCGGAGGCTATATGTGAGGTATTTTTTAGCCAAATAGGTTTTCATTTGCCTCCCAGGGCGCTCCCCTCCCAGCGCCCTGCACCCTCAGTGACTGCCGTGTGAAGTGTGCTGAGAGGAAAATGGCGCACAGCTGCAGTGCTGTGCGCTACCTTTAGAAGACTGAGGAGTCTTCTGCCGCCGATTCTGGACCTCTTCATGTTTCAGCATCTGCAAGGGGGCCGGCGGCGAGGCTCCGGTGACCATCCAGGCTGTACCTGTGATCGTCCCTCTGGAGCTGATGTCCAGTAGCCAAGAAGCCAATCCATCCTGCACGCAGGTGAGTTCACTTCTTCTCCCCTAAGTCCCTCGTTGCAGTGATCCTGTTGCCAGCAGGACTCACTGTAAAATAAAAAACCTAAGCTAAACTTTCTCTAAGCAGCTCTTTAGGAGAGCCACCTAGATTGCACCCTTCTCGGCCGGGCACAAAAATCTAACTGAGGCTTGGAGGAGGGTCATAGGGGGAGGAGCCAGTGCACACCACCTGATCGGAAAGCTTTACTTTTTGTGCCCTGTCTCCTGCGGAGCCGCTATTCCCCATGGTCCTTTCAGGAACCCCAGCATCCACTAGGACGATAGAGAAATAAATGATAGCTATAAGCTGGAAGCATACATTTCATCTATAGCCATTGTTTACAGTTGGATGTGGAGCATTTCTTTCTGAATTGCTATCCACACTGTTCAAATGTAGAAACTGAATAATGTTTTGTTAGATACAGCATACAGTATATTCTGATAAAGGATTGCCTATGTTGTCCTAACATTCTTTTCCAGTGGAGTTTTATAACACATTAATGCTGATACAGAGATTGCTTCTCTTTCCACTGTGCAGAGTGCAAGCTGTACTCAACAGTGCACACAGGGAACTGCATGGAGGTGTGGTCCGTGTTTGTATGTTCTGATTGGCTGGAAGTCCTCTCACATCTTTCATTGGATTTTGTGATCCCAGTTTGCTATGTCTTAAAAACTATTGTTGGGAGGTAGAAATCAAAAAATACAGCCAAATGGAAAATGAAAAAGAGTATTACTAATTTCTAGTTACACAGTTATAAGACTACTAAGCTAGGCCAAATTGAACCATACAAGAGAAAAACTGTTTTTATATATATATATATATATATATATATATATATATAATATTAAACTCTGTTTGTTAGCACATCATGTCAAGTGAATGATAGATCTACAATGTCTAGCGAGACAGTCAATAGGTAGACTCTGTATGGTCGACATGTATTAGGTCGATAGGTACAAAAGATCAACAGATGAAAGGTTGACAGTGCTTAATGTCGACAGGTTCAAAAGGTTAACATTACAATGGCCAACACACAAGTGGTTGACACTTTTTTGGGGGGATTTCACGTTTTTTACCAATAGCTTGATTTACTATCCACGTGGACATCTACTGGGAATAATAACTAGTGGCACGCGCAGCAGTAGCGGAGAAGCCACCTTGCACAAAACAGCCCCTATACATCAGTAAACCGTCTCCCAGATTCCACAATCCAACTGGCATTGATGATCGTCAATCCATCAGGGAATTAGGTAATTGAATCGTTAAAAATACCCGAATTGTTCAAATTGAGATTTTGAAATATGTTTAATATTCCCATTTCCCCGACTCGGCCACTGGGGGATCAGGACATTGTCGCAATCTATTGGTAATATATGAAGGGCTACTGCTGCACTTCATAGCGTCATGGACATTTTCTGGGACTTTTTAGGTTAAGATAAAGGCTTTGCAGTACACAAAACAAAATGTTTATTCCTACTGTAGGTTACAATCACAGACTGTTCTACAGTACATATACACAGTCTGAGGATGATTTGTAAGATTACTGTCCTGCTGTATCTGTTACATTGCATAGGTGTGATATAAGCCACATTGCATGTGTGATATCAGCCAGACGCATCCCAGACTGAGGGAACCCCAGACGTAGAATCTGGTACCCCTAGCCAGACTTTGCATCCAGTGGACCCACAAAGGATTACACTAACCTGAAAGGCCCTCCTGTCAGCCACATATCATATTTATCCATGAGTAGGCATTTAAATCAAGAAAGTGTTTCACTCTTAAATTTCCTTTTTATTGCTGAATCCTGTGTAATACTACAGCACATGACAGCAAACAAATCACACACTGCAAGGCCTGGCATTTGTGATCCACCCACTCTACCACAGTGATTTCACCTACACCGTGAACTTCTTTCTAAAAGCTTTCATTATACTCAGTGATTAACTATCACAGCACTCAGTGTAATAAAGGATTCTCTTAAACAGCAATTGGCCTATGGCAGCCTCCTTAGCAGCAGACTAACTGTCTCTACTAGTGGAAGAACATGATGTGTTCCAATAAGTTTTCGGTTTGGTTTTAAAAAAGAATGGTCCATTCAATGGCATCCCTCTCTAAATACCCCTTCCCTAGCTCTTAACAGTCCTCTTTCCATAAAATATTTGACTTCATCCAGCTCCGTCTACTTGGAAAGCCTAAACATCATCAGTGTTTCCGAATTTCACTTTAGTCTTTCTCTGTCCCTTTTTCAATCTCTCTCTTTCTCTCTTTCACATCACTTTACCTTTTTTTTATACGGCTTGGAGGAATTGCCATGGCGACCTGAGAGAAGTTGGATGTTCTCACATGGCAAAAAAAAATTGGGACGTCTACGGTCTGAATGCAAAACCCAGTCGCCCGTCAACACCCCCCTGCCTAATGATGTCCTCATGGGTCTGTTCTAATAGGTACGTTGACTGACTGCCCAAAAAGGCATGCCTCTGCGAACTCGGCTGTCAGACGAGGATTGAGCTTTGCCTTATTCTTTTTGTCCATTGCACAGAAACACTCTATAACTGAACTATGCTGGGCCATTTAAGGCTGTTCATTCCCCCCTGGAGGAAAATATTACAGTGCATGATTATTAAGTACATAGGCCAGGTTTATAAAAGCCCCCAATAGTCACTGGGATCATAGAAATCACAGACTCTGTTGTTCTGTAAATGCAGGACATATTTCAGTAGTCCACATTAAACGTAAAGTACAACCTGCTGAACAGTTGGAGCTCTGTGGCCACAAAGAGTTTCTACATCCACTAAATAAAATAATTCTATTATGTTCTAACAACCAAGGACACAGACAGAAACTAAGCAGTGATTTGTAAACCCTTGCTGAGGAAAATGCCCAGACAAGAACAACTTGGTAACCTTCTGAGGTCTTCTATGTGGCACTTGGGCCTTTACATGACAGCACATTATGTTCGTAAACATATAACTAGTAGTATTGATATTGCCTTTAGCCATTTATTACCCTGCTGCAATGTGCTCTTTCTGGGCTATTCCTCCTATCATTGGGAGAATTGGTTTGAGAAGGGGGATGCATTGCTGCTGAATGTGGGGGTGTCTCCAGGCCCATCCTAAAGTATAGACACACTGGGCAGATGCCCAGGGCCCCACAATTCCAGGGGCCTTCAAGCAGGAACAGGCGGGGCCAGAGGACTTCTGCCAGGGGCCTTCAAGCAGGAACAGTGCTAGTGCTCTGGAGCTTGAAACGAATGCTGCCCGGCTGCTCTGACTGAGAATCACACCCAATCAGAGTGGCCAGGTACCATTTTCTACCTGCCTTCCAGGCTGCGGCAAGACAACAAATGGCTGTCTGCTTGCTCACGTCAATTCCAGTCCAGGACAGGCTCAAGTGTTCGCAGCGGCTGAGAAAGTCCTGGGCTGCGCAGAGACTGCACAAAATCTGTTTGTACAGTTCTGCTACACATGCGTTCACACACTTGCACAGCTAAAATACACTCCCCTGTGGGCGGCGACTATCTGATGGCAGCAGTGCAAAAATTGCTTGCTAGTGAACAGGTCTGAATTACCCCCTCAGTGCGCAGTATACTTACGCTTAGAAAATCTTGTGGCCCTTATGGTGTTTCTGTGGCCCCCAGCATTTTATAACCATAGCAATGTTATGGGAACAAAGCTATAACAGTTAACAGATATTCAGAGCTTGTAAGCCTCTAATAAATTGTTCAGTGACTAGAACTAAGAAAATAAATAAAATATACTTTATGATTTATTGTCCACTGAAAAAAAAAGGATTAGAATTGGAAGATTGCCATCCATAACAGAAGGATTCCAGTACAGTAACCCCACACATTGCTGGGTGCTGTAATCCTGACATGCAGGTCTGCTGTGATTCCATTAGTGAGATCACACACAGGCTCAGACTATACATCTGTATCCAGGCCGTCTGTACCTCCCTCTATCGCCAATCCTTTGCTGTCACATTCACACACAACATAGTGGGCCTTTGTCAGGTGGCATATATTTCACATTATACACACAGTAAATGCTCTTATTGCAGCCCAGAAAAACAAGTTTCATGGATGATTATTCCTTGTAATATTAATGACATTTGCCCACTCACAGTAAAAAGCAGGAGTCCAGCAATTGCATGCCAATGGTCCTGACTGAGGACTCCTGACAGAAACGCAGAGGCATCTGTGATAGACAGGTTTAGTAGCACTTAATAGTTACGATGCCGACATTTTTATGAGGCTCCAGGGACACAGTTAGTGAGTGGCAGGATGTAATGTGGAGGTAATTGGACTTTAATCCTATTAAGTACTGCATGTCAGAATGACAGCGGGTATTCTGAAAAATGAATTTAATGCCAGAAGTTTACCTACTTCTGAGTTCACCAGATGAGAGCTGTATCTCACAGCCGTGGAGGCTGAAATGTCGGTTCAAAACGAAACTTGGAACATTGGATAAAACACCAGCTCTACATTTACTCAAATGAACGAACGTTGTTTCCAAAATAGCTTTTCATGGACAGAAATAAATGAACGTGTCAAATGATTATTTGTTTATTCTTGTTTTCAGTCAGTAGAAGCATGCACTTTAATAATGTGTTGTCATTTCACGTTCAGCAGTCAGTGTAGATCCTTTCCAAGGACCTAAAATCGAATTGCTTTATGCAAAAAGACTTTCTAGCAATATCTGCGAAATGCGTGAATAACGAGTCTGTGCTCATCAGTCTCAGCATGAAAGGTTATAGAAGACAGGCTGACCATATTATCCCTTTAACCTGGGACACTCATGAATTACACAGGTTCTGTGGCAGGCTGACTACAAGCCTACATTTCACCTGGTTTTAAGCAGCCACAGAACCTGTGTAATTCATGAGTGTCCCAGGTTAAAGGGATAATATGGTCAGCCTATAAAGAAGAACACATCAAGAATCTGAAAAAGGGAAATAACAACACAATTTCCTTCATCCTAAGTTTTCACTGTGTGAGTTTTACAAGAGCCTTTTTATACTGAATGAACTTTAGTGAATGAAATATAGTTTTAGATGGCGTTCAATCCATTAATAGTTACCCAGTGAGTCACTTATTGGTTGTTATGCATGTTCTGGTGACAAACTCATTTTGCAAAATTGGTTGACACTTTATGAACCAGAAAAAGGTGCAGCACAAAGCCCATGACCTCTGACCTCCTACTTTATCACTGCAGCCATGTGTGCACCATTGGACCTGTTCGCTTAAGGGCCCCATACACTAGAGCGATAATGCCCGATTTCGTCCAATTTCGGGCATTCGGACCGATATATCGGATGAGATCGGGCATTTTGGAGGTGTTTGCTATCCGATCCGATGCGCGTTCCCGTGAGCATCGGATCCTCCAGATTGAATGTGCTGTACATACAATCAGGTCCGACCTGGGGGCATGGCTGGGATCGCCCAGGATCGCCCAATATACATCGTACGATCATGCCCTCCGGGAGGCTGCCGGGGTGATCGCCTGCGACATGTGGTCATATAAGTGTATGGGGCCCTTTAGTGGCGCAGATGTTTGTTTGGCAAATTGTTATAGATTAAGAGGAACGCATCATTTTCTTTCTCCAGCAGAGCAGGCCGGGGATTGGGGTGTTGCAGGTAGAATATGGTACAGCCAAAATAGTGTACACAAATGCATAAGATTTATTTTCATGGGGCGAGTTGTTCCCTATTTACAGTCAGCCCAGAGTGTTATGAACCGAGTCCAACACAGATTGTAGAACTCTTAGAAGAGAGATATGACAGTGCTCGGAAGCTCTGAGATTGAGGATCGATAAAACCATATTAGAGTAGGTGCTAGGTTTACTAAATGGACAGGTCATACCAGTATGCTAGTAGTGTCAAATAAACAAGAAGCTCACCAACTTGCTGTTACAGGCAGTTGTACTTATATAAAGTTACTGGTCCATTTAACCAGAAAAGGTCAGTGGCAGGAAATGGACAAGGCAGTCCATTCAATATGCAGAGGTCTGTGGCTGAAGACATGGCACTTTATATTGCCAGGCAAGAAGAGTCTACTGTGCGCAGGATCGGAGGCACTTTGGAAATGCTGATTGCAGATACTGAGAGCAGGATCAGGAGCACTCTTGGGAATGTTGATTGCAGATACTGAAAGCAGGATCAGGAGCACTCTTTGGAACGCTGATTGCAGATACTGAGAGCAGGATCAGGAGCACTCTTGGGAATGCTGATTGCAGATACTGAGAGCAGGATCAGGAGCGCTCTTGGGAATGCTGATTGCAGATACTGAAAGCAGGATCAGGAGCACTCTTGGGAATGCTGATTGCAGATACTGAGAGCAGGATCAGGAACGCTCTTGGAAATGCTGATTGCAGATACTGAGAGCAGGATCAGGAGCACTCTTGGGAATGCTGATTGCAGATACTGAGAGCAGGATCAGCAGCGCTCTTGGGAATGCTGATTGCAGATACTGAAAGCAGGATCAGGAGCACTCTTGGGAATGCTGATTGCAGATACTGAGAGCAGGATCAGGAACGCTCTTGGAAATGCTGATGGCAGATACTGAGAGCAGGATCAGGAGCACTCTTGGGAATGCTGATTGCAGATACTGAGAACAGGATCAGGAGCACTCTTGGAAATGCTGACTGCAGATACTGAGAGCAGGATCAGGAGCACTCTTGGGAATGCTGATTGCAGATACTGAGAGCAGGATCAGGAGCGCTCTTGGGAATGCTGATTGCAAATACTGAAAGCAGGATCAGGAGCGCTCTTGGGAATGCTGATTGCAAATACTGAAAGCAGGATCAGGAGCACTCTTGGGAATGCTGATTGCAGATACTGAGAACAGGATCAGGAGCACTCTTGGAAATGCTGACTGCAGATACTGAGAGCAGGATCAGGAGCACTCTTGGGAATGCTGATTGCAGATACTGAGAGCAGGATCAGGAGCGCTCTTGGGAATGCTGATTGCAGATACTGAGAACAGGATCAGGAGCACTCTTGGAAATGCTGACTGCAGATACTGAGAGCAGGATCAGGAGCACTCTTGGGAATGCTGATTGCAGATACTGAGAGCAGGATCAGGAGCGCTCTTGGGAATGCTGATTGCAAATACTGAAAGCAGGATCAGGAGCACTCTTGGGAATGCTGATTGCAGATACTGAAAGCAGGATCAGGAGCGCTCTTGGAAATGCTGATTGCAGATACTGAGAGCAGGATCAGGAGCACTCTTGGGAATGCTGATTGCAGATACTGAGAGCAGGATCAGGAGCGCTCTTGGGAATGCTGATTGCAGATACTGAGAGCAGGATCAGGAGCACTCTTGGGAATGCTGATTGCAGATACTGAGAGCAGGATCAGGAGCGCTCTTGGGAATGCTGATTGCAAATACTGAAAGCAGGATCAGGAGCACTCTTGGGAATGCTGATTGCAGATACTGAGAACAGGATCAGGAGCACTCTTGGAAATGCTGACTGCAGATACTGAGAGCAGGATCAGGAGCACTCTTGGGAATGCTGATTGCAGATACTGAGAGCAGGATCAGGAGCACTCTTGGGAATGCTGATTGCAGATACTGAGAGCAGGATCAGGAGCACTCTTGGGAATGCTGATTGCAGATACTGAGAGCATGATCAGGAACGCTCTTGGAAATGCTGATTGCAGATACTGAGAGCAGGATCAGGAGCACTCTTGGGAATGCTGATTGCAGATACTGAGAACAGGATCAGGAGCACTCTTGGAAATGCTGACTGCAGATACTGAGAGCAGGATCAGAAGCACTTTGGCAATACTGCAAGCAGGAGCTGTAGCTACTGACAAGGGTAGATCCGACTATCACCAGCTGTGAGATTAGTGAGATCAGGTTTGATTGAATCACCTGTCCCACTCCAATGACTCACATGATCAGCTGCACACATTAAATTACTGCGGCAAACTAAATACCCCCCTATGATTCACCATTTCAAAGGTAGCAAGAATCAAACTTCATCTACTATCAGTGCAAATTCTTGATGCATTTCACAGCAGAAATGCACAAATAGATATGCTGAAACCAGTAGTCCTACAGACAATGTACAGCACTTGAAGTGCGGGTCATCCCAATGTCCCCTTACTGTTATGATTATAAAACATAAATAAGGCTTTAATGAGTATTTTGGGAGAAACCAAGACTGTCATTCACACCTTGTTAGCTGCAGCAGTGTGATGATGGTTCCATTACGCCTATATGCACATTTTTCATGGATCAAACAACTGCTAAACAATTTACGAAACAAATGTACAAAAGTGGAATGTGGGTGTTCCACTGTGTACTGTATGCTTATAGCATACACAGGGGGGTGGAGCTGTGCACAACAAAACCTATAGGTAACATTGTATAATGTGTATATAAACAGAAAGGGCCTTACATTTACAACTGGCAGAAAGGATGTATTAAGAGCAGCATATTGGGAAGCACGTGCAACAGGAAGGAAACTGTATATGTACTCTGTGTACAATGTATGAATAGTTGGCTCTCCTCCAGAGTTTAAGTATGATTTAAATAGCCTAGAGGGGATTCAGCGATGTTTATAGCCAGTTTAGATTAGCCTCTTGGAGTTACTAGGGCAATTTAGGCAAACTCCAAGTGAAAGTAAATTTCATGCTGTGCTGATCTTAAGAAGATAGATTGATTTTGTAAAAAAAAAGGAAATGATGCAAAAAATTTACATAAATAATACTATCCTGGAAAATGACAACATATATTTGCTAATTGCGGCTATAAAACATTGGAAAGGAAATTTCTTGCCTCTAAAGTGATGCTGGTTTTTCATGCCCCCTAACCTCTGAGACCCATGGGATTTTATCATCATAGAATGTTGCCGATAAGAAGGTCTATGCTGGGAAAGCATGGCTCCTCAACTAGTGGAGGGTGAGGTTAAGATTTAACATAGTAATAAAACAAAAAAGTTTTAGAAAACACGTAGCATCATATTGTACTCATTTCCCCCTCCCCAAAACAGAGCATCTTGCCATACTCTATAAGGGCAGAGTAACTGCATAGTATAAGGTTTTATGACCTGATGCTGAGAACTGTGTGCAGAAAAAGGTCTGTGTACATTCATGTGAACGCAGGTTTGTATGCATATTGTGGTGAGTCAGCGCCATAAGTGTACTGTTTGCAGGGGTGGATTGGCCATAGGGCTCACCAGGAAGATTCCTGGTAGGCTGACTTATCTGTGGGGCCTGTTTTGTGTGTTGTCCTGTGGCTCCACCCCCCACATGACAGGCAGCCCACCGCACTCAGTACACTGCATTGTCCCCATTCATTCTGTTATTACATCTCTGCAGTACAGCAACTCTGCCATCCAGTGATGCTGCCATGGCTACACGCTATGTTATACCTCTTGTGCTGCCCATCAGTAGCGGATCTTGCCACAGGCAAGCAGGACTTTTGCCCGGGGCGCCGCCTTCCGGAGGGCGCCGCACTATGGCAAGATCCGCTGCTGCTGTGGTGCCCCCCGCTGCCGCTGCCTGCTGTCCCGCTGTCCTGTGAAGGGAAACTAGACGCGTAGCGTCTAGTTTCCCTTCATGGGCTGCCCGCTGTGAAGGGAAACTAGACGCTACGCGTCTAGTTTCCCTTCCTGGAGAGGACCTTAACTGTAATGATGTGCGGTGCACGTTGACGTCATCGCGCACCGCACAGCAAAGGTCCTCTCCACGAAGGGAACTAGACGCTTAGCGTCTAGTTTTCCTTCGTGGAGAGGACCTTTGCTGTGCGGTGCGTGATGACGTCATCGCGCACCGCACATCCTACTACAGTACAGGGGGCGTAACTGACCATGCCCCCTGTATGAACCCACGCCCCCTAATGCCGCCCGGGGCGCAAGAAGCCCTGGAACCGGCCCTGCTGCCCATGTCCGGCCACCTCTACATAATTTTACAGGGCTATTTTAGTTCTCAATCCACCCCTGGTCACAGACACAACTGCAGCAAAAGACGTAAAGGAAGGCCCCAACTGTGTACAATCCAGCCCTATGAGGGATCCCACCCCACTCAACAGACCCCACCCTCTCATCAGACCGCACCTATTAGGGCTGCTTCCATAAATTTCCCCGGCTGGTTTTTCATCCCAATCCGCCCTTGACTGTTGGTTTGCTACTATCAGTGCACCTGCCTAATACTACAGTAGGTGCAAAAGATATTTATGCCCAACTCTGCATAGCACGCTGTTACGGTGATGCGCCTTAACTAAACCTTGCCTACGTCAGAATGTCCTGTTGCAGTGACCCTTTAGAAGGCTTCATGCATTTCCCACTTTGAGTCCCATCCAAATCCAGACAGCTCTAAGGGGCACATTTCAGAAAGAGTGATATTCTTGTTAGCATTCGTTACTAATCATAACTGGTGCTCCAACCAATCAGCTCCTGTCATTTGTCAAACACATGACAGGAGCTGAGTGGTTGGAGCAACATTTAAGATAAGTAACGAGTGATAAGAATATCACTTATTATTAAATATGCTCCTAATTGTTGTCTATAGTAACACCTAATGAACTGGAAATATTCTTGAAGGAACAACAAAAAATAAACTGTGTACCTACTGTACGCCAGGATCCTGGCAGCGTAATCCGGGCGGGAGAGCACAAAAAGTCCCTTGCGGGCTCGGTGGCGAGCTGTACTCACCACAGGTTCTATTCCCACTCTATGGGTGTCGTGGGCACCCACGAGTGGAAATAGTCCTTGCTAGATGGCATGCCGACTGTCGGGATTCTTAGGTGGCGGGATGTAGGGGGAGGTATTGTGACCCACTGTCAGGACATAACTACATCCCAATTGTACGGCTGCCTGACCGGACTTTAATTGTAAATACAATACTGCGGTTTCTAATACAGTAAGTACAGTAATTACCTAATTACATTGCTTTCCCTAGACAATGTCAAAGCAGCACACAAATATACATGGCTACTTACCTTTACTTTGAAATATACTAACAAGTAATGACACTTATGTTTTCCTGGAACTGTTGACTATTATAAATGGCTCTACTAAAAATAATTAAGTCCAGTCTTACTTCATTTTGGTTTGTTCAAGCTATTACATTATAGAGCTGAATGTTTGGCACAATGCATTAGCAACTTGTTGACGCACGGTACTGTAACCTATGAATAACCTATCTTTAAGTGATCGACAAAAGGGGTTGGTCGAAAAGATAGAGTAAGAAAAGTGGACGCAATGGCCGGAATAAAGTCACATGAGTTTAATAATTGTTTAATAAGTCATCCAAACAAATTTTGCATTTGTTTCCTGTCACTGATCTGGCAGCTGAGCCGGAGCACTCTGCCGAAGTTGCCAGGAATATACGTCATCAGCAAGGAAGGGGGTGCAAGCGAAAAACAAAGGCTTACAAAATACTGTCCATTCATACATCTCTCCCATTAGTTCAGATACCACTGAATACGTGTTTAACTCAACTGTGGAGAAACATTCATTTGAGGAATTGCAGCATATTACACAATTCTGTTTTTATGGGATACAACAGTGATGAAAGTGAGGAGTTCTACTGTTTACAGTTCCAGGCACAACTCTTTAATCTCGGAGTAACATTATGTGCTATATGTATATATATATAATTTTATATATATATATATATATATATATATATATATAATTTTATATATATACATATATATATATGTGTATATATATATATATATATATATATATATATATTCAGCATAAACAGTTCTGATGTGATAATTTCAGTGTTACTCAAGTCAACTTGTGGAATAATAAGAAATGCTACCCCCTGCTATTAATAATTATGGATATTACAAGTTACAGTACCTTGGATTTCCTTGACCTTATATATATTTGTATCATTATTATAAAACACAGCTTAGCCGCAAGCACTACAGCACAGTGGATACAATAAATGAACATTTAGCTGTGAAATAAGGGATTCTCTGCCTTCTTCTGGCCATGTAAATATGAATGGATTTTCCTTGTGACGGCAATTGCTTGGTAATTGAGAGAAAATGTGCCTTTTCTAGTATGCAATTAAAGTTTATCATGTTCCATACTTGTAACATTTTCTTCATCCCTGGTGTTCACTTGAAGGAAAGTTGCATTCTGGGTGGATGACAGCCAATATTCTGTTATCCAGCTGTTCTAGACCACTTAAATAAACAGCATGGCCCACACACCTCCCTCTCTTTTAATTAGGTGGCATGTTTATAACAGTGGTTATGGCACAGGTCCCTTATTAGACCAGACCAAGGAAGACTTTAAATCTGACATGGTTCTTTTATCATGTTGCTTGCCCACAATGTACCTGGTGGCTTTCCATTGGCTTGTACCAGAATATCTCAAAATTAATTTGCCCTAGCCATTATGAGAAATAAAAATACATTAGGTAATGTTATGTCTGTGTAGTGCAAATGAATCCACGGCTGGATCTGTACGTACATAGTTCTAGGCTATTTACACAGCTTTTGACTGGTATTTTCCCAAAGATTATTGTATATAATACACATCAATGGGCATTTTCCATTAATCTCTCTGTAAATAATATTTGTATAATCTTCACATGCTTTCTTTCCTTAGAATGTGCTGATTATAACTGTTTCTCACCACCCCAACTGCCACTCTTACACTAGAACTGTAGGTAGTCCTTAAGCCACTGTAACAAAGAGTCTTTTCCATTCTTACATTAAAAACGATGATGTCACACTGTCTAAACTAGATGAGTAAGCTATCAGACTATCTCAGCCATACTAGTAAACCACACTGCCTGGAAGATTAGAAAATAAAAACAGGCAGACCTGTTTTATGCTGGATACACATTACCTGTGGTCATAACTTTTGCTTTTCAAGTCAAACTGGATAGGTTGAAAAATTACATGGTCATGTGTTGTGCATCGTTGACTGATGTAGATCCCCTTATGATGTGATCGGACTAAGGGGTCCATTTATCAACGAGTGATAAAGCTTGTTGTGAATGATGAGACTTGTTGCATATGACAAATGTCGGTAAATTTACTAACATGGGAGTTCTATTTAAGATGGGATGTTGCTCATAGCAACCAATCAGATTCCAGGTATTATCTCCTAGAAGGTGCTAGATAAATGAGAAGTCGAATCTGATTGGTTGCTATAGGCAACATCCCATCTTAAATAGAACTCCCATCTTAATAAATTTACTCCATGGTGTTCCAGCCAATCAGCTTCCAACTGTTATTTTTCAAACACATGACAGGAGCTGAACACATGACAGAAGCTTATTGGCTGGAGAACCATTTATCATACGCAACGAGTTTTATCATTCATAACAAGCTTTATCACTCATTGATAAATGAGCCCCCTATATTGGCTAAATTTAACTGTCCAGTGTTTTGCCAAATCAGGCACAGCACGGGCTGTTTGCACGTCACCAATTATTCTCTATTACTAAAATAATGATGATATATGGTCTTGATTTGTAAAGGCAGAAGACAATGCCAATGATTTTGGTCCTGACTTGGCATGGTCACTGCAGAGAGCCTGGCAATACCCTATTAACGCACCACAAACTGTCAGTAATAACACATACTATCTTTTGTATTGTTTTAGCTTTTGACTATATGGCTGAAATATAAATATTATATTTATTCTGTTTGCAGGCAGTTTGTACCAGATAGCTCTAGCTATTATGAGCGTATGTGAAGGCATATGGGCCATTCCTCTCCTAAGGCCGAAGCCCTCAGACCCTAAAGCAGAATTTGACAGCATTCTTAACATGGCCAAGCATCTACTAATTGACACCAAGCATCTATACGCAAACTTTGTAAGTATTACAGACAGTGGTCAGTCTGAGATCTGTATAATACAACAATGTTATACCAATATGCATAGTCGTTAATAAAGGCTTTTTTGTGGAACCGTTACTGTAAATTTATTTAGAGACCATGAGATTGTTACTCTCTGGTTATAGTATGTCATTATACATCAGCTTTGACAGGGCAACAGCGTGCCCTATTCTGCCCCCGCCCCCTAAACCCGTGATGTCATGACATCACAGCAAGGGGGCAGCTCTGAGAAGTAGAGCTCTGCCCGGAGCATAACTAGCATGCTTCAGGCAGCTCCACAGGCTACAGAGTGCCTTCCCGGAGCATCTCTGCAGTAGCGCTCCTGGCTGCATGGTACCCTGCAAGTCACATGCAGGTGCTGTGGGGCAGTGCATATGCCACCCCCAGGGACCTGCACACTGTGCGATGGCACTACCTGCACACCCCTAGTTACGGCACCCCAGATTTTTTATATATTATTTCCAATCAGGGAACATTTCCAGTGTGTCTATACAGGTTTAAGAGTTGCATCTTTTAAAAACTAGACACACAATGGGCAAATGTTACAATGGGGACCTAACTAGCGTGATTTTACAAAGACAAGGGCATTCTATTTATTTAGAGTCCTGCACAGATAATTCAGTTCTATGAAAAAACATACAGTGATGCTTAGGGCAAAAGATTTGAAAGAGACCTTATACTTGCAGCTGAAGCAGTGAGACAGATGGCTATTCCTGGAGAGCCAGATGTGGGTTTCAGCACATAAGTCACACTCTGTGGTGTGCGCACTTCAATCTCTCTCCATACAGTGAGCTCTATAATTCCACTAAAGGCCATCACTTACACACACATTTCTTAAAGTGGAACTAAACCCATGAAATAAAAACATTTATTTTAAAACTGCATGTATCAAGTCCCAATTCATTTAATTCCTACTTATAGCATTTGTATAATGTTTTGCTGACCTCTCTGCATGAGTGCACTGCATTGTGCATATAACAGGGGCAAAGTAAATTGTTAGATACATTTGTATATAAAGCTGCAATCGGGTGCCGAGAGGGGGTTGGGAGTGGGTACAACCAGGCTCGGACTGGCCCACAGGGGTACAGGGGAAAACACCGGTAGGCCCCACTGCCTGGGGGGCCCTCCTCCTCTAGGGATCATGTTCTAGACTGTGCACTTGAATCATATATTATACATATGTTACCTTATACTGCACAGGATTATGATGTATTCTCTACAGTACACTACTGTCATTAATCTGGCACATTATCATTCATGCACTAGCATTAATTACTATATAAATTATCAAGGAGTCCAGACCAGGTACTCTATAATGGTTAGCCAAACCTCTGTGGTGGCTGGCCACATCTCTAATCATGGGCCCCTACCACTGCATCCCCCCGGTGGGCCCTTCATGCTCCAGTCCGACATTGGGTACAACGTACCCAGGAGTGTCCTGCAGCCTGGGCACAACATATAACAGGGTCTCAGTAATCCCAGTGGTGTCTGCTCATACACCCATATGGGGTTCGGTATGGAAAGCCGGCGGTTAGGATTCCGGCAGTCATATGACCGACTGCGGCAATCCCCCACATGTCCATGCCAAATAGTATTAAGACCAAATACGTGTTACGGCAACCCTGGCTTCATTTAAATGTAATTTACACAATGTTTGTTCACATATTACATTTATTTATATATTACACTTGATCATTCTTTTACAAGAATGTATGCTTATTATTAACTACTGAAAACAAAGGCGTTTTAAAGTCCAATTTAGAAAGCAAATATTGGAGCAGCCCAGTACATATTGTACTTACCACACCCGGAGACTTATGTTTATGTTGTATTTTAATTTTGCAGAAATCCAAGTACCCTTATGAAGGCGAGCATAAACTGGAGAGTTTACCCGTGCTGTCTATAAATGCAGTGGAATTGTCTACTATTCAGGTAACAAACATTTCCTTTGTGGTTTTGTATCTCATGCTGTTTCTAACCCTCTCATTCTATCATTAACTTTGGTTTTATTGATGAAGGCTATTATTTTTACAGGTTGAGTATCCCATATCCATATATTCCGAAATACGGAATATTCCGAAATACGGACTTTTTTTGAGTGAGAGTGAGATAGTGAAACCTTTGTTTTTTGATGTCTCAATGTACACACACATTGTTTAATACACAGTTATTAAAAATATTGTATTAAATGACCTTCAGGCTGTGTGTATAAGGTGTATATGAAACATAAATGAATTGTGTGAATGTAGACTCACTTTGTTTAATGCACAAAGTTATAAAAAATATTGGCTAAAATGACCTTCAGGCTGTGTGTATAAGGTGTATATGTAACAAAAATGCATTCTGTGCTTAGATTTAGGTCTCATCACCATGATATCTCACTATGGTATGCAATTATTCCAAAATACGGAAAAATCCCATATCCAAAGTACCTCTGGTCCCAAGCATTTTGGATAAGGGAGACTCAACCTGTATACTGAAGTAGCACAGGCAGTATTAAAAAGGTACTTCAACTCCAGAGTATCCCTCTGAATAATAGTCTGATTGTACACCTGAACATAAAAAGTATTGGGTGAGGGGAGATTTATCAAGAGGGCATGCGGATGAAGTAGATAAATGAGAGTAAGAATCTAATTGGTTGCTATGGGCAACTTCTACACTTGTCATCTTTAGAAGGTTTTCTACATCTCACCCTTTATGAAATGAAGCTGTCATCATTACTGTTATTTTTATCCATAACATATTTATATTTACTTAATTATGTGATCAGGGAGGGGGGAGGGGAGGGTCAGGTAAAAAGTACCAGGGCTTGCCAGAAGTCCGGGCTGGCCTGCGGGTGTTACCTCCCCAACCCAATATTATGTGGTCACGCCCCTTTGGTGGGCAGTGATCAGCGTCAATATTCACAATGGATGTTGCCATGCCCCCATGCGCTAGTCCATTACCAAATTGTGTAAAGTTATAAATGCGGAGGGGGATGCTGAGTCGCTTCAGAATGACTTAGTTAAATTAGAAGCTTGGGCAGCGAAATGGAGAATGCGCTTCAATACAGACAAGTGTAAGGTAATGCACTGTGGTAACAAGAACAAAAATTACACCTACCTACTAAATGGGGTAAAATTAGGGGATTCTGTATTGGAAAAGGACTTAGGTGTCCTCATAGATAGCAAGCTAAGCAGTAGTACCCAAAGTAGGACTGCAGCAAAGAAAGCTAATAAGATATTAGCATGCATAAAACGGGGAATTGATGCTAGGGACGAGAGTATTATACTCCCGTTATATAAATCACTTGTGAGGCCACACCTTGAATACTGTGTACAATTCTGGGCACCTTACTACAAAAAGGATATCCTGGAGCTAGAAAAGGTTCAAAGGCGGGCGACCAAACTAATTAAGGGTATGGAGACGCTGGAATACGAGGAAAGGCTTGCAAGCTAGGCATGTTTACACTGGAAAAGAGGAGATTAAGAGGGGACATGATCAACATTTACAAATATATAAGGGGACAATATACAGATCTTGCGCAGGACCTGTTTTTGGTTAGATCAACACAGAGAACTCGTGGACACTCGCTCAGGTTAGAGGAGAGGAGATTCCACACAATACGGCATAAAGGCTTTTTTACGGTAAGGATGATACGTGTTTGGAATTCCCTGCCTGAGGGAGTTGTAATGGCCAACTCAGTCAACACCTTTAAGAATGGGTTAGATAAATTCCTTATGGATAAGGATATCCAGGGTTACGGGCATAGTCACGCACTATGGTTATTATAAAAAAGAGGGGTTAATCGGAACGGCAGTCAGCAACTTCAGTCAAAATTTTATACAAAATAATCGTGCATAGACCACAAATAGGTTGAACCCGATGGACAATTGTCTTTATTCAACCTTAGATACTATGTTACTCCTAGTACCTAAGCCCGACAGATCTCTTATGTGATAGGATACAGCATTTGTGTGATAGGATACAGCATTTATGTGATAGGGGGATACAGCAGTTATGTGACAGGACACAGCATTTGTGGGATAGGATACAGCATTTGTGATAGGATACAGCATTTATGTGATAGGACACAGCATTTGTGTGATAGGATACAGCATTTGTGTGATAGGATACAGCATTTATGTGATAGGACACAGCATTTGTGTGATAGGATACAGCATTTGTGTGATAAGATACAGCATTTATGTGATAGGATACAGCATTTGTGTGATAAGATACAGCATTTATGTGATAGGACACAACATTTATGTGATAGCATACAGCATTTGTGTGATATGATACAGCATTTATGTGATAGGACACAACATTTATGTGATAGGATACAACATTTATGTGATAGGATACAGCATTTGTGTGATAGGATACAGCATTTATGTGATAGGATACAGCAGTTGTGTGATATACAGCATTTGTGTGATAGGATACAGCATTTATGTGATAGGATACAGCAGTTATGTGATAGGATACAGCATTTGTGTGATAGGATACAGCATTTATGTGATAGGATACAGCATTTATGTGATAGGATACAGCATTTGTGTGATAGTATAGAGCAGGGGTGTCAAAGACAAGGCCCGCGGGCCGAATCCGGCCCGCCAGACCTCGTCTGATGGCCCGCGGTGCCGCCGCCATGAAACCCCCTTCTCCCGAGTGCCCAGCTCGGGGGGGGGGCGGGGTTTCGCGGAATGACGCGATTGCGTCGTGACGTCACGGCGCAAACGCGTCATTCAACGAAACCCCGTCGGAGGAGGGAGAAGAAGGGAGCCGCGCAGACGAGGAGGGAGAGGCGGCTGAAGAGCGGCGAGAACCGCTTCAAATGTAAGTCAGCCCCTCTCCCTTCCTCTCTTTCTCTCTCTCTCCCTCCTTCCACCACCTGCCGCTATGTGTAAAATGGGGACCTGTGCCTGCCACAATGTGTAAAATGGGGACCTGTGCCTGCCATAATGTGTAAAATGGGGACCTGTGCCAATGTGTAAAATGGGGACCTGTGCCTGCCACAATGTGTAAAATGGGGACCTGTGCCAATGTGTAAAATGGGGACCTGTGCCTGCCACAATGTGTAAAATGGGGACCTGTGCCTGCCACAATGTGTAAAATGGGGACCTGTGCCAATGTGTAAAATGGGGACCTGTGCCTGCCACAATGTGTAAAATGGGGACCTGTGCCTGCCACAATGTGTAAAATGGGGACCTGTGCCAATGTGTAAAATGGGGACCTGTGCCTGCCACAATGTGTAAAATGGGGACCTGTACCTGCCGCTATGTGTAAAATGGGGACCTGTGCCTGCCACAATGTGTAAAATGGGGACCTGTACCTGCCGCAATGTGTAAAATGGGGACCTGTGCACTATAAAAGGGGGCACATGGCTGGGCACTATAAAAGGGGGCACATGGCTGGGCACTTTAAAAGGGGGCAGATGGCTGGGCACATATAAGGCAGGTGGAGCGGTAAATTTTGGATATACTGACCTACAGATACAACCGGCCCTTTGATGGGGACCAAACTGCTGATGCGGCCCCCGATGAATTTGAGTTTGACACCCCTGGTATAGAGCATTTGTGTGATAGTATAGACTATAGAGCATTTGTGTGATAGGATACAGCATTTGTGTGATAGGATACAGCATTTATGTGATAGGAATCAGGATACAGCGTTTGTGTGATAGGATACAGCATTTATGTGATAGGATACAGCAGTTATGTGATAGGATACAGCATGTTTGTGATAGGATACAGCATTTATGTGATAGGATACAGCAGTTATGTGATAGGATACAGCATTTGTGTGATAGGATACAGCATTTGTGTGATAGGATACAGCATTTGTGTGATAGTATAGAGCATTTGTGTGATAGGATACAGCATTTGTGTGATAGGATACAGCATTTATGTGATAGGATACAGCATTTGTGTGATAGTATAGAGCATTTGTGTGATAGTATACAGCATTTATGTGATAGGATACAGCATTTGTGTGATAGGATACAGCATTTGTGTGATAGGATACAGCATTTATGTGATAGGCTACAGCATTTGTGTGATAGGATACAGCATTTGTGTGATAGGATACAGCATTTGTGTGATAGGATACAGGATTTATGTGATAGGATACAGCATTTGTGTGATAGTATAGAGCATTTGTGTGATAGGATACAGCATTTATGTGATAGGATACAGCATTTGTGTGATAGGATACAGGATTTATGTGATAGGATACAGCATTTATGTGATAGGATACAGCATTTGTGTGATAGTATAGAGCATTTGTGTGATAGGATACAGCATTTATGTGATAGGATACAGCATTTGTGTGATAGTATAGAGCATTTGTGCGATCGGATACAGCATTTATGTGATAGGATACAGCATTTGTGTGATAGGATACAGCATTTATGTGATAGGATACAGCATTTGTGTGATAGGATACAGCATTTATTTGTATAGAGCATTTGGTTCATGCATTTTTTCAGCCCAAGTGATATCTTAATCTTGTAATTAATTGGTTAATGCAGATTATATATCTTATTTTTTTTTCTAGGTGACATAATTATCAATGTCTTGATATCATGAATTATAAAAAGAATAAAATGTGTAGGGGAGATATATCAAAGCTTGGAGAGAGATAAAGCACCAACCAATCAGCATCTAACTTCCTTGTTACAGGCTGCGTTTAAAAAATGACAGCAGCTGATTGGTTGGTACTTTATCACTCACCATTTTATCTCTCTCCAAGGTGTGATACATCTCTCCCGAATTGTGGATTCAAATACAGTTTAAATATGAACGTGCAAGTCACAGAGTAATTAATCATGTAGAGCAAAGGCCAGTTCTATTTTTGCAAATATTATGCATTTGAGATGATTTCATGCTCGGAAGAGGATGACACCACCAGATTAAGCTGTGTCACCAAAGTTGAACAATAATTTGCCATAGGGGCCAGCTTGTTCCATCTGAGCAGGCGATGTCACATGGATACGTGATATAATCCCTGTGTTATATTACGTGCCATGTCAGATTCAAAGAGCTTGATGTCATCGACAGCTGGGTCCTTTTGGAAACAACTTGCAAACACGGGGGCTTCCTGCGCAATTCCTAACCCCAGGAAATCAATGCTTATAGCAAACCTCCCACAATTCATAAGCAATGTTCATCCAAGCAAGCAGAGGAGTAGAGATGACTTCCTGTCTCCGCTTACTGTCATCCCTGACTGTATGAGGCAAATGCGCATCTAAAATCACAACAGGGAAATAGTCAAAACAATATATCCCCAAATGAAAAGAAGAGTGAAATCTGAAAAAAAAAAAAAAAAAAAGTGAACTTTGCCTGGACACGCACAGCTGAGCACAGCACCGCAGATAGTGAGCTGTGCTGACACCATGTGGCCACAGTAAACATTTGTAAGGCAAGCAAATATCTAGTTCTATTCTATAATGCTACCGTATGGCCTGATTTAGAGATCAGAATCAGCTTTATTGGCCATCTATACTTGCGTATACTAGGAATTTGTATTTGGTTTGGTATACAATAGCCAAGTAGGCAACAGATAAGCAGGTGGGGGGGATATGCAAGTAAAGTCATACAGATAGGCATACCGTAGGGACACAAGTGAGTTACATGTACATCTAGTCAGTCAATGTTCAGGAGTTCAGCAGGCGGACCGCTTGGGGAAAGAAACTTTTGAGGCTTCTGGTGGACCCGGCGGGTACGGCCCTGTAACGCCTGCCTGAAGGAAGCAAGGTAAACATGCTGAGGCCGGGGTGTAGCTGGTCCTTTACTATCTTCGTTGCTTGCTTTTTAGCTCTGGATAGGTACAGGTCCTGGACTGAAGGAAGGTCGGCCCCGATGATCTTCTCTGCGGTTCTGACCACCTTTTGGAGCCTGCATTAGATGGCGCTAATGCCTACACAGCTGACATACCATATGCGGCAGATATACCAAAATATGCAAATTACGGCGATGCCTGGATTTCTATTGAAATGCCCACCAGAGGCTTCCTAGATCTAAGCAACTGCATACAAATAAGCAGCAGCGGCTGCAGATCCTTCAATATAATCCACTGGGCGCAGAATGGCCGTGGGAATTGAGAGCTAGCGCCATGTTTTGTGTGTATGGGAGGGTGGTAACTGTATTGTTGCACGCAACTATGAATAGAGGCAAATTTGACACATTTATTTCCACCTCCCACACAATGGGGGTAATTAAGACCTGATCGCTAGGCTGCGTTTTCTCACAGCCTGCGATCAGGTCCGAACTGCGCATGCATATGCACCGCGATGCGCAGGCACATCACACGGGTACAAAGCAGATCATGGCTCAGCGATGGGTTTGTGCGATGGATCCATTCGCACGGGCGTTCGCAAGGAGATTGACAGGAAAAAGGCATTTCTGGGTGGCAACTGACCGTTTTCAGGTCAGAAGGGTGGAAAAAACGCAGGCGTGTCCATGCGTTTGCAGGGAGGGATCCTGATGTCAATTCCAGTCCCGGACAGGCTGAAGCGATCACAGCGGCTGGGTAAGTCCTGAGCTGTGCAGAGACTGCACAAAATCAGTTTGTGCAGCTCTGCTACACATGCGTTCGCACATTTGCACAGCTTAAATACTCTCCCCCTGTAAGCGGCAACTAACTGCAAAAATCACTTGCTAGCGATCAGATCTGAATTAGCCCCAATGTCAGCAGCCGTCTTGTGCATAATTCTGTCTCATACCTAAAATGTGCAAAACTCACAATTGACTATTACGCAAATATATTAAGTTACACGTTAAGGACTGTACTAAAAGAGGTACCTTGGAGAGTTCAACTGCTTTTCATAAAAATAATATTCAAGCCTTAAAAGGCCACTATATTGAAACATTATAGTTATTCAACTATCTTGCTAATTTGTCCTCTGGGGACCCCGTTTGTCAAGCTCATTATTAATAAACTAGCATTCTATGGACATCAGATAACACTAAATTTAAATATGTCATGTGACAGATTTATTAAATGGGGGGGCAGATTTGTTAAATGGGGGGAGGAGGGGGTCAGTTCCTAACAATTTTGTTGCATTTGTACCATTACAGAAAACGATTTGATTACATATTTCATCAATGCATAAATTGCATATACATGAGGTTTAAAGCTCCCAACATCAATCTGTGATTTCGGAAAAGCGTAGCTACAAACATGCACAATTAGCAAGCACATACATAGACATGAGCAAGCGGTAACTAATACAGTGATTCTGCTATGCTTTATAAAGGTACTGGTTAACAAATAAAACATATGCTACGGGTATAACCCTCAAACTACTGTATGTTGGTACAGATTAATACTGTAAATTTCATCCAAATCTTCTTTCGAATGGTACCGTAAATCAATTAGCAGGGTCTTTAATAAAGACGTTTCAACACGGCTTCTTAATGCCCGGACTGCTACTAGTTGGTTTGTGCAATTTTTTTCCCCATATTAGTCTCGGTAATGGAGAAACGAAAACTTTTTTTTTTTTTAAAATAGGGCCCTGTGCCTTAAGATTTTCCATGTGGTTGAGTCAGTCTCTCCTTGGGCCTCGAAACAAGGTAACCCTTCATCTGCCAGCAGTTTTCTCATTTCCACCAAATGAATGTATCACTGTGTCGGCTTAATTTCCATAAGCGCACTGGAAGCAATGGGAATTTTTCCCAACTTACTTTAGCAAGTTCTAATGTAATAAAAGTGTTCCACACTCTGGCTTCTTGGGAATTGGCCTCTCATCAAAGACTGTTTAAAAGCTGATATTTGCACCGTTTATAAAACTTCTGCCGTAACACGTAAATGTGCATTTAAGGTGCAGCTTTTAACCTCTCTGATTGGTGCAAAAGACTGAGCCCATGTTATAGGTTTAGAAAAATATTTATAATAAATCAATGCACAGATGGGGGATGCAAAACATTTCAATTTAATGACATTGGCATTCGCTAGGCAAAGAACCATAAATTGAAGGAAAGGATGACATAAAGGAGGCAACTTACCACTGTATTTAAGAAGGAAAAAGAGGATATGATGTGATTTGCAGAGTGGTTTGTAGATGTGATAACGGATCAGTAAACCATTAACACAATCTGACTGCCAGTGTGTATCCAGTACAACCATGACGTTGTTGAATTGGATCACATTGTCGCTTATAAACAGAATTAGAGGATACATTCATTTGCAGGAATTTTCCTGTTGGTTAAAAGGTCTGCTAGGGTGAACGCGCCAGTAAATAAATTTGGCAGAAATGTTTTGTGTTAGTAAGTGGTTTCCCTCACTAAGGAAAAAAGTAAGGTTGGTGCTGCATTTTCCTATTTAGTGGTTGCAAGACTAATGTGACTTTTAAATAAAATCTAGCTTTGTGTTTGATGCATGTCCTGTGTTAGAGAACAGCAAGCAGTTGGGTCTGTAGTTAAAGCCCTGACCTGAATGACTTCCTCTTTCAGGTTCCTGCCGGCCTTACAAAGCTCAGCTCCGAACTCTTCATTTATCAGAAGCATTTTGATTGGCTGAAGAAAGCTGCACACGTTGTCCGTCCTTTGGATCATGAGTTTACCAGCATTCATAATCGTATTGACAAGCTGGTGAAAAAAGTGGACTTTTTGGTAAGACAATGACTGGAATTGCAAATGAGTTACGATGATGAAAGGAAAAGGTTAATGAGAGCAAATAGGTTGCCGTATGCTAAATAATACTTTTTGTTAAGTGGTCCTGTGTTTAATGGGCCTGAGCATCTTTTTTTTTTTATATCAACCTTCATCTCGTTCTTGTCTGATATGCACCCAAGGAAAGTTTGGAGGAATAGAAGTTACTGGATAATGTGATCAGGAGAAACAGGGCATTCCATAAATCTGGTCTATGAGTAAAGGGGACTATACATTTGCATTTATTTGGGACACTTCTCAGTTTTGCTGATGAATGGGTTGGGTCATCAGCAAAATCCAACATGTTGGAAATTATAGATTCACTGATTACAACCCAAATAATCAAAACCGGCAAACCAGGGATTTTTAATATCTAGGATCTTGCCGATCCCCTGACAGAATGGCAATCATCGGAATATGCAGATTGGTGGGTTGGATTAATGATCAGCGCATCGGAATCGGGGGAATTCTTGGGTAGATGTATAAGACACATTCCTCAAATTTTTATTGTATCACTGAGGTTGCACAGGGGTGTATTTAGCCACCTGCCAGCCCAGGGCTGGAGTAGAATGACAGATCTGTACTAAATTAGAAAATGGTGCAAATCAAAACCAGATTAAGACCTAGGGACCCTAAGCAACATGCCAGTTTAGCCCCACTTAATCCCCCATTTGTCAAATAATAATAATAATAAAAAAATCATAAAAATAGTTTTAGGTAATCTGGGTCCCTCAGTGCATTGTGAGTCCTAGGCAGATGCCTAGACTGCCCAATGCCTGGACCTGCTGTGGTGTAAGCATTCTTCTAAGATTCCTGACGCTTCTAGTGTCATTGACAGCCATGAAATCGAGAGATAGTCACGTGACTATTTTATTTTCCAGCACTCCAACATTGATGCCATGTGCTACCTCTTCAAAGGTTTATACCTCTATATGCTGAATTGTTTAGTGCTGTCTTGATGGGAGACCCATCAAACCTCAAGTTTACAAAGCTAGGAATTAATGAGGATAGAGCAGTACTGTATACTTTTATTAAGTTTTACATTATGATTTTTTTTGTTTCATTGATTTACCCAATTTATAATTATATTTAGTCATTGTTATAAATTATGATATGCTTAGGATACTTTGGTTATCCAACATAACCCTGGCAGAAGAAGTGCAGTTGTAACACTAATAATTATTCACACTGCTTTAATTGTCTCTTTCAGATGACAAAGTTGAACATTGCACGTGTCAGTGACACACCGCTGCCACAGCTTCCTAACTCAACCACCCAATGGGGAGTAGTGCAAACCGGCCACGCTATCTTCCACCACTTTCATCTGTTCTTGGACTACGCCACACGTGTCCTGGTTTTGATGAGAAACAAGTTGTGAAAATGACTCTTCATCTCTCCCAACTTGAACTTCTGCTTCAGGAATGGTAGGAGCACTGCAGTAAGACCTGTCTTGCCTGCCCAAACTACAAAGAGACATTCCTTTGATTGTGACAGATCCACAGATCTTCCAGGACACAATCACTTATCTTCTCTTACTGCTCCCGATTAATGCGGGGAAATGTACGGTGACTCTACTTACCTGTATATGCATGGTACACTGACGTGTCATTCCTATTTATACTGCCAGCTATTTATTTATTTATTTATTTTCCTGGGTACTATTTAATTATTATTTTTTAAGTAAGCGTATGTCTGGCCTCAGTTTAAAGAAGTGTGTTTCTTTATCAAAATGTTATTTTCCTTCTTCTATTTAATTACTTGTGTTATACATATTTTGAATAATATGGTTACTGAACTTTTATATATATAATTAATGGGAAAGGCAGGCCTTCATTTACAGAAATGTATACTTTTGTGTGGATTGTTGAAAACAAAATCAGTTTTGTCTTCCTTTTTTATCATTTATCAAGAAATTACATTGTAAATGTACATATCACGTTCACCAACGAACATTCCATTTTTTTTACACTGTAACTATTAATTACAGATAACAGTTTGTAAGGAAATATTAAGCAACAACATTGGAGTCTCAGTTAAACCACTTGCATCGACTCAGATGGAAAAAGTTTATCAACGTACCTGATTAGTGGTACTCAACTCCAGACCTTAAGTACTACTGATGGGTCATGTTTTGTAGATTTCTCAAACCACGCACAGGTGAATTGAACTATTTTGCTGGGTCAGTAACTATGCCACCTGGTTCCACAGACAGAAATCCTCAAGCCATGACCTGTTGGGAACAAGGCTGTAGAGAGCGTGCACAGGCCCAGATACTGGAGGGCATGGCTAAATTCAGGGAGCATGGCTATACCCACTCCCAAAAAAGGAGTGACACCAAGTGCTGCAAAGGGGAGCAATGGCTTACCCCCCCCCCCCCCCCCTCCTCACTTGGTGCCATTGTCAGTCTGAGCTGTAAGAGTGATGCAGCAGTCTCCTTATGTAAGTGTTCTTTTTGCTGCCGGCCCGAGTAGTTATTGTATGCCGCTATGACCTGCAGCCCGTTCTGCGGCCCTGTGGTGTCAGGTGTATGGCGGGCACATCACTGATTAGTGGTGTGCCTCAAAATGATTGCTAAGCCGTAGTATGTGTGTTGACCCAGGCCCCCGTTGGGTCTCTCCAACAAGCCCAGGCCCAGGTATTAGTATTCCCCTCCCTACACGTCACCTCTGGTTTGCAAAACTTGATTGTTGAGGTTGAGAACCACCGAGTGTTTGAGAACACACAGCGAAAAAACATGAGTCAACTATACTTGTGTAATTAATTATTCTCATCCCCCATGTCAGTGACATCACGCAAGATCCCCCTCAAACAATATCGATCATACACACTGAATGATATCGTTTGCATCTCGTCAGTGACGCCATGCACCCACACATGATGTCTCGTACAATATCTTTAGATTTCAAGTTGAAAATGAAAGATATTGTACCTCGTTAACGACCTTCAGGAGCGCGCATCGTTAACGATATAGGGTATACACACTTGCCGATGTATACAATATATCGTCGGATCTGCCGGTTCGGACAATATATCGGGTGCACATCGGCAAGTGTGTACCCAGCCTAAGTACAGTCTGTAAATGTCTGTTAGAAGCTGATTGGCTGGTATCTGTCTCTACTTCACCTCTCTCCAAGGTTTGATACATCTCCCCATTTTATCTCTCTCCCAGGCTTGATGCACCTCCCCCTAAGAATAGTAGGTGCATCATTAGGCAACCCAAGCATACAAAATAGAAATGAATAGCATGCCGGACGGACAGCTGCAGTACTAAATATATGTTAATAAGGAATGGGTTAAATGTAGTACGATCTTTAAGATTTTACCAAGTTGTCACTTTGCTCTAATGTTGCCTTACATTTATGTTTCACAAAGTGCCTCTCAGGTAGCTGGAAAAAATATCTGGCACCAAAGCCATACAGTACAATACAACATTTCAGACTTCATTACATAAATTATTTTAATATTTATGCTTGCCTGATTCACCTAACATTTGGTTCACAGTGTTTCTATGATTTTCCTCTTATTTTCTTTCTCCCTCTCACTTGTGGACTGTTCTGAAAGGGTGTGACACACCAAACGGCCCAGCACTCAATCCTTCCACTTAGAGATGTGCAGAAATATTATGCCTTGTTATAACAAGCTGTTTTTTCTCAGCCAAAGCTATGTGACAGACCTACACAGCCAACGATACTTTATGAAGCATCGGGGACACCTTGTGGCTGCTTCTGTAACTTCACATTGATATGCAGCATGGTTCACAAGTGCCTTGAATCGTAGCAATATGTGCACAGCTTGTGATATAATGTTTGGTTATAATTGTACACGACTGTAATTGATTTCTTGACAGCTTTTACCACTTGAACATTTAAGGGAACTGGTGTAGACTTGGTGGCAATATGGGTGCAAAGTAAAAAAAGCAAGTGCACACAAAAGTTGGAATATTCAGATATATGCACAAGTGCAGAACCCTATGCATTACAAAATGCGCACACCTTCAGCACTTGCAGCTACCAAGTCATCATCATCAGCCTGTATTTGCAACTGTATTGCAGACTTGCAGTGGGGGCAAAAGAGACACATCCTAACTGGCTGGTACACCCGCAATTGCTGCTTTCCATAATGAACACACCCTACTACATGAGAATGCCGCTTCCCACACCCGTTCAGCCTCTCTGGTCCTGAGGGTTTATAGTAAATGAGCAGCTCTGCAATCACGAATTAGCGTGCATTCACTATCTGGGGATGCGCAGTGAGAATATATGCAAACCGGGGCTCACTCTGCATCAGATCTCTACTTTATAGATGTCAGTGTCATGATCAAATGCTTTTATATATGACCTTACAGACTTAACAAGAGAGAAAGTGGAGACGGATAAAGAGTGATAATTGACCAGCCAATCAGCTTCCTAACTGCCATGTAACAAGCTGTGTTTGAAAAATGACAGTTAGGAAGCTGATTGGCTGGTTATTTATCACTCTTTATCGGTCTCCACTTTATCACTTGTTAAGACATAATACATTTGGGCCTATGGGGGTAATTCAGACCTGAACGTAGCAGCAAATATGTTAGCAGTTGGGCAAAACCATGTGCACTGCAGGTGTGGCAGATATAACATGTGCAGAGAGAGTTAGATTTGGGTGTGGTGTGTTCAATCTGCAATCTAATTTGCAGTGTAAAAATAAAGCAGCCAGTATTTACCCTGCACAGAAACAAAATAACCCACCCAAATCTAACTCTTTCTGCACATGTTTTATCTGCCTCCCCTGCAGTGCACATGGTTTTGCCCAACTGCTAAAAAAATTCCTACTGCGATCAACTTGGAATTACCCCCATAATGTAATGCTCCTTACACATGCCCGTTACACACTATGCCACGCTATAATGCCCTTTTCAAATTTTGCTATGTAGTAGTAGTGCCGCTCATACATTATGCCACAGAGTAATGCCCCTCTTGTTTCTGCGCAGGGTAAATACTGGCTGCTTTATTTTTACACTGCAATTTAGATTGCAGAATGAACACACCCCACCCAAATCTAACTCTCTCTGCACATGATATATCTGCCACACCTGCAGTGCACATGGGGGTAATTCTGAGTTGATCGCAGCAGGAACTTTGTTAGCAGTTGGGCAAAACCATGTGCACTGCAGGGGGGCAGATATAACATTTGCAGATAGAGTTAGATTTGGGTGGGTTATTTTGTTTCTGTGCAGGGTAAATACTGGCTGCTTTATTTTTACACTGCAATTTAGATTTCAGTTTAAATACACCCCACCCAAATCTAACTCTCTCTGCACATGTTATATCTGCCCCCCCTGCAGTGCACATGGTTTTGCCCAACTGCTAACAAATTTGATGCTACGATCAACTCAGAATTACCCCCATGGTTTTGCCCAACTGCTAACAAATTTGCAGCAGCGATCAGATCTGAATTAGGCCCTATGTTACTAAATGAGATGTGCTCAGGCCTTCCTCTGTGTGTGGTGTTGGAAAGACTATAATGTATTTGGTCAGTGTAAGTGGTAAAATCTGGCTAAGTAGATCTACACTGAACTGCTCCTCTTACGTCTCAAAAACAATATACAATTTATTTTTGCAATTTTCACTTTTAATGTCAGGTAACTATATGGGTATTCAGAATACTGATAAATCAATGCAAATACAGTGCATCTCAGAGATTTTACTCTTTAGATAATATGATGTTTGAATGCAGAATGCAGGTAGACTGTTCAAAAACCTTTGCACACAAGTGTTTTGTAAAATTTCAATGTTTCTTTTGTATTATGTTATTTATAATGGTAATTATTTATTAACCAAATTGCTCACTATAGAGTTTAGTACATGGGCAAATCTATAATGGGTGCCGGGTTTGTGGTGCATACGGGGCCCTGGGTTCAAGGGGGCCCCTCACCGCTTACCATGCACCCTTTCACAATAGTAACCTCTCCATTGGCTTTGCATATATTACCGGGAACATGGCGCAGGCACCATGTTTATGGAGAGTTGCACAGTACAGAAATCACTGGGAAAATGGCAGCCACGCCATTTTGCCAGAGATCAGTGCATGCGCTGTAGACTCTAGCAAAGTGTCAGAGGCTGCTAAGCACACGCATCGGTGAGAGATGGGCGGACCAACGCCAAGGCTGCACTCTGGCCTCCTTTTCTCTTCAACTGCCCCTGCTCCAGTAGTATTATTTATATTGCTATTTCTTTATGTTATTAGTCATAGACACTTCAAACAATGTGTGTATTTTTCAATACCGTATATTTAAAGTCAAAGTTTCAGGCAATGGGTATTATTATAAGAAAGAAGCGGCATCGTTTTCACTTGCTCATGTTTGTGACTGATGTTAGATCACACATCTGTCACAATAGCAGTTGAACTTCTGTGTGAGATTTTTAATGTTTACAAAGCATAATTTTATATTTATTTCATCCTTTGTGTAATAATACGGTTCACCTAACTTTTGTTTATTTTTTTACAAACATTTGTGCCTTTTCTTCCATTGGCTAAAAAGGTACAAGTCATGTTTTGTCTGTATCAGCAAAAGAACAGTAATTGGCAAAGTTTGTTAATTATATGAAATTGGACTAGTGCTACTAAGAAAAGAGACGGTGAAATAATAAAAAAAAACATTTAACACTTGCAACGTTCTGGATAGGCTTGTTTTATGTTTCTGTTTAGATTACATTTATGGAATTATCAGCATTGATTTTTACTGACAGATAAAGAGGATTAATGATTGGTTAATCAGTTGTTGTGATTGACAAGCCGATTATATATGTCTGAGAAACTGGGTGTATAGGATGCACAGAGTGTCTGTTTTAAACAAATAATGTAAAAAAAATAGCAAAAGCAAAATGGAGGACTGCTTTCATTTGATTTTTTTTATTGTTTTTGTAAATTATTTAATTTATTACATTTTATAATGTAGTTAATTTATTGTTTGTAAAATGTCATTTTTTTATATCTGATTGAATAAAATAAATTGTTGAAATCATTAAAATATTGTTTTTCATGCAATTTATTCATCTGCATGGGGTATTCAGCATCACAACCCTAAAATGTACTATACTCCTACACGCAATAAAGGACATTTCTATAAGAGGAAATCATGCAGCTTCACAGAGTTTTAGTATTTGCGTAAATGGACCTATTTCTATGCCTAGCGCATTCAATCTCACATCCTGAGAAAATACCAATGGAGAAATCAATCTACACTGAACAGCCCCTGCATCAAACACTTTACATTTTATCTCATAAAATACAGCTTGACTCATCATAACTTACATCTTAAATTAATCAAGAGCACTGCCTTCATTACATGTCACTTTTGTGCAGCAGCATTAATGGTGGGGAAAGGGGGGAGGGGTTAACATAGGACTACAAGTGAGGTATAACCATGTTCTGTGTCAGGTTTCTTCTATATGTATGGAACACAACTTCCTAGTACCGGGAGCAGAGCTGGCCCTAACCAATATGATGCCCTAGGCAAGATTTTGGCTGGTGCCCCCTAGCACCACCACTAGTTCTGCAGGAGATGCCTGGCATGAGTCAGCTGGCAGCTCGGCTAACGTCAGGCGCCTTTGTTTATGAAAATGCTACTTATTTGCATTACTATGTGGCTAGGGTGCACAAGCAGCTTCTGCTGATTAAAATGATAGCAGAATGCCTATATTCTGTGTTCGACTGCGGCTGTATCTGCATACGAAATGCTACATTACAGTGATTTCCAGGAATACACTGCAACGTAGCATTTCATATGCAGATACAGCCGGAGTCACACACAGAATATAGGCATGCCGCATATCATTTTAATCAGCAGAAGCTGCTGTTGCCCCTAAGCATACCAAATGCCCTAGGCATTTGCCTAGTTTGCCTATGCCCAAGACCAGCTCTGACCGGGAGCCCTGGTTTCTTGGTGGCTTGCATTTTTATATTCAAAGCTATTGTTATTACTAGAAATGAACCTTAAAATGTCCTTTCCCGTAAATGCATTTTGTTAAAAGAATAGAAATAGTTTTGAATCTGGCACTTGCTCACTACTCATAAATTTCAAGTCTCTTGCAGAAAGCAAAATATTTTTTTTCCAATTATGGAATGCCTCCAAGTACACATACATCCATACCTTAAATCTCATTTAAATAATGTTATACATATGAACACAGTGGCAAATGCAGGATTTGCATGGGGGGGGTTTCCAGAACTGGGCGGAGCCAATCACGGGGGTGGGGACTGAGGTGACCCAGTATATGCTGGGTCCGTAAAACTAGTGTGTCTGTGTGTGTGTGTGTGTGTGTGTGTGTGTGTATATATATATATATATATAGCTACACATATATATATATATATACATATATCTACACACACACACACATATATATATATATATATACATACATACACACACACATACATATACACGGGTGGTCTTCAGTATGCCGGCGGTCGGGCTCCCGGCGACCAGCATACCGGCGCCGGGAGCCTGACCGCCGGCATACCGACACTTATTCTACCTCGTGGGGGTCCACGACCCCCCTGGAGGGAGAGTAGAATAGTGTGGCGCGCGTAGCGTGGCGAGCACAGCGAGCCCGCAAGGGGCTCATTTGCGCTCGCCACACTGTTGGTAAGCCGGCGGCCGGGCTCCCGGCGCCGGTATGCTGGTCGCTGGGAGGCCGGCCGCCGGGAGATCGTAGTGAACCCATATACACATATACATAGCATATTAAACATGCATACATATATATATATATATATATACACACACATACAGTACACATACATATATACACATGTATATATATCATATGTGTGTGTGTGTGTTTGTATGTATGTATGTATGTATATACATGTGTATATATGTAGGCACATGGATATATATGTACTATAATTAAAATAAAGTAAACTTTTATTGCACTTGCAAGTGCCACCAGGAAGACAGCAGGCTGCAGAGGACCCTAGACAGTCATTAATAATACTCATGCAGCTAAAAAAAAAAAAAAAAAAAAAAAAAAAAATTTTTTTTTTTTTTTTTTTAGTGGAGGGGGGTTTCTGGGTACTCGGAAACCCCCCCTGGGTGCACCACTGGAACAAACTGTGTTATTTTCTTCTGGTTGAAAAGCCAGGAACATGCATATGCCTAACCCGCGCCCAGCAAGCACCGCCCACGATCATCTCAGCTCCTCCCACCAGAAAAAGCAAGATTCTTCAGAGAAGACTAGTGGGATGTGGTTTAATAGTATTCATTGAAACAAAAATACAGTTCTATCTTAAATTCAGAAAATATAACGACATCACATTACTGGTTATGTTTTGTGGATCTGAGTTAATCTGTTATGCTGGGTCAATAATAATCCCACCTGCTATCACAGACAGAAATCCTCAAAACATGACCTGTTGGGAAAACCTGAGGGCTGAGGCTGAGAACCACTGAGACAGTGTTAAAGAACACATAGCGAAAAAACAAGAGTCAACTACACTTGTGTGATTGATTATGCTCATCCCCCAAATGAAATAATTTCAGGTAAAACTAAAAGGTTTTTTTAAATTGTGTTATTGCATAGCTGCAAAGCTTTACTATATATCATTTCAAACAGAAAGACTTGTTTACAAAAGCTTCTTCCAACATATTGATTCCACACGCCAGGGGTGGATTGGCCATAGGGCTCACTGGGAAGATTCCTGGCAGGCCGACCTGTCTGTGGGGCCTGTTTTGTGTGTTGTCCTGTGGCTCCACCCCCCACATGACAGGCAGACCACCACACTCAGTACACTGCATTGTCCCCATTCATTCTGTTATTACATCTCTGCAGTACAGCAACTCTGCCATCCGGTGATGCTGCCATGGCTACACGGTATGTTATACCTCTTGTGCTGCCCATGTTGGGCCACTTCCACAAAATTTTACAGGGCCACTTTTAGTTCCCAGTCCGCCCCTAGTCTCAGACACAGCTGCATCAAAAGACACATGGAAGGCCCCAACTGTGTACAATCCAGCCCTATGAGGAGGGATCCCACCCCCTCTCATCAGACCGCACCCCCATTAGGACTGCTTTCATAAATTTCCCCGGCTGGTTTTACATCCCAATCCGTCCCTGCCACTTGCCAAACTGACACGTGTGAGGCTCCAAAACAGTCAATATGCCCGAACAATATTATTGAAAATCAGTATGAACATTTTTGTTCATTCCTGAAAACCTGGTCGGCCGATCACTGCTGTGTGAATGGGACCATAAACTCAGCCTGGGCACCATCATCGACCTGATTAGCCCACCTGTGTGTGTCCGAAAATTTGAACGTAATACAGAAGTTTGGAGTTTTTCCCAATTATACCCCTCTCAGATCGCCACCAATAACCTGGGTTATTGTACGTGAACATGCTGCAACCTGGGTTATGGCACAGTCTGAAAGGGGCCAGCTGAAATAATTTGGGTCGACTTGGTTAGAGAGCAGGGTTGAAAACGGGTTCAACCCGGCTCGCGGTGCAGTGTGAATGGGTAAGCCAGGTCGATACGACCAGGGATCCGTTCACACCATAGGAAGAGGTGGCAATTGGAGATCATCTCCTCTCCAAGTGCCGGCTCCGGACGCATTGACGGTGATGTCATGAACCCGGCAATAAGCCGGGTCGGGCCGCCTGTCTGAAAGGGGTCTTGCCGAGTCCCAAGAAGGACCGTGTACAAATCCTTATGTCAATAAGGAATTGGTTAAATGTAGGACCTTATTCAGCTTCATTAGCAGTTTTGCTAAGATTGCAAAACTGCTAAAGAAAAAATCGCATGCTGATGGCCGCCTAGCACAGGGTAAGTCTACCCAGCATGCAAATGGCCACCCAGCAATGCGATCGGGTCACTGACCCTAGCAACAAGGGCGCCTGCACAGACTAGCAACGAAGGCAGGCGCACTGTCACCATGTTTTGCATGGCAGCGGCTGCGTCTGACGTCACTTGGCACCCTGAACACAGCACCGACACACTCTCATTTTGCCCACAATGCCACATCGCCGCCCCCGACCGCCCCGGAAACGCCTCTGCCTGTCAATCAGGTAGAGGCATTTACATCACTGAGATGTGATTGCATCTCCACGGCACACGCAGTGCGGGTCCTGCGTGTGCGCACTTCCACTAAACCCGGTGAAATGTGAGCATCTCAGATGCATTCAGTGCTGAACAGAGCCCTTAGTGCAATCTTTTAAGATTTTACCAAGTTGTCGCTTTGCTCTAATGTTGCCTTACATTTATGTTTCACAAAGTGCCTCTCAGGTAGCTGGAAGAAATATCTGGCACCAAAGCAATACAGTACAATACAACATTTTAGACTTTATTACATAAATTATTTAAATATTTGTGCTTTGCAATGGAATAATATATTTTATGGTGCGCAATTAGTGCAATATGGGCAGCCGTCACATATTACAGGGAACACCACATCCCTAGAGGAAAACAATACATAAAAAGATATATGTGCAAACAAGCGCCCCTATCGCAAAGATGTAGGAAAAATGGAGAGTGTTTATGAAGATAAATAGGTTTTTAATTACCTACCGGTAAATCCTTTTCTCGTAGTCCATAGAGGATACTGGGGTTCCATTTAGTACCATGGGGTATATATGGGTCCACTAGGAGCCATGGGCACTTTAAGAATTTGATAGTGTGGACTGGCTCCTCCCTCTATGCCCCTCCTACCAGACTCAGTCTAGGAAACTGTGCCTGAGGAGACGGACATACTTTGAGAGAAGGATATAAAGGATAGTGGTGAGATTCCGAACCAGCACACACAAACAAGAGGAAAGCTATGCTAACCTAACTTTAAACAGGAACAGCAACAGCTGAACTAATAATACTTAACCAAGTAACAGTGCAGGAAGAACGAAGCACTGGGCGGGCGGGCATCCTCTACGGACTACGAGAAAAGGATTTACCGGTAGGTAATTAAAATCCTATTTTCTCTTACGTCCTAGAGGATACTGGGGTTCTATTTAGAACAATGGGGATGTATCAAAGCTCCCAAACTGGGTGGGAGAGTAATGAGGTTCCTGCAGAACTGATTGACCAAACTGAAGGTCCTCAGACGACAAAGTATCGAACTTGTAGAACTCAGCAAATGTGTTCGACCACGACCAAGTAACTGTTCGGCAGAGCTGTAAAGCCAAGAAACCCCGGGCAGCCACCCAGGAAGAACCCACCAACCTAGTAGAGTGGGCCTGTATAGATTTTGTAACCGGCAAACCTGTCGTGGAATAAGCATGCTAGATAGTAACCCTGATCCAGCGTGCAAGGGACTACTTTGAAGCAGGACACCCAATTTTATTGGGATCATAAAGAACAAACAGCGAGTCCTATTTTCTGTGACGAGCTGTTCGCTTTACATACACCTTCAAAGACCTCACAACATCCAAAGACTTTGAAGTAGCAGAAGTGTTGGTGACAACTGGAACCACAATAGGTTGGTTGATGTGAAACGCAGACACCACTTTAGGAAGAATTTGCTGATGAGTTCTGAGTTCAGCTCTGCCCTCATGGAAAATTAAATAGGGCTCTTGTGAGACAAAGCCCCCAGCTCCGACACACGTCTTGCTGAAGCCGAGGCCAACTGTGTGATGGTCTTCCACGTAAGATATTATACGTCCACCTCCTGTAATGGTTTGAACCACTCTGATTGGAGGAACTGCAGCATCAAATTGAGATCCCAAGGTGCTGTGGGAGGCACAAAGGGAGGTTGGATGTGCAGAACACCTTTCAAGAACGTCTGGACCTCAGGGAGAGAAGCCAATTGTTTTTTAAAGAAAATGGACAAGGCCGAAATCTGGACTTTTATGGAGCCCAGACATAGGCCCACATCCACACCCGACTGCAGAAAAATCAGGAAACGTCCAAGAATAAATTCCACCGCAGAATTATTTCTGCTCGCACACCAAGAGACGTATATTTCTTCCAAATATGGTGGTAATGTTTAGATGTTACCCCCTTCCTGGCTTGGATCATAGTCGGGATGACCTTGTGAGGGATCCCTCTCCTGGCTAGATTCAGCCGTTCAACTACCTTGCCGTCAAACGTAGCCGCGGTAAGCCCTGATAGCAGAACGGGCCCTGTTGCAGAAGATCCTCGCAAAGAGGTAGAAGCTACGGATCTTCAAGGAGCATCTCCAGAAGGTCAGCATACCAGGCCCTTATTGGCCAGTCCGGAGCAATGAGTAGAGCTTGAACCTTTCTCTTTTTATTATTTTAGAATCCTTGGGAGCAGAGGAAGTGGAGGAAACATGTACACCATCTAATAGACCCCTGAAGTCGTCAGAGCATCTACCACCACCAGTGTCGGACTGGGGCATGTAGGGCCCACTGGGGAAATGCAGTGGTAGGGGCCCATGTTAGGGGAGTGGCCAGTCTGCAGAGGGGGTGTGGCCTGCCACCTCATTGGTTTGACTAACCATTAGAGAGTGCAACTTTTGGGCCCCTTCATAAATATATACAGTAAATTCAGCTGCTGCATGCATGATAATGTACCAGATTAATAACAGATTAATAACAGCAATGCACTGTAGAAAATACACCATAGTCCAGTATAAGGTAACATATGTATAATGTATAATTCAAGTGCACAGTCTGGAACCTGATCCTTAGAGCAGGAGTTGGGGCCCTAGGCAGTGGGGACCACCGGTGGTTTTCCCTGTACCCCTGTGGGCCAGTCCGAGCCTGACCGCTACTGCCTGTGGGTCTCTCGACCTGGAACAATACCGCTTGAGCTTCTTCTTGAGACGACAGGCCATCATGTCGATCTGTGGACATCCCCATCGACATGTTAAGCACCTGAACACTTCCGGGTGAAGGCCCCACTCCCCGGGGTGCAGGTCATGTCTGCTGAGGAAGTCTGCTTCTCAGATGTCTATTCCCGGAATGAAGACCGCTGACAACGCCACAGCGTTTTTTTCTGCTTTTCGTTCTGCCCTGTTGGTTTATGTACGTCACTGCCGTCACATTGTCCAACTGGATCAGAATTGCCAGATCTTGAAGAAGATAGGAGGCCTGCAGGAGGGCATTGTATATGGCCCAGAGTTCCAGAATGTTGATTAGAAGGATGACTTCCTATCTTGACCATCTTCCTTGAAACTGCACCCCCTGTGTGACTGCTTCACAACCTCTGAGGCTTGCGTCCGTGGTTAACAGTATCCAGTTCTGAATTCCGAACCTCCGACCCTCGACGAGGTGAGAAGTCTGTAGCCACCACAGAAGGGAGATCCTGGCTTTTGGCAACAGACGGAACCTCTGGTGCATGTGAAGATGCGATCCGGATCCTTTGTCCAACAGATTGAGCTGGAAGGGTCTTGCGTGAAACCGTCTGTATTGAAGTGCCTCGTACGAGGCCACATTTTCCCCCAGAAGGCGAATGCATAGATGCACCGATATCCGGTTTGGCTTCAGGACATCCCGAACCATCGTCTGGATTACCAATGCCTTTCCAACGGAAGGAACACCTTCTGCGAATCACTTTGTTGTGCCGCAGAGAGACCAAATGGCAGGGCCTGGAACTGGTAGTGACAGTCCTGCAGTGCAAACCGTAGATAAGCCTGATGAGGCGGCCAGATCAGAATGTGAAGGTACGCATCCAGAGACATTAGGAATTCCCCCTCCTCCAGACCTGAGATCACCGCTCTCAGAGACTCCATCTTGAACTTGAACACTCTTAAGAACGGGTTCAAGGACTTGAGCTTCAAAATCGGCTGTACCGAACCATCCAGTTTCAGTACTACAAACAAGCTGGAATAGTACCCCTTGTTTTGCAGATGAGGTGGAACTGGAACAATGACTTGAGTCTGTACCAGATTTTGGATAGCATGCTGTAAAGTTATACTTGCCTCTTGTGAAACAGGTAAGCCTGATTTGAAGAATCTGTGAGGTGGGTGCCCTTGGAACTCCAGTCTGTAGCCCTGGGAAATAAGATCTATGACCCAGGGATCCCGGCATGAACTCGACCAGATGTGACTGAAGAATTGTTGTCGGGCTCCCACCTGACTACAATTCCAGGCATCGCGGTCCACTGTCATGCTGAAGGCTATGAGGAAGCAGAGCCTGAGCTCTGTTCCTCAGCACCTGCAGTTGCTGGGTTACCTCGTGCACCTCTGGAGGCCGTAGAAGCACCTCTGGATGTGACCGGCTCCTCCGGGCACATTTTCTAAACTGAGTTTGGTAGGAGGGGCATAGAGGGAGGAGCCAGCCAACATAATCAAATTCTTACAGTGCCCATTCTTAAAGTGCCCATGGCTCCTAGTGGACCCGTCTATACTCCATGGTACTAACTGGAACCCCAGTATCCTCTAGGACGTAAGAGAAAACACACTTTTAATACACAATAAAATATATACAGCAGATTTGTAAACAGCAGACTGGATAAAATTGCACTGATCCCAGATAAATCTCTCACCCTCCAAGGTAATTGTGGTGGGCAAATGCTTAACAAAGCAATATGGGTCCCGGTCAGCAAACACGGCACCACAGCACAGGCTTATTTTTTGGAAGAGAGAAGGGTTTTCAGCAGCAAAAATCCAAGTGCAGAACGTCCATGTCGTCCAAAAGACAATTAACCGCTCATAAACACTCTCCATTTTTCCTACATCTTTGCTATAGGGGTGCCTCTTTGCACATATATCTTTTTATGAAATATTTATGCTTGCCTGATTCACCTAACATTTGGTTCACAGAGTTTCTATGATTTCCCTCTTATTTTCCTTCTCCCTCTCACTTGTGGACTGTTCTGTTTATGTATCACTTTACACTAGAGATGTGCGCCGACCCCCATGTTTTGGTTTTGGTGTTGGATCCGTATCACCCTCTTGTTATGGATCTGTATTTGGTGTGTGTTTTGGTTTTGAATCTGTATTTTTGACAAAAAAATCATAAAAACAGTTAAGATCACAGAATTTGATCAGTATTATTAACCTCGATAACATTAATTTCCACTCATTTCCAGTCAATTTTGATGACCTTACAGCTCACAATATTGTTTTCATCCAGTTTAGGCCAAAAGGTTGCACCGAGGTAGCTGGATGACTAAGCTAAGCGACAGCAGTGGGCGGCACAAACACGTGGCATTTAAACTTCCAACATGGCACATAGTTTATTCAACTCTACAAACCCGTAGAAGCAATGTTTTCATTTATCAAGAACTAGAACAGAGGCCCGAGGGAGTTGGAGTGTGTATGTAGTGAAAGGCAGGTAATGGAAGGATTGATCATTTAGTAAATGTAATATTATTTCTTATTCTAAAGCAAATTTATAATGGAGGAGGGGGTAATATGGGCAGTAGGCCATCATGTTTTAGTGGTTAATTGAGGATATGCTACCAAATTCCATCTTGATTCCACTGTAGCAGAACAGCAGTTCCTTGGCTGTACCGGGAGATGTAAAAAAAGCAAATTCTTGGCCTACAAAATGGCATTGTACTCACTAACCACTTAACAAATAGAGGTAGAGTATGTATGGGAAGGAAGGAAGGAAGGAAAGGGGAAGGGGAAGAGAAGGGAAAGGAAGGGAAGGGAAGGGAAGGAAAGGAAAAGAAAGGAAAGGGAAGGGAAGGGAAGGAAGTAATTATCCCAAAGCAAATTTATGAGGGAGAAAGTGCTAGAGAGGTGCATATTTGGCTTGGGTCTTCCCACCAGACTCAGATTCCAAACTAAGCCAAAACATCATCATCCAAGCGTCGGATCTTGCAGGTTTTGGATTCCATATAAGGGAGCCGCTACCGGGACGCAGCATAACTTCACTCCCTTCCTACCAGGATGTCTGCAATAAAGTGGTAATATGTTTAATTAATACAAAAAATAGGATTTTGGTTATCTACCGGTAAATCCTTTTCTCGTAGTCCGTAGAGGATGCTTGGGTCCACACGCACCGGTGAGAGATGGGCGGACCAACGCCAAGGCTGCACACCGGCCTCCTTCTCTCTTCAACTGCCCCTGCTCCAGTAGTACTATTTATATTCCTATTTCTTTATGTTATTAGTCATAGACACTTCAAACAATGTGTGTATTTTTCAATACCGTATATTTAAAGTCAAAGTTTCAGGCAATGGGTATTATTATAAGAAAGAAGCGGCATCGTTTTCACTTGCTCATGTTTGTGACTGATGTTAGATCACACATCTGTCACAATAGCAGTTGAACTTCTGTGTGAGATTTTTAATGTTTACAAGCATAATTTTATATTTATTTCATCCTTTGTGTAATAATACGGTTCACCTAACTTTTGTTTATTTTTTTACAAACATTTGTGCCTTTTCTTCCATTGGCTAAAAAGGTACAAGTCATGTTTTGTCTGTATCAGCAAAAGAACAGTAATTGGCAAAGTTTGTTAATTATATGAAATTGGACTAGTGCTACTAAGAAAAGAGACGGTGAAATAATAAAAAAAAACATTTAACACTTGCAACGTTCTGGATAGGCTTGTTTTATGTTTCTGTTTAGATTACATTTATGGAATTATCAGCATTGATTTTTACTGACAGATAAAGAGGATTAATGATTGGTTAATCAGTTGTTGTGATTGACAAGCCGATTATATATGTCTGAGAAACTGGGTGTATAGGATGCACAGAGTGTCTGTTTTAAACAAATAATGTAAAAAAAATAGCAAAAGCAAAATGGAGGACTGCTTTCATTTGATTTTTTTTATTGTTTTTGTAAATTATTTAATTTATTACATTTTATAATGTAGTTAATTTATTGTTTGTAAAATGTCATTTTTTTATATCTGATTGAATAAAATAAATTGTTGAAATCATTAAAATATTGTTTTTCATGCAATTTATTCATCTGCATGGGGTATTCAGCATCACAACCCTAAAATGTACTATACTCCTACACGCAATAAAGGACATTTCTATAAGAGGAAATCATGCAGCTTCACAGAGTTTTAGTATTTGCGTAAATGGACCTATTTCTATGCCTAGCGCATTCAATCTCACATCCTGAGAAAATACCAATGGAGAAATCAATCTACACTGAACAGCCCCTGCATCAAACACTTTACATTTTATCTCATAAAATACAGCTTGACTCATCATAACTTACATCTTAAATTAATCAAGAGCACTGCCTTCATTACATGTCACTTTTGTGCAGCAGCATTAATGGTGGGGAAAGGGGGGAGGGGTTAACATAGGACTACAAGTGAGGTATAACCATGTTCTGTGTCAGGTTTCTTCTATATGTATGGAACACAACTTCCTAGTACCGGGAGCAGAGCTGGCCCTAACCAATATGATGCCCTAGGCAAGATTTTGGCTGGTGCCCCCTAGCACCACCACTAGTTCTGCAGGAGATGCCTGGCATGAGTCAGCTGGCAGCTCGGCTAACGTCAGGCGCCTTTGTTTATGAAAATGCTACTTATTTGCATTACTATGTGGCTAGGGTGTACAAGCAGCTTCTGCTGATTAAAATGATAGCAGAATGCCTATATTCTGTGTTCGACTGCGGCTGTATCTGCATACGAAATGCTACATTACAGTGATTTCCAGGAATACACTGCAACGTAGCATTTCATATGCAGATACAGCCGGAGTCACACACAGAATATAGGCATGCCGCATATCATTTTAATCAGCAGAAGCTGCTGTTGCCCCTAAGCATACCAAATGCCCTAGGCATTTGCCTAGTTTGCCTATGCCCAAGGCCGGCTCTGACCGGGAGCCCTGGTTTCTTGGTGGCTTGCATTTTTATATTCAAAGCTATTGTTATTACTAGAAATGAACCTTAAAATGTCCTTTCCCGTAAATGCATTTTGTTAAAAGAATAGAAATAGTTTTGAATCTGGCACTTGCTCACTACTCATAAATTTCAAGTCTCTTGCAGAAAGCAAAATATTTTTTTTCCAATTATGGAATGCCTCCAAGTACACATACATCCATACCTTAAATCTCATTTAAATAATGTTATACATATGAACACAGTGGCAAACGCAGGATTTGCATGGGGGGGGGTTTCCAGAACTGGGCGGAGCCAATCACGGGGGTGGGGACTGAGGTGACCCAGTATATGCTGGGTCCGTAAAACTAGTGTGTGTGTGTGTGTGTGTGTGTGTGTGTGTGTGTGTGTGTGTGTGTGTATATATATATATATATATATCTACACATATATATATATATACATATATCTACACACACACATATATATATATATACATACATACACACACACATACATATACACGGGTGGTCTTCAGTATGCCGGCGGTCGGGCTCCCGGCGACCAGCATACCGGCGCCGGGAGCCTGACCGCCGGCATACCGACACTTATTCTACCTCGTGGGGGTCCACGACCCCCCTGGAGGGAGAATAGAATAGTGTGGCGCGCGTAGCGTGGCGAGCACAGCGAGCCCGCAAGGGGCTCATTTGCGCTCGCCACACTGTTGGTAAGCCGGCGGCCGGGCTCCCGGCGCCGGTATGCTGGTCGCTGGGAGGCCGGCCGCCGGGAGATCGTAGTGAACCCATATACACATATACATAGCATATTAAACATGCATACATATATATATATATATATATATATATATACACACACATACAGTACACATACATATATACACATGTATATATATCATATGTGTGTGTGTGTGTGTGTGTTTGTATGTATGTATGTATGTATATACATGTGTATATATGTAGGCACATGGATATATATGTACTATAATTAAAATAAAGTAAACTTTTATTGCACTTGCAAGTGCCACCAGGAAGACAGCAGGCTGCAGAGGACCCTAGACAGTCATTAATAATACTCATGCAGCTAAAAAAAAAAAAAAAATTTTTTTTTTTTTTTTTTTAGTGGAGGGGGGTTTCTGGGTACTCGGAAACCCCCCCTGGGTGCACCACTGGAACAAACTGTGTTATTTTCTTCTGGTTGAAAAGCCAGGAACATGCATATGCCTAACCCGCGCCCAGCAAGCACCGCCCACGATCATCTCAGCTCCTCCCACCAGAAAAAGCAAGATTCTTCAGAGAAGACTAGTGGGATGTGGTTTAATAGTATTCATTGAAACAAAAATACAGTTCTATCTTAAATTCAGAAAATATAACGACATCACATTACTGGTTATGTTTTGTGGATCTGAGTTAATCTGTTATGCTGGGTCAATAATAATCCCACCTGCTATCACAGACAGAAATCCTCAAAACATGACCTGTTGGGAAAACCTGAGGGCTGAGGCTGAGAACCACTGAGACAGTGTTAAAGAACACATAGCGAAAAAACAAGAGTCAACTACACTTGTGTGATTGATTATGCTCATCCCCCAAATGAAATAATTTCAGGTAAAACTAAAAGGTTTTTTTAAATTGTGTTATTGCATAGCTGCAAAGCTTTACTATATATCATTTCAAACAGAAAGACTTGTTTACAAAAGCTTCTTCCAACATATTGATTCCACACGCCAGGGGTGGATTGGCCATAGGGCTCACTGGGAAGATTCCTGGCAGGCCGACCTGTCTGTGGGGCCTGTTTTGTGTGTTGTCCTGTGGCTCCACCCCCCACATGACAGGCAGACCACCACACTCAGTACACTGCATTGTCCCCATTCATTCTGTTATTACATCTCTGCAGTACAGCAACTCTGCCATCCAGTGATGCTGCCATGGCTACACGGTATGTTATACCTCTTGTGCTGCCCATGTTGGGCCACTTCCACAAAATTTTACAGGGCCACTTTTAGTTCCCAGTCCGCCCCTAGTCTCAGACACAGCTGCATCAAAAGACACATGGAAGGCCCCAACTGTGTACAATCCAGCCCTATGAGGAGGGATCCCACCCCCTCTCATCAGACCGCACCCCCATTAGGACTGCTTTCATAAATTTCCCCGGCTGGTTTTACATCCCAATCCGTCCCTGCCACTTGCCAAACTGACACGTGTGAGGCTCCAAAACAGTCAATATGCCCGAACAATATTATTGAAAATCAGTATGAACATTTTTGTTCATTCCTGAAAACCTGGTCGGCCGATCACTGCTGTGTGAATGGGACCATAAACTCAGCCTGGGCACCATCATCGACCTGATTAGCCCACCTGTGTGTGTCCGAAAATTTGAACGTAATACAGAAGTTTGGAGTTTTTCCCAATTATACCCCTCTCAGATCGCCACCAATAACCTGGGTTATTGTACGTGAACATGCTGCAACCTGGGTTATGGCACAGTCTGAAAGGGGCCAGCTGAAATAATTTGGGTCGACTTGGTTAGAGAGCAGGGTTGAAAACGGGTTCAACCCGGCTCGCGGTGCAGTGTGAATGGGTAAGCCAGGTCGATACGACCAGGGATCCGTTCACACCATAGGAAGAGGTGGCAATTGGAGATCATCTCCTCTCCAAGTGCCGGCTCCGGACGCATTGACGGTGATGTCATGAACCCGGCAATAAGCCGGGTCGGGCCGCCTGTCTGAAAGGGGTCTTGCCGAGTCCCAAGAAGGACCGTGTACAAATCCTTATGTCAATAAGGAATTGGTTAAATGTAGGACCTTATTCAGCTTCATTAGCAGTTTTGCTAAGATTGCAAAACTGCTAAAGAAAAAATCGCATGCTGATGGCCGCCCAGCACAGGGTAAGTCTACCCAGCATGCAAATGGCCACCCAGCAATGCGATCGGGTCACTGACCCTCGCAACAAGGGCGCCTGCACAGACTAGCAACGAAGGCAGGCGCACTGTCACCATGTTTTGCATGGCAGCGGCTGCGTCTGACGTCACTTGGCACCCTGAACACAGCACCGACACACTCTCATTTTGCCCACAATGCCACATCGCCGCCCCCGACCGCCCCGGAAACGCCTCTGCCTGTCAATCAGGTAGAGGCATTTACATCACTGAGATGTGATTGCATCTCCACGGCACACGCAGTGCGGGTCCTGCGTGTGCGCACTTCCACTAAACCCGGTGAAATGTGAGCATCTCAGATGCATTCAGTGCTGAACAGAGCCCTTAGTGCAATCTTTTAAGATTTTACCAAGTTGTCGCTTTGCTCTAATGTTGCCTTACATTTATGTTTCACAAAGTGCCTCTCAGGTAGCTGGAAGAAATATCTGGCACCAAAGCAATACAGTACAATACAACATTTTAGACTTTATTACATAAATTATTTAAATATTTATGCTTTGCAATGGAATAATATATTTTATGGTGCGCAATTAGTGCAATATGGGCAGCCGTCACATATTACAGGGAACACCACATCCCTAGAGGAAAACAATACATAAAAAGATATATGTGCAAACAAGCGCCCCTATCGCAAAGATGTAGGAAAAATGGAGAGTGTTTATGAAGATAAATAGGTTTTTAATTACCTACCGGTAAATCCTTTTCTCGTAGTCCATAGAGGATACTGGGGTTCCATTTAGTACCATGGGGTATAGATGGGTCCACTAGGAGCCATGGGCACTTTAAGAATTTGATAGTGTGGACTGGCTCCTCCCTCTATGCCCCTCCTACCAGACTCAGTCTAGGAAACTGTGCCTGAGGAGACGGACATACTTTGAGAGAAGGATATAAAGGATAGTGGTGAGATTCCGAACCAGCACACACAAACAAGAGGAAAGCTATGCTAACCTAACTTTAAACAGGAACAGCAACAGCTGAACTAATAATACTTAACCAAGTAACAGTGCAGGAAGAACGAAGCACTGGGCGGGCGGGCATCCTCTACGGACTACGAGAAAAGGATTTACCGGTAGGTAATTAAAATCCTATTTTCTCTTACGTCCTAGAGGATACTGGGGTTCTATTTAGAACAATGGGGATGTATCAAAGCTCCCAAACTGGGTGGGAGAGTAATGAGGTTCCTGCAGAACTGATTGACCAAACTGAAGGTCCTCAGACGCCAAAGTATCGAACTTGTAGAACTCAGCAAATGTGTTCGACCACGACCAAGTAACTGTTCGGCAGAGCTGTAAAGCCAAGAAACCCCCGGGCAGCCACCCAGGAAGAACCCACCAACCTAGTAGAGTGGGCCTGTATAGATTTTGTAACCGGCAAACCTGTCGTGGAATAAGCATGCTAGATAGTAACCCGGATCCAGCGTGCAAGGGACTGCTTTGAAGCAGGACACACAATTTTATTGGGATCATAAAGAACAAACAGCGAGTCCGATTTTCTGTGACGAGCTGTTCGCTTTACATACACCTTCAAAGACCTCACAACATCCAAAGACTTTGAAGTAGCAGAAGTGTTGGTGACAACTGGAACCACAATAGGTTGGTTGATGTGAAACGCAGACACCACTTTAGGAAGAATTTGCTGATGAGTTCTGAGTTCAGCTCTGCCCTCATGGAAAATTAAATAGGGCTCTTGTGAGACAAAGCCCCCAGCTCCGACACACGTCTTGCTGAAGCCGAGGCCAACTGTGTGATGGTCTTCCACGTAAGATATTATACGTCCACCTCCTGTAACGGTTTGAACCACTCTGATTGGAGGAACTGCAGCATCAAATTGAGATCCCAAGGTGCTGTGGGAGGCACAAAGGGAGGTTGGATGTGCAGAACACCTTTCAAGAACGTCTGGACCTCAGGGAGAGAAGCCAATTGTTTTTTAAAGAAAATGGACAAGGCCGAAATCTGGACTTTTATGGAGCCCAGACATAGGCCCACATCCACACCCGACTGCAGAAAAATCAGGAAACGTCCAAGAATAAATTCCACCGCAGAATTATTTCTGCTCGCACACCAAGAGACGTATATTTCTTCCAAATATGGTGGTAATGTTTAGATGTTACCCGCTTCCTGGCTTGGATCATAGTCGGGATGACCTTGTGAGGGATCCCTCTCCTGGCTAGATTCAGCCGTTCAACTACCATGCCGTCAAACGTAGCCGCGGTAATCCCTGATAGACGAACGGGCCCTGTTGCAGAAGATCCTCGCAAAGAGGTAGAAGCTACGGATCTTCAAGGAGCATCTCCAGAAGGTCAGCATACCAGGCCCTTATTGGCCAGTCCGGAGCAATGAGTAGAGCTTGAACCTTTCCCTTTTTATTATTTTAGAATCCTTGGGAGCAGAGGAAGTGGAGGAAACATGTACACCATCTAATAGACCCCTGAAGTCGTCAGAGCATCTACCGCCACCAGTGTCGGACTGGGGCATGTAGGGCCCACTGGGGAAATGCAGTGGTAGGGGCCCATGTTAGGGGAGTGGCCAGTCTGCAGAGGGGGTGTGGCCTGCCACCTCATTGGTTTGACTAACCATTAGAGAGTGCAACTTTTGGGCCCCTTCATAAATATATACAGTAAATTCAGCTGCTGCATGCATGATAATGTACCAGATTAATAACAGATTAATAACAGCAATGCACTGTAGAAAATACACCATAGTCCAGTATAAGGTAACATATGTATAATGTATAATTCAAGTGCACAGTCTGGAACCTGATCCTTAGAGCAGGAGTTGGGGCCCTAGGCAGTGGGGACCACCGGTGGTTTTCCCTGTACCCCTGTGGGCCAGTCCGAGCCTGACCGCTACTGCCTGTGGGTCTCTCGACCTGGAACAATACCGCTTGAGCTTCTTCTTGAGACGACAGGCCATCATGTCGATCTGTGGACATCCCCATCGACATGTTAAGCACCTGAACACTTCCGGGTGAAGGCCCCACTCCCCGGGGTGCAGGTCATGTCTGCTGAGGAAGTCTGCTTCTCAGATGTCTATTCCCGGAATGAAGACCGCTGACAACGCCACAGCGTTTTTTTCTGCTTTTCGTTCTTCCCTGTTGGTTTATGTACGTCACTGCCGTCACATTGTCCAACTGGATCAGAATTGCCAGATCTTGAAGAAGATAGGAGGCCTGCAGGAGGGCATTGTATATGGCCCTGAGTTCCAGAATGTTGATTAGAAGGATGACTTCCTATCTTGACCATCTTCCTTGAAACTGCACCCCCTGTGTGACTGCTTCACAACCTCTGAGGCTTGCGTCCGTGGTTAACAGTATCCAGTTCTGAATTCCGAACCTCCGACCCTCGACGAGGTGAGAAGTCTGTAGCCACCACAGAAGGGAGATCCTGGCTTTTGGCAACAGACGGAACCTCTGGTGCATGTGAAGATGCGATCCGGATCCTTTGTCCAACAGATTGAGCTGGAAGGGTCTTGCGTGAAACCGTCTGTATTGAAGTGCCTCGTACGAGGCCACATTTTCCCCCAGAAGGCGAATGCATAGATGCACCGATATCCGGTTTGGCTTCAGGACATCCCGAACCATCGTCTGGATTACCAATGCCTTTCCAACGGAAGGAACACCTTCTGCGAATCACTTTGTTGTGCCGCAGAGAGACCAAATGGCAGGGCCTGGAACTGGTAGTGACAGTCCTGCAGTGCAAACCGTAGATAAGCCTGATGAGGCGGCCAGATCAGAATGTGAAGGTACGCATCCAGAGACATTAGGAATTCCCCCTCCTCCAGACCTGAGATCACCGCTCTCAGAGACTCCATCTTGAACTTGAACACTCTTAAGAACGGGTTCAAGGACTTGAGCTTCAAAATCGGCTGTACCGAACCATCCAGTTTCAGTACTACAAACAAGCTGGAATAGTACCCCTTGTTTTGCAGATGAGGTGGAACTGGAACAATGACTTGAGTCTGTACCAGATTTTGGATAGCATGCTGTAAAGTTATACTTGCCTCTTGTGAAACAGGTAAGCCTGATTTGAAGAATCTGTGAGGTGGGTGCCCTTGGAACTCCAGTCTGTAGCCCTGGGAAATAAGATCTATGACCCAGGGATCCCGGCATGAACTCGACCAGATGTGACTGAAGAATTGTTGTCGGGCTCCCACCTGACTACAATTCCAGGCATCGCGGTCCACTGTCATGCTGAAGGCTATGAGGAAGCAGAGCCTGAGCTCTGTTCCTCAGCACCTGCAGTTGCTGGGTTACCTCGTGCACCTCTGGAGGCCGTAGAAGCACCTCTGGATGTGACCGGCTCCTCCGGGCACATTTTCTAAACTGAGTTTGGTAGGAGGGGCATAGAGGGAGGAGCCAGCCAACATAATCAAATTCTTACAGTGCCCATTCTTAAAGTGCCCATGGCTCCTAGTGGACCCGTCTATACTCCATGGTACTAACTGGAACCCCAGTATCCTCTAGGACGTAAGAGAAAACACACTTTTAATACACAATAAAATATATACAGCAGATTTGTAAACAGCAGACTGGATAAAATTGCACTGATCCCAGATAAATCTCTCACCCTCCAAGGTAATTGTGGTAGGCAAATGCTTAACAAAGCAATATGGGTCCCGGTCAGCAAACACGGCACCACAGCACAGGCTTATTTTTTGGAAGAGAGAAGGGTTTTCAGCAGCAAAAATCCAAGTGCAGAACGTCCATGTCGTCCAAAAGACAATTAACCGCTCATAAACACTCTCCATTTTTCCTACATCTTTGCGATAGGGGTGCCTCTTTGCACATATATCTTTTTATGAAATATTTATGCTTGCCTGATTCACCTAACATTTGGTTCACAGAGTTTCTATGATTTCCCTCTTATTTTCCTTCTCCCTCTCACTTGTGGACTGTTCTGTTTATGTATCACTTTACACTAGAGATGTGCGCCGACCCCCATGTTTTGGTTTTGGTGTTAGATCTGTATCACCCTCTTGTTTTGGATCTGTATTTGGTGTGTGTTTTGGTTTTGAATCTGTATTTTTGACAAAAAAATCATAAAAACAGTTAAGATCACAGAATTTGATCAGTATTATTAACCTCGATAACATTAATTTCCACTCATTTCCAGTCAATTTTGATGACCTTACAGCTCACAATATTGTTTTCATCCAGTTTAGGCCAAAAGGTTGCACCGAGGTAGCTGGATGACTAAGCTAAGCGACAGCAGTGGGCAGCACAAACACGTGGCACATAGTAGTGGCGGGGCGTATAGTGGCGGGGCGTAAACTTCCAACATGGCACATAGTTTATTCAACTCTACAAACCCGTAGAAGCAATGTTTTCATTTATCAAGAACTAGAACAGAGGCCCGAGGGAGTTGGAGTGTGTATGTAGTGAAAGGCAGGTAATGGAAAGATTGATCATTTAGTAAATGTAATATTATTTCTTATTCTAAAGCAAATTTATAATGGAGGAGGGGGTAATATGGGCAGTAGGCCATCATGTTTTAGTGGTTAACTGAGGATATGCTACCAAATTCCATCTTGATTCCACTGTAGCAGAACAGCAGTTCCTTGGCTGTTCCGGGAGATGTAAAAAAAGCTAATTCTTGGCCTACAAAATGGCATTGTACTCACTAACCACTTAACAAATAGAGGTAGAGTATGTATGGGAAGGAAGGAAGGAAGGAAGGAAGGAAGGAAGGAAGGAAGGAAGGAAGGAAGGAAGGAAGGAAGGAAGGAAAGGGGAAGGGGAAGAGAAGGGAAAGGAAGGAAAGGAAAGGAAAAGAAAGGAAGGGAAGGGAAGGGAAGGAAAAGGAAAATAAATTTATGAGGGAGAAAGTGCTAGAGAGGTGCATATTTGGCTTGGGTCTTCCCACCAGACTCAGATTCCAAACTAAGCCAAAACATCATCATCCAAGCGTCGGATCTTGCAGGTTTTGGATTCCATATAAGGGAGCCACTACCGGGACGCAGCATAACTTCACTCCCTTCCTGCCAGGATGTCTGCAATAAAGTGGTAATATGTTTAATTAATACATAAAATAGGATTTTGGTTACCTACCGGTAAATCCTTTTCTCGTAGTCCGTAGAGGATGCTTGGGTCCACATTAGTACCATGGGGTATAGATGGGTCCACCAGGAGCCATTGGCACTTTAAGAGTTTGAGAGTCTGGGCTGGCTCCTCCCTCTATGTCCCTCCTACCAGACTTAGTCTAGAAACTGTGCCCGAGGAGACGGACATCTTCGAGAGAAGGATTTTACACAGATAGTGGCGAGATTCATACCAGCTCCCACATACAAGACACATCAAGCTAACTAGCTTGAAAAACTCAGCAACTGCTGAAACATTACTTACCAAGTAACAATGCAGTACATAACTAAACAAAGATGCACTGAACCAAATAACGGTTGCTGGAAAACGAAGCGCTGGGCGGGCGCCCAGCATCCTCTACGGACTACGAGAAAAGGATTTACCGGTAGGTAACTGTGGTCGGAGAGACCCCCAGCCCACGTGGACAATGGCCGCCGCGGCACTGAAGGGGTTAACCCCTAGTGCCCAGCGCCATTATAAGGAAAATGGGCGCTTGGTGCCAGGTTTAACATATTGTGGGCGCTAGGCGCCGTGTGTAGAGAGTGATTTAAAAATGTATTTTTAAATTGTGTGCCGCGGTCCCGGACCTCTCCGGCGACCGCGGCAGTGAGGGAGCTCCCCGGCGCGCTGATCTGTGTGTGTGCGACGGGGGAGAGGAGGCCACTGAGTGAGTGCCACACTGGGGGGACAGGGAGAGCCAGCTCCCTGGACCCCAGTGGCGGGCATTACAGGCAGGCTGGAGGATGGGGGAAGCCAGCCCCATACCTCCAGCACAGACAGAGTCCTAGCAGCCAGGCTGCAGGGCTAGGGGACAGTATTTAGAGAAACAAAAACATTGTTTTAAATGTAATCACATACATAGTGTGTTGTAAGGCACTGCAGTGCCTAGGTATGTGGAGCCTGTGCAGGGCACAGGCTCAGAGTATATTTAAAGGGAAACACATGTATTTAACTGAGGTGTATTTAAGGGTAAATTGCACTTACTTGGTTGTGTGTCCCAGGAGGGGGGAATCCATGGCTGTGCAGGCTGATGGATTCTCCCAGACCTTTTCCCCAAAAACGGAATACTTTCCCTTCCAGCCTCACACTTGAAAGGGGCATTGGTAGAGAGAGAAGAAGCTCAGCTTTGAAACAAGCTGAGTGGTCTTCGGGAGCTCCATAGGGATCACCCGTAGTGGCCAGGAAACCTGGACCGGGGAGCTAGGCTGCCCAGCTCTGGAGCCCAAATCCAGGCTGCAGGCAGTGGGCTAGGTCCCGGGCAGGTTTCTGGAAGTCAGTTTAGGCTGGGAAACTTCCCCCAGCCAAGACTGAACGGCACCGGGGCGTATCCTGATCCTCCAGGATGGGACAGGCAAAGGAGAACGACCACTCCCCACTGTCCATAGGGAACAATGTTAGCTGTGCATGTGACCAAGGCATGCACAGCCCATGGGTAAACATTGATTGGTTGTACACCACAGTGCGGGCTTACCCCCTGTGGTAATGTGTATTGGAGTAAGATAAAAGGAGGGCAGTTGCCCCATGAATTTGTATTGTACCATCTTTATTCTGCTGGAACATCTTGCTGTATGCTGTTGCCCCTAGCAATAGGGATGAGTCTTTTTTAAGGCTATTATTGAGCAAATAAACAACTCATCTGCCTCAAGAAGATTGCTTCATCTTGTGACCTACAGGGTTATGCCAAACATAGCCCCGTCCTCCGGCTGTCCAGGGAAGCACCTAACGTCTCCAAGTTCCGCCTTCCACCAGCTACCGGTAGAGGCCTAGCAAGTGGCTAGTGGGGATTCGTCAACACCACACAGGTGTGGTAAGGCAGTGCGTCGGCACATACAGAGCAGAACCGTGGTTCCAAACGCCACGGCAGGTTAGGAGTTTGGTGGTGGCAGCATAAACCCGCCCACAGCGCAGTGGGTGGAGTCAGTAACAGGCGGTTACTGACGGTAAGCGGGAATCCCCTATGTGGCCAGGTCCCGTGTGACCTAACCCTCCATTCTGTGCACAGGAGACGGGACGCGAAAGCGGTGAGTGCTTTCGTACGGGACCGTCCTGTCACAGTAACCATAATCCTATTTTCTCTTATGTCCTAGAGGATGCTGGGGTCCACATTAGTACCCTGGGGATGTACCAAAGCTCCCAGAACGGGAAGCACAGAGGCTCCTACAGAACTGATTGGCCTCTGATGATCTGAAGTTCAGTCAAAGTATCGAACTTGTAGAACTTAGCAAACGTGTTCGACCCAGACCAAGTTGCCGCTCGGCAAAGTTGTAACACCGAGACACCCCGGGCAGCCGCCCAGGAAGACCACACCTTATGAGTAGAGTGGGCCTTAACAGATTTTGGACACGGCAATCCTGCCGTAGAATACGCATGCTGGATATTGAATCTAATCCAGCGAGATATAGTCTGCTTTGAAGCAGGACACCCAATTTTCTTGGGATCATACAGGACAAACAGAGAGCCCGATTTCCTGTGACGAGCCGTCCTCTTCACATAGATTTTCAAAGCCTGCACAACATCCAAGGACTTTGATGAAATTGAGGAGTCAGTAGCCACTGGCACCACAATAGGTTGGTTGATATGAAATGCCAACACAACCTTCGGAAGAAACTGCTGACGTGTTCTGAGCTCAGCTCTATCTTCGTGGAAGATCAAGTAAGGGCTTTTACAGGACAAAGCCCCCAATTCTGACACACGTCTAGCAGAAGCTAGGGCCAACAACGTGACAGCCTTCCATGTAAGAAATTTTACCTCAACCTCCTGTAGAGGCTCAAACCAGTCCGACTGGAGAAACTGCAACACCACGTTAAGGTGCCAAGGCGCCATTGGCAGTACAAAGGGAGATTGGATGTGCAGAACTCCCTTCAAAAAGGTCTGAACCTCAGGGAGGGCAGCCAATTGTTTCTGGAAGAAAATATACAGGGCCGAAATCTGGACCTTTACAGATCCCAACTGCAGGTCCATATCCACACCTGCTTGCAGGAAGAGGATAAAACGTCCCAGTTGAAACTCCACCGCAAGAAATTTCTTGGATTCACACCAAGAGACATATTTCTTCCAAATACGATGATAATGTTTAGACGTTACCCCTTTCCTAGCCTGTATCAGGGTAGGAATAACCTTCTTCGTAATGCCCTTCCGAGCAAGTATCAGGCGCTCAACTTCCATGCCATCAAACGTAGCCGCGGTAAGTCTTGATAGGCGAACGGCCCCTGCTGTAGCAGGTCCTCCCTCGAAGAGGCCTCGGCTCTTCCTGCAAGATATTCAGAAGTCCGTGTACCAAGCCCGCCTTGGCCAGTCTGGAGCAATGAGGATCGCTTGAACTCTTGTTCTCCTTACGAGCTTTAGAACTCTTGGAATGAGTGGAAGTGGTGGAAACACGTACACCGACTGAAACACCCACGAAGACACCAGGGCGTCCACTGCCACTGCTTGTGGGTCCCTCGACCTGGAACAATAGCGTCGAAGCTTCTTGTTGAGACAAGAGGCCATCATGTCTATTTGAGGTAACCCCCAAAGGTCTGTTATTTCCTTGAACTCCTCCGGATGGTGACCCCACTCTCCTGGATGGAGATCGTGTCTGCTGAGGAAGTCTGCTTCCCAGTTGTCCACTCCCGGAATGAAGATTGCTGAGAGCGTCAACGCGTGTCTTTCTGCCCAGAGGATGATACTTGTTACCACTGCCATTGCAGCTCTGCTCTTCGTTCCGCCCTGCCAGTTTATGTAAGCCAATGTCGTTATATTGTCCGACTGTACTTGAATGGCCAGATTTTTTAGAAGATGTGCCGCCTGAAGAAGACCGTTGTAGACGGCTCTTAGTTCCAGGAGGTTGTTTGGCAGGCCGGCCTCCAGACTTGACCACCTTCCTTGGAAGGTTTCCCCCTGAGTGACTGCCTTTGGCAACAGACGTATTCTCTGGTACATGTGGAGATGAGATCCTGACTACTTGTCCAGGAGATCCAGTTGGAAGGCCCGAGCATGGAACCTACCGTACTAGAGAGCCACCATCTTTCCCAAAAAGCGAATGCATTGATGAACCGACACCCGGGCTGGCACCAGGACATCCCGGACCATTGTTTGTATCACCAATGCCTTTTCCTGCAGGAGAAACACCCTCTGCACTTCTGTGTCAAGGATCATCCCCAGAAAGGACAACCTCTGGGTTTGTTCCAAATGTGATTTTGGAAGGTTCAGAATCCAACCGTGGAGTCTGAGTAGTCGGGTTGTGAGAACAATGGACTGCAACAGCCTCTCTTTGGACGATGCCTTTATTAGCAGATCGTCCAGATATGGAATGATGTTCACCCCTTGGTTGCGGAGGAGAACCATCATCTCTGCCATCACCTTGGTGAACACCCTTGGTGCTGTTGAGAGGCCGAATGGCAGGGCCTGGAACTGGAAATGACAGTCCAGTAATGCGAAACGGAGATAAGCCTGATGCGGCAGCCAAATCGGAATGTGGAGGTACGCATCTTTGATATCCAGGGATACCAGGAATTCCCCCTCTTTCAAACCTGATATCACCACCCGGAGAGACTCCATTTTGAACTTGAACTCCTTTAGAAAGGGGTTCAGTGATTTTAGGTTCAGAATGGGCCTGACCGAACCATCCTGTTTCGGTTTCACGAAAAGGTTCAAATAGTAACCTGTGGTTTGCAGATGAGGAGGAACTGGCACAACGACCTGTGCCTTCACCAACTTCTGGACAGCCTCTTGTTGGACAGTTCTGTCTGCAAATCGGTGAGGAGGGAGATTTTGAAATTCCACCCTGTAACCCTGGGACACAATATCTATCACCCAGGGATCCAGGCTGGACGATACCCAGACGTGACTGAACTGTCTGAGTCTCGCTCCCACTGGCCCCACCTCCAGGCCACGCAGGAGGACTTTGGCGTACCTGAAACAGGCTTTTGTTCCTGGGAACCTGTGGCAGCAGGTTTCCTGGAATTAACTCGACCTCTCCAAAAGAAGGTATTGGACGGTTTGGCCTTTATAGGCTTTTTAGGCCAAAAAGACTGTGATGCTGATGAAGAAAAGGATTTCTTAGGAGCAGGTGCAGCTGAGGGAAGAAACGGAGACTTACCCGCTGTAGCCGTGGATATCCATGTATCCAAAGCTTCCCCAAAGAGAGCCTGACCTGTGTAGGGTAGGGACTCCACACTTTTCCTGGATTCCGCGTCGGCCGTCCACTGGCGCAGCCACAGTCCCCGACGAGCTGAAACAGACATGGAAGAAATTCCCGCAACCATGGAACCCAGGTCTTTCATGGATTCTACCATAAAACCTCCTAAATCCTGAATGTTACGCAAAAAAAATTCAACATCACCCTTATCCATCGTATCCAAATCCTCAAGTAAGGTGCCTGACCACTTCACTATAGCTTTTGCAATCCATGCACTAGCAATAGTGGAACGTAATATGGACCCCGAAGCGGTGTACATTGATTTAAGTGTATTATCAATTTTGCGATCAGCCGGCTCCTTTAAGGCGGTAGATCCTGGAACAGGCAAAACCACCTTTTTTGAGAGTCTGGACACAGATGCGTCAACAATTGGCGGGTTTTCCCATTTTTTTCTATCCTCCTTAGGGAAAGGGAACGCCACCTGGACCCTTTTAGAGATCTGGATTTTTTTCTCAGGGTTTTCCCATGCTTTCTCAAATATAGCATTTAATTCCTTTGACGCAGGGAAGGTTAGCGAGGCTTTCTTATTTTCAGTGAAAAAAGCCTCCTCAACCTGCTCAGGTGTGGTATCATTAATATTCAACACATCCTGATATTCTCTATCATCAATTGCACCCCCTTTGCAAGAGAGGCAGACCCCCACAACACATCCCCATTCCCGTCTGTGGTGTCAGAATCGGTATCCGTGTCATCTTGCGTGACATTGATGTTTTTAATTGATGTAAATTTTGCTCTGCAAATCGTAAGAATATTAATTATAATATCTTCTTATGGATCTGGAGTGTCTAAATATATAGCAATGTTTGAAGAAAGTTAAGTTAAATTATATTTGTTTATGCTAGCTGATTAAATTGTGGCGACTAATTGATTACTGAGGAGGCTGTGAATAAGAAATGTGGAGGTGAAGATGCCTTTAGATAATTACTAACCGCTGAGGATGTTACAAACGGATGATTGCAAAGTGAGGCTTGAAGTGCAGACAATGCGCGCAGGCGCACATGAGAGACTCCAGGGATAAAAGAAAGCAGAGCGGCTAATTTGAAACATCTGACTGAGGAAGCCGCCGATGCCGATAGGCGGAGAAACGCGTCTTTTATATTTGTGAAACCCGTGACCGCTGCGCAGCGAGACGGCTGCTGTGCTGGGAAGGAACCTGAGTCTCCGGATAAGGCTTTGGATAAAGGTATTTGGCACCAGAAGCCGGGAGCTTGGTAAAACGAAACCCAGAAGTGATTGTGGTAAAGACGGGATTTTAACATGGCCATGTTTTAAATGTCTGTTGAGACATCATATTAACTCTGCTGCTTTGAGATCAATTTATATATGCATGCATATTTAATCAACTAATCAAATAATTATCGATACGGGTTATGCACGAAATCAAAATTGATTCTACAAGAGAAAGTAAACAGCTGTCTGAATATCTACATTTCATATGAACTGTTGGAAGTAAAGAGTCTTAAATATACAACTTGATTTGAAACAAGTGATTCTTCCGCTACAAAAGTATCAGTACAATATATATTCCTATCTGGAGTGGAATAGAGACATTTTTACATCTGAATCAGAGTTGGTATTCTTTGTATCATTGTACTAAATACTAAACTGTTACACTCAATATCCAAGTGAAACAGTGTGAGGTAATTGATTAAAGCTGGAGGCTCTGTGCAGCAGGGGAGTATTTAGTGGTATAGAGAACAGAGAATCATGGTATGATTGTTCATTGATTAGGCCAGTATTTTAAATACAAATTTTATAAATGTATGCAAATTAGCCTTAGAGATGAGAATGGTTAATGAAAGTTGAATGATAATAGAATAAATAATTAAATAAATTAGTATTTTAATAAGAAATCTGGTAGCGCAGTCTGTGGTTTTTTTTTTCTGTGGTAACTGTTTTTTGCAGGGGGTGGAGAGGTCCCCCTGCTTTGCAGTGAGCTGCATCAGATTTTTTTGCTCTTGGGACACACACGTCTATTACAATTGAACTTAACTATCTGGTTAGCGCCAGGGGACTACTTGATTGTAGGTGTTTGTTTCTGCAACATCACCCTTATCCATCGTATCCAAATCCTCAAGTAAGGTGCCTGACCACTTCACTATAGCTTTTGCAATCCATGCACTAGCAATAGTGGGACGTAATATGGACCCCGAAGCGGTGTACATTGATTTAAGTGTATTATCAATTTTGCAATCAGCCGGCTCCTTTAAGGCGGTAGATCCTGGAATAGGCAAAACCACCTTTTTTGAGAGTCTGGACACAGATGCGTCAACAATTGGCAGGTTTTCCCATTTTTTTCTATCCTCCTCAGGGAAAGGGAACGCCACCTGGACCCTTTTAGAGATCTGGATTTTTTTCTCAGGGTTTTCCCATGCTTTCTCAAATATAGCATTTAATTCCTTTGACGCAGGGAAGGTTAGCGAGGCTTTCTTATTTTCAGTGAAAAAAGCCTCCTCAACCTGCTCAGGTGTGGTATCATTAATATTCAACACATCCTGATATTCTTTATCATCAATTGCACCCCCTTTGCAAGAGAGGCAGACCCCCACAACACATCCCCATTACCGTCTGTGGTGTCAGAATCGGTATCCGTGTCATCTTGCGTGACATGAACAAGTACACGTTTGTGGGGGTACTGTATATAGCGGAGCGTCCTGAGGTACCAGAATCGGGCCATACTGCCATAGAGTTCTGTAATACCTGGGTTGCGGATTCATTACTTGCAACTAGAGATGAGCGCCTGAAATTTTTCGGGTTTTGTGTTTTGGTTTTGGGTTCGGTTCCGCGGCCGTGTTTTGGGTTCGAACGCGTTTTGGCAAAACCTCACCGAATTATTTTTGTCGGATTCGGGTGTGTTTTGGATTCGGGTGTTTTTTTCCAAAAACACTAAAAAACAGCTTAAATCATAGAATTTGGGGGTCATTTTGATCCCAAAGTATTATTAACCTCAAAAACCATAATTTACACTCATTTTCAGTCTATTCTGAATACCTCACACCTCACAATATTATTTTTAGTCCTAAAATTTGCACCGAGGTCGCTGTGTGAGTAAGATAAGCGACCCTAGTGGCCGACACAAACACCGGGCCCATCTAGGAGTGGCACTGCAGTGTCACGCAGGATGTCCCTTCCAAAAAACCCTCCCCAAACAGCACATGACGCAAAGAAAAAAAGAGGCGCAATGAGGTAGCTGTGTGAGTAAGATTAGCGACCCTAGTGGCCGACACAAACACCGGGCCCATCTAGGAGTGGCACTGCAGTGTCACGCAGGATGGCCCTTCCAAAAAACCCTCCCCAAACAGCACATGACGCAAAGAAAAAAAGAGGCGCAATGAGGTAGCTGACTGTGTGAGTAAGATTAGCGACCCTAGTGGCCGACACAAACACCGGGCACATCTAGGAGTGGCACTGCAGTGTCACGCAGGATGTCCCTTCCAAAAAACCCTCCCCAAACAGCACATGACGCAAAGAAAAAAAGAGGCGCAATGAGGTAGCTGTGTGAGTAAGATTAGCGACCCTAGTGGCCGACACAAACACCGGGCCCATCTAGGAGTGGCACTGCAGTGTCACGCAGGATGTCCCTTCCAAAAAACCCTCCCCAATCAGCACATGATGCAAAGAAAAAGAAAAGAAAAAAGAGGTGCAAGATGGAATTATCCTTGGGCCCTCCCACCCACCCTTATGTTGTATAAACAAAACAGGACATGCACACTTTAACCAACCCATCATTTCAGTGACAGGGTCTGCCACACGACTGTGACTGATATGACGGGTTGGTTTGGACCCCCCCCAAAAAAGAAGCAATTAATCTCTCCTTGCACAAACTGGCTCTACAGAGGCAAGATGTCCACCTCATCTTCACCCTCCGATATATCACCGTGTACATCCCCCTCCTCACAGATTATCAATTCGTCCCCACTGGAATCCACCATCTCAGCTCCCTGTGTACTTTGTGGAGGCAATTGCTGCTGGTCAATGTCTCCGCGGAGGAATTGATTATAATTCATTTTAATGAACATCATCTTCTCCACATTTTCTGGATGTAACCTCGTACGCCGATTGCTGACAAGGTGAGCGGCGGCACTAAACACTCTTTCGGAGTACACACTTGTGGGAGGGCAACTTAGGTAGAATAAAGCCAGTTTGTGCAAGGGCCTCCAAATTGCCTCTTTTTCCTGCCAGTATAAGTACGGACTGTGTGACGTGCCTACTTGGATGCGGTCACTCATATAATCCTCCACCATTCTATCAATGTTGAGAGAATCATATGCAGTGACAGTAGACGACATGTCCGTAATCGTTGTCAGGTCCTTCAGTCCGGACCAGATGTCAGCATCAGCAGTCGCTCCAGACTGCCCTGCATCACCGCCAGCGGGTGGGCTCGGAATTCTGAGCCTTTTCCTCGCACCCCCAGTTGCGGGAGAATGTGAAGGAGGAGATGTTGACAGGTCGCGTTCCGCTTGACTTGACAATTTTGTCACCAGCAGCTCTTTCAACCCCAGCAGACCTGTGTCTGCCGGAAAGAGAGATCCAAGGTAGGCTTTAAATCTAGGATCGAGCACGGTGGCCAAAATGTAGTGCTCTGATTTCAACAGATTGACCACCCGTGAATCCTTGTTAAGCGAATTAAGGGCTGCATCCACAAGTCCCACATGCCTAGCGGAATCGCTCCGTGTTAGCTCCTCCTTCAATGCCTCCAGCTTCTTCTGCAAAAGCCTGATGAGGGGAATGACCTGACTCAGGCTGGCAGTGTCTGAACTGACTTCACGTGTGGCAAGTTCAAAGGGCATCAGAACCTTGCACAACATTGAAATCATTCTCCACTGCACTTGAGACAGGTGCATTCCACCTACTATATCGTGCTCAATTGTATAGGCTTGAATGGCCTTTTGCTGCTCCTCCAACCTCTGAAGCATATAGAGGGTTGAATTCCACCTCGTTACCACTTCTTGCTTCAGATGATGGCAGGTTCAGTAGTTTTTGGTGGTGCTCCAGTTTTCTGTACGTGGTGCCTGTACGCCGAAAGTGTCCCGCAATTCTTCTGGCCACCGACAGCATCTCTTGCACGCCCCTGTCGTTTTTAAAAAAATTCTGCACCACCAAATTCAAGGTATGTGCAAAACATGGGACGTGCTGGAATTGGCCCAGATTTAATGCACACACAATATTGCTGGCGTTGTCCGATGCCACAAATCCACAGGAGAGTCCAATTGGGGTAAGCCATTCCGCGATGATCTTCCTCAGTTGCCGTAAGAGGTTTTCAGCTGTGTGCGTATTCTGGAAAGCGGTGATACAAAGCGTAGCCTGCCTAGGAAAGAGTTGGCGTTTGCGAGATGCTGCTACTGGTGCCGCCGCTGCTGTTCTTGCGGCGGGAGTCCATACATCTACCCAGTGGGCTGTCACAGTCATATAGTCCTGACCCTGCCCTGCTCCACTTGTCCACATGTCCGTGGTTAAGTGGACATTGGGTACAGCTGCATTTTTTAGGACACTGGTGACTCTTTTTCTGAGGTCTGTGTACATTTTCGGTATCGCCTGCCTAGAGAAATGGAACCTAGATGGTATTTGGTACCGGGGACACAGTACCTCCAACAAGTCTCTAGTTGGCTCTGCAGTAATGATGGATACCGGAACCACGTTTCTCACCACCCAGGATGCCAAGGCCTCAGTTATCCGCTTTGCAGTAGGATGACTGCTGTGATATTTCATCTTCCTCGCAAAGGACTGTTGAACAGTCAATTGCTTACTGGAAGTAGTACAAGTGGGCTTACGACTTCCCCTCTGGGATGACCATCGACTCCCAGCGGCAACAACAGCAGCGCCAGCAGCAGTAGGCGTTACACGCAAGGATGCATCGGAGGAATCCCAGGCAGGAGAGGACTCGTCAGACTTGCCAGTGACATGGCCTGCAGGACTATTGGCATTCCTGGGGAAGGAGGAAATTGACACTGAGGGAGTTGGTGGGGTGGTTTGCGTGAGCTTGGTTACAAGAGGAAGGGATTTACTGGTCAGTGGACTGCTTCCGCTGTCACCCAAAGTTTTTGAACTTGTCACTGACTTATTATGAATGCGCTGCAGGTGACGTATAAGGGAGGATGTTCCGAGGTGGTTAACGTCCTTACCCCTACTTATTACAGCTTGACAAAGGGAACACACGGCTTGACACCTGTTGTCCGCATTTCTGGTGAAATACCTCCACACCGAAGAGCTGATTTTTTTGGTATTTTCACCTGGCATGTCAACGGCCATATTCCTCCCACGGACAACAGGTGTCTCCCCGGGTGCCTGACTTAAACAAACCACCTCACCATCAGAATCCTTCTGGTCAATTTCCTCCCCAGCGCCAGCAACACCCATATCCTCCTCATCCTGGTGTACTTCAACACTGACATCTTCAATCTGACTATCAGGAACTGGACTGCGGGTGCTCCTTCCAGCACTTGCAGGGGGCATGCAAATAGTGGAAGGCGCATGCTCTTCACGTCCAGTGTTGGGAAGGTCAGGCATCGCAAACGACACAATTGGACTCTCCTTGTGGATTTGGGATTTCAAAGAACGCACAGTTCTTTGCGGTGCTTTTGCCAGCTTGAGTCTTTTCAGTTTTCTAGCGAGAGGCTGAGTGCTTCCATCCTCATGTGAAGCTGAACCACTAGCCATGAACATAGGCCAGGGCCTCAGCCGTTCCTTGCCACTCCGTGTGGTAAATGGCATATTGGCAAGTTTACGCTTCTCCTCCGACAATTTTATTTTAGGTTTTGGAGTCCTTTTTTTTCTGATATTTGGTGTTTTGGATTTTACATGCTCTGTACTATGACATTGGGCATCGGCCTTGGCAGACGACGTTGCTGGCATTTCATCGTCTCGGCCATGACTAGTGGCAGCAGCTTCAGCACGAGGTGGAAGTGGATCTTGATCTTTCCCTAATTTTGGAACCTCAACTTTTTTGTTCTCCATATTTTATAGGCAGAACTAAAAGGCACCTCAGGTAAACAATGGAGATGGATGGATTGGATACTAGTATACAATTATGGACGGACTGCCACGGTTAGGTGGTATAAAAAAACCACGGTTAGGTGGTATATATTGTAATACAATTATGGATGGACGGACTGCCTGCCGAGTGCCGACACAGAGGTAGCCACAGCCGTGAACTACCGCACTGTACACTGGTTGATAAAGAGATAGTAGTATACTCGTAACAACTAGTATGACTGACTATGACGGTATAAAGAATGAAAAAAAAACCACGGTTAGGTGGTATATATTGTAATACAATTATGGATGGACGGACTGCCTGCCGAGTTCCGACACAGAGGTAGCCACAGCCGTGAACTACCGCACTGTACACTGGTTGATAAAGAGATAGTAGTATACTCGTAACAACTAGTATGACTGACTATGACGGTATAAAGAATGAAAAAAAAACCACGGTTAGGTGGTATATATTGTAATACAATTATGGATGGACGGACTGCCTGCCGAGTTCCGACACAGAGGTAGCCACAGCCGTGAACTACCGCACTGTACACTGGTTGATAAAGAGATAGTAGTATACTCGTAACAACTAGTATGACTGACTATGACGGTATAAAGAATGAAAAAAAAACCACGGTTAGGTGGTATATATTATAATACAATTATGGATGGACGGACTGCCTGCCGACTGCCGACACAGAGGTAGCCACAGCCGTGAACTACCGCACTGTACACTGGTTGATAAAGAGATAGTAGTATACTCGTAACAACTAGTATGACACTATGACGGTATAAAGAATGAAAAAAAAACCACGGTTAGGTGGTATATATTATAATAATACAATTATGGATGGACGGACTGCCTGCCGACTGCCGACACAGAGGTAGCCACAGCCGTGAACTACCGCACTGTACACTGGTTGATAAAGAGATAGTAGTATACTCGTAACAACTAGTATGACACTATGACGGTATAAAGAATGAAAAAAAAACCACGGTTAGGTGGTATATATTATAATACAATTATGGATGGACGGACTGCCTGCCGAGTGCCGACACAGAGGTAGCCACAGCCGTGAACTACCGCACTGTACACTGGTTGATAAAGAGATAGTAGTATACTCGTAACAACTAGTATGACTGACTATGACGGTATAAAGAATGAAAAAAAAACCACGGTTAGGTGGTATATATTATAATACAATTATGGATGGACGGACTGCCTGCCGAGTGCCGACACAGAGGTAGCCACAGCCGTGAACTACCGCACTGTACACTGGTTGATAAAGAGATAGTAGTATACTCGTAACAACTAGTATGACTATGACGACGGTATAAAGAAAGAAAAAAAAATACCACGGTTAGGTGGTATATAATTATACAATTATGGATGGACGGACTGCCTGCCGAGTGCCGACTGCCGACACAGAGGTAGCCACAGCCGTGAACTACCGCACTGTACTGTGTCTGCTGCTAATATAGACTGGTTGATAAAGAGATAGTATACAACAATATACTACTATACTGGTGGTCAGGCACTGGTCACCACTAGTCACACTGGCAGTGGCACTCCTGCAGCAAAAGTGTGCACTGTTTAATTTTAAATTAATATAATATTATGTACTCCTGGCTCCTGCTATAACAACCTGCAGTGCTCCCCAGTCTCCCCCACAATTATTATAAGCTTTTATACATTGATGTGCAGCACACTGGGCTGAGCTGAGTGCACACAGACTGAGTCACACTGTGTGACTGCTGTGTATCGTTTTTTTCAGGCAGAGAACGGATATAGCAGAGAACGGATATATTAAATAAAAGTTAACTTAACAACAACTGCACTGGTCACTGTGGTAAACTCTGTCTGCACAATCTCTCTCTCTCTCTCTCTCTTCTAATCTATTCTAATGGAGAGGACGCCAGCCACGTCCTCTCCCTATCAATCTCAATGCACGTGTGAAAATGGCGGCGACGCGCGGCTCCTTATATAGAATCCGAGTCTCGCGATAGAATCCGAGCCTCGCGAGAATCCGACAGCGTGATGATGACGTTCGGGCGCGCTCGGGTTAACCGAGCAAGGCGGGAAGATCCGAGTCGCTCGGACCCGTGTAAAAAAACATGAAGTTCGGGCGGGTTCGGATTCAGAGAAACCGAACCCGCTCATCTCTACTTGCAACCCTGTCTGAAATCTGAGAAATCCAAGATTTGATAGAGGAAAACCACTCAGGTTCCCTTGTTGGAATCTGTGCTAAACCTGTGCTATCCTGATTGCATGGAATGGGATCTATCTGGGAGGACATATTCTCCGCAGCATATGACACAGTGTCCCTGGACATAGCCAAAGGAGACCACCAAACACTCCACACACACACAGGGGAGGGCAGACAGAGTTTCCCCCCCAAGAATGGCAAGAGAGACACAGAGATTGGAGCCAACCCACACACAGCGCTTCTAACCAAAGGGAGACCCCTTTTTGGTGCTGACTGTGCACCTAAATAGGATAAGTGCCGTTTCTTGCGGCGGGCGAGCCGTGCAACCGCACGGGGCGCCCGTCGCGGCACTTCCTGAGCACTTTCAAACCCCCCTCCTCTCTCCTCCCGAGTGCCCAGCTCGGGGGGCGGGGTTTCGCGGAATTACGCGTTTGCGTTGTGACGTCACAACGCAATTGCGTCATTCCGCGAAACCCCGCCCCCCTAGCTGGGCACTCGGGAGGAGGGAGAAGGGGGAGCCAAGCCGGCCAGCACTGCGCAGACGAGGGAGAGGCGGCTGAAGAGCGGGAAGAACCGCTTCAAATGTAAGTCAGCCCCTCTCCCTCTCTCTCTCTCCCTCCCCCCCACCACCACCTGCCGTACTGTGTAAAATGGGGACACCTGTCTGCCGGAATGTGTAAAGTGGGGACACTTGTCTGCCGGAATGTGTAAAATGGGGACGCTTGCCTGCCGGAATGTGTAAAATGGGGACACCTGTCTGCCGGAATGTGTAAAATGGGGACACTTGCCTGTTGTACTATGTAAAATGGGGGCACGTGCCTGCCGTAATATGTAAAATGGGGACTCTTGTCTGCCGGAATGTGTAAAATGGGGACACTTGCCTGCCGGAATGTGTAAAATGGGGACACCTGTCTGCCGGAATGTGTAAAATGGGGACACTTGCCTGTTGTACTATGTAAAATGGGGGCACGAGCCTGCCGCAATGTGTAAAATGGGGACACTTGCCTGCCATAATGTGTAAAATGGGGACACTTGCCTGCCGTAATGTGTAAAATGGGGACACTTGCCTGCCGGAATGTGTAAAATGGGGGCACGTGCCTGCCGCAATGTGTAAAATGGGGTCACTTGCCTGACATGCTGTGTAAAATGGGGGCACGTGCCTGCCGCAATGTGTAAAATGGGGACACTTTCCTGCCGCAATGTGTAAAATGGGGACACTTTCCTGCCGCAATGTGTAAAATGGGGACACTTTCCTGCCGTACTGTGTAATATGGGGGCACCTGTCTGCCGGAATGTGTAAAATGGGGACACTTGCCTGTTGTACTATGTAAAATGGGGGCACGTGCCTGCCATAATGTGTAAAATGGGGACACTTGCCTGCCGTAATGTGTAAAATGGGGACACCTGCCTGCCGGAATGTGTAAAATGGGGGCACGTGCCTGTCGCAATGTGTAAAATGGGGTCACTTGCCTGCCATGCTGTGTAAAATGGGGGCACGTGCCTGCCGCAATGTGTAAAATGGGGACACTTTCCTGCCGCAATGTGTAAAATGGGGACACTTTCCTGCCGCAATGTGTAAAATGGGGACACTTGCCTGCCGTACTGTGTAAAATGGGGGCACGTGCCTGCCGCAATGTGTAAAATGGGGACACTTGCCTTTTGTACTGTGTAAAATGGGGGCACGTGCCTGCCGCAATGTGTAAAATGGGGACACTTGCCTGTTGTACTGTGTAAAATGGGGGCACGTGCCTGCCGCAATGTGTAAAATGGGGACACTTTCCTGCCGCAATGTGTAAAATGGGGACATTGCCTACCGTGCTATGTAAAATGGGGACACTTGCCTGCTGTAATGTGTAAAATGAGGACTTTTGTTTTTTTATCCTGTGGTGGCCGTGATGATGAGATCAGATGAGGCCACGCCCATCTTAACAAAGCCACGCCCATTTTAACGAGGTCACGCCCCCTTGCCGGGAGCATACTTTTCCTCTTTATATCTATGGGGGGTGGGGGGGGCGCATTTTTTCTTATGTGAATGGGGGGGTGGTGCATTTTTAAATCTCGCACTGGGAGCCACATTGGCTAGAAACGGCCCTGAATAGGATACACAGTCGTATTGCAGCCTCCCCCCCCCCACCCTTCTACAACCCCCTGGTACTGTTTACAGATAGCTGGAGTTGCTGCGGTGGGACCTGTTTCTCCTGATCAGCGCTGTGCAGGCAGGAAAATGGCACTGAACGCTGCTGGGTCCGCTCTGAGGAGAAGCTCTGCCCCCAAAATGGCACTGTCTTCCCACTCTTCATAGGATTATACTGGGCTGAGGATTAAGTGCTGGCTGAGATCCCAGGACCCCGACAGGCTTTTGGACCAGTTTAGGGTGTAGCGCTGGGTCAGGGAGCCCCTTACAGCGCCGCACCATGTACCGCTGAGCCTTCCGGAGCGTGTCACGATCCGGGTATCTGGACGCCATTTCTTACCCATCAGATGCCTCCTAAGGCTGGCTCAGCGCTCCAGGACCGGATCCCATCTGTTATCCTGATGTGTACGTTCCTGTATCCTCTCCTGTCACTCTGGGACGCTGTCACAGTAAACGCCATATTACACCTGGCATGGCGTCTCCCGCGGCCTCCGCCGCCGTCCCTGAACTTCTGCATGCAGAGTGTCTGAGTGGCGATTACGTCAGCCGCGGCCTCCGCTGTGTCCGCGTGGTTGGATGTGCATCTGTCAGCCTGGCGCCTCCTGTCTCCGGTGGCCGGCGCCGCCATTACTGTTTTCATTACCACATGGATTACAAACCAAACTTCCCTCCAAGTGTCTGCATGGGCGCAGCCATCTTGGATTCTGTCAGCTGATCATTTCCACCAATCTGTTCTCAGTATTGATAATCTGCATAATTGCCTAGCCAATCCCTTCCTTGCTGCAGGTATAAATACACTGTGCCTGAGCAAGGAAGGCGTCAGTGCTTTGGTTGTCAAACCTAGTTCCTGTTTGTCTCTCTCCTGTGATTGTCTTCCAGGTTCCAGCTCCTGTCTCAAGACTTCCACCATAGAGACCCGCACCAGCATTCCACCTGCGGTGTAGCCTGACTCTCCAATCCATTGTGGATTCATCTGTTTCCAGCTACAACATTACCTGCTTCCAGCTCAGCTTCCAGCAGAGTACAGCTTCCCTTAAAGGGCCGGTGTCCTTTCTACACTTTACCACTCTCCACCGGTATTATTATTTCTTCGCTCTCAAGTTCTACATTTCAGTTCATATTTCATCGCTCCCAAGTTCATTTATTATTTAACTGGTTCCAGCCAGTATCCACTCCGTGCTAACAACAGTCTGGTTCCAGCCAGTATCCACAGCAGCTGTTTTATCTTCAGCAACCCAGCTTTTCCTGGAACACCAGCTGGCACAATCCTGGGTTATCTCCATTGCTACAGTCGGGCCTGGTAAGGACTTTCCATCTAGAAGATCATAAGAACTATCTCACACTACCAGTGCCCTGTGGCTCCTGCCATCCTGTAGTACCCAAGAACTGTATTTATTATTTGCTGACTTTTACGTTTTCTTTTACTGCTGCTGTGTTGCGGAGTTGTCATAATAAACATCATTGACTTTTATCCAAGTTGTCGTGGTCACGCCTTCGGGCAGTTATTATTCATGTTACTTACATGTCCAGGGGTCTGATACAACCTCCCAGGTTCCGGTACATCTCAGCCCCTACAACTGAGGCTGCCTCCCGTCAGCTCAGGCCCTCAGTTGTGACAGTAAGCACTGACCTAATGAATCCAGCCGGAGACCAGGATCAAGCGGCCAGGCCGATGCAAGAACTGGCAGCCCGACTAGAACATCAGGAGGCTGCACAGGGCCACATCATCCGCTGTCTCCAGGATCTCTCTACTCGGCTGGATGGGATTCAGACAACTCTCCGTGGATCAGGCGCATCTGGTGCGTCAACCACAGTGACTCCAGCTATAACCCCACCCACCTTACCCATTTCTGCTCCACGTCTTCATCTTCCAACGCCAGCAAAATTTGACGGATCTCCAAGATTCTGCAGGGGATTTCTCAACCAGTGTGAGATTCAGTTTGAGCTACAACCTGGCAATTTTCCCAGTGACCGTACAAAAATTGCCTACATTATTTCTCTTCTCAGTGGCTCAGCCCTTGATTGGGCATCACCGTTATGGGAGAGGTCCGACACCCTGCTATCTTCCTACACTGCCTTCGTGTCAACATTCAGGCGCATCTTCGACGAGCCAGGCCGGGTAACCTCAGCTTCATCCGAGATTCTCCGTTTACGCCAGGGGTCACGTACTGTAGGACAATATCTGATACAGTTCCAGATCCTGGCATCCGAACTGGCATGGAACGACGAGGCCCTGTATGCTGCATTCTGGCATGGCTTATCTGAGCGTATTAAAGATGAGTTAGCTACCAGAGACTTACCTTCTAAGTTAGATGAGCTAATCTCACTCTGCACGAAAGTTGATTTACGTTTCAGAGAGAGAGCAACTGAGCGTGGAAGATCATCTGCTCCAAAATCTTCTGCTCCTCCTCCTCGTCAACTGTCACCATCTAAAGATGAGCCCATGCAACTTGGCCGTTCCCGTTTAACTCCTGCTGAGCGCCGAAGACGTCTCTCCAAGTCTCTTTGTCTTTACTGTGCAGCTCCGTCTCACACCATCAATGCCTGTCCCGAATGTCCGTGAAAACTCCAAACCCTAGCTCGCCCAGGAGAGGGCCGGCTAGGAGTAATGATCTCCTCTCCATCTCCTCATGATTGTAATCTCCCAGTGTCGCTCCAAATTGCTCAACGTTATCGGAACGTCATTGCCCTCCTTGATTCCGGAGCAGCTGGGAACTTTATTACCGAAGCCTATGTTAAACGGTGGTCCCTACCCACCGAGAGACTTCCTTCGTCCATTTCTTTAACTGCCGTGGATGGCAGCAAAATTTTTGATGCAGTTATTTCTTTAAGGACTCTACCAGTTCGTCTGAGAGTGGGAGTTCTTCATTCCGAACTTATTTCTTTTTTAGTGATTCCAAGAGCCACACATCCTGTGGTCCTGGGCCTTCCATGGCTCCGTCTTCACAATCCTACAATTGATTGGACGACTACGCAAATCCTGGCATGGGGTTCCTCCTGTGCTGAGACATGTTTGTTTAAAGTATTGCCTGTCTGTTCTTCCTCCCCCAGGTCGTCTGATGTTCCACCTCCTCCATATCAAGATTTCACGGATGTGTTCAGTAAAGCTTCTGCTGATATCCTTCCTCCTCATAGAGAATGGGACTGTCCGATTGATCTCGTTCCAGGGAAGGTTCCACCTCGAGGCCGAACTTATCCGTTGTCTCTGCCTGAGACGCATTCTATGGAGGAATATATTAAAGAGAACCTAGCAAAGGGGTTCATTCGACCTTCTTCTTCTCCAGCCGGCGCAGGCTTCTTTTTTGTAAAAAAGAAAGATGGTGGTCTGCGGCCGTGCATCGACTACAGAGGTTTGAACGACATTACCATCAAGAACCGTTATCCTTTACCCCTGATTACTGAGCTCTTTGACAGAGTTAGCGGAGCTACCATCTTTACAAAGCTGGACTTGCGAGGTGCATACAATCTCATCCGGATCCGTGAGGGTGACGAGTGGAAGACCGCCTTTAACACCCGTGACGGACATTATGAGTACCTCGTCATGCCCTTCGGATTGAGCAATGCTCCAGCTGTCTTCCAGCATTTTGTCAATGAGATCTTCAGAGACATTCTATACCGTCATGTCGTGGTCTATCTAGACGATATCCTCATTTTTGACAACGATTTAGAGGAACATCGTTTTTGGGTTAAAGAGGTTCTGTCCCGTCTCCGTGTCAATCATCTCTATTGCAAATTAGAAAAATGCGTCTTTGAAGTCAAGTCCATTCCGTTTCTAGGGTACATTGTGTCCGGTTCCGGACTAGAGATGGATCCTGAGAAACTACAAGCAATCCAAAATTGGCCGGTACCCTTAACCCTCAAAGGGGTCCAGAGGTTCTTAGGGTTCGCCAACTATTACCGAAAGTTTATACGAGACTTTTCCACCATTGTGGCGCCTATTACTGCTTTCACTAAGAAGGGTGCTAACCCGTCCAAGTGGTCTGAAGAAGCCATGCAAGCATTTCATCTTTTAAAACAAAGGTTCATCTCTGCGCCTGTTCTGAAACAGCCTGACATCGACTCTCCTTTCATCTTAGAGGTGGATGCCTCCTCCGTTGGAGTAGGAGCGGTGTTATCTCAGAGGGCTAAAGATGGCCATTTACACCCTTGCAGTTTCTTCTCCCGGAAGTTCTCCCCAGCTGAGCGCAACTATGCCATTGGCGACCAGGAGTTGCTAGCCATCAAGCTCGCTCTAGAAGAGTGGAGGTATCTGTTGGAGGGAGCTTCTCATTCAATCACCATACTTACAGACCACAAGAACCTTTTATACCTGAAGGGCGCACAATGTCTCAACCCTCGTCAGGCCAGATGGGCACTTTTCTTTTCCAGGTTCGACTTTAAACTCCAGTTCTGTCCGGGCTCTCAGAATCGCAAGGCCGATGCCCTTTCCCGCTCATGGGAGCAAGAAAATGAGTCAGAGTCTTCAGACAAGCATCCTATTATAAATCCGTTGGCATTCTCCACGGTAGGGATGGACTCTACGCCCCCATCAGGGAAAAGTTTTGTGAAGCCGATGCTAAGGAAGAAGCTCATGCATTGGGCCCATGCTTCCCGTTTTGCTGGACATACAGGTATCCAAAAAACCCTGGAGTTTATCTCTAGGTCCTATTGGTGGCCAACTCTGAAAAAGGACGTCTTGGAGTTTATTGCATCTTGCCCAAAGTGTGCCCAACATAAAGTATCCCGCCAGTCGCTTGCGGGGCAACTGGTTCCACTATCCGTTCCCCGTCGACCATGGACCCACTTGTCGATGGATTTCATTACAGACTTACCCATGTGCAACAAGTTCAATACCATCTGGGTGGTAGTTGACCGGTTCACCAAGATGGCACACTTCATTCCTCTCACCGGTCTTCCGTCAGCTTCCAAGTTGGCTCAAGTATTCATACAAGAGATCTTCCGACTCCACGGTCTTCCTGAAGAAATTATCTCAGATCGAGGAGTTCAATTCACAGCCAAATTCTGGCGAAGTTTATGTCAAGTCCTCCAAGTCAAGCTAAAGTTTTCCACGGCTTACCATCCTCAGACCAATGGTCAAACCGAGAGGGTGAATCAGGACTTGGAGGCCTTCCTCCGCATCTATGTGTCCTCCTCTCAAGATGACTGGGTTCAATTACTTCCCTGGGCCGAGTTCTGTCATAACAACCAGTATCATTCTTCATCTGCTTCAACACCATTCTTCACTAACTTTGGATTCCACCCTAAAGTCCCTGAGTTCCAACCGCTTCCAGCAACTTCTGTTCCCGCAGTGGATATCACCTTGCATCAGTTTGCCAATATCTGGAAGAGCGTACGATCAGCTCTGCTCAAGGCATCGTTCAGGTACAAGAAATTTGCGGATAAGAAGCGTCGAGCAGTTCCTGCTCTCAAGGTGGGTGATCGGGTATGGTTATCCACGAAGAATTTGAGGTTAAGAGTTCCCAGTATGAAGTTTGCACCTCGCTATATCGGTCCTTTCAAGATTGAACAAGTCATCAATCCTGTTGCTTACAGACTCCAGTTGCCTCCCTTCTTAAAAATACCCAGGACATTCCATGTTTCCCTGTTGAAACCGCTGATCTTGAATCGGTTTCATTCCTCACTTCCTCCAACTCCGAAAGTCCAAACTCAACGAGGCGTTGAGTATGAAGTGGCCAAGATCCTGGACTCACGTCACCGTTACGGTCAACTACAATATCTTATTGACTGGAAGGGTTATGGTCCTGAGGAACGTTCATGGACCAATGCTTCTGATGTCCATGCTCCTGCCTTGGTCCGGAGATTCCATTCCAAGTTTCCTCAAAAGCCAAAGAAGTGTCCTGGGGCCACTCCTAAAGGGGGGGGTGCTGTCACGATCCGGGTATCTGGACGCCATTTCTTACCCATCAGATGCCTCCTAAGGCTGGCTCAGCGCTCCAGGACCGGATCCCATCTGTTATCCTGATGTGTACGTTCCTGTATCCTCTCCTGTCACTCTGGGACGCTGTCACAGTAAACGCCATATTACACCTGGCTTGGCGTCTCCCGCGGCCTCCGCCGCCGTCCCTGAACTTCTGCATGCAGAGTGTCTGAGTGGCGATTACGTCAGCCGCGGCCTCCGCTGTGTCCGCGTGGTTGGATGTGCATCTGTCAGCCTGGCGCCTCCTGTCTCCGGTGGCCGGCGCCGCCATTACTGTTTTCATTACCACATGGATTACAAACCAAACTTCCCTCCAAGTGTCTGCATGGGCGCAGCCATCTTGGATTCTGTCAGCTGATCATTTCCACCAATCTGTTCTCAGTATTGATAATCTGCATAATTGCCTAGCCAATCCCTTCCTTGCTGCAGGTATAAATACACTGTGCCTGAGCAAGGAAGGCGTCAGTGCTTTGGTTGTCAAACCTAGTTCCTGTTTGTCTCTCTCCTGTGATTGTCTTCCAGGTTCCAGCTCCTGTCTCAAGACTTCCACCATAGAGACCCGCACCAGCATTCCACCTGCGGTGTAGCCTGACTCTCCAATCCATTGTGGATTCATCTGTTTCCAGCTACAACATTACCTGCTTCCAGCTCAGCTTCCAGCAGAGTACAGCTTCCCTTAAAGGGCCGGTGTCCTTTCTACACTTTACCACTCTCCACCGGTATTATTATTTCTCCGCTCTCAAGTTCTACATTTCAGTTCATATTTCATCGCTCCCAAGTTCATTTATTATTTAACTGGTTCCAGCCAGTATCCACTCCGTGCTAACAACAGTCTGGTTCCAGCCAGTATCCACAGCAGCTGTTTTATCTTCAGCAACCCAGCTTTTCCTGGAACACCAGCTGGCACAATCCTGGGTTATCTCCATTGCTACAGTCGGGCCTGGTAAGGACTTTCCATCTAGAAGATCATAAGAACTATCTCACACTACCAGTGCCCTGTGGCTCCTGCCATCCTGTAGTACCCAGGAACTGTATTTATTATTTGCTGACTTTTACGTTTTCTTTTACTGCTGCTGTGTTGCGGAGTTGTCATAATAAACATCATTGACTTTTATCCAAGTTGTCGTGGTCACGCCTTCGGGCAGTTATTATTCATGTTACTTACATGTCCAGGGGTCTGATACAACCTCCCAGGTTCCGGTACATCTCAGCCCCTACAACTGAGGCTGCCTCCCATCAGCTCAGGCCCTCAGTTGTGACAGAGCGCAGTTAATACTGTGCCCCTACCCTGCTGCCGCCATCTTCACACCGACCCCCCCGCTTGCTAGGGGGGTCGGTGCCTCACTCGCCACTGATTCTTCAGCTCTGTAAGGGGGTGGCGGCATGCTGCTGGGGCGAGCGTTCCCCTGCGGCGGGGAACGATCTGACCCCTCAGGAGCTCAGTGTCCTGTCAGTGGAGTAAGTGGCTCAGCCCCTGCAGGGCGGACACTTCTCCCCCCTTAGTCCCACGCTGCAGGGAGGCTGTTGCCAGCAACCACCCTGCAAAATAAAAAACTCTAAAATAACTTTTTACTAGAAAAGCTCTGGAGAGCTCCCCTAGCTGTGACCGGCTCCTCCGGGCACATTTTCTAAACTGAGTCTGGTAGGAAGGGCATAGAGGGAGGAGCCAGTCCACACTCTCAAACGCTTAAAGTGCCAATGGCTCCTGTATGGCACTAATGTGGACCCCAGCATCCTCTAGGAAGTAAGAGAAATTAGTTGTGTATATTGGCCAAAAACATACATATTTACATGGTACTACATACTTTGCGTAAAGCTGGCTGAGGAAACCTGAGGCACTTCACCCGACATACAACTCACAGCAAGAGAGCCACAGGCTCCTTTTCCAGGTCAAAGATGCATTTCAGGAACTGATACCATATTAATGTTGAAAATAATTTTGACAGATGATTATATATATGATGATATATATATACCGTATATATTTTTTCTTCATTGTACTGTGGTCAAAATTCCCTGGAAATGCCTGGCATGAATGTTATTGGGGTTAATGATACTCTAGGAACAAAAAAGAGGCCCAAATCATTTGATTTTAGCTTTTTTTTTTGTAAAAAAAAAAAAAAAAGTACAGAACCAAAATTAGCAAAAATGGTCTGACACAGATCTTTATCAATAACTAGATCGGGCACCCAAGGGAGGTAGACTATGTATGTAGTGGAGGACAAGATTGATTAGCAATTTAATTTGATTTGTTGGATTCTAAAAATGTAATTAATCATTTGGGGCATTGGTAACAGTCTTTATTGCATAGCCAAAAAAATGTATTGGTTACTGCACTAATCCGACTAGTACTAATTTGCAACACATTTTTAATAATCAAAAAAAAAATTTTTAATAGGCAAGGATTCCTGACAAGACTTATGGGTGGTCATTTCCGAGTTGTTCGCTCGCTAGCAGTTTTTAGCAGCCGTGCAAACGCTATCCCGCCCCCACTGGGAGTGTATTTTAGCTTAGCAGTAGTGCAAACGAAAGGATCGCAGAGCGGTGGCAAAGTTTTTTTGTGCAGTTTTTAGAGTAGCTTAATACCTACTCAGCGCTTGCGATTACTTCAGACTGTTCAATACCTGTTTTGACGTCACAAACACGCCCTGCGTTCGCCCAGCCACACCTGCATTCTTCCTGGCATGCCTACGTTTTTTTGAACACTCCCTGAAAACGGTCAGTTGACACCCAGAAACGCCCACTTCATGTCAATCACTCTGCGGCCAGCGGTGCGACTGAAAAGCTTCGCTAGACCCTGTGTGAAACTACATAGTTCGTTGTAATAGTACGTCACGCGTGCGCATTGCGCCGCATACGCATGCGCAGAAGTGGCATTTTTTTGCGTCATCGATGCACAGCGAACGAATGCAGCTAGCGATCAACTCGGAATGACCACCATGAAGCCAAGAGAATGAATAGCTGCACAACAAAGCTGCAGAGCAAAATATTCCACAATTCACCAACAAACAGCCCATAATTAAAAGGAAAGTGATGCAAGATGGAATTGTCCTTGGGACCTCTCACCCACCCTTCTGTTGTATATATCACAAATCCTGAGGGGAGTCCAAGCAGGGTAAGCCATATTGCAATGATTTCCCTGAGTCTGTCAGCGGTATGCCTCTTAATACAAACCAGTAATACTCAGAGTAGCCTGCCTCTAAATGAGCTGGCATTTGTTAGATGCTGCTATTTGTGCTGCTGAAGGCAATACACCTACCCAGTGTACTGTCACAGTCATGCCATCTTTAGTTTGTCCTGTTCCCTTTGTCAACATATCTGTGTTTAAGTGGATAGTTCGTACAACAGCATTTTGTAGGACACTAATAACATTTTGTGATGTCCTTGTGCAGACTTGGAAATGCTTTTCTAGTGAAGTGGAATCTAGGTAAGATTTGGTAGTGGGGACACAGGACATCAATTAACTCAGTGGCGTCAGACGGAGGGTGCGGGGGGTGCGGGGGGTGCGGCCCACACCTAGGTGTCCCCCTCGGAAGGAGTGACACCAAAGTGAGATAATCTCCTGCCTCCCCCGGCTCCTGTCACAGATAAGAGCCGGCACACACAGTCCAGTCACCGGGGGCAGCCAGCATCTTCTAGGAAGCTGGACATGCCCCCGAAGAGGAGAAAAGACCTGCGAGGACACACCCCTTTTAAATTAGGCCTCACCCCCTTTCCGGGCGCCCGGCGCTCCGGTGGCCTGAGCAGGGGGTGTGTGTGTAATAGTACAGAGTGCGCTCTGGGTGTCACCACACTCTATAAACCCACTGCATTAATGGGGGATACCAGCATAGATGTTTTGGCGTCAGTAATCCGCTATGCAACTATGTGACTGCTGTCATACTTGCTCCTCCTCGTAAAGGATTGTTAAACAGTCAATTGTTTTGTTAAACTACAAAAAGTAGTCTTCCTGGCCCCCTTCTGGGCTGAAGATCCACTCCAAGCAGTAACAGAAGCAGCACCAGGCGTAGCACTCAAGGATCCTTCTGAGGAATCCCTAATAGGAGAGGAGCCAATCATGCTTATGAAATTGGATGCAGGACCACTTCCAATCATGATTGAGGATGATGATGATGAAGGTGTTGGTGGTGGAGATTGCAGGCACTTGGAGAGAAGGGAGCTATGTGACGCTGGACTGGTTGTTACGCTTTTAGCCAGTTTCTGTATTTGACAAAAACTTTGGTTGAATGCGCTGCAAGCGACATAGCAGGGAAGAGGTTCCTAGATGGTTAAGGTCCCTACATCTACTTACACATGCTTCACAAATGGTACAGATGGTTTGACAGTTGTTGTCCGGATTTGTGTAGAAATAATTCCACACATAAGAGGGGTTTTTTTTTTTGTCTTTTGTCCTGGCATGAAAATGGGCTTTTTCATATCATGGGCAACAACTGTTTCCACTGGTGCCTGATATACACAAACAACATCTTCGGCATCAACATCCTCAATACCATCAGTGTCACAATACCGGTATGATTATACACTGTGGTATAGTATAGTATAGTATGGTACACTGAGGTATAGCACAAATATATATATATATTTATTTATTTCAATTATATTTTAGGCTTTCATTTTTTGTATACTGGGGACGCACCCCTAGATTGACAGAGCACCCCTGGATGATCACAGCAGTCCCTTATCCGACACAGTCCCCCTTTATGTACAACAAAGCATGCCTGGCGATGGACCACCTACAGTGTCACAATACATGTATGATTATACACTTATATATCTTTTAAATGGTATATTATTTAACTGGTGCAGAGCACCCCTAGCTTGGCAGAGGACTCCTTTATGTACAACAAAGCAGAGACCACCTACAGCAGGGGTGGGGAATCTCAGGCCCGCAGGCCAGATAAGGCACGCAAAGCCACTTGATCCAGCCCGGCCAAGCTCACCTAACCGAGGGAGATGCCAGGCGCCTGCTAGTAACAACTAGCGGGCGCCCGGCTCCTTCCCTTCAGCAGCAGCCTGAAGCAGAAGCTCACTCCTGAGCTCCGGCTTCGGGCTCAGGCAGTGTACGTGTGCGGTGCTATGCGAGAGACGTCATGACATCTCTCCCATAGTTCCGTGGAGCGGGCGGCCAGGCGGAGGGCAGTAGTCCAGAAGCAGGAGTGGGGCTGGTGAGTATTGTGTTTTCTTTTTCTTTTAATGTGTGTGTGTGTGTGTGTGTGTGTGTGTGTGTGTGTGTGTGTGTGTGTGTGTGTGTGTGTGTAAGAGGCGCTACTAGGGGGCATATCTAATGGGCATAGCTACAGGGGACATATTTAATGGGGCATAACCACTGACTGGGGGCATATCTAATGGGGCATAACAACTGACTGGGAACATAACAACTGACTGGGAACATATCAAATTCTATGTTTCTATATCTATTGGGGCATAACAAGTGACTGGGGGCATATTTACTGGGGCATAACAACTGACTGGGGGCATAACTACTGACTGGGGGCATAACTAATGACTGGGGGCATAGCCACTGGGGGCAGGCTAATTTTTAATTTGATCATTTTTGTATGGCCCCCGAAGGATTTTATAAATATCCAAATGGCCCTTGGTAGAAAAAAGGTTCCCCACCCCTGACCTACAGTATCACTCACTATATGTGTATTATACTACACTGTTGGTACATTGATGATTATACAGCAGCCCCAGAGAGAGTACCCCTGAACACAGCAGCCCCAACCACTTGATGGAACAGGGTACCCCTAGAGGACACAGGTACCCCTTTAGCAGCCCCATCCCCTTGTTGGACAAAACATAGCACCCCTGGAGCACCCTCTGGACAGACACCGCAGTAACACGCCTGTTCACTACAACCTCCACAGCTGGAGTAAAATGGCGCCATCACTGGGGGCCTTATATAGAGCGGTAGATTTTACTTGCATCTCTACGGTAAGCCCGCTGGGCCAGAGGAACATGTGCTTAGCTCTGATTGGTCAGATGGCCCCAGCACTTGCTCCTCTGACCTGAGCAAGGGGGCATGGCTACATGTCATGTTCAACTTCTGCCCTGGCAACATGGAGGAGGAGGAGGTGCTGCTGGAGGCTCCACATTAAGGTCAGAGGGTCCCCAGTCTGTATTAGAGATGTGCGCAGACCCCAGTGTTTTGATTTAGTTTGGTTTTGTTTGTAATTCATCATTGTGTTTTGGTAAGATCACCCTCAAGTGTTTTGGTTCGTATTCAATTTTTTGGGGGGATTCAAATCCTCCTCAAGTGAAAATCGCGTCGTCTTTCGCAGCATTTTGCCGCATTTTTTTAGATGTGATATCACTGTGATATTTTATTCCCTCTAATAGGCGTGATTTTTAGTCATTTTTCGCGTCTATAGCGCCGGCTATTATTTTCAAGGGCAGCGGTATTCTGGCTTTCTGACGCGATTCCCCCTTTTGGGCGTCTAATCTGGTACTTTTTTTTCACCTGCTCCCTGGGTGGTGAATTCTTTCTGTTTCATGTTTTTTAATAAAAAAAACCCTAAAAATACAAAAAAACTCTAGCTTTCAAAAAACATACAAAAAATCCTGCAGTCAAAGAACAATATAAAGGCTTGAGACTTTATAATAAGCAACTAAAGAACTTTGCCATAGTCCTGAGATGCCCATACCACTTCACGGAAACCCCTGCTGAGGATACCAATAAAATAAAAAAAACAGAAAAAACAACTTACCTGTTTTTTTTCTCTGTACCTTTTCACGCTGTATTTGGGGTAAACTCTCATGTTCTACTGTATTCTGGGTTGATAAGGCTAAAGGGTCAAACGAGCATAAAATGAAAAAATAAATAAATAAAAACTCTAGCTTTCAAAAAACATACAAAAAATCCTGCAGTCAAAGGACAACCTAAAGGCTCGAGACTTTATAATAATAATCTAAAGCACCTTGTCATAGTCCTGAGATGCCCATACCACTTCACGGAAACCCCTGCTGAGGAAACTAATATTTTTTTTTAGAAAAACCACTTACTGTACCTGTTGCTTTTCTCTGCATCGTCTCACGCTGCATTCTGAGTTGATAAGGCTAAAGCAGCGGTGGCCAACCTGTGGCTCTTGAGCCTCATGCGGCTCTTTCTTTATTCAAATGTGGCTCCCGACACTCGAAGTCACGTGACCACAACAGATTCAGAAACTGCTGTACTCCAGCCAGACAGGCAGCAGCAACACTACGGAGACTGAGAACTGAGAGAGCCAGATACTGTACTAGAGGTGAGACACCCACTGGCAAACAGAGGACATATAAGGGGCTGCTGCAATGGCACGAGGTGTATTTTCGGGGGGTGGGGGGGGGCTGTAGTGACACATGAGGGTACTGGCAGGAGTGACACATGAGATAGCTGGCTGAAGTGACACAGTAGGGTATGTGGAAGTGGCTTTATACATGTATTTTATGTGGATCTGGATTTTTAAATGTATTTTATACCGGAGGCATGGCCTATCAGGCACAATGCCACACCTCATTTTTGCATGTGCCTGTAGCTTGATGTCGGCTCTTTGAGGTGCCTAACAAGATTTTTTGGCTCTTTGTTTCTGACTGGTTGGCCACCCCTGCACTAAAGGAACGGTTCCTATGCTGATGAATTTTAACTGAGATGTGAGCTTTACACTTCAGTCAATTTTTGTGGAAGAACCGTATATACACACACACACATATATATATATATATATATATATATATATATATATATATACACCAAACGAACGGAACGGCACTTTAGTGAAAAATGCTTGTATTCAATAAATCATCATAATTACATCATCATTTGATGATGATGTAATTATGATGATTATTTATTGAATACAAGCATTTTTCACTATAAATCCTCTGAGTGCCGTCCCTTTCGTTTGGTATAGTAGTGGATGCACCACTTTGGACTTGGACACCGGGGTAAGAGACTTTGATATTTTGAGTGCCGGACACAGCAAATATATATATAAATATATATATATATATATATATACTAGAGATGAGCGGGTTCGGTTCCTCTGAATCCGAACCCGCCCGAACTTCAGTTTTTTGCTCGGTTAACCCGAGCGCGCCCGAACGTCATCATCCCGCTGTCGGATTCTCGCGAGGCTCGGATTCTATCGCGAGACTCGGATTCTATATAAGGAGCCGCGCGTCGCCGCCATTTTCACACGTGCATTGAGATTGATAGGGAGAGGACGTGGCTGGCGTCCTCTCCGTTTAGAAATTAAAATAGGAGAGTGAGAGTGAGACACGTTCATTACTATACTTACTGGAGCTTAGGAGGAGTTATTATATTATACTACTAGTGACTGATGACCAGTGACCTGACCACCAGTGCAGTTTTATAATTTATTAATATTTAAATAATAATCCGTTCTGTTCTTGTTCTCTGCCTGAAAAAAACGATACACAGCTTAATTGTGGGAGAGACTGGGGAGCAGTTATAGGTTATAGCAGGAGCCAGGAGTACATATTAAACAGTGCACACTTTTGCTGCCAGAGAGAGACTAGTGCCACTGCCAGTGTGACTGACCACTGTGACCAGTGACCTGACCACACTGACCACCAGTACTATAGTACTATATTTATTGATTGTCTGCCTGAAAAAGTACACTCGTCGTGGACTCGTGTGACTTGTGTGGTGTTTTTTTCTTCTTTAAAAGACTCATTCTGCTGACAGACAGTGTCCAGCAGGTCCGTCATTAATATCTGACTGTGCTCACACAGCTTAATTGTGGGGGAGACTGGGGAGCAGTTATAGGTTATAGCAGGAGCCAGGAGTACATATTAAACAGTGCACACTTTTGCTGCCAGAGAGAGACTAGTGCCACTGCCAGTGTGACTGACCACTGTGACCAGTGACCTGACCACACTGACCACCAGTACTATAGTACTATATTTATTGATTGTCTGCCTGAAAAAGTACACTCGTCGTGGACTCGTGTGACTTGTGTGGTGTTTTTTTCTTCTTTAAAAAACTCATTCTGCTGACAGACAGTGTCCAGCAGGTCCGTCATTAATATCTGACTGTGCTCACACAGCTTAATTGTGGGGGAGACTGGGGAGCAGTTATAGGTTATAGCAGGAGCCAGGAGTACATATTAAACAGTGCACACTTTTGCTGCCAGAGAGAGACTAGTGCCACTGCCAGTGTGACTGACCACTGTGACCAGTGACCTGACCACACTGACCACCAGTACTATAGTACTATATTTATTGATTGTCTGCCTGAAAAAGTACACTCGTCGTGGACTCGTGTGACTTGTGTGGTGTTTTTTTCTTCTATAAAAAACTCATTCTGCTGACAGACAGTGTCCAGCAGGTCCGTCATTATATAATATTATATACCTGTCCGGCTGCAGTAGTGATATATTTTTTATATCATTATTTATCATCCAGTCTATACTAGCAGCAGACACAGTACGGTAGTTCACGGCTGTAGCTACCTCTGTGTCGGCACTCGGCAGTCCATCCATAATTGTATACCACCTACCCGTGGTTTTTTTTTTCTTTCTTCTTTATACATACTACATCTCATTATCAACCAGTCTATATTAGCAGCTAGTATCTAGCTAGTATTATTAGCTAGTACTATTATTATTAGCTAGTATTAGTACTAGTATTATTAGCTAGTACTAGTATCCATCCATCTCCATTGTTTACCTGAGGTGCCTTTTAGTTGTGCCTATTAAAATATGGAGAACAAAAATGTTGAGGTTCCAAAATTAGGGAAAGATCAAGATCCACTTCCACCTCGTGCTGAAGCTGCTGCCACTAGTCATGGCCGAGACGATGAAATGCCAGCAACGTCGTCTGCCAAGGCCGATGCCCAATGGCATAGTACAGAGCATGTCAAATCCAAAACACCAAATATCAGTAAAAAAAGGACTCCAAAACCTAAAATAAAATTGTCGGAGGAGAAGCGTAAACTTGCCAATATGCCATTTACCACACGGAGTGGCAAGGAACGGCTGAGGCCCTGGCCTATGTTCATGGCTAGTGGTTCAGCTTCACATGAGGATGGAAGCACTCAGCCTCCCGCTAGAAAAATGAAAAGACTCAAGCTGGCAAAAGCAGTAGCACCGCAAAGAACTGTGCGTTCTTCGAAATCCCAAATCCACAAGGAGAGTCCAATTGTGTCGGTTGCGATGCCTGACCTTCCCAACACTGGACGTGAAGAGCATGCGCCTTCCACCATTTGCACGCCCCCTGCAAGTGCTGGAAGGAGCACCCGCAGTCCAGTTCCTGATAGTCAGATTGAAGATGTCAGTGTTGAAGTACACCAGGATGAGGAGGATATGGGTGTTGCTGGCGCTGGGGAGGAAAGTGACCAGGAGGATTCTGATGGTGAGGTGGTTTGTTTAAGTCAGGCACCCGGGGAGACACCTGTTGTCCGTGGGAGGAATATGGCCGTTGACATGCCTGGTGAAAATACCAAAAAAATCAGCTCTTCGGTGTGGAGGTATTTCAACAGAAATGCGGACAACAGGTGTCAAGCCGTGTGTTGCCTTTGTCAAGCTGTAATAAGTAGGGGTAAGGACATTAACCACCTCGGAACATCCTCCCTTATACGTCACCTGCAGCGCATTCATAATAAGTCAGTGACAAGTTCAAAAACTTTGGGTGACAGCGGAAGCAGTCCACTGACCAGTAAATCCCTTCCTCTTGTAACCAAGCTCCCGCAAACCACCCCACCAACTCCCTCAGTGTCAATTTCCTCCTTCCCCAGGAATGCCAATAGTCCTGCAGGCCATGTCACTGGCAATTCTGACGATTCCTCTCCTGCCTGGGATTCCTCCGATGCATCCTTGCGTGTAACGCCTACTGCTGCTGGCGCTGCTGTTGTTGCTGCTGGGAGTCGATGGTCATCCCAGAGGGGAAGTCGTAAGCCCACTTGTACTACTTCCAGTAAGCAATTGACTGTTCAACAGTCCTTTGCGAGGAAGATGAAATATCACAGCAGTCATCCTACTGCAAAGCGGATAACTGAGGCCTTGGCATCCTGGGTGGTGAGAAACGTGGTTCCGGTATCCATCATTACTGCAGAGCCAACTAGAGACTTGTTGGAGGTACTGTGTCCCCGGTACCAAATACCATCTAGGTTCCATTTCTCTAGGCAGGCGATACCGAAAATGTACACAGACCTCAGAAAAAGAGTCACCAGTGTCCTAAAAAATGCAGCTGTACCCAATGTCCACTTAACCACGGACATGTGGACAAGTGGAGCAGGGCAGGGTCAGGACTATATGACTGTGACAGCCCATTGGGTAGATGTATGGACTCCCGCCGCAAGAACAGCAGCAGCGGCACCAGTAGCAGGATCTCGCAAACGCCAACTCTTTCCTAGGCAGGCTACGCTTTGTATCACCGGTTTCCAGAATACGCACACAGCTGAAAACCTCTTACGGCAACTGAGGAAGATCATCGCGGAATGGCTTACCCCAATTGGACTCTCCTGTGGATTTGTGGCATCGGACAACGCCAGCAATATTGTGTGTGCATTAAATATGGGCAAATTCCAGCACGTCCCATGTTTTGCACATACCTTGAATTTGGTGGTGCAGAATTTTTTAAAAAACGACAGGGGCGTGCAAGAGATGCTGTCGGTGGCCAGAAGAATTGCGGGACACTTTCGGCGTACAGGCACCACGTACAGAAGACTGGAGCAACACCAAAAACGCCTGAACCTGCCCTGCCATCATCTGAAGCAAGAAGTGGTAACGAGGTGGAATTCAACCCTCTATATGCTTCAGAGGTTGGAGGAGCAGCAAAAGGCCATTCAAGCCTATACATCTGACCACGATATAGGAGGTGGAATGCACCTGTATCAAGCGCAGTGGAGAATGATTTCAACGTTGTGCAAGGTTCTGATGCCCTTTGAACTTGCCACACGTGAAGTCAGTTCAGACACTGCCAGCCTGAGTCAGGTCATTCCCCTCATCAGGCTTTTGCAGAAGAAGCTGGAGACATTGAAGGAGGAGCTAACACGGAGCGATTCCGCTAGGCATGTGGGACTTGTGGATGGAGCTCTTAATTTGCTTAACCAGGATTCACGGGTGGTCAATCTGTTGAAATCAGAGCACTACATTTTGGCCACCGTGCTCGATCCTAGATTTAAAACCTACCTTGGATCTCTCTTTCCGGCAGACACAAGTCTGCTGGGGTTCAAAGACCTGCTGGTGACAAAATTGTCAAGTCAAGCGGAACGCGACCTGTCAACATCTCCTCCTTCACATTCTCCCGCAACTGGGGGTGCGAGGAAAAGGCTCAGAATTCCGAGCCCACCCGCTGGCGGTGATGTAGGGCAGTCTGGAGCGACTGCTGATGCTGACATCTGATCCGGACTGAAGGACCTGACAACAATTACGGACATGTCGTCTACTGTCACTGCATATGATTCTCTCACCATTGAAAGAATGGTGGAGGATTATATGAGTGACCGCATCCAAGTAGGCACGTCACACAGTCCGTACTTATACTGGCAGGAAAAAGAGGCAATTTGGAGGCCCTTGCACAAACTGGCTTTATTCTACCTAAGTTGCCCTCCCACAAGTGTGTACTCCGAAAGAGTGTTTAGTGCCGCCGCTCACCTTGTCAGCAATCGGCGTACGAGGTTACATCCAGAAAATGTGGAGAAGATGATGTTCATTAAAATGAATTATAATCAATTCCTCCGCGGAGACATTGACCAGCAGCAATTGCCTCCACAAAGTACACAGGGAGCTGAGATGGTGGATTCCAGTGGGGACGAATTGATAATCTGTGAGGAGGGGGATGTACACGGTGATATATCGGAGGATGATGATGAGGTGGACATCTTGCCTCTGTAGAGCCAGTTTGTGCAAGGAGAGATTAATTGCTTCTTTTTTGGTGGGGGTCCAAACCAACCCGTCATATCAGTCACAGTCGTGTGGCAGACCCTGTCACTGAAATGATGGGTTGGTTAAAGTGTGCATGTCCTGTTTATACAACATAAGGGTGGGTGGGAGGGCCCAAGGACAATTCCATCTTGCACCTCTTTTTTCTTTAATTTTTCTTTGCGTCATGTGCTGTTTGGGGAGGGTTTTTTGGAAGGGACATCCTGCGTGACACTGCAGTGCCACTCCTAGATGGGCCCGGTGTTTGTGTCGGCCACTAGGGTCGCTTATCTTACTCACACAGCTACCTCATTGCGCCTCTTTTTTTCTTTGCGTCATGTGCTGTTTGGGGAGGGTTTTTTGGAAGGGACATCCTGCGTGACACTGCAGTGCCACTCCTAGATGGGCCCGGTGTTTGTGTCGGCCACTAGGGTCGCTTATCTTACTCACACAGTCAGCTACCTCATTGCGCCTCTTTTTTTCTTTGCGTCATGTGCTGTTTGGGGAGGGTTTTTTGGAAGGGACATCCTGAGTGACACTGCAGTGCCACTCCTAGATGGGCCCGGTGTTTGTGTCGGCCACTAGGGTCGCTTATCTTACTCACACAGTCAGCTACCTCATTGCGCCTCTTTTTTCTTTGCGTCATGTGCTGTTTGGGGAGGGTTTTTTGGAAGGGACATCCTGCGTGACACTGCAGTGCCACTCCTAGATGGGCCCGGTGTTTGTGTCGGCCACTAGGGTCGCTTATCTTACTCACACAGTCAGCTACCTCATTGCGCCTCTTTTTTTCTTTGCGTCATGTGCTGTTTGGGGAGGGTTTTTTGGAAGGGACATCCTGCGTGACACTGCAGTGCCACTCCTAGATGGGCCCGGTGTTTGTGTCGGCCACTAGGGTCGCTTATCTTACTCACACAGTCAGCTACCTCATTGCGCCTCTTTTTTTCTTTGTGTCATGTGCTGTTTGGGGAGGGTTTTTTGGAAGGGACATCCTGCGTGACACTGCAGTGCCACTCCTAGATGGGCCCGGTGTTTGTGTCGGCCACTAGGGTCGCTTATCTTACTCACACAGTCAGCTACCTCATTGCGCCTCTTTTTTTCTTTGCGTCATGTGCTGTTTGGGGAGGGTTTTTTGGAAGGGACATCCTGCGTGACACTGCAGTGCCACTCCTAGATGGGCCCGGTGTTTGTGTCGGCCACTAGGGTCGCCCAGCTTAGTCATCCAGCGACCTAGGTGCAAATTTTAGGACTAAAAATAATATTGTGAGGTGTGAGGTATTCAGAATAGACTGAAAATGAGTGTAAATTATGGTTTTTGAGGTTAATAATACTTTGGGATCAAAATGACCCCCAAATTCTATGATTTAAGCTGTTTTTTAGTGTTTTTTTAAAAAAAACACCCGAATCCAAAACACACCCGAATCCGACAAAAAAAATTCGGTGAGGTTTTGCCAAAACGCGTTCGAACCCAAAACACAGCCGCGGAACCGAACCCAAAACCAAAACACAAAACCCGAAAAATTTCCGGCGCTCATCTCTAATATATACCAAGCGTTGGGTCCACACTCACGTCTTAAGATTTTCTGCTGGGGTGCCGTCCAAAGCTGGAGACTTATTGGGAGTCACCAGTACAATATACAAGAAAAAAGTGGGAGCACTCACCAGTCTTCATTAAAGCAGAGTTTTTTATTTATAATTTCATACCAGACAGAGTAGTATCGACGTTTCGGTCCTCACCTGGACCTTTGTCAGGATTGATTCATATTGAAAAGGACAGACATATATACCCAGTGTGTGTCCACCCACCAATTAACAATAGCCAATCACAGTGAAATCCATTTTAACCATTTACAAATCACATTGGTGAGTGATCAAATGTTTACGTCTAACACATACCAAAGCAAAAAAAATAATATATAAAAAAATTTGCAAGCTCACCTATAGATGTGTATGGCATCCCTGTATTGATGAGGTCATGCAATTGCCCATGCTGGGCGGCGTGCGTTCAACTGCTGCCATGTATCCCCCTGATGGGACCCGAACGGCTAGGGGTATGCACAGCCCGGCCCACGGCTGTGTTTTCTTCCGCCGTCATCATTTCCTGTACATGGAACGCACTTCCGCTCCCGATACCGGAAGCGCGTGCGTTTCACGACACAACGAAGTGTATGTGAAGTGGGGCATGTGTGTAATTTGACCTACAGTGGTGCGTTCCAACACCACTGTCATGTCCTGTCAATGGGGCGCATTCCCATCAATAAAACCCAGATGTAGCCCGTTCCAGCCCCTATTATTATCCTGTTATTGAGCCCAAAGAAATTAAATCAAAATACAAGAGGCTGTTTATATAAGGTAGTATAAATGGGCGCAGGGTGCACATACAATCACATCTTCTAGGTGGCTCCAAAATCCATGCTGTGTAATCAAATACACAGCACGGGATCCAATATAGAGAAAGTTATTATATTTCTGTTTGGTTTTAATATATTCTCCATATATATTTTTAATGATAGAATAACCACAATTATGTTAAAAGCAATCCTAAAAAAAGGCTATAATCACTCATGGAAGCGGATCTTATTGCACAGAGCCAAAAAACAAAAAAAAATAAAAAATAAAAATAAATAAATAATAAAAAAATAGAAAAAACGTGTTTAATTAAAAAAAAACACCATACTGAACGCCATCATTTAGGCCTCTTGGTCGTGTTGTATCCAGTCGGTAAATCCAGCTTGCTTCCCGTTTCAGAAGCATTTTACCACGGTCACCACCCCTTCTCGGTTGGTCCACTCGATCAATGATCATGCTCCTTAGCGATGCTAATGAGTGACGAGCTTCCACAAAGTGTCTGGCAACTGGTTTATCGGAGCCCCCACTCTCCAGTGCAGATCTAATTGATAGACGGTGATTTGCCATCCTCTCCTGGAATGGGCGTATCGTCTTCCCAACATACAGGGATGCCATACACATCTATAGGTGAGCTTGCAATTTTTTTTATTTATTATTTTTTTTGCTTTGGTATGTGTAAGACGTAAACATTTGATCACTCACCAATGTGATTTGTAAATGGTTAAAATGGATTTCACTGTGATTGGCTATTGTTAATTGGTGGGTGGACACACACTGGGTATATATGTCTGTCCTTTTCAATATGAATCAATCCTGACAAAGGTCCAGGTGAGGATCGAAACGTCGATACTACTCTGTCTGGTATGAAATTATAAATAAAAAACTCTGCTTTAATGAAGACTGGTGAGTGCTCCCACTTTTTTCTTGTATATATATATATATATATATATATATATACATACATACATACATACATACATACATATACACACACACACACACACACACACACATATATATATACATATATATATATATATATATATATATATATATATACGTAATAAATATTCAGCGGCACTCAGAGTCTGTTCAATGGTCAAAACTTGTATTAAAGATTACTGCATAATCCAACTTTTCGGGACTAAAACGTCCCTTTTTCAAGGTGAGTAACGTTACTCACCTTGAAAGTCCTGAAACGTTGGATTATGCAGTAATCTTTAATACAAGTTCTGACCATTGAACAGACTCTGAGTGCCGCTGAATATTTATTACGTACATGTAACTGGATTTTCTTCAGAGGGCACCAGGGCAGCTGCGACCAATTGTGGGAGTGCCGGTCCAATCCACATTTATATATATATATATATATATATATATATATATATATACTGACTACATATATATATATATATATATACACACACATATATATATATATATATATATGTATATATATCCTGTATACACACACACACACACACACACATATATATATATACACAGTATATATATATATATATATACACAGTATATATATATATATATATATATATATACACAGTATATATACATATTACATACTATATAGTATACAAACACAGCACTGTGTCTGGCTGCTGTGTGCTGCAGCCAGACACAGTGCTGTGTTTGTATACTATATAGTATATATAATATTTAATAATGTGGAAGTCAATTGAATAATACACAAGTGCAGCACAAGAACCTTATTGCTGCAGCACCACAGCAGGAAGCGGCATTGTAGGGAGGTTATACAGGCACGTGGAGGCCAGTTTTACCTCACTCTGACCACCTAGTGGATATACGTCCGGAACCCTGGGAAAACCCAGGAAAGAAGTTTGTGCCTCAAAAGAAGATGCTGGCTCGCTATCCCCTCGCGCCAGAGCTGTCTAAAAATTGGGAAACGCCATCTCCAGTAGACTCACATGTGTCTAGGATGGTGGTTTCCTCAGCTCTGCTTGTCACTAACGTCACGTCTCTAAAAGAGCCTATGGATAAACGTGTGGAGGGTTGTCTGAAAGCGATTTACACCCTCACGGGTGCTGCACAAAGGCCCACTATTGCAGCGACATGGTCTGCAGAGGCTACTGAAGCATGGGCCTTGGAGTTAGAAGCTGAAATCTCTTCTGACCATGCTAGACAATGCTTGTCATATATTGTCACAGCTTCTCACTATATTAAAGAGGTGGCTTCTGAGCCCGGTAACCTAACAGCCAAGGCCTCTACTACATCAGTCCTGGCTCGCCAGATATTGTGGCTGAGATCCTGATCTGCGGATCTGGACTCTAGAAAAATTCTGGAGGTACTCCCTTTCAAGGGAGATATTCTGTTTGGGGAGGACTTAAATAAGATGGGTGGCTGACTTGGCTACTGCCAAAACTGCCTGTCTGCCAAGTACCGCTCCTTCTGTGTCGAAGGCTTAAGGTACTTCCTTTCGCCCCTTTTGCGTCCTTCAGGTAAAGCTAAAGCTCAGTCGTACAACAAGCAGGCCCGCACTTCCAAACCAGGTAAGCCAAAGCCCAAAAGAGCCTGGGCGGCCCGTCAGCCAGCTTCCAAGACCGATAAGCCTGCCACATGACGGGGTGGGCCTCCCCCTGGGGGATCTCATGGTGGGGGGCCGGCTTCTAGGGTATACCCAGGAATGGTTATAGACCACTTCAGATGCCTGGGTACGGGAAGTTGTCACTCGATGTTACGCCATAGCCTTCAAAAACTGACTCCCTCTTCGATTTTGCCGGACAGACGTCCCGTTGGACCAGACAAAGGCAAACACTCTACATTCGGTGGTACAGACCCTCCTGGATACAGGAGTCGTAGTACAGGTGCCTCTTGCGCAGAGGGGCCGGGAGTACTATTCTCTGCTGTTTCTAGTCCCGAAACCGAATGGGTCCTCCTGGCCCATTCTCAACCTCAAGGCATTGAACAGGTTTGTGAAGGTTTCCAAGTTCCGTATGGAAACCCTTCGCTCTGTAGTTCTGGCCTTGGAACCTGGGGACTACATGGTCTCCCTGGACATACAGGATGCTTACCTGCATATTCCAATAGCAGCGTCACATCAGCAATACCTGAGGTTTGCGTTTGGCAACCTCCATTACCAGTTTTGGGCATTACCTTTTGATTTGACTACAGCTCCGCGAGTCTTCACCAAAGTTATGGCGGTGATGACGGTGGTACTCCGCCGTCAAGGGGTCAGGATACTGCCGTATCTGGACAACTTGTTAATCCTTGCAAATTCCCCAGAACTTCTCCTACGTCATCTGGATATGACTGTCCGGTTTCTACAAGCCCACGGGTGGCTCATCAACTGGAAGAAATCCTCCCTGGTCCCTGCTCAGAGCATGGTGCACCTAGGAGCACTATTGGACACTCACAACCAGAGGTTGTTCTTGTCTCAGGAGAAAGTCCTGAAGCTTCAGGACGGGATTCGTTGCTTCCTTTCTCGTCCGCAAGTGTCGATACATTCGGCGATGCAGGTGCTGGTCCTCATGGTCTCAGCATTCGACATCGTGGAGTATGCTCAATTCCATTCTCGCCCCCTCCAGAAGCTAATCCTAGCCAAGTTGGACGGCCTGCCTCACCGGATCAGGTTTCACATGATCTCATTGACCTCTGAGGTCCGTCTGTCGCTGCTCTGGTGGTTCCAGGACCAACGATTGTGCAGGGGCCATCCCTTCTGGATATCCAGCTGGGTCCTGTTGACGACAGATGCCAGTCTAAGAGGTTGGGGCGCGGTGCTGGAGCAACACTCCCTTCAGGGTCGGTGGACCAAGGAGGAATCCCTCCTCTCGATCAACATTCTGGAATTACAGGCGGTCTTCAATGCATTGAACCTAGCCCAGCATTTAATTCAGAATCGTCCTGTTCAAGTACTGTCAGACAACACCACCACAGTGGCTTACATAAATCTTCAAGGTGGCACTCAAAGCCGTTTGGCAATGAAGGAATTCTACATTGGGCGGAACGCCATCTACCGGCCATATCGGCAATATTTATTCCGGGAGTTCTGAATTGGGAAGCGGACTTTCTCAGTCGTCAGGACGTACATGCCGGCGAGTGGGGCAGAGGTGCTATTATGCTGGGACTTGTAGTTCCACAAAAAAGACAACATATAATGGCAATGCACATTCTGTAGTACCAAGCAGAGCCGTAACTACGTGAGTGCCAGGTGTGCCTGGCACACAGCGCAGTCGCCCCAAGGGCGCAACTGTCAGCATTCCATGTCAGCGGATTGTAATGAGTCAAATTGACTCACTATAAATCGCCTGTGCTGTGTGCGCCGGAGGAGGAGAGGAGCAGCTCCGGGGGCAGGGAAGGAGGAGGAGGGAGGGGGACTCCGGAGCCGCAGCAGCGCTATGTAATTGGTAGCGGTGGTGCTGCAGCTGTCCCTCTCCTTCTGCATTGGCTGGCCGGCGCTGCTGTGAATGCTGGGATGCGCTTCCCTCATCCCAGCATTCACAGCGGCAGCGGCCAGCCAATGTGGAAGGAGAGGGACAGCTGCATGCGGCCCCACCAGCAATTACACTGCGCTGCTGCGACTCATGAGTCCCCCTCCCTCCTGCTCCTTCTCCTCTGCCTCCGGAGCAGCCAGCACCGAGGAGCCTGACTGCCTAAGCCAGCACAGAGATGGTAAGTATCAACTATTCTGTCTATCTATCTTGCCGTAATGTCTAAAAAGGGGGACGCTGTCTGCTGTAATGTGTAAAAAAGGGGTCGCTGTCTGCCGTAATGTGTAAAACGGGGACGCTGTCTGCCGTAATGTGTACAAAGGGGATGCTGTCTGCCGTAATGTGTAAAAAGGGGGACACTGTCTGCCATAATGTGTAACAAGAGGACGCTGTCTGCCGTAATGTGTAAAAAAGGGGAGCTGTCTGCCTTAATGTGTAAAAAGGGGGACTGGCTGCCATAATGTGTAAAAAGGGGGATGCTATCTGCTGTAATGTGTAAAAAGGGGGACACTGTCTGCCGTAATGTGTAAAAAGGGGGACGCTGTCTGACATAATGTGTAAAAAGGGCGACGCTGTCTGACGTACTGTGTAAAAAGGGGGATGCTGTCTGCCGTAATGTGTAAAAAAGGGGGACACTGTCTGCCGTAATGTGTAAAAAGGGGGACTGGCTGCTGCAATGTGTAAAAGGGGCTCTACCTGGTGCAGTGGCGCTACTGTGCGACGTAATTTGAATAATGGAGACTACTGTGCACCGTAATATGAATTAGTATTATTTTGTGGCCACACCCCTTCCCCATGAAGCAAAACCCCCATAGGTGTGCGCAGGGGGGGTTCCTGGTGCAAACAGGCACCCCCTAATGTCTGGCACCACGATCTCACATGCCTGATGCAGCGATCGCCGAGCAGGCTGATTACTGTCCCCTCTGCGCGGCACCCTGTCAGGATTGCATTACTGACCGGACACCTGGGTTAATCAAGGGTGCCACTGCCACCGGCTTTTAAATTCCCAGCTCCACCACCATGTACAAAAACAGCGTGATGTGACGTGATTACGTCATGCTGCTCGCATGCCAACCCGTCACACCCACCACATACACACCTCTCTCCTTCTATGCTATACCAATGCCAGCCACTGATGAGGAGCAGCATGCAGCCAGCATTCCTCTTAGGAAGACAAATTCAATACTGGCAGACGGCATGTAGCAGCATTGACACGTCAATAGTTTTTCCAGCAGCAGCAGTACTAGTCTGCGATTGTCAGTGTCAGTGAGTGACTGATTTGTAAGTAAGCTGCTGCAGCTTGCAGGTGAAAGAGAGGGGGAGCCAGACCAGGCTAAGGAGGAGCAGTGGAATTGCCGTTAATGCCATCAGGGGTGCTTGTTTGGTGCTCACCACAACATCTGACAATGTATCTGCTTTATTAGGATTGGTACAAAGGTGGATATTTTATGCATTGACCATCAATAGATAGTGCTAGACACGCCCAAAAGGCGGTGCTAGACACACCCCTCCGATGGTGCATCCCCTAATAAAACGTGCTGCGCACGCCAGTGCAAACCCCTACATTTTTTGCACGCGCCTGCGGCGCACACTGCCCCCGTTTTACATAAGGGGGGGCGCCAATGCCGTTTCTTGCACACAGCATTAAAATGTCTAGTTACGGCACTGGTACCAAGCACTGCTCATCAGAATAATTATAATAATAACTGGCTAAATACCCGGTGTTGCCCGGGTTTAAATCTTCAAGCTATTAAGGGGCAGATTTATTAAGCCTGGTGAAGTGATAAAGTTGAAGATGATAAAGTACCAGCCAATCAGCTCCTAACTATCAAGTTACAGGCTGGGTTTAATGACAGGCGCTGACTGGCTCATGCATTATCACCTTTCACTTTATCACTTCACCAGGCTTAATAAATCTGCCCCTCAGTTATGAATGCATCACAATACTTACTCTGTGGCTTCTTACCAATTCCTCTGCTACATAATACCTAATCCTTTGTAACTATTAGCGGCAGATACGGCAGTAACTGCCTGGAGGTGAGATTAGACAGGGCCATGGGCCAGCTGACATCACAATGGGCCTGATGACATCACAGTGGGGTCAGGGGCCAGCTAACATCCCATGCATGTGGTAGATGACCATATAATCCTATGTAAGTAGAACACAATTTTGAAACTAATACACAAATTTGATGAAAAAAAAGTAGAAACATGGAGGAAAAAGTGTGCAGTATGAGAATTGCACTATATGGCACAAATTGCATAGCTGTACGTGGACACATGGGAAATGTGATATGGGTGGGCACAATGGGGCCAGGGCTGGCACAGGTAGGAGGAGGAGGCAGAGCAGGTCCTAGGCATAGGCAAACTAGTCAAATGCCTAGGGCATTTGGAATGCCTATTGGTACAAGCAGATTCTGCTGATTAAAATGATATGCAGCATGCCTATATTCTGTGTGTGACTACGGCTGTATCTGCATACGAAATGCTACGTTACAGTGTATTCCTGGAAATCACTGTAACGTAGCATTTTGTATGCAGATACGTTCAGAGTCGCACACAGAATATAGGCATGCTAATATAGGCAATGAAAATAAGACGCATTTTCTTTTTTTTAAAAGTGCCCGGCGTTGGCAGAGCTGGATGGGAGCTGCATGGCATATTGAAGCAAGATGTATGAGGACACATCTGTATCCAAGCAGAGACAGAGATCACTGTTAGCGGCCGTGTGAGTGCTGTGTGTGGGTGGGTTGCAATAGTGTTCGGCATATGTATAAGAAGCATTATGTGTAAGAGGCATTATATGTGTCATGTGTATAAATGCATTAATAATGTGTGACATGTGTAAGGGATATTATGTGTATAAGAGCATTAGTAAAGATTGGCATAATGTGTAAGATTTATTATGTTTATAAGGACATTAATAATGTATGTCATATGTGTAAGGGGAATTACTGTGTGGTATTATGTGTATAAATGCATTACTAATGTGTGGCATTATGTGTATAAGGTGCTCTATTGTGTGGTGTAATGTATAGAAAAGTCATTACTGTGTGGTCTAATGTGAATAAAGAGCAATATAGTGTGGTGCAATGCAAATAAGGATCAATTCAGTGTAATGTAATGTGAATAAGGAGCACTACTGTGATTAGGAATGTATGTAAGGTAAAGTGGTACTACTATGCGATGTAACGTGAATACGGGATACTATTACATGGTATAATGTGAATAAAGTTGCACTGCTGTGTGGCGTAATTTTAATTGGGTTTACTATTGTGTGGCCATGCCCCTTCCCAAAAGAACACGCCCCCTTTTGGGCTGTGCACCGAATGTGCGCACTGTTCCTACTTAAAATATAGGGGGTAGCTATGACTGAGGGGTGATGGTGATGGGAAAGGGGTGCAGGGTCAGAGGTGGAACTAGCAGTGGTGCTAGTGGGCACCAGACAAAATCTTGCCTAGGGCATCATATTGATGAGGGCCGGCTCTGGGAGGAGGGGTGGTGAGCTAGAAGTGAGTATTAGGGGCATATGTTCAGGCTGGGAGGCTGGCTGACAGGCTAATGGAGTGATGGAGATGATTCCAGAGGTAAAGAAGGGCCTGGGTGACATCCTAAGCTCACACATACACAATAGACTAGTACACAACATAACGATCAAACACTAAATAAATAGTAATCTCTCATCTGAAATAAATCCTTTACATTAGATGTGCATTGCCCCCAGAAACATAAATGGGTTCTGCACCTAATTGTGTTTCACCTATACAGGAAGGACTCTCTCCAACATAGCCCATTTCATACCTAACTAGTAGCCACTGTCCAGTGCTGATTGCCACCTCTGATAGATTTTCTGGGTCACCTCAGCTGCACCGCCCCCTCCCATCCTGTTATTCTTGCCTCCTATTCCTGGTTCTATTCTGTCCAGTCGCTGTGGCACGCAGCTGCAAATGTGATGATCAATCAGGCTCTAATTTTATAGTAATAGATATAATAGAGATGAATGGAAAGTCTCGGGTCAGACATGCTCAGTAGATGTCGGAACTCTCAGGGAATGACATCACCGACACTGGTAGGAGGAGTCAGAATACAGGCCAAATGTCAATCACTGTAATGTAAAGTAGCTGTTACTTAGCAACAGTCTTTGGTTACTCCCTTCGTTAACAGCAATCTACAGAGACAGTGGTAAGATGGGGAACATTCCAGGAGTAATATCCGTGATGACGTACAATAGTGTGACTGCAATCGTTTGGACCCGAAATCATATTTCTATGCATTTTTGCATAGTCACGAGACTAGATTGCTTAGAAATTAAGCACAGATCTCTCCGTGTGTAGGGTGCCGGCGACAGCGATGCATGGTCCCGCGTGTCGCTATCGCCAGCTCTAGATTTGGCATGCATGCTTGCCAAATCTAGTGAGATCGCTCATTTCACCGCTGGGTGAATTAGCGTCCCACCTTCCTTGCTCAGCACACATCAAGCTGTGCGCTGAGCGATCTGTGCTAGATCGCTCAGCACACATCTCCCCCGTGTGTACAGGGCTTAACTATCAATATATTAAAAATAAGTAGCAGCTCTTCCAACACACCCATGAGGTGGCTGCCCAGTGTCGTTTTTGTTTTTGGGGTATCGCCAGTAGCCCTAATCCCCATATATGTATTTTTGTGTTTTTATTTGTGTCTTTTTTGTTTGGTTTATGCAGATTTGTGTTTTGTACATTTATGTGTTTTTTGTTTTGTTTTTCAAGAAGTTTATTTTTGTGTTATTTCTTTATTATTGTGTATTTTTTATTTTGTATTTGCAGATGAGTATTTTTTCTTTTTTTCTTAATTTTTATGTTTTTTTTTTAACTTTTGCTTTTTGCAGATGTGTCAAGAAGTATATTTTTATGTTTTTTCTTAATTTTTTTTAATTTTTTTTAACTTTTGCTTTTTGCCGATGTGTCAAGAAGTATATTTTTGTGTTTTTTCTTTATTTTTGTGTATTTTTGTGGTTTTTTATTTGCAGATGTGTATTTTTTATGTTTTTTCTTAATTTTTGTGTTTTTTTAATTTATTTTTCTTGCAGATGTATTTACTTAATACAAGACAACTATCACATTAAACAAAACAACTTTGCCCAAAAACTAGCTCTGGATGGCCTGGCCTTCTGGACCGGGCTAGGGCCCGCCGGCTGGGCAGGGCTAGTGCCTGCCGGCTGGCCAGAGCTAGTGCCTGCCGGCTGGTCCTGGCTTGGGCCTGCCTTCTTGGCAGGACTTTTGACCATCGGCTGGGCTGGTCTTGGGCCCGCCTTCTTGGTTGAACTTGGGTCCACCATCTTGGCAGGGCTTGGGCCCACTTTCTTGGCCTGGATTAGTACCGGCTTCCTGACCGGGCTTGGGCCAACCTTCCAGGGTGGTCTGGGGACTTGCGGCTTGGCCCGGTTGGGATCCGGTGACTTGGCCTGGTTGAGGGCCTGTGACTTGGCCCGGTTGGGGGCTGGTGACTTGGCCCGGCTGGGGGCCGATGGCTGGTTTCGCCTAGGGCCCGTCAGCTTAGGGCCCTGCGGCTTTGCCGGTTGAGGGCCCACCAGCATACTTGGACGAGGGCCTGTCAACTTGGCAGGCTGCCTCATTGGGCGCAGCGCTATCTTGGCTACTCCTGCTGTCGGCATCCTCTCAGTAGGAGTAGTCAACAGATATGGCAGAAAACTGACTGGGTGGTGATATTTATAGCCTCAGGGCCACGTGATAGATGACCATATATGGGCATGAGGTGAATGGTAAGTCCCTGGGCATGTCTGGGCATGTTGGGAACTCAGATATGCATGTCTGGGCATGTTGAGAGCACTGATGAGCATGTCTAAAGGTCTGATGGGCATTTAACTGGCATGTTGGGAGCACTTATGGGCATGTCTGAGCATGTTGGGAGCTCTGATGGGCATGTCTGAAGGTCTGAGGGGCATGTTGGGAGCACTGATGGGCATGTGTTAAATGTCTGAGGGGCATGTTGGGACCATAGATGACCATATATGGGCATGGTCACATGCCCATGTGATAGATGACCATATATGATCATAGGCTAAGTAAGGGGCCCTCTGACATCAGGCACCAGCTTCCTGCCCATATATGGGCATAAATAGACTGTACTCAGAGACTCCTGGCATCTTCCTGAAGGTTTTTTAGTTGTATAATTGGGAGAACAAAAGGAGGAAAAAGTACTCTCAGGTTACTGAGGGCCACTGTAATCTTTATTATTTAAAAAAAAATACTTGTTTTAGGTTAATGTTAAAAATCCCCACAAATACACAAATAGAGATGTGTCGTGTACTAAAACATAGACATAAACATTTTGAAAAAAGCGATCACATGTGAACTGACAATATGGCAAAATATCAGATATATAACTGTAATTTAGTCATATAGATTCTCTATGCATATAATCCTGCAGTCACAGTAGCCTAATAAATAAATAATGGATATACAAATTCCTACATGGATGTATATTATAGGCCAGAAAGAGTAAGGTCAGCAGCAGCACTAATTATTATTGGTAGAAAGCAATATATGGTACAAAGCCTGTGCGCTCTTACATAAAAGACACTCTACACTGAGTCACACAGCGACAATCTCAGGCCAGATATGAGCCAGCAACACTTGGAAAGGCTTTCTTACTGTTACAGCCTTGCCCCTAACACATGGCACATAAAGTTTGGTAAAAGTATCATTGCTATAGAGCACAGCAGGAGTAAAGACATGTTTAGGAAAACAGATTTAGCGGTCATATAAGTATATGAAACACATAGATAAGAGGGATAGTATAGCAGCCTGCACATAGGGGGTGATTCCGAGTTGTTTGCTCTCTATCTGCTTTTAGCAGCATTGCACACGCTAGGCCGCCGCCCTCTGGGAGTGTATCTTAGCTTAGCAGAATAGCGAACGAAAGATTCGCAGAATAGCGAAAAAAAAATTCTTAGCAGTTTCTGAGTAGCTCCAGACCTACTCACAAATAGCGATCAGTTCAGGCCGTTTCGTTCCTGGTTTGACGTCACACACACGCCCAGCCACTCCCCTGTTTCTCCAGACACTCCCGCGTTTTTCCCTGACACGCCTGCGTTTTTCCGCACACTCTAATAAAACGGGCAGTTTCCGCCCAGAACACCCACTTCCTGTCAATCACACTCCGATCAGCAGAACGAGAAAAAAACTTTGTTACACCGTGAGTAAAATACCAAACTTTTGTGCTAATTTACTTGGCGCAGGCGCACTGCGTACATTGCGCATGCGCAGTTTGCGACTAATCGCTCCGTAGTGGAAAAAAAATAACGAGCGAACAACTCGGAATGACCCCCATAGTGTGAGACAGGGCTTTAAGACAGGGTTTAAGGTCTGTGGGGGCCCTGGGCAACAAACTTGTGGGGGCCCCTATCAATAAAAGTTAAATAATGGCGATGTTATAGATATAAAGTAGAATTTATTAATCAGCATTGTGATTGTGTTCAATTCCTTAAGAAAGAAGATCTAGGGGTATATGCAATTAGCGGCGAATCGCTGCAATTTTTTGGCCGTTTTTTAATTCGACACAATTCGACCGTTGAATTCCGGCAAGTGGGTGCCGAAATTCACCATATTCAATGAAACACGGATTCGACAGTCCCGCTGTCGAAAAACGGACGATTTGACGGATATTGATCCAATTTTAAAAAAACGGGGAAAAACCCTGAAAAAAAATTGCGTGGGGTCCCCCCTTCTAAGCATAACCAGCCTCGGGCTCTTCGAGCCGTTCCTGGTTCTAAAAATCCGGGGGGAAAACGGACAGGGGATCCCCGTATTTTTAAAACCAGCACCGGGCTCTGTACCTGGTGCTGGTGCTGGTGCAAGAAATACGGGGGACAAAAAGAGTAGGGGTCCCCCGTATTTTTTACACCAGCATCGGGCTCCACTAGCTGGACAGATAATGCCACAGTCGGGGGTCACTTTTATACAGCGCTCTGCGGCCGTGGCATTAAATATCCAACTAGTCACCCCTGGCCGGGGTACCCTGCGGATGGGGGGCTGATAGCCTTGAGAAATTTGAAAGAATATTGTTTTTTCCAGTAGTACTACAGGTTTTAAAAATACGGGGGATCCCTGTCATTTTTCCCCCCGGATTTTTAGAACCAGGAGCGGCTCGAAGGGCCCGAGGCTGGTTATGCTTAGGAGGGAGGACCCCATGCTTTTTTTTTCCGGGATTTTACAATTCCATTTAAAAAAAAAAAAAATTATAATAATAATAATAATAATAATAATAATATTTAAAAAAATAAATAAATAATACTTGTGCCTCCAAAATAGGCAAACCAATTACCTAATCCCTTCTAATATAAATAGATATGCTATTACTAGGGATGTGCACTTGCAATTTTTCGGGTTTTGTGTTTTGGTTTTGGGTTCGGTTCCGCGGCCGTGTTTTGGGTTCGACCGCGTTTTGGCAAAACCTCACCGAATTTTTTTTGTCGGATTCGGGTGTGTTTTGGATTCGGGTGTTTTTTTCAAAAAACCCTAAAAAACAGCTTAAATCATAGCATTTGGGGGTCATTTTGATCCCAAAGTATTATTAACCTCAAAAACCATAATTTCCACTCATTTTCAGTCTATTCTGAATACCTCACACCTCACAATATTATTTTTAGTCCTAAAATTTGCACCGAGGTCGCTGGATGACTAAGCTAAGCGACCCTAGTGGCCGACACAAACACCTGGCCCATCTAGGAGTGTCACTGCAGTGTCACGCAGGATGGTCCTTCCAAAAAACACTCCCCAAACAGCACATGACACAAAGAAGAAAAAAAGAGGCGCAATGAGGTAGCTGTGTGAGTAAGCTAAGCGACCCTAGTGGCCGACACAAACACCTGGCCCATCTAGGAGTGGCACTGCAGTGTCACGCAGGATGGCCCTTCCAAAAAACACTCCCCAAACAGCACATGACGCAAAGAAGAAAAAAAGAGGCGCAATGAGGTAGCTGTGTGAGTAAGCTAAGCGACCCTAGTGGCCGACACAAACACCTGGCCCATCTAGGAGTGTCACTGCAGTGTCACGCAGGATGGCCCTTCCAAAAAACACTCCCCAAACAGCACATGACGCAAAGAAGAAAAAAAGAGGCGCAATGAGGTAGCTGTGTGAGTAAGCTAAGCGACCCTAGTGGCCGACACAAACACCTGGCCCATCTAGGAGTGGCACTGCAGTGTCACGCAGGATGGCCCTTCCAAAAAACACTCCCCAAACAGCACATGACGCAAAGAAGAAAAAAAGAGGCGCAATGAGGTAGCTGTGTGAGTAAGCTAAGCGACCCTAGTGGCCGACACAAACACCTGGCCCATCTAGGAGTGTCACTGCAGTGTCACGCAGGATGGCCCTTCCAAAAAACACTCCCCAAACAGCACATGACGCAAAGAAGAAAAAAAGAGGCGCAATGAGGTAGCTGTGTGAGTAAGCTAAGCGACCCTAGTGGCCGACACAAACACCTGGCCCATCTAGGAGTGTCACTGCAGTGTCACGCAGGATGGCCCTTCCAAAAAACACTCCCCAAACAGCACATGACGCAAAGAAGAAAAAAAGAGGCGCAATGAGGTAGCTGTGTGAGTAAGATAAGCGACCCTAGTGGCCGACACAAACACCTGGCCCATCTAGGAGTGTCACTGCAGTGTCACGCAGGATGGCCCTTCCAAAAAACACTCCCCAAACAGCACATGACGCAAAGAAGAAAAAAAGAGGCGCAATGAGGTAGCTGTGTGAGTAAGCTAAGCGACCCTAGTGGCCGACACAAACACCTGGCCCATCTAGGAGTGGCACTGCAGTGTCACGCAGGATGGCCCTTCCAAAAAACACTCCCCAAACAGCACATGACGCAAATAAAAATGAAAGAAAAAAGAGGTGCAAGATGGAATTGTCCTTGGGCCCTCCCACCCACCCTTATGTTGTATAAACAGGACATGCACACTTTAACCAACCCATCATTTCAGTGACAGGGTCTGCCACACGACTGTGACTGAAATGACGGGTTGGTTTGGACCCCCACCGAAAAAGAAGCAATTAATCTCTCCTTGCACAAACTGGCTCTACAGAGGCAAGATGTCCACCTCATCATCATCCTCCGATATATCACCGTGTACATCCCGCTCCTCACAGATTATCAATTCGTCCCCACTGGAATCCACCATCTCAGCTCCCTGTGTACTTTGTGGAGGCAATTGCTGCTGGTCAATGTCTCCACGGAGGAATTGATTATAATTCATTTTAATGAACATCATCTTCTCCACATTTTCTGGAAGTAACCTCGTACGCAGATTGCTGACAAGGTGAGCGGCGGCACTAAACACTCTTTCGGAGTACACACTTGTGGGAGGGCAACTTAGGTAGAATAAAGCCAGTTTGTGCAAGGGCCTCCAAATTGCCTCTTTTTCCTGCCAGTATAAGTACGGACTGTCTGACGTGCCTACTTGGATGCGGTCACTCATATAATCCTCCACCATTCTTTCAATGGTGAGAGAATCATACGCAGTGACAGTAGACGACATGTCCGTAATCGTTGTCAGGTCCTTCAGTCCGGACCAGATGTCAGCATCAGCACTCGCTCCAGACTGCCCTGCATCACCGCCAGCGGGTGGGCTCGGAATTCTGAGCCTTTTCCTCGCACCCCCAGTTGCGGGAGAATGTGAAGGAGGAGATGTTGACAGGTCGCGTTCCGCTTGACTTGACAATTTTGTCACCAGCAGGTCTTTGAACCCCAGCAGACTTGTGTCTGCCGGAAAGAGAGATCCAAGGACGTTTTTAAATCTAGGATCGAGCACGGTGGCCAAAATGTAGTGCTCTGATTTCAACAGATTGACCACCCGTGAATCCTTGTTAAGCGAATTAAGGGCTCCATCCACAAGTCCCACATGCCTAGCGGAATCGCTCCCTTTTAGCTCCTCCTTCAATGCCTCCAGCTTCTTCTGCAAAAGCCTGATGAGGGGAATGACCTGACTCATGCTGGCAGTGTCTGAACTGACTTCACATGTGGCAAGTTCAAAGGGTTGCAGAACCTTGCACAACGTTGAATTCATTCTCCACTGCGCTTGAGACAGGTGCATTCCACCTCCTTTGCCTATATCGTGGGCAGATGTATAGGCTTGAATGGCCTTTTGCTGCTCCTCCATCCTCTGAAGCATATAGAGGGTTGAATTCCACCTCGTTACCACCTCTTGCTTCAGATGATGGCAGGGCAGGTTCAGGTATTTTTGGTGGTGCTCCAGTCTTCTGTACGCGGTGCCTGAACGCCGAAAGTGTCCCGCAATTCTTCTGGCCACCGACAGCATCTCTTGCACGCCCCTGTCGTTTTTTTAAAAATTCTGCACCACCAAATTCAAGGTATGTGCAAAACATGGGACGTGCTGGAATTTGCCCATATTTAATGCACACACAATATTGCTGGCGTTGTCCGATGCCACAAATCCACAGGAGAGTCCAATTGGGGTAAGCCATTCCGCGATGATCTTCCTCAGTTGCCGTAAGAGGTTTTCAGCTGTGTGCGTATTCTGGAAACCGGTGATACAAAGCGTAGCCTGCCTAGGAAAGAGTTGGCGTTTGCGAGATGCTGCTACTGGTGCCGCCGCTGCTGTTCTTGCGGCGGGAGTCCATACATCTACCCAGTGGGCTGTCACAGTCATACAGTCCTGACCCTGCCCTGCTCCACTTGTCCACATGTCCGTGGTTAAGTGGACATTGGGTACAACTGCATTTTTTAGGACACTGGTGAGTCTTTTTCTGACGTCCGTGTACATTCTCGGTATCGCCTGCCTAGAGAAGTGGAACCTAGATGGTATTTGGTAACGGGGGCACACTGCCTCAATAAATTGTCTAGTTCCCTGTGAACTAACGGCGGATACCGGACGCACGTCTAACACCAACATAGTTGTCAAGGCCTCAGTTATCCGCTTTGCAACAGGATGACTGCTGTGATATTTCATCTTCCTCGCAAAGGACTGTTGGACAGTCAATTGCTTGGTGGAAGTAGTAAAAGTGGGCTTACGACTTCCCCTCTGGGATGACCATCGACTCCCAGCAGCAACAACAGCAGCGCCAGCAGCAGTAGGCGTTACACGCAAGGATGCATCGGAGGAATCCCAGGCAGGAGAGGACTCGTCAGAATTGCCAGTGACATGGCCTGCAGGACTATTGGCATTCCTGGGGAAGGAGGAAATTGACACTGAGGGAGTTGGTGGGGTGGTTTGCGTGAGCTTGGTTACAGGAGGAAGGGATTTACTGGTCAGTGGACTGCTTCCGCTGTCGCCCGAAGTTTTTGAACTTGTCACTGACTTATTATGAATGCGCTGCAGGTGACGTATAAGGGAGAATGTTCCGAGGTGGTTAACGTCCTTACCCCTACTTATTACAGCTTGACAAAGGCAACACACGGCTTGACAAATGTTGTCCGCATTTCTGTTGAAATACTTCCACACCGAAGAGCTGATTTTTTTGGTATTTTCACCAGGCATGTCAACGGCCCTATTCCTCCCATGGACAACAGGTGTCTCCCCGGGTGCCTGACTTAAACAAACCACCTCACCATCAGAATCCTCCTTGTCAATTTCCTCCCCAGCGCCAGCAACACCCATATCCTCCTCATCCTGGTGTACTTCAACACTGACATCTTCAATCTGACTATCAGGAACTGGACTGCGGGTGCTCCTTCCAGCACTTGCAGGGGGCGTGCAAATGGTGGAAGGCGCATGCTCTTCACGTCCAGTGTTGGGAAGGTCAGGCATCGCAACCGACACAATTGGACTCTCCTTGTGGATTTGGGATTTCGAAGAACGCACAGTTCTTTGCGGTGCTTTTGCCAGCTTGAGTCTTTTCAGTTTTCTAGCGAGAGGCTGAGTGCTTCCATCCTCATGTGAAGCTGAACCACTAGCCATGAACATAGGCCAGGGCCTCAGCCGTTCCTTGCCACTCCGTGTGGTAAATGGCATATTGGCAAGTTTACGCTTCTCCTCCGACAATTTTATTTTAGATTTTGGAGTCCTTTTTTTACTGATATTTGGTGTTTTGGATTTTACATGCTCTGTACTATGACATTGGGCATCGGCCTTGGCAGACGACGTTGCTGGCATTTCATCGTCTCGGCCATGACTAGTGGCAGCAGCTTCAGCACGAGGTGGAAGTGGATCTTGATCTTTCCCTAATTTTGGAACCTCAACATTTTTGTTCTCCATATTTTAATAGGCACAACTAAAAGGCACCTCAGGTAAACAATGGAGATGGATGGATACTAGTATACTTATGGATGGACGAGCGACTGCCGACACAGAGGTAGCTACAGCCGTGGACTACCGTACTGTGTCTGTTGCTAATATAGACTGGATGATAATGAGATGAAATCAATATATATATATATAATATCACTAGTACTGCAGCCGGACAGGTATATATATTTATTATGTAATGACTGATGACGGACCTGCTGGACACTGTCAGCTCAGCAGCACCGCAGACTGCTACAGTAAGCTACTATAGTAGTATGTATAAAGAAGAAGAAAGAAAAAAAAAAACCACGGGTAGGTGGTATACAATTATGGATGGACCAGCGACTGCCGACACAGAGGTAGCTACAGCCGTGGACTACCGTACTGTGTCTGCTGCTAATATAGACTGGATGATAATGAGATGAAATCAATATATATATATATAATATCACTAGTACTGCAGCCGGACAGGTATATATATTTATTATGTAATGACTGATGACGAACCTGCTGGACACTGTCAGCTCAGCAGCACCGCAGACTGCTACAGTAAGCTACTATAGTAGTATGTATAAAGAAGAAGAAAGAAAAAAAAAAAAAACACGGGTAGGTGGTATACAATTATGGATGGACCAGCGACTGCCGACACAGAGGTAGCTACAGCCGTGGACTACCGTACTGTGTCTGCTGCTAATATAGACTGGATGATAATGAGATGAAATCAATATATATATATATATAATATCACTAGTACTGCAGCCGGACAGGTATATATATTTATTATGTAATGACTGATGACGGACCTGCTGGACACAGTCAGCTCAGCAGCACCGCAGACTGCTACAGTAAGCTACTATAGTAGTATGTATAAAGAAGAAAGAAAAAAAAAAACCACGGGTAGGTGGTATACAATATTATATATATATTATATACAATTATATATATATATATTAAACTGGTGGTGACTGGTGGTCAGGTCACTGGTCACACTATCAGCAACTTGCAAGTAGTACTACTAAGCAGACAATCACAATATATATTATACTGGTGGTCAGTGTGGTCACAATGGCAGTGTGGCACTCTGGCAGCAAAAGTGTGCACTGTACGTTATATGTACTCCTGAGTCCTGCTCTCAGACTCTAACTGCTCCCCACTGTCAGTGTCTCCCCCACAAGTCAGATAATATACAGTCACACTATCTATGACTTCAGCAAGTAACTAGTACTCCTCCTAATGCTCCCCAAAATTACTACTGTGTCTCTCTCTACTGTCTCACTCTCTTCTCTATAAACGGAGAGGACGCCAGCCACGTCCTCTCCCTATGAATCTCAATGCACGTGTGAAAATGGCGGCGACGCGCGGCTCCTTATATAGAATCCGAGTCTCGCGATAGAATCCGAGCCTCGCGAGAATCCGACAGCGGGATGATGACGTTCGGGCGCGCTCGGGTTAACCGAGCAAGGCGGGAAGATCCGAGTCGCTCGGCCCCGTGTAAAAAAACATGAAGTTCGGGCGGGTTCGGATTCCGAGGAACCGAACCCGCTCATCCCTAGCTATTACCAATAAAAAAAAAACACTAAAAAAAACATGTTTTAAATTTTTTTTATTAGATTGCCCCACCAAAGTGTGGCAGATTGAAAATGACGAATTTACTGTCTAAAAGCACTGTTGTCGAATTTCCAAACTTCAATTGAATATACTTTTGGCGAATTGCCGCATTTGTACCATTGCAGAAATGTCGAATTTGACAAATGTCAAATTTCAAAAAGTCGAATTTTGAAAGTCCGTTTTTTTGACGGAAAGTACTGAATTGCATTGTCGATTTTTTTATTTTTTTTTGGTGAAAATGTCCAGTTTTTCGACAATTTCGGGAATTCGACCGCAATTGCATATACCCCATACTGTTGTTTTTTAAAACCGAAATGGAAATCACACTTTACAAAATATACTCTAATGTTCCAAATATCTTGCTTAATATAAAGAATAACACAATAAATCGCCATTTTTTAGAAATGTATTACATGGTTTATTTATTATTAACATTTATTTATATATATTAAAGGCCAAGATAAATATGGCTCCATCTGTATGTATCGTCTAGTGTGTACCCAGCATAAGTGTGCTTTTGTTTGGATTTTGATCCATGAGCCTCTGCACTAAGACACCTGGTCTTCTTTATGGATGGACTGTTTTTAAATGCAGCCATTTTTTTCATTTGTTATTAACAGCTCTATGGGGGTCACTCCGAGTTGTTCGCTCGTTGCCGATTTTCGCAACGGATCGATTAAGGCAAAAATGCGCATGGGTCGCAGTGGGCATTCGGTTAGTATTTTAACACAAATCTTAGTAGATTTACTCTAGTGATGTGCACTGGAAATTTTTCGGGTTTTGTGTTTTGGTTTTGGGTTCGGTTCCGCGGCCGTGTTTTGGATTCGGACGCGTTTTGGCAAAACCTTACCGAAAATTTTTTGTCGGATTTGGGTGTGTTTTGGATTTGGGTGTTTTTTTCAAAAAACCATCAAAAACAGCTTAAATCATAGAATTAGGGGGTCATTTTGATCCCATAGTATTATTAACCTCAATAACCATAATTTCCACTCATTTTCAGTCTATTCTGAACACCTCACACCTCACAATATTATTTTTAGTCCTAAAATTTGCACCGAGGTCGCTGGATGGCTAAGCTAAGCGACACAAGTGGCCGACACAAACACCTGGCCCATCTAGGAGTGGCACTGCAGTGTCAGGCAGGATGGCACTTCAAAAAAATAGTCCCCAAACAGCACACGATGCAAAGAAAAAAAGAGGCGCAATGAGGTAGCTGTGTGACTAAGCTAAGCGACCCAAGTGGCCGACACAAACACCTGGCCCATCTAGGAGTGGCACTGCAGTGTCAGACAGGATGGCACTTCAAAAAAATAGTCCCCAAACAGCACATGATGCAAAGAAAAATGAAAGAAAAAAGAGGTGCAAGATGGAATTGTCCTTGGGCCCTCCCACCCACCCTTATGTTGTATAAACAGGACATGCACACTTTAACGAACCCATCATTTCAGTGACAGGGTCTGCCACACGACTGTGACTGAAATGACTGGTTGGTTTGGGCCCCCACCAAAAAAGAAACAATCAATCTCTCCTTGCACAAACTGGCTCTACAGAGGCAAGATGTCCACCTCCTCCTCATCGTCCGATTCATCACCCCTTTCACTGTGTACATCCCCCTCCTCACAGATTATTAATTCGTCCCCACTGGAATCCACCATCTCAGGTCCCTGTGTACTTTCTGGAGGCAATTGCTGCTGGTGAATGTCTCCACGGAGGAATTGATTATAATTCATTTTAATGAACATCATCTTCTCCACATTTTCTGGAAGTAACCTTGTACGCCGATTGCTGACAAGGTGAGCGGCTGCACTAAACACTCTTTCGGAGTACACACTGGAGGGAGGGCAACTTAGGTAGAATAAAGCCAGTTTGTTTAAGGGCCTCCAAATTGCCTCTTTTTCCTGCCAGTATACGTACGGATTGTCTGACGTGCCTACTTGGATGCGGTCACTCATATAATCCTCCACCATTCTTTCAATGGTGACAGAATCATATGCAGTGACAGTATATGACATGTCAGTAATCGTTGGCAGGTCCTTCAGTCCGGACCAGATGTCAGCACTCGCTCCAGACTGCCCTGCATCACCGCCAGCGGGTGGGCTCGGAATTCTTAGCCTTTTCCTCGCACCCCAGTTGCGGGAGAATGTGAAGGAGGAGCTGTTGACGGGTCACGTTCCGCTTGACTTGACAATTTTCTCACCAGCAGGTCTTTGAACCCCTGCAGACTTGTGTCTGCCGGAAAGAGAGATACAACGTAGGTTTTAAATCTAGGATCGAGCACGGTGGCCAAAATGTAGTGCTCTGATTTCAACAGATTGACCACCCGTGAATCCTGGTTAAGCGAATTAAGGGCTCCATCCACAAGTCCCACATGCCTAGCGGAATCGCTCTGTTTTAGCTCCTCCTTCAATGTCTCCAGCTTCTTCTGCAAAAGCCTGATGAGGGGAATGACCTGACTCATGCTGGCAGTGTCTTAACTGACTTCACATGTGGCAAGTTCAAAGGGTTGCAGAACCTTGCACAACGTTGAAATCATTCTCCACTGCGCTTGAGACAGGTGCATTCCACCTCCTTTGCCTATATCGTGGGCAGATGTATAGGCTTGAATGGCCTTTTGCTGCTCCTCCATCCTCTGAAGCATATAGAGGGTTGAATTCCACCTCGTTACCACCTCTTGCTTCAGATGATGGCAGGGCAGGTTCAGGTATTTTTGGTGGTGCTCCAGTCTTCTGTACGCGGTGCCTGAACGCCGAAAGTGTCCCGCAATTCTTCGGGCCACCGACAGCATCTCTTGCACGCCCCTGTCGTTTTTTAAATAATTCTGCACCACCAAATTCAAGGTATGTGCAAAACATGGGACGTGCTGGAATTTGCCCAGATGTAATGCACGCACAATATTGCTGGCATTGTCCGATGTCACAAATCCCCAGGAGAGTCCAATTGGGGTAAGCCATTCTGCGATGATCTTCCTCAGTTGCCGTAAGAGGTTTTCAGCTGTGTGCCTATTCTGGAAAGCGGTGATACAAAGCGTAGCATGCCTAGGAACGAGTTGGCGTTTGCGAGATGCTGCTACTGGTGCCGCCGCTGCTGTTCTTGCAGCGGGAGGCTATACATCTACCCAGTGGGCTGTCACAGTCATATAGTCCTGAGTCTGCCCTGCTCCACTTGTCCACATGTCCGTGGTTAAGTGGACATTGAGTACAACTGCATTTTTTAGGACACTGGTGAGTCTTTTTCTGAGGTCTGTGTACATTTTCGGTATCGCCTGTCTAGAGAAATGGAACCTAGATGGTATTTGGTACCGGGGACACAGTACCTCAATCAAGTCTATAGTTGGCTCTGAATTAACGATGGATACCGGAACCACGTTTCTCACCGCCCAGGCTGCCAAGGCCTCAGTTATCCGCTTTGCAGCAGGATGACTGCTGTGATATTTAATTTTCCTCGCAAAGGACTGTTGTACAGTCAATTGCTTACTGGAAGTAGTACAAGTGGTCTTCCGACTTCCCCTCTGGGATTTGTGTTGAAATAATTCCACACCGAAGAGCTGATTTTTTTGGTATTTTGACCAGGCATGTCAATGGCTATATTCCTCCCACGGACAACAGGTGTCTCCCCGGGTGCCTGACTTAAACAAACCACCTCACCATCAGAATCCTCCTTGTCAATTTCCTCCCCAGCGCCAGCAACAACCATATCCTCATCCTGGTGTACTTCAACACTGACATCTTCAATTTGACTATCAGGAACTTTACTGCGGGTGCTCCTTCCAGCACTTGCAGGTGGCGTGCAAATGGTGGAAGGCACAAGCTCTTCCCGTCCAGTGTTGGGAAGGTCAGGCATCGCAACCGACACAATTGGACTCTCCTTGGGGATTTGTGATTTTGAAGAACGCACAGTTCTTTGCTGTGCTTTTGCCAGCTTAAGTCTTTTCTTTTTTCTAGCGAGAGGATGAGTGCTTCCATCCTCATGTGAAGCTGAACCACTAGCCATGAACATAGGCCAGGGCCTCAGCCGTTCCTTGCCACTCCGTGTGGTAAATGGCATATTGGCAAGTTTACGCTTCTCCTCAGACGCTTTTAATTTTGATTTTTGGGTCATTTTACTGAACTTTTGTGTTTTGGATTTTACATGCTCTCTACTTTGACATTGGGCATCGGCCTTGGCAGACGACGTTGATGGCATTTCATCGTCTCGGCCATGACTAGTGGCAGCAGCTTCAGCATGAGGTGGAAGTGGATCTTGATCTTTCCCTATTTTTTTAACCTCCACATTTTTGTTCTCCATATTTTAATGTGTGGAATTATATGCCAGTATCAATAGCAATGGCCTACTACTATATATACTGCGCACAACTAAAATGCACCACAGGTATACAATGTAGATGGATGGATAGTATACTTAATGGATGACGAGTGACGACACAGAGGTAGGTACAGCAGTGGCCTACCGGTCTGCTATATACAGTATACTGGTCCTGGTGGACACTGTCAGCAAACTGCTAAACTAGTCTAAAAAAAAGGCACCACAGGTATACAATGTAGATGGATGGATAGTATACTTAATGGATGACAAGTGACGACACAGAGGTAGGTACAGCAGTGGCCTACCGTACTGCTATATATAGTATACTGGACCTGGTGGACACTGTCAGCAAACTGCTAAACTAAAATGCACCACAGGTATAGGAATGTAGATGGATAGTATACTTAATGGATGACGACACAGAGGTAGGTACAGCAGTGCACTCTGCACTGTACTCCTCCTATATAATATTAATTATACTGGTGGTCCCCATTCCCCACAATAAAGCAGCACACTGTGAGCACAGATACGGAGTGTTTTTCAGGCAGACAAACGTATACTGGTGGTCACTGTCAGCAAAACTCTGCACTGTACTCCTGCTATAGCTGCTCCCCAGTCCCCACAATTAAGCAGTGTGAGCACTCAGCACAGATATATCATGCAGCACACTGAGCACAGATATGGTGGTATGGAGCGTTTTTTTCAGGCAGAGAACAGATAAAAACTGGTGGTCACTTATCAGCAAAACTCTGCACTGTACTCCTCCTAACAGCTGCTCCCCAATCCTCCCCACAATTATAGTAATAAACAAGCAATCAACTGTCTCTTCTACAATAAATAAACGGAGAGGACGCCAGCCACGTCCTCTCCCTATCATCTCCAATGCACGTGTGAAAATGGCGGTGACGCGTGGCTGCTTATATAGAATCCGAATCTCGCGACAATCTGACAGCGGGATGATGACGTTCGGGCGCGCTCGGGTTAACCGAGCCATACGGGAGAATCCGAGTATGGCTCTGACCCGTGTAAAAAGGGTGAAGTTCGGGGGGGTTCGGTTTCCGAGAAACCGAATCCGCTCATCACTAATTTACTCACGCCCGAATGAAGATTTTTCATCGTTGAAGTGATCGGAGTGTGATTGACAGGAAGTGGATGTTTCTGGGCGGAAACTGCCCGTTTTTTGGGAGTGTGCGGAAAAATGCAGGCGTGTCAGGGAAAAACGCGGGAGTGTCTGGAGAAACGGGGGAGTGGCTGGCCGAATGCTGGGCGTGTGTGTGACGTCAAACCAGGAACGAAACTGACTGAGTTGATCGCTATTTGTGAGTAAGTCTCGAGCTACTCAGAAACTGCTAAGAATTTTTGTTCGCAATTCTGCTAATCTTTCGTTCGCTATTCTGCTAAGCGAAGATACACTCCCAGAGGGCGGCGGCTTAGCGTGTGCAATGCTGCTAAAAGCAGCTAGCGAGCGAACAACTCGGAATCACCCCCTATGTTCAGGAATTGCTCCCTGCTATATGTCCCTATATATTTACGTTATACAGTAATATAAAATTGGCTAGCATAGTCTCTGAATATATAATATAAGTCCAGCGTTGCGGCACTCGACACAATAAAAACCAGTAAGCCAGCAGGATGAATTTAATCCACTGTACTGCTGGTCTTTATTGTGCCGACTGCCGCACCGCTGGACTTATACATGGTATTTAGTGCAGGCACCGCAAAGGTTATATATAGTTATCACGGTGTGCCGGATCTGTGGCTATATATATATATATATATATATATATATATATAATCATGATACCGGCACTCACATGCTCACACGGGGCATCCTTGGCCAGGTGCCCTGTAGACAAACTGCCCTTGGTCAGTGTGTCCAATACTGCTTCCAAGGGCGGCACTCCGTAATAAATCAAATAGACACAGTGTTGTTTTGCACAGTGCTGTTATACATACATACAGTATATGTAAAGCAAAAATGAAGGGTCCACTCAATGAGTAAAAGTTAACAACCATGTTTTTACTGAAGTATAAAGGTCACATACATCTCAGTTGGAGGATGTAATGGACACGCTGACGTCACATGCCGGTTCCGATGTACATAGGACTGTACTGAATATCATAGAGACACAGTATGGTGGATTGTATACCTGGCGACTATCCGGAAGCACTAAAGCAGCGGTGGCCAACCTGTGGCTCTTGAGCCTCATGCGGCTCTTTCTTTATTCAAATGTGGCTCCTGACACTCGAAGTCACGTGACCACAACAGATCCAAAAACTGCTGCAGTCCAGCCAGACAGGCAGCAGCAACACTACGGAGACTGAGAACTGAGGGGTAAATTTACTAAGATTCGTAATTTCCAGAATCATGTCCAAGTTCAATCACGAATGACATCGACAGTGTAAAATTGCAACTTTTTGAATTGATTACGACTAATTTACTAAGCTGTCGTATTCGTATTTTTCGTTTCTTCCGATGTCGATGTCATTCGTGCTTTTCTGCTGTAGATTGCGGCCGCGTTTGCTGTTTCGCGGCCGCGTTTATGGGTTTTTTTACGACTGCGTCACATATCTGTTACGGCAGTGATTTAGAAATTGCTGCCGCGTTTTTAGTCCTAAGTTTCGTTTTCGTCACGCGGCCGTGATTGGTTGTATTCGTGAAGGAGGAGTGTCTGTGCATATTACTATAAAACCGCCCCAAACACACCGCACCTCGTGGGTTTAGCTAGTGGAGAGGAGAGAGGAAGGTGTATTTGGAGTTGGTGAGTTTGGTGGAGTTTTTGGTGGATTTGGAGAGGAGTTTGGTGATTGTTGAGTGCTGTACTGTGTGTGTAAGTAGTCTTGTCATATTTGTAGTATTGTTATTTCACAGTTTGTCTACTTTTTTGTCCTTGTTTTTTTTTTACAGTCTTTTGTCATTGTTTGTGAGTGAGTGAGTGAGCGTGTGTGTTGGCTGTGTGGTGTGTAGTAGTAGGAGTAGTGGAGGAGTGTGTTTTGTGTTTTGATTTTTCAGTGTTTTTTGTTGTTTGTCATGTCAGACTCAGAGGTCAGTGTGGTGGCGGAGGTTAGTGAGGTGGAGGCTGGTAGTGAGGTGGAGGCTGGTAGTGAGGTGGAGGCTGTTAGTGAGGTGGAGGGGGGTAGTGAGAGGGAGGATGTTAGTGAGGAGGAGGAGGAGGGGGTGCCTGTTGCTGTATTTTCCAGTGATAGTGATGGTGTTGTGGCTCCGCAGCCACGCACCACTACCAAGACTGGCAGGAATATAAAGTTCAGCTATGCTGAAAACATGGCTTTGGTGCGTGAGCTGATGAAGCACCATCGCCAATTGTTTGGTCAGGATGCTGGCAAGGTGTCCTCCCGCAGGAAGTCTGTCCTGTGGGGGCAAGTAATACTTGCCGTGAATAGTGAGGGTGTGGTGAGGCGGACTGAGGACACGTGCCGCAAGAGGTTTTATGATATTAAGCGGCGTGTCAAGGCCAAGATGGCCAAAGAGGCCAAATCTGCAAGAAAAACCGGAGGTGGCCCCCCTTTCCGGGCCACTTATCGGGACTGGGAGGAGCCTGTGCGGGCATTGATTCCTGCCGAAGTGGTGTCTGCTACTCATGTCCGGGATTCGGACCGACCCACGCAGGATGGTAAGTTTGATGTGTTATATTTTTATTTAAATGTCCTCTAAATGTTGTAAATGTCATTTTTAAAGGGTAAAGGATGCATAAATTGTGTTTCACATATTGCAGGCCTATGCACCCTTAAGGTGTGTTTGTGTTTAGAATGTGCTTTTTTCACCTTGCATTGGCTGTTTGGTAAATTTAATATTGCGCAAAAACATGTGCAATGGCTTTTTAATTTTTTACAAAAAATTTTGTTTTTTTTGACGATATTGCTTGGACATCTGTGTTGTCTGCTTATTTTAAAAAGATTTTTGTATTTATTTACTTCTGAAAAACGGTGCAATTATTTCAACATTAAATTTGAGAAACATTTGCAAGTAGTCAATCTCTGCAATATCTGAGGCATAATTATAAAATGTAACAGATTTATTGTGTGCAACATCATGTACATTTGGATATACACCACAAAAAAATGATGCTTGAAGCTCTTAATCAGAAATTATTTGTTTATCCAATACATAATAGATGGTTACAGTACAATAAGGCTTTGCAGGGGTTTTTTTTACACAAAGCATGGTAATAATGTTTGGTACACTTTTTCAACAGTCCCACAGACCAGCCGGCCAGACAGGCCTCAGACAAGTCAGGATGAGGCTGGGATTGCAGGTAAGACTTCAGTGTAGTCACATATTCTGCAAACACATAGAAGTACAAAATATTAATGTTTATATTTTCACATAGGTTCTGCTTCTGGAAGCCGACCTCCTGTAAGGCGCCCATCACAGGGCTTGGGCCACTTACCCAGGAGGCCAAGTAAGACACGGCGTCTTGGCTCGGAATCTGCGGCTCCATCATCCCCACCCAGGCGACGACTTTCGGCAGTGTCACCCCAGCCACCACTGGCACTATTGGCGAGTTCGCAGAGTGATGAGCCCCGATCCCCTCAGTTATCTGGTGAGTAAAAACAGAAATTAAACACATAGGCAATAATATACACAGTACAGTTAATATGTTGTTAGTTGGTTTTGAGATTACATGTTTTCCAGAACAAGCAATGTGATGTTACGTCTTCAATTGCTAAAGGTGAAAAAAAATTATTTTATAAGGTCTTAGTGGATGTTCTCGCCAACATCATTTTTAATAAATATCTGAATTTTTTAAAAATTTGCCCCACACACGTGCACATTTAAATAAAATAACAATAAAATTCCATTAAAAAAAAAGCATCCACAACATTATAGTGTTCACACATCTCCCCTGTCCAGTATGTAGATGGCTTACTTGCTCCGCTCCTCTGGACTATCCAGGTAAGTAGTCTATATCGTGGTCAGGGGAGGGAATCTAACAGTGTAATGCTGTGGAGGGGAGTTAGTTAGGTGAGGATTATGCAAATCTGTCTATGTGGCCGCCTGTGTTGGTATATATGTTTTTGAGCATAAAAAACATTATAAGTTTATAAAATCAACGCCAAAAAGTTAAAAAATGGAGTATTATGAATGTAGTAATGTGTAGAAGTAGCCTTGCTAAAAATTTACAAATAAACATTGCATGTTGGCCACCCAGCTTGATGGCCGACGTGGACCAGCAGGGACAAGACCAACAGGCAACCATCACACTGCAACTTACACCTGTTGACCCAAGCCAGCCAATACAGCTGCAGGATATCCCCCAAGCCTCCATCAGTCCACAACTGGCACAAGCTCCGCCCCCAAGCCAAATACCAGATGATTTTTGGGCCAGTTGGACAAGCCAACAGGCACAAAGCAATGCCAGCCTGACCGCACATACACAACACCTTGCCAGTCTGCCCCATCATCTACCGCGTATTAGTCGCAACTCGGGCAGACTGATTGTACAAGTAGGGCGAATGGCAACCTCAATGGAGCAAATAAGGGCTGACAACAGCCAAATGCTTGCTCATTTATCGCGCATCATAGATGAGCAACAGCGCCATCAGCAGGCACTCGTTCAGCTCATTCAGCACAACCAAGTGGTGAATGAGTCGTTATCCAGGATTGTAGCCAGCCACACTGCAACCAACACTCAGCTGATTGCAAGCCTTAATAATTTGAGCAGCAATATTTCATTGATGGGAGCTCACCAAGTAACCTCCAGCTCGGGGACCACGACCCCTATCCAAACGCCAGTAACCTCCCCTGTTCGGCGTTCCTCCAGAGCACGTGCCAGTGAGCCAGCACAAAGCTCAGCACCCAGCACACACAAGCGGAAAAAATAACCCCAATGTGATTGGCAAAATAAAAATTTGTATTTGACAAACACACAACTTCCTGTGTCCGTCTCAAACATTGTCGAAGCTGCTCTGTATGTATGTATGTTTTTCATGGGTAATGACTGAAAATGTATTTTTAGCATAAACTAAGTACAATGGACACACCACTATAAACTACAAACAGTAAGTAACAAAACACACAATAGAAAGTAGTGCAAAGTGTTTAGTCAAGGATAATTACAGCCTACTAAAACTGACCTGAAAAATAGCGCAGGATCACTTCTTGCCGTACCTGCCTCCCTACATATGTACTCACACTGTCACCAGATGGGTCTAACTCCTCTGCTTGCCGACTGCTTTCTCCCTCATCATGTGCCAGATGTTGGGTTAAACACAGATTATGGAGAAAACAGCAGCAGAACACAATTCTAGTCACCTTTGAGGGACTATACAGCAAAAGGCCAGCAGATTTATCCAGACACCGAAACCGTGACTTCAGCACACCAAAACATCTTTCTATCACATTCCGCGTAGCCTTATGTGCATGATTGTAACTGTGTTCAGCAGGAGAATCAGGTTGGGACAATGGAGTAAGGAGCCAAGAGTAGCAGCCGTAACCCCCATCACCTGAAAAACAGATATAGTCCACATTAGTACATATGTTAGATTATTCTTTCACCTAATCATAACTCGAGTTTGTGGATAAAAGACATACACACAAAACATTTTAAACATACCCAACAGCCAGCCATCAGGCATTTGTCCGTCCTCAAATTTATCGAAGAGCGATGACTGACTGAGGATGAAGGAGTCATGGCAGCCACCAGGGTAACCTGCAACAACACTCATAAGTTTTAAGTTTGCATCACAGACCACCTGGACATTAGTTGATTGGGACAGATGTCTATTAGTATATATATATTGGCGGCCCTTAGGTGATCTCAGCTGAACGTGTGTGCAATCTATGGCCCCCAGCACATTGGGCATGCCAGCAAGCTCATAGAAAGCTACCCTGACAGCACTCCACTCCGACTCCTCGGTAGGGAAGCAGATTGAGGCATTAATGTGTGGCTCCAACACATCCAAAACCTGAGTGGACATTAAAGAAGCTAAGGTGAGTGTCATGTTAGGTATTCTCTACAATACTGTGTTGTTTGAACTTACAGAAGCAACACTTAGACATAACCGCCTATGTATTTTTAGACTCACCTGCATCAAATATCTGGAAAAGGTGGGCTGTGAGATACCAATGACGTCGCCTGCCACAGCCTGGAAGCTCCCAGTAGCCATAAAGTGTAACACAGCCAGGAGTTTGTGTAGGCCTGAGACAGAGCGAGAGCGTGCTGTCTCAGGGTCTATGCCCAGTTTGACAAGGTCATACAGGTGGAAAATGTTGTTTCTATTTAGGCGGAACATCTGTATGACCCTATCATCGGACAATGCATTTAAGTTTAAACGCCCTCTAAAAAAACGAGGCTGGCGCAGCCTCCGCGGTACCTGGACAACCTGTTGACCATGTTCACTTACCTGGGCCTGATTCCTGGAAGCCTCATGGAGCAGTCTAAGGTATCCCACAGCAAGCAAAAAATCATTGCCACACACCACAGCCGCCATTTCAGAGTGAGAGAAGTTCAAAATGTGCCTGGAACACTTTTATAGGGCCAAACATTCAGGTGTGAGTAATGGATAATTGAGTACACATGTAAACACGCTTTTCAAATGCTGGCGCGTTTTTTTTTAGGAAAAAATTACGATTTGTAATTTTTCGCGGCCGCGAATGCATTTTCACGGCAGCAATTACAATTACGAATGGTTAGTAAATGACCGAGATTCATATCTAAACAGGCGTAATTTGACCGATGGTGTATTCATTCGTAATTTTTTACTTGGACTTGCAAAAAATTACGAATGCCCTCATCTCTGCCGTGATTAGTGTTTAGTAAATTACCGAGATGACACTTTGAAGAAAAAACGGCATCTCGGTCAAAATCGGGAGCTTAGTAAATTTCCCCCTGAGAGAGCCAGATACTGTACTAGAGGTGATACACCCACTGGCAAACAGAGGACACATAAGGGGCTGCTGCAATGGCACGAGGTGTATTTTCGGGGGGTAGTGACACATGAGGGTACTGGCAGGAGTGACACATGAGATAGCTGGCTGAAGTGACACAGTAGGGTATGTGGAAGTGGCTTTTTACATGTATTTTATGTGGATCTGGCTTTTTAAATGTATTTTATACCGGAGGCGTGGCCTAGCAGGCACAAGGCCACACCCCATTTTTGCATGTGTGCCTGTAGCATGATGTCGGCTCTTTGAGGTGCCTAACAAGATTTTTTGGCTCTTTGTTTCTGACTGGTTGGCCACCCCTGAGTCAAAGGCGCATAGCATGAAAAATGCAATTAAATAAAAAAATAAAATCTTAAAAATGAAAAAAAACACTGGCTTTCAAAAGACAAACCAAAAATCCTGCAGTCAAAGGACAACATAAAGGCTCGAGACTTTATACTAAGCATCTAAAGCACCTTGCCATAGCCCTGAAATGGCCATACCATTTCATACAAACCCTTGCTGAGGCCTCAAAACTTCAAATAGCTGCGTGTCTATAGACCAGAGCTTTTCAACCATTTACAATTCGTGGCACAGTGAACAAAGATGTAAATATTGCCAATTCACACTCAAATAATATGGTGAAGCATGCTGCAGTTACGTGTCCTAAGATGTCATGTCGCAGTTTCTCCATAAGTTATGCCTGAGCCACGTCTAAGAAAGCAAGACGAGCCCAACACTGCCCGGGTCCAAAATTAGAACTGCCTCTGCAACCAATAAACCCACCAGTATTCAACATTCCAGGGCCTCAGTAACCGCAAAACACTGGCGGGCCTGGCACTGCTTCTACAGTATGTCAGCACACCTGGAGACTGCTCAGGGCCAGGCCGGCCCTAACCAATATGATGCCCTAGGCAAGATTTTGGCTGGTGCCCACTAGCACCGTCGCTAGTTCTGCAGGAGATGCCTGGCATGAGTCAGCTGGCAGCTCTGCTAACATCGGGTGCCTTTTGTTTATGAAAATGCATCATATTATTTGCATTACTATGTGGCTAGGATGCACAAGCAGCTTCTGATGATTAAAATGATATGTTGCATGCCTATATTCTGTGTGCGACTGTGGCTGTATCTGCATACGAAATGCTACATTACAGTGATTTCCAGGAATACACTGCAACGTAGCATTTCGTATGCAGATACAGCCACAGTCACACACAGAATATAGGCATGCCGCATACCTTTTTAATCAGCAGAAGCTGCTGGTGCCCCTAAGCATACCAAATGCCCTAGGCAATTGCCTAGTTTGCCTATGCCTAGGGCCGGCTCTGCTCAGGGCACACTAGTGTATGACGGCACAGTGGTTGAAAAACACTGCTATAGGCAAAAAAACACCTACAGAGTCATGAAGACACCAGAGTCCAACCAAAAGCAAAACAGGCCTCTAGATTTGGCAACCTTAACCTTGATTGAGCAGAAACAATGTTCCCATTAAAATACTCAGCCAGGACAATGCTGGATCAACATTTAAAGCCATTGGCTGATCATTTGAAACCCAGTTGAGACAAAATTAAAACACATACATTCAGAAGGCCGTTTGTCTCTCAACTCCTGGCAACGTTTTTTGGGAGGTAAAAAAGACTCTCTCTGAGCTGTTAAGTAACAATATAATCAAACCGAAAGTTAGTACTACTGTAAGTAACAGTAAAACAGAGTAGCCACAATAAAATTAACAAAAATGATTGCCTACTTGTCTGATTAATGGTAGATGACTCCAAAGTATCCACCCCGCCAGGAACACCCCCCGAACGAGCAAAAGTGAAATGTTATTACGCAATTTCTCCTCTCAGGATTTTAACGATATATTCAGAGGGGGCCCTCCACCTGTCCCTCGGCGATATCTTGCCAGTTTTGCCATCTTTTTCTTGGTAAGTCTCTTACAACCTCGGAATCTTTTCTTACAGGTATCCACCGTGCGATGTAAGGTGGCCACAGCATTTATCGCCTTGGTAATGCTCTGCCACAGAGCACTTTTACATTTGTGAGGGGTTTGTTGGCTTCTCAATTACTTTTTCTACCAGAATTTCAGTTTCCTCGTGAGTAAAACGAGGTGCACGCCTACTGCCTGATTCATCTTCGCCTCCAGCATCGGCTTCATGATCAGTTCTGGATAGAGGAAAAAATCTTTTTCTTTTAGGGGCATGATCTGGGGGTGGCACAGTCCACTCCTCCCCATAGTTCTGCATATTTTCATCATCTGCCATTATCTATCAACTCAGAAAAGAAAAAGAAAAAAACAATAAATAAATAAATCAAAAATATTAGGGGGGGGGGTGAGAGTTTAGTTTCGAAGTTATTTATAATGGCAAAGCAAAAAAAAAAGCGAGGAGGAAACAATTTAGTAAATTCCAAATACTCCCACCCCCATCCTAGTCCGTTTAGCAAAAGCAAGCAGCAAACAACATGAAGAAGGCAATGTACTGCATAACAGAAAACCAACATACGTACACCAGAGGCGGCACAACATGACCGCCTGACATGGAGACCACCACATAGGATACAAATGCCGTGATCCCAGCATCTAAATATCCCCACGCTCAGTATGCCAACTAACAGGGGCTGGTTACAACTCATGAGTAGCAACGAGACCCAACAGAGAGGGAGTAGCACTGTTCACGAGTGCAACAAGCCACTGATTCCATATCATGACAAACACAGCAAGCCCACAAGAGTTTTTGAGGCACTCACAACACACAATGGCCAACTAAATTCAAAGTGCCCAGAGGTCAAATGGGTAAGTGGCGGAAATTCACACAAACCCAAACAGGCACAACAAACATGAACCCTGGAAAAAAGCAATACCCACCCCTTCCAACGCGCATTATCACCTGACAACAAGCATTACACACCCCAGGCCACTAACATTAGCCCTGGCAACAGCCAAATTCATACCCCTGGCTTCAATCATAACAACCGCCCATAAACATGTAAGCCAAAACAATGATGTGTAAGAAAAAATGCATGAAAGCCCGGACAATGGGGTCATTCCGACCTGATCACTCGCTGCAGTTTATCGCAGCGCAGCGATCGGGTCGGAATTGTGCATGCGCTGGTGCAGCAGTGCACGGGCGCATGCCGGACGGCCGAAGGCCGTCGTTCAGTAGCGATCGCCTCTGCCTGATTGACTGGCAGAGGCGGTCGCATGGCGGGAGGGGGCTGTATGGCGGCGCGGTCTGGCCAACGCAGGCGTGGCCGGACCGCTGGGGGGTCACGCAGCCGCTGCGGCCAGTGGCAGCGACGTTCAACTCCCAGCCAGCCGCAGGAGCTGCGCTGACCGGGAGTTACTTCACAAATACAAAAGCTGTGCGATGCTTTTGTACTTGTGAAGGGGGGGGGGGGGGGTGCGGCCTGACATGCGGGGTGGACTAGCCCTGTGCTGGGCGTCCCCCCGCATGTCAGGGAAGATGATCGTAGCTGTGCTAAATTTAGCACAGCTACGATCATCTCGGAATGACCCCCAATGTGCAGGTCACCCAGCCCTATAAAACAGCAAGTGAGGAAGGTGACACACTGCTCATGAATGCCCGGGCATCGAGCTTTATGCCAAGTACCTAAAACTTGGCTACGAACATGGTTTATTTAATGTAAAATAAAAAAAGGGGTAGCTAAAATGTAACACGGACTTTGCTGTGTGTGGCAGAATATGTTGCGGTGGGAAAAAAAAATGAAAGGAGCATTACTGAGGGTGAGATTATTATGGAGATCATAACAATCTAGGGGGACTGTGCTTGTTTGAATGACACCAGAGGGTACATGTTTCTAAAAGACACACTAGGAGCCTGGACTACCAAAGGCCCTGCAATCAACTTATATGATTAAGAGAGATGGGGGGGGAGGGGGGGAGTGCTCTTCCAACCTGCATCCCTACAAATTAAAGCCCTATACAGAACAAAACATTGCGTAGCTGTAACTAATAGAGTTGGACATGATGCAAAGTTGGATTGCAACAGCTTCATCTGCACTTTACAAACCTACTGTATAATTGGTATCGTGCAATGAGGAAACTATACGACCGAAGAAGGTCCCATATCTAATACTGCAAAAAAAAAAAAATATCCTGGACAAACCAAACAAGCAAACATGTACAGTTTACAAAGGACATACGCACATACGCAGACATAGGCCAATACAAACCCACATATCGAACAAATCCAAAATAACTAACACAGCCTGCACATACAATATCAAACCAGCAGCCTTCAGTAACAAGGGTGACACTAACATGAGCACAGACAACCAACAGCCAACATTACACTCCCACCATCACAGTATATCAAGCAACATTACGCTCCATCTCCCCCGCTGCCACCATGACCACACCGAACAAACCACATGGTGCACATTCAAATAAAAAGAAAAATAGCAGACTCCATTAGAGACCAAGTTACAAAAAAAAAAGATAATAATAAATCACCATTACCTCTGCCGCCAGTATTGTTAAATCTAAGGTACGCCACAGACCTTCGCACAAGTAACTTAAATCAGGAGCGTTCCCTAACCACATCCGCCACTTGCTGCACAAGATGGGGAATGAGGGCGTGCACATACAAAATATACCAGCAGCCATGAGAAACAAGGGTGAGAGTAACATGAGCACAGACAACTAACACCACACATTACACTCCCAGCATCACAGTATACCAAGCAACATTACCCTCCATCTCCCCCGCAGCCGCCATGACCGCACCCAAATTATCTCATGATGCACCTTAATCTAAAAATACATGAAAAAAAATGAGATGTGCGGCAGGCACTTTTCGTGTTTTGGTTTTGGATCTGGATCCTCGCTCGGGTTTTGGATCCGGATTGGTTTTGCCAAAACCACCCTTTCGGGTTTTGGTTTTGGATCTCGATGCTTTTTGAAAAAACACAAAAACAGCTAAAATCACAGAATTTGGGGGTAATTTTTATCCTACTGTATTATTAACCTCAATAACATTCATTTCCACTCATTTCCAGTCTATTCTGAACACCTCACACCTCACAATACTGTTTTTAGGCCTAAAAGTTGCACTGAGGTCGCTGTATGACTAAGCTAAGCGACACAAGTGTGCGGCACAAACACCTGGCCCATCTAGGAGTGGCACTGCAGTGTCAGACAGGATGGCACTTAAAAAAACTAGTCCCCAAACAGCACATGATGCAAAGAAAAAAAGAAGTGCACCAAGGTCGCTGTGTGACTAAGCTAAGTGACACAAGTGTGCGGCACAAACACCTGGCCCATCTAGGAGTGACACGCAGTGGCTGAATGTCGAAAGTGGCCCGCAATTTTTCGGGCCACTGGCAGCATCTCTTGAACATGCCCCTGTAATAATTTCTCAAAAAATTCTCCACCACCAAATTAATTGTATGTGCAAAACATGGGACGTGCTGGAATTTGCCCAGATGTAATGCACGCACAATATTGGTGGCGTTGTCCGATATCACAAATCCCCAGGAGAGTCTAAATGGGGTAAGCCATTGTGCAATGATGTCCCTCAGTTTCCGTAAGAGGTTGTCAGCGGTGTGCCTCTTACGGAAACACAGTGTAGCCTGCTTAGGAACGAGCTGGCATTTGTGAGATGCTGCTACTGGTGCCCTGCTGTTGTTGCTGCGGGAGGCAAAACATCTACCCAGTGGGCTGTCACAGTCATGTAGTCCTTAGTTTGCCCTGCTCCACTTGTACACATGTCCGTGGTTAACTCATTTTTCAGGATACTGAGGACACTTTTCTTAATGTCCCTGTACAGTCCGGGAATCGCTTTCCTAGTGAAGTGGAACCTAGATGGGATTTGGTACCGGGGACACACTACCTCCATCAATTTTCTAACTCCCACTGCACTAATGGCGGATACCGGACGCACGTCTAACTCCAACATAGCTGTCAAGGTCTCAGTTATCCGCTTTGCAACAGGATGACTGCTGTCATATTTCATCTTCCTCACAAAGGACTGTTGGACAGTCATTTGCTTAGTTGAAGTAGTACAAGTGGTCTTCCGACTTCCCCTCTGGGATGACAATCAACTCCCAGCAGCAGCAGTAGTAGGAGGAAGTGGTTCTTGATCTTTCCCTATTTTATCCTCCAAATTTTTGTTCACCATTATTTTTCTGGAGTTATATAACAAAATGCAGCACAGGAGAGCGTACCTCTACACCAAACAGGGCAATCCTGCCGTGGAATAAGCATACTGGATAGTGAACCTGATCCAACGTGAAATCGACTGCTTAGAAGCAGGACATCCAATTTTCTTTGGATCATAGATACGGCAGTATCACTGGACTTATATGGCAGTACCACTGGACTGGATTTATACGGCAGTATCACTGGACTTATATGGCAGTACCACTGGACATATACAGCAGTATCACTGGAATTATATGGCAGTACCACTGGACTTATATCGCAGTATCACTGGAATTATATGGCAGTACCATTGGACTTATACGGCAGTATCACTGGACTTATACGGCAGTATCACTGGACTGGATTTATACGGCAGTACCACTGGACTTATATGGCGGTACCACTGGACTTACACGGCAGTACCACTGGAATTATATTGCAGTTCCACTGGACTTATACGGTGGTACCGCTGGACTGGATTTATACGGCAGTATCACTGGATTTATACGGCAGTACCAATGGACTGGATTTATACGGCAGTACCACTGGACATATATGGCAGTATCACTGCAAGGACATATACGGCAGTACCACTGGACATTTATGGCAGTATCACTGGAATTATATGGCAGTACCACTGGACTTATACAGCAGTACCACTGGACTGGATTTATACAGCAGTATCACTGGACTTATACGGCAGTACCACTGAACATATATGGCAGTATCACAGGAATTATACGGCAGTACTACTGGACTTATACAGCAGTACCACTGGACTTATACAGCATTATCACTGGTATTATATTGCAGTACAACTGGACTGGATTTATACGGCAGTACCACTGGACATATATGGCAGTATCACTGGAAGGACATATACGGCAGTACCACTGGACATTTATGGCAGTATCACTGGAATTATATGGCAGTACCACTGGACTTATACAGCAGTACCACTGGACTGGATTTATACAGCAGTATCACTGGACTTATACGGCAGTACCACTGAACATATATGGCAGTATCACAGGAATTATACGGCAGTACTACTGGACTTATACAGCATTATCACTGGTATTATATTGCAGTACAACTGGACTGGATTTATACGGCAGTACCACTGGACATATATGGCAGTATCACTGGAAGGACATATACGGCAGTACCACTGGACATTTATGGCAGTATCACTGGAATTATATGGCAGTACCACTGGACTTATACAGCAGTACCACTGGACTGGATTTATACAGCAGTATCACTGGACTTATACGGCAGTACCACTGGACTTATACGGCAGTACCACTGGACATATATATGGCAGTACCACTGGACTTATACGGCAGTACCACTGGACATATACGCCAGTATCACTGGACTAGATTTATATGGCAGTACCACTGGATTTATACGGCAGTACCACTGGACATATACGCAAGTACCACTGTACTCATACGGCAGTACCACTGGACATATACGGCAGTACCACTGGATATATACGGCAGTATCACTGGACTTATACGGCAGTACCACTGGACTTATACGGCAGTACCACTGGACATATACGGCAGTATCACTGGGCTTATACGGTAGCACAGGGACTCAACCACTGTACTGATGCAAGACAACACAGCACCACTGCAATGGACTGGACTTATACAGCAGCACTGGACATATGGCAGCAGCACTGGACATATGGCACCACTGTGACTGGACTGATGCAGCACAAGACACTACCACAACACAGCACCACCGCACTGGACTTATACATCTACACTGGACATATGGCAGCATAGGACACCACCACTGTGACTGGACTGATGCAGCACAGGGACACCACCACTGGACTGATGCAGGACAGCACAGCACAGCACCACTGCAATGGACTGGACTTATACAGCAGCGCTGGACATATGGCAGCAGAGGACACCACCACTGTGACTGGACTGATGCAGCACAAGACACTACCACTGTACTGATGCAGGACAACACAGCACCACTGCACTGGACTTATACAGCTACACTGGACATATGGCAGCAGAGGACACCACCACTGTGACTGGACTGATGCAGCATAAAACACTACACTGGACTGAGCAGCACAAGACAGCACTGGAATCGTCACCCCACTTTCCCGCACAGACACTGGGGACGGAGACACGTCCTCTCGCTACACTCTCCAATTCCGGAGTGAAAATGGCGGCGACGCACGGCTCCTTATATGGAATCCAAAACCTGTGAGAATCCGACAGCGGGATGATGAAGTTTTGCCTCATTCTGGTTTCCGAGGCAGGCGGGAAAACCCGAGCCGGGCTCTGGACGTGAAGTTCGGTAGGGTTCGGTTCTCAGAAAACCGAACCCGCTCATCTCTAGAAAAAACCCATTCTATTACAGACCGAGTTAGAATACAAAAAAAAAATAATAGATCCTCATTACCTCCACTGCCCGTTTCGTAAGGCCACCAGCAAACTGAGGAACGCCACAGACCACCGCGCAAGGAACGTAAATCAGGAGCGCTCCCCGGCCACATCTGCACATACAAAAATATCTCAGCAGCCATGAGAAAATAGGATTCTGGTTACCTACCGGTAAATCCTTTTCTCGTAGTCCGTAGAGGATGCTGGGGTCCATATCAGTACCATGGGTATAGACGGGTCCACCAGGAGCCATTGGCACTTTAAGAGTTTAATAGTGTGGGCTGGCTTCTCCCTCTATGCCCCTCCTACCAGACTCAGTCTAGAAAACTGTGCCCGAGGAGTCGACATACTTCGAGAGAAGGAATTACACAGATAGTGGCGAGATTCATACCAGCTCACACAAACAAGAGAATCCGGCCAACATGCCGGAACAACTTCAGCAACAGCTGAAACAGTAAATAACGCAGAACTTACCTATAAACCAGGTAACACTGAACCATAAAACCAGTGCAGGAAAATAAAGCACTGGGCGGGCGCCCAGCATCCTCTACGTACTGCGAGAAAAGGATTTACCGGTAGGTAACCAAAATCCTATTTTCTCTTACGTCCTAGAGGATGCTGGGGTCCATATTAGTACCATGGGGATGTACCAAAGCTCCCAGTACGGGAGGGAGAGCGCGGAGGTTCCTGCAACACTGCTTGACCAAACTTGAGGTCATCAGCGGCCAAAGTATCGAACTTGTAAAACTTGGCAAACATGTTCGACCCAGACCAAGTAGCTGCTCGGCAGAGTTGCAGAGTTGTACCGCCGAGACACCCCTGGCAGCCGCCCAGGATGAGCCCACTTTACGAGTAGAGTGGGCCTTTACCAATTTCGGACACGGCAATCCTGCCGTGGAATAAGCATACTGGATAGTGAACCTGATCCAACGTGAAATCGACTGCTTAGAAGCAGGACATCCAATTTTCTTTGGATCATAGAGGACAAACAGGGAGTCACTTTTCCTGTGACGAGCCATCCTTGTCACATAAATCTTCAAAGTCCTCACTACATCCAAGGCCTTTGAAGTAAGTGAGGTGTCAGTAGCCACTGGCACCACAATAGGTTGGTTGATATGGAAAGCCGAAACAACCTTAGGCAGAAACTGGGGATGAGTCCTAAGTTCCGCCCCTGTCTTCATGGAAGATCAGATAGGGGCTTTTACAAGATAAAGCCCCCAATTCCGACACACGTTGGGCAGAAGCCAAGGCCAACAAGGTGACCGCCTTCCACGTGAGAAACTTGAAATCAGCCCCCTGTAGAGGCTCAAACCAAGCAGATTGCAGGAACTGCAACACCACATCAAGATCCCATGGAGCCGTAGGCGCCACAAAGGGAGGCTGGATGTGCAGAACCCCTTTCAAAAAGGTCTGAACTTCAGGAAGAGCAGCCAATTGTTTTTGGAAGAAGACAGACAAAGCAGAGATCTGGACCATGATGGAGCCCAGCCTCAGTCCCACATCCACCTTTGCTTGCAGGAAAAGGAGAAAACGTCCAAGTTGAAACTCCACCACCGGAAACTTCTTTGCCTCACACCAAGAAACATATTTCTTCCAAATGTGATGGTAATGCTTAGACATTACCCCTTTCCTAGCCCGGATCAGGGTAGGAATGACTTCACTCAGAATACCTTTCCGAGCTAATATCTGGCTTTCCGTCAAACGCAGCCGCGGTAAGTCTTGATAGGCGAACAGCCCCTGCAGTAGCAGATCCTCCTGAGGAGGTAAGTGCCTTGGATCTTCTAGTAGAAGATCCAGCAGATCCACGTACCAAGCCCTCCTTGGCCAGTCCGGAGCAATGAGGATTGCCAGAACCTTTGTTCTTCTTACCAGCTGGAGAACCTTTGGAATCAGAGGAAGTGGAGGGAACACATGCACTGACCTGAACACCCACGGTGTTACCAGTGCGTCCACCGCCACTGCCTGAGGGTCTCTCGACCTGGAACAGTACCTCACCAGCTTCTTGTTGAGGCGGGAGGCCATCATGTCTATGTGAGGAACCCCCCACCAACCGGTGACCTCCTCGAACACCTCCGGGTGGAGACCCCACTCCCCTGGATGGAGATCGTGTCTGCTGAGGAAGTCTGCTTCCCAGTTGTCTACTCCCGGAATAAAGATTGCTGACAACGCCACCCCGTGCCTTTCCGCCCAGACACCTCTGACATAGCAGCTCTGCTCTTCGTTCCGCCTTGTCGGTTTATGTAGGCCACCGTGGTCACGTTGTCCGACTGCACCTGAACAGCCTGATCCTTTAGAAGGTGTGCCGCTTGCAGAAGAGCGTTGTACACGGCCCTTAGTTCCAGGATGTTTATTGGGAGAAGAGATTCTTGATTCGACCACCTTCCTTGAAAGGTTTCCCCCAGAGCGACTGCTCCCCAACCTCTTAGACTTGCATCTGTGGTCAGAAGGATCCAGTGCTGAATTCCGAACCTTCGGCCTTCCAGAAGGTGCGGAAGTTGTAGCCACCAGAGGAGTGAAATTCTGGCTTTCGGAGACAGACGTATCCTCTTGTGCATGTGTAGGTGAGAGCCCAACCACTGGTCCAATAGGTCCAGCTGAAAAGGACAAGCATGAAACCTGCCGTATTGCAGAGCCTCGTAGGCGGCATCCATCTTCCCCAGAAGGCGGATGCATTGATGAACCGAAACCAAGGTAGGCTTTAAGACATCCCAAACCATTGACTGAATCACCAATGCCTTCTCCACCGAGAGAAAAACCCTCTGCACCTCCGTGTCGAGGATCATTCCCAGGAAAGACAGCCGCCTTGTCGGCTCCAGATGAGACTTTGGAAGATTCAGGATCCAACCATGCTTCCGGAGCAGCTGTGTCGAGAGCGCGATGGATCGCAACAACTTCTCCCTGGACGACGCCTTGATCAAGAGATCGTCCAGATATGGAATAATGTTCACCCCATTTGCGGAGGAGAACCATCATCTCCGCCATCACCTTGGTGCTGTGGAGAGTCCAAACGGCAGCGCTTGGAACTGATAGTGATCGTCCAACAGTGCAAACCTGAGGTATGCCGGATGCGGCGTCCAAATGGGAATGTGGAGGTAAGCATCCTTGATGTCCAGCGACACCAGGAACTCCCCCTCCATCAGTCCTGAGATGACAGCTCTCAGAGATTCCATCTTGAATTTGAACTCCCTGAGATAAGGGTTCAAAGACTTTAGGTTTAGAATAGGCCGTACCGAACCATCCGGTTTCGGTACCACGAAAAGGTTTGAATTATAACCCTTGTTCCACTGTTGAGATGGAACCGGAACAATTACCTCCGACACCACCAATTTACTGATGGCATTCAGAAGAACTGTTTTGTCTGCCAGCAGCGCCGGCAAGCCTGACTTGAAGAAACAGTGAGGCGGGGGATCTTGAAACTCCAGTCTGTACCCCCTGGACACTATATCCAGGACCCAGGGATCCAGACCAGACGACGCCCAGACGTGGCTGAACTGTCGGAGTCTCGCCCCCACCTGACCTTCCTCCAGGCCTAGCTGTCCACTGTCATGCGGAGGACTTGGTGGTATCAGAAGTGGGCTTCTGGGCTTGGTAACCTGCGGGAGCAGGTTTCTTTCCTTTGGCTCGACCACCTCTGAAGAAGGTATTCGAAGGCTTGCTCTTTCTAGACTTCGCGGGCCAAAAGGACTTTGACGTGGCAGGTGTAAAAGACTTCTTTGTAGCCGGTGCAGCCGAGGGGAGAAAAGGAGACTTACCAGCGGTAGCCGTGGCAATCCACGCATCCAGCGCCTCCCCAAAGAGAGCCTGACCTTTATAAGGCAGGCCCTCCACACTTTTCCTAGATACCGCGTCCGCAGACCAGTTGCGCAGCCAGAGACCCCTGCGAGCTGAGACGGACATGGAGGAGATCCCAGCCGCCATGGAACCCAGGTCCTTCATGGAATCCACCAGGAACCCTGCAGAATCCTGAATATTATGTAAAAATAAATCAACGTCACCTTTATCCAGCGTAGTCGATTCCTCCTGGAGAGTGATTGACCACCTGGCAATAGCTTTTGCAATCCAAGCACAGGCTATCGTAGGCCGCAATATAGCCCCAGAAGCCATGTAAATGTATTTTAGCGTAGCATCCACCTTGTGATCTGCCGGGTCCTTCAACGCAGGGGACCCCAGGACTGGTAACACCACCTGTTTTGACAGCCTGGAGACAGAGGCGTCGACTATTGGTGGGGACTCCCATCTCTTTCTATCTTCCTCAGGGAAAGGAAAAGCAACCAGGACTCTCTTAGGAATCTGACATTTCTTTTCCAGAGTTTCCCAGGCTTTTTCAAAGATAGCATTCAATTCTTTGGACGCCGGGAAGGTGAGGGGGGGCTTCTTATTATCCGTAAAGAAGGCCTCCTCCACCTGTTCCGGAGCTGTGTCCGAAATGTGTAAAACATATCTTACAGCCTCAATCATCAACTGCACCCCCTTGGCAAGTGATGCTGACCCCCTCAATGCATCCCCATCACCGTCAGCCGTGTCCGAGTCGGTGTCCGTGTCATCCTGCAGAATTGCAAGTGCACGTTTGTGAGAATGTACTGCAGGGGACCCCGAGGAGGCAGTGATGTGCACCGGACATTTTTCAGGTTTTGTGTTTTGGTTTTGGATTCGGTTCTGCGGCCGTGTTTTGGATTCGGACGCGTTTTGGCTAGAGATGAGCGGGTTCGGTTTCTCTGAAACCGAACCCGCACGAACTTCATGTTTTTTTCACGGGTCCGAGCAGACTCGGATCCTCCCGCCTTGCTCGGTTAACCCGAGCGCGCCCGAACGTCATCATGACGCTGTCGGATTCTCGCGAGACTCGGATTCTATATAAGGAGCCGCGCGTCGCCGCCATTTTCACACGTGCATTGAGATTGATAGGGAGAGGACGTGGCTGGCGTCCTCTCCATTAGAAATTAGATTAGAAGAGAGAGAGAGATTGTGCAGAGTCAGACAGAGTTTACCACAGTGACCAGTGCAGTTGTTGTTAGTTAACTTTTATTTATTTTAATATAATATATCCGTTCTCTGCTATATCCGTTCTCTGCCTGAAAAAAAACGATACACAGCAGCAGCCAGTCACACAGTGTGACTCAGTCTGTGTGCACTCAGCTCAGCCCAGTGTGCTGCACATCAATGTATAAAAGGCAAAGCTTATAATAATTGTGGGGGAGACTGGGGAGCACTGCAGGTTGTTATAGCAGGAGCCCCCAGGAGTACATAATATTATATTAATTTAAAATTAAACAGTGCACACTTTTGCTGCAGGAGTGCCACTGCCAGTGTGACTAGTGGTGACCAGTGCCTGACCACCAGTATAGTAGTATATTGTTGTATGTATTGTATACTATCTCTTTATCAACCAGTCTATATTAGCAGCAGACACAGTACAGTGCGGTAGTTCACGGCTGTGGCTACCTCTGTGTCGGCAGTCGGAACTCGGCAGGCAGTCCGTCCATCCATAATTGTATTACAATATATACCACCTAACCGTGGTATTTTTTTTTCTTTCTTTATACCGTCGTCATAGTGTCATACTTGTTACGAGTATACTACTATCTCTTTATCAACCAGTGTACAGTGCGGTAGTTCACGGCTGTGGCTACCTCTGTGTCGGCAGTCGGCAGGCAGTCCGTCCATCCATAATTGTATTATTATTATAATATATACCACCTAACCGTGGTTTTTTTTTCATTCTTTATACCGTCATAGTGTCATACTAGTTGTTACGAGTATACTACTATCTCTTTATCAACCAGTGTACAGTGCGGTAGTTCACGGCTGTGGCTACCTCTGTGTCGGCAGTCGGCAGGCAGTCCGTCCATCCATAATTGTATTATTATTATAATATATACCACCTAACCGTGGTTTTTTTTTCATTCTTTATACCGTCGTCATAGTGTCATACTAGTTGTTACGAGTATACTACTATCTCTTTATCAACCAGTGTACAGTGCGGTAGTTCACGGCTGTGGCTACCTCTGTGTCGGCAGTCGGCAGGCAGTCCGTCCATCCATAATTGTATTATTATTATAATATATACCACCTAACCGTGGTTTTTTTTTCATTCTTTATACCGTCGTCATAGTGTCATACTAGTTGTTACGAGTATACTACTATCTCTTTATCAACCAGTGTACAGTGCGGTAGTTCACGGCTGTGGCTACCTCTGTGTCGGCAGTCGGCAGGCAGTCCGTCCATCCATAATTGTATTATTATTATAATATATACCACCTAACTGTGGTATTTTTTTTTCTTTCTTTATACCGTCGTCATAGTGTCATACTAGTTGTTACGAGTATACTACTATCTCTTTATCAACCAGTGTACAGTGCGGTAGTTCACGGCTGTGGCTACCTCTGTGTCGGCAGTCGGCAGGCAGTCCGTCCATCCATAATTGTATTATTATTATAATATATACCACCTAACCGTGGTTTTTTTTTCATTCTTTATACCGTCGTCATAGTGTCATACTAGTTGTTACGAGTATACTACTATCTCTTTATCAACCAGTGTACAGTGCGGTAGTTCACGGCTGTGGCTACCTCTGTGTCGGCAGTCGGCAGGCAGTCCGTCCATCCATAATTGTATTATTATTATAATATATACCACCTAACCGTGGTTTTTTTTTCATTCTTTATACCGTCGTCATAGTGTCATACTAGTTGTTACGAGTATACTACTATCTCTTTATCAACCAGTGTACAGTGCGGTAGTTCACGGCTGTGGCTACCTCTGTGTCGGCAGTCGGCAGGCAGTCCGTCCATCCATAATTGTATTATTATTATAATATATACCACCTAACCGTGGTTTTTTTTTCATTCTTTATACCGTCGTCATAGTGTCATACTAGTTGTTACGAGTATACTACTATCTCTTTATCAACCAGTGTACAGTGCGGTAGTTCACGGCTGTGGCTACCTCTGTGTCGGAACTCGGCAGGCAGTCCGTCCATCCATAATTGTATTATATACCACCTAACCGTGGTTTTTTTATACCACCTAACCGTGGCAGTCCGTCCATAATTGTATACTAGTATCCAATCCATCCATCTCCATTGTTTACCTGAGGTGCCTTTTAGTTCTGCCTATAAAATATGGAGAACAAAAAAGTTGAGGTTCCAAAATTAGGGAAAGATCAAGATCCACTTCCACCTCGTGCTGAAGCTGCTGCCACTAGTCATGGCCGAGACGATGAAATGCCAGCAACGTCGTCTGCCAAGGCCGATGCCCAATGTCATAGTACAGAGCATGTCAAATCCAAAACACCAAATATCAGAAAAAAAAGGACTCCAAAACCTAAAATAAAATTGTCGGAGGAGAAGCGTAAACTTGCCAATATGCCATTTACCACACGGAGTGGCAAGGAACGGCTGAGGCCCTGGCCTATGTTCATGGCTAGTGGTTCAGCTTCACATGAGGATGGAAGCACTCAGCCTCTCGCTAGAAAAATGAAAAGACTCAAGCTGGCAAAAGCAGCACAGCAAAGAACTGTGCATTCTTCGAAATCCCAAATCCGAATTCCGAGCCCACCCGCTGGCGGTGATGCAGGGCAGTCTGGAGCGACTGCTGATGCTGACATCTGGTCCGGACTGAAGGACCTGACAACCATTACGGACATGTCGTCTACTGTCACTGCATATGATTCTCTCACCATTGATAGAATGGTGGAGGATTATATGAGTGACCGCATCCAAGTAGGCACGTCACACAGTCCGTACTTATACTGGCAGGAAAAAGAGGCAATTTGGAGGCCCTTGCACAAACTGGCTTTATTCTACCTAAGTTGCCCTCCCACAAGTGTGTACTCCGAAAGAGTGTTTAGTGCCGCCGCTCACCTTGTCAGCAATCGGCGTACGAGGTTACATCCAGAAAATGTGGAGAAGATGATGTTCATTAAAATGAATTATAATCAATTCCTCCGCGGAGACATTGACCAGCAGCAATTGCCTCCACAAAGTACACAGGGAGCTGACATGGTGGATTCCAGTGGGGACGAATTGATAATCTGTGAGGAGGGGGATGTACACGGTGATATATCGGAGGATGATGATGAGGTGGACATCTTGCCTCTGTAGAGCCAGTTTGTGCAAGGAGAGATTAATTGCTTCTTTTTTGGTGGGGGTCCAAACCAACCCGTCATTTCAGTCACAGTCGTGTGGCAGACCCTGTCACTGAAATGATGGGTTGGTTAAAGTGTGCATGTCCTGTTTTGTTTATACAACATAAGGGTGGGTGGGAAGGGCCCAAGGACAATTCCATCTTGCACCTCTTTTTTCTTTTATTTTTCTTTGCGTCATGTGCTGTTTGGGGAGGGTTTTTTGGAAGGGACATCCTGCGTGACACTGTAGTGCCACTCCTAGATGGGCCCGGTGTTTGTGTCGGCCACTAGGGTCGCTTATCTTTCTCACACAGTCAGCTACCTCATTGCGCCTCTTTTTTTCTTTGCGTCATGTGCTGTTTGGGGAGGGTTTTTTGGAAGGGACATCCTGCGTGACACTGCAGTGCCACTCCTAGATGGGCCCGGTGTTTGTGTCGGCCACTAGGGTCGCTTATCTTTCTCACACAGTCAGCTACCTCATTGCGCCTCTTTTTTTCTTTGCGTCATGTGCTGTTTGGGGAGGGTTTTTTGGAAGGGACATCCTGCGTGACACTGCAGTGCCACTCCTAGATGGGCCAGGTGTTTGTGTCGGCCACTAGGGTCGCTAATCTTACTCACACAGCTACCTCATTGCGCCTCTTTTTTTCTTTGCATCATGTGCTGTTTGGGGAGGGTTTTTTGGAAGGGACATCCTGCGTGACACTGCAGTGCCACTCCTAGATGGGCCCGGTGTTTGTGTCGGCCACTAGGGTCGCTTATCTTTCTCACACAGTCAGCTACCTCATTGCGCCTCTTTTTTTCTTTGCGTCATGTGCTGTTTGGGGAGGGTTTTTTGGAAGGGACATCCTGCGTGACACTGCAGTGCCACTCCTAGATGGGCCCGGTGTTTGTGTCGGCCACTAGGGTCGCTAATCTTACTCACACAGCTACCTCATTGCGCCTCTTTTTTTCTTTGCGTCATGTGCTGTTTGGGGAGGGTTTTTTGGAAGGGACATCCTGCGTGACACTGCAGTGCCACTCCTAGATGGGCCCGGTGTTTGTGTCGGCCACTAGGGTCGCTGAGCTTAGTCATCCAGCGACCTCGGTGCAAATTTTAGGACTAAAAATAATATTGTGAGGTGTAAGGTGTTCAGAATAGACTGAAAATGAGTGTTAATTATGGTTATTGAGGTTAATAATACTATGGGATCAAAATGACCCCCAAATTCAATGTTTTAAGATGTTTTTTAGGGTTTTTTGAAAAAACCACCCGAATCCAAAACACACCCGAATCCGACAAAAAAAATTCGGTGAGGTTTTGCCAAAACGCGGTCGAACCCAAAACACGGCCGCGGAACCGAACCCAAAACCAAAACACAAAACCCGAAAAATTTCAGGCGCTCATCTCTAGTTTTGGCAAAACCTCCCTGAAAATTTTTTGTTCGATGCGTGTGTTTTGGATTCGGGTGTCTTTTTACAAGAACCCCTCAAAAACAGCTTAAATCATAGAATTTGGGGGTCATTTTGATCCCATAGTATTATTAACCCCAATAACCATAATTTCCACTCATTTCTAGTCTATTCTGAACACCTCACACCTCACAATATTATTTTTAGTCCTAAAATTTGCACCGAGGTCGCTGGATGACTAAGTTAAGCGACCCAAGTGGCCGACACAAACACCTGGCCTATCTAGGAGTGGCACTGCAGTGTCAGACAGGATGGCAGATTTAAAAAATAGTCCCCAAACAGCACATGATGCAAAGAAAAAAAGAGGTGCAATGAGGTAGCTGTGTGACTAAGCTAAGCGACTCAAATGGCCGACACAAACACCTGGCCCATCTAGGAGTGGCACTGCAGTGTCAGACAGGATGGCAGATTTAAAATATAGTCCCCAAACAGCACATGATGCAAAGAAAAAGAGAGGTGCAGTGAGGTAGCTGTGTGACTAAGCTAAGCGACCCAAGTGACCGTCACAAACACCTGGCCCATCTAGGAGTGGCACTGCAGTGTCAGACAGGATGGCAGATTTAAAAAATAGTCCCCAAACAGCACATGATGCAAAGAAAAAAAGAGGTGCAGTGAGGTAGTTGTGTGACTAAGCTAAGCGACCCAAGTGGCCGACACAAACACCTGGCCCATCTAGGAGTGGCACTGCAGTGTCAGACAGGATGGCAGATTTAAAAAATAGTCCCCAAACAGCACATGATGCAAAGAAAAAAAGAGGTGCAATGAGGTAGCTGTGTGACTAAGCTAAGCGACCCAAGTGGCCGACACAAACACCTGGCCCATCTAGGAGTGGCACTGCAGGGTCAGACAGGATGGCAGATTTAAAATATAGTCCCCAAACAGCACATGATGCAAAGAAAAAGAGAGGTGCAGTGAGGTAGCTGTGTGACTAAGCTAAGCGACCCAAGTGACCGTCACAAACACCTGGCCCATCTAGGAGTGGCACTGCAGTGTCAGACAGGATGGCAGATTTAAAAAATAGTCCCCAAACAGCACATGATGCAAAGAAAAAAAGAGGTGCAGTGAGGTAGTTGTGTGACTAAGCTAAGCGACCCAAGTGGCCGGCACAAACACCTGGCCCATCTAGGAGTGGCACTGCAGTGTCAGACAGGATGGCAGATTTAAAAAATAGTCCCCAAACAGCACATGATGCAAAGAAAAAGAGAGGTGCAATGAGGTATCTGTGTGACTAAGCTAGGCGACCCAAGTGGCCGACACAAATACCTGGCCCATCTAGGAGTGGCACTGCAGTTTTCTAGCGAGAGGATGAGTGCTTCCATCCTCATGTGAATCTGAACCACTAGCCATGAACATAGGTCAGGGCCTCAGCCGTTCCTTGCCACTCCGTGTCGTAAATGGCATATTGGCAAGTTTACGCTTCTCATCAGACGCTTTTAATTTTGTTTTTTGGGTCATTTTACTAAACTTTTGTTTTTTGGATTTTACATGCTCTCTACTATGACATTGGGCATCGGCCTTGGCAGACGACGTTGATGGCATTTCATCGTCTCGGCCATGACTAGTGGCAGCAGCTTCAGCACGAGGTGGAAATGGATCTTGATCTTTCCCTATTTTACCCTCCACATTTTTGTACTCCATTTTTTAATGTGTAGAATTATATGCCAGTAATATATCAATAGCAATGGCCTACTGTACCGTACTGCTATATATTATATACTGGTGGTCTGCAAAATTATGCACTGTCCTCCTACTATATATACTGCGCACAACAACTAAAATGCACCACAGGTATGGATGGATAGTATACTTGACGACACAGAGGTAGGTAGAGCAGTGGCCTACTGTACCGTACTGCTATATATTATATACTGGTGGTCAGCAAAATTATGCACTGTCCTCCTACTATATATACTGCGCACAACAACTAAAATGCACCACAGGTATGGATGGATAGTATACTTGACGACACAAACGTAGGTAGAGCAGTGGCCTACTGTACCGTACTGCTATATATTATATACTGGTGGTCAGCAAAATTCTGCACTGTCCTCCTACTATATATACTGCGCACAACAACTAAAATGCACCACAGGTATGGATGGATAGTATACTTGACGACACAGAGGTAGGTAGAGCAGTGGCCTACTGTACCATACTGCTATATATTATATACTGGTGGTCAGCAAAATTCTGCACTGTACTCCTACTATATATACTGAGCACAACAACTACAATGCACCACAGGTATGGATGGATAGTATACTTGACGACACAGAGGTAGGTAGAGCAGAGGCCAGCTGTACCGTACTGCTATATATTATATACTGGTGGTCAGCAAAATTATACACTGTCCTCCTACTATATATACTGCACACAACAACTAAAATGCACCACAGGTATGGATGGATAGTATACTTGACGACACAGAGGTAGGTAGAGCAGTGGCCTACTGTACCGTACTGCTATATATTATATACTGGTGGTCAGCAAAATTCTGCACTGTCCTCCTACTATATATACTGCGCACAACAACTAAAATGCACCACAGGTATGGATGGATAGTATACTTGACGACACAGACGTAGGTAGAGCAGTGGCCTACTGTACCGTACTGCTATATATTATATACTGGTGGTCAGCAAAATTCTGCACTGTCCTCCTACTATATATACTGCGCACAACAACTAAAATGCACCACAGGTATGGATGGATAGTATACTTGACGACACAGAGGTAGGTAGAGCAGTGGCCTACTGTACCATACTGCTATATATTATATACTGGTGGTCAGCAAAATTCTGCACTGTACTCCTACTATATATACTGAGCACAACAACTACAATGCACCACAGGTATGGATGGATAGTATACTTGACGACACAGAGGTAGGTAGAGCAGAGGCCAGCTGTACCGTACTGCTATATATTATATACTGGTGGTCAGCAAAATTATGCACTGTCCTCCTACTATATATACTGTGCACAACAACTAAAATGCACCACAGGTATGGATGGATAGTATACTTGACGACACAGAGGTAGGTAGAGCAGTGGCCTACTGTACCGTACTGCTATATATTATATACTGGTGGTCAGCAAAATTCTGCACTGTCCTCCTACTATATATACTGCGCAGAACAACTAAAATGCACCACAGGTATGGATGGATAGTATACTTGACGACACAGAGGTAGGTAGAGCAGTGGCCTACTGTACCGTACTGCTATATATTATATACTGGTGGTCAACAAAATTATGCACTGTCCTCCTACTATATATACTGCGCACAACAACTAAAATGCACCACAGGTATGGATGGATAGTATACTTGACAACACAGAAGTAGGTAGAGCAGTGGCCTACTGTACCGTACTGCTATATATTATATACTGGTGGTCAGCAAAATTATGCTCTGTCCTCCTACTATATATACTGTGCACAACAACTAAAATGCACCACAGGTATGGATGGATAGTATACTTGACGACACAGAGGTAGGTAGAGGAGTGGCCTACTGTACCGTACTGCTATATATTATATACTGGTGGTCAGCAAAATTCTGCACAGTCCTCCTACTATATATACTGCGCAGAACAACTAAAATGCACCACAGGTATGGATGGATAGTATACTTGACGACACAGAGGTAGGTAGAGCAGTGGCCTACTGTACCGTACTGCTATATATTATATACTGGTGGTCAGCAAAATTTTGCACTGTCCTCCTACTATATATACTGTGCACAACAACTAAAATGCACCACAGGTATGGATGGATAGTATACTTGACGACACAGAAGTAGGTAGAGCAGTGGCCTACTGTACCGTACTGCTATATATTATATACTGGTGGTCAGCAAAATTATGCACTGTCCTCCTACTATATATACTGCGCACAACAACTAAAATGCACCACAGGTATGGATGGATAGTATACTTGACGACACAGAGGTAGGTAGAGCAGTGGCCTACTGTACCGTACTGCTATATATTATATACTGGCGGTCAGCAAAATTATGCACTATCCTCCTACTATATATACTGCGCACAACAACTAAAATGCACCACAGGTATGGATGGATAGTATACTTGACGACACAGAGGTAGGTAGAGCAGTGGACTACTGTACCGTACTGATATAATACTGGTGGTCACTGGTCAGCAAAATTCTGCACTGTCCTCCTACTATATACTACAATGCAGCACAGATATGGAGTGTTTTTCAGGCAGAGAACGTATAATACTGGTGGTCACTGGTCAGCAAAACTCTGCACTGTCCTCCTACTATATAATACTGGTGGTCCCCAGTCCCCACAATAAAGCACACTGAGCACAGATATTTGCAGCACACTGAGCACCGATATGGAGCGTTTTTCAGGCAGAGAACGTAGATATTTTCAGCACAGTGAGCATAGATATTTGCAAGCACACTGAGCACAGATATTTGCAGCACACTGAGCACAGATATGGAGCGTTTTTCAGGCAGAGAACGTAGATATTTTCAGCACACTGAGCACAGATATTTGCAAGCACACTGAGCACAGATATTTGCAGCACACTGGGCACAGATATTTGCAGCACACTGAACACAACTGAGAGAACGCTGCACGTCCTCTCCCTATCATCTCCAATGCACGAGTGAAAATGGCGGTGACGCGCGGCTCCTTATAAAGAATACGAATCTCGCGAGAATCCAACAGCGGGATGATGACGTTCGGGCGCGCTCGGGTTAACAGAGCAAGGCGGGAGGATCCGAGTCTGCCTCGGAACCGTGTAAAATGGGTGAAGTTCGGGGGGGTTCGTATTCCGGGGAACCGAACCCGCTCATCACTAGGAAGTATCAGACCATACAACCATCGAGGACTGAAGGACCTGAGTGGCATGCTCGGTCCTAGCAACCCTATCAGAAATCTGAGAAATAGTCCCCCTCAGAGAGACCAACCATTCTGGCTCACTAAGCGGGATCTGTGCTAAAACAATGCAATCATGATTGCATGGTATGGAGTCTTCCTGGGAAGACAAATCCTCTGCAGCATATGAAACAGTGTCCCTAGACATGTTGTCACACACACCAAACACCCCCCAATTGTTTTGTTCATATGTTTGTAAATCCAGTCATCAGGACACAGAGACATGGGAGTTCACTGCTGTGCTGTTTATTCCATCACCATCTCCAGGCACACTGCACACTGGACCACCCACTTCCCAGCATCCCCCTGGTCCCAGGGACCATCACTGAAGATTCAGGCTTACACATGTTAGTAAGTGAGTGTCTACAAATATAAGCATTCTAATACACTAACATCACATCCTCTTTTCTTTAAAGATAAGCCCTGTACGCTTCAATGCAACAATTAACAACGTCATATTAAGAACATCATCTAACACGTTTCAATGAGTCTCTCAGGTCTGCGTATTTCCCTTTTGGGTCTTTCATACACAGTCTGCGTTTCAACGACCATATTGGACCTTTCTAGAATCGTGGTTTGTTCACCATTATCAGGATCATCATACATGTCAGATGAAGGGTATTCTTCAGTCATGTTGTCTTCATTATGGTTAGGTTGAGATTTTAAATCCACCCGATTTCTTCTTACTTCCGTTCCATGCTCTGTACGTATAGTATAGGATCTTGGTGCTACTTGTGCTTGCACAATACCTTTCTGCACCCAAATTCCTTTCTCATGATCTCTGAGACGGACTTGGTCACCCGATTTTAGATCAGATAAGCTTTTTGCTCGCCTGTCATGGAACAGTTTCTGTTTCGCCTGTTGACGTTCTTTACTCAGTCTGACCAACGCTGAGTTATGTGTAATAAGCAGTTCATCATGTATCGGGAGATTTGCTCTAATCCTCCTTCCCATCAGCATTTGTGCAGGAGAAAGTCCATTCTGTAAAGGTGTACTGCAGTAGATTAAAAGACTTTTGTAGAAATCTTCTTTACCTTCTTGAGCTTTTTTCATGAGACTCTTTACAGTTTTTACTGAACTTTCCACCAACCCATTTGAGCGTGGATAGTGGGGACTTGACGTAGTATGGACAAATTCCCACTCATCAGCAAATTGTCTAAATTCAGCACTGGAAAACTGAGGACCATTGTCAGTGAACACTTCCATAGGAACACCGGGGGTCATTCCGAGTTGTTCGCTCGCAAGCGGATTTTAGCAGATTTGCTCATGCTAAGCCGCCGCCTACTGGGAGTGAATCTTAGCATCTTAAAATTGTGAACGATGTATTCGCAATATTGCGATTACACACCTCATAGCAGTTTCTGAGTAGCTCCAGACTTACTCGGCATCTGTGATCATTTCAGTGCTTGTCGTTCCTGGTTTGACGTCACAAACACACCCAGCGTTCGGCCAGACACTCCTCCGTTTCTCCGGCCACTCCTGCGTTTTTTCCGGAAACGGTAGCGTTTTTTCCCACACGCCCATAAAACGGCCTGTTTCCGCCCAGTAACACCCATTTCCTGTCAATCACATTACGATCGCCAGAACGATGAAAAAGCCGTGAGTAAAATTCCTAACTGCATAGCAAATTTACTTGGCGCAGTCGCAGTGCGGACATTGCGCATGCGCATTAAGCGGAAAATCGCTGCGATGCGAAGATTTTTACCGAGCGAACAACTCGGAATGACCCCCACCATGCCTTGCAAAGATTGACTTCATGCAATTGATTATGGCTTTACTAGTAGTTGTATGTAGTGTCTTCACCTCAGGGTAGTTAGAGTAATAAACAGTCACGACAATGTACGTTTTCCCATTACAATCAAACAAATCTGCGCCAACTTTCTGGTACGGTCTCTCTGGCACTGTGTGAGGACTCAATGGCTCGACTTGTTGTTTCGGTCTATACGTAAGACATAATTCACATGTAGCTGTAGTCTGTGCTATGTCTTGGTTTATTCTTGGCCAATACATAACTTCACATGCTCTCCGCTTACATTTTTCTTCTCCTAAGTGGCCTTCATGTATCTTGCACAGCATAGTTTTTCTTAGTCGTGCAGGTATGACAAACCTATTGCCTTTGTAAATAATACCATCGACAACTGTAAGGTCACTGCGGTACATCCAATAATCATGGATAGACAGACGGCACGCATGTTTTTCTGCTGGCCAACCTTTCAGAATGATATCTTTCAACACTTTCTTTGTGTCATCTGTCTCAGTTTCTTTCCTAATCTGTTCTTGTCTTGCAAGAGACACTGGTAGAGAAGCTACGATCAAATTAACATAGGCTTCTATCTCTTCATCCATCAGACTTTTGGAACCTTCACTTTTGTCCACAGCACGAGAAAGTGTATCAGCAATGTACATGTATTTGCCGGGACAGTACAGCAAGTGTACATCATATTTCTGTAGTCTGATAAGCATTCGTTGAATTCTCATGGGACAGTCATGCAATGATTTAGTCATGATAGCTACCAATGGCTTGTGGTCAGTTTCCACTGTAAATGTTTGACCATACACAAACTGATGAAATCGCTCACATGCATATGTGATCGCTAGAAGTTCTTTTTCTATCTGAGCATACCTTGTTTCAGCACTTGTCAGTTCTCTTGATGCATAGATTACTGGTTGCCATGTATCCTCATGTTCTTGTAACAGCACTGAGCCTAGGCCAAATTGCGAAGCATCTGCTGAAATTCTTATTCTTTTCGCAGGATCAAAGAATTTTAGCACTGGTTGCTCTGTAATGATCTGTTTCAAGTTTTGCCAACTTTCTTCTTGTTCATGTGACCACATCCACTCGTTATCTTTGTCCAACAACCATCTAAGAGAGGCTGTTCGTTCAGAAAGTTGAGAAATAAACTTTCCTAAGTAAGTAATCATTCCTAGGAATCTTCTGACGTCGTCTTTGTTGTTAGGACGTTCCATGTTCACTATGGCTGATATTTTCCTTGGGTCTGGTTTTACACCTTGATCCGAGACCACGTCACCCATAAAGGTAAGTGTATTCACGCCAAATTCACATTTGTCCTTGTTTAGCTTTAGATTCACTTTCTTGACAAGTTCCATTACTTGTCTCAATCTAGAATCATGTTCTTCCTTTGTAGATCCCCAGACAATAATGTCATTCATCATTATTTCAACAACTGGAATATGTTCAAAAATCATGGGTATCTTTTTGTGATATACTTCTGGAGCAGACAAAATTCCATATGGTAGTCTAAGAAATCTGTATCGACCTTCTGGTGTATTAAATGTACAAAGCTTTGAGCTGGCCTCATCTAGCTTCATTTGCCAGAATCCTGAAGATGCGTCCAATTTACTTAACCATTTTGCTCCCGCAAATTGTGACATGATTTCATCTCTGGTTGGTAGTTTGAAATGTTCTCGTTTAATAGCTTTATTTAAATCTCTGGGGTCTAGACATATTCTAAGTTGTCCATTTTTCTCTTCAACAATTACTAAGGAGCTTACCCATTCAGTAGGCTCATCAACTTTCTGTATCACACCCAAGGCTTCCATACGATTTAACTCTTGTTTCAGTTTTTCTCTCAGCGCAAACGGTACTTTTCTACAAGGGTGTATCACTGAAGAAACTTGCGTGTCTATATTTATTTTATGCTCTCCAGGCAAACAACCTAGACCTTCAAACAAGTCTCTGTATTCTGTAAACATCGATTTGCAGTCATCTGCTACTTGTGATGTCACCATAAAAACTTTCTTTAGCAAGCTTAGTTTCTCACAGGAACTTAATCCTAGAATTGGTCGCACATTTTTATCCACAATCAGTAGATATGTTTTAAACTGTTGTCCCTTATATTTCAGTGTCACTAAGCATGTACCTTTCACAGGAATTTCCTCCCCAGTGTACCCTGTAACTTTCACTTTGGCTGGATGAATTTTAGGTTATACTCTAAAAGTCTTATAGTCTTGAAATGATATTAAATTCACCTGCGCGCCAGTATCAAGCTTAAAGGGAATGACAATCTTGTTCACAGTTTAAGGGACAATCCATTATTTCTTATCTGCACTGCAAAGTTCAATGCAATCCACAAAGAATTCATCTGTTTGCTTAACAGCATGCACTTTGGTTGTTTTACGTTTAATTTTACAGCATTTGGCAAAGTGATTAAGTCTACCACATTTCATGCAGGTTTTACCATAAGCAGGGCACATTTTAGGATTGTGAGCATTTCCACATCTACTACACATTTCCTTATTAGACTGTGGCTTAGACTGCTTCATTCTTGAGAATGGAGGTTTGCTTGGCTCTGTGTTCTGCACTACATGGAAAGCAGCATCAACTTGCTTGTGTAACGTGTTGGCTTGAAATCTAGTTATTTCTGCAGATCTACACATAGTCACTGCCTTGTCTAGTGTTAGGTCTTGCTCTCTCAGCAGTCTCTCTCTGAGTCCATTATCAGGTATTCCGCAGACAATACGATCTCTAATCAGTGAATCCTTTAAATCACCAAACTCACAGGTTTTACTGAGTGATTGCAGCTCTGTAACATACTGATCAAATCCATCTACAGACTTCTGATCACATGTGAAAAACTTATATCTTTCATATGTCACATTTTTCCTTGGCAGAAAGTAATCTTCAAACTTTTGCATTATAGAAGATAGCACCATATTCTGCCCCTCAGCAAACTGAAAACTATTATAAATGTCCAGCACATCCTCTCCTATCACGTGGAGGAAAATGGATCCCTTCGTTTTGTCAGCCTCTGAATCAGCTCCACATGCAGCAAGATATATATTAAACCTTTGCTTAAATCTTTTCCAGTTTTCAGACAAGTTACCAGACATCAGCATGCCGGTTGGAGGAGCTAGTTTATCCATGGTTACTCACTGTTTGAAGATAGTAGCACACGTCAGGCTTTGCAGACACTGAGTATCACAGCCCTACAGACTTCTGCAAGATTCTTTCACACTCTGAGAGCACTAGCAGTCCAAGTTAAACTTCTTCTGACACCATGTTTTGTTCATATGTTTGTAAATCCAGTCATCAGGACACAGAGACATGTGAGTTCACTGCTGTGCTGTTTATTCCATCACCATCTCCAGGCACACTGCACACTGGACCACCCACTTCCCAGCATCCCCCTGGTCCCAGGGACCATCACTGAAGTTTCAGGCTTACACATGTTGGTAAGGGTACTAACACAGGGTACTGGCAGACAGAGTCCCCCCCCCCAAGAATGGCAGAGAGACACAGAGATTGGAGCCAACCCACACACAGCGCTATTTGCATAAAGGGAGACCCTAAACCCGCGCTGACTGTGTCCCTTAATGGGTGACACAGTCTTAACACCGTCTCCACCCCCCTTCTACAACCCCCTGGTACCGTACAGATAGCTGGAGTCGTGCAGGAGGGACCTGGCATCTACTGGCAGTGAGCTGCAGGCTGGAAAATGGCGCTGAACGCTACTGGGTCCGCTCTGAGGAGAAGTTCCGCCCCCTCAATGGCGCTGTTTTCCCGCTCTGTACAGATTATACTGGCCGGAGGTGTGTATGCTGGCTTGGATCCTTAGACCCCGACAGGCTGTTCTTGGTAAGTTTTGGGTCCGGAGCTGGCCCAGGGCACCCCCCCCCCCCCAGTGCCACACCGCAGTACCGCTGAGCCTTCCCGGAGCACGGTTAAGACCGCGCTCCTACCCATAGCCGCCTTCTTCACACTGTCCTCCCACTTGCAAGGGGGGACAGTGACTCAATCGCCTATTTTCAGCTCTCTGAGGGGGTGGCGCCTGGCTGCCGGGGCGAGCGTTCCCCTGCGGCGGGGCGCGATCAGACCCCTCTGGAGCTTCACGTCCAGTCAGCAGGAGCAGTGGCTCAAGACCCTGCGGGGCGGACACTGCCCCCCCCCCCCCCCCCCCCTCAGTCCCACGCTGCCGGAAGGCTGTCGCCAGCAGCCTCCCTGTAAAAAAATAAACTCTGAAAAAAAGAAATTAAACTTTTACCAAGAGAACTCTGTAGAGCTCCCCTAGCTGGGACCGGCTCCTCCGGGCACACTTTCTAAACTGAGTCTGGTAGTAGGGACATAGAGGAGGGAGCCAGCCCACACTATTAAACTCTTAAAGTGCCAATGGCTCCTGGTGGACCCGTCTATACCCATGGTACTAATATGGACCCCAGCATCCTCTAGGACGTAAGAGAAACAAGGGTGAGAGTAACATGAGCGCAGTCAAATAACACCAACATTACACTCCCTGCATCACAGTATTCCAAACAACATTACCCTCCATCTTCCTCGCAGCCGCCATGACCGCACCTATATTACCTCATGATGCACCTTCATCTAAAATAACATGACAAAACACACTCTACTACAGGACGAGTAACACAAAAAAACCGAATAAAAGATCCCCATTACCTCTGCCGCCTGTGTCATAAGGCCACCGGAAAGCTGAAGTATGCCACAGACCTCCGCGCAAGGCATGACAATCAGCAGCGCTTCTTGGACACATCCGACACTTGCAGCACAAGATGGGAAATGAGGGCGTGCACAGACAGTGCAATATCACGCCCATTCCCCATATCGTCGTCTCCCCCTGTAGATGCGCCCAATTAAAATACGGCACACAAAAAAAAAGAATAACGCCCATGTGAAAAATCATACAGGGCGCGATGGCCGCGATTATGCAGGACCATGCACAATACTCGTGCCAGCTGCAAGATTTGAATCCCGCCCTTTGGGTTGGTAACAATCGATAAAAAAACAAAACAATATTCATAGATAAAATTCACTCAAAATTTTTTTTAAACTGAACTGAAATCATGTCATTTTTGCAATCCAAAACCTGAAATTCAGATTTAAAATCCAAATTCCAAACCGCAGGAAGATCCGAACTGGGTTTTGGTTTGTTCTGGTGTGAGAGGTGCGGTGCGTGTGGTGGTGCCTGCTGCCGTGCAGGTGTAGACTCTGTACTCACCAGGCGCCGCTCTCTCTCACCTTCAGGTACCGGAACCTTCAACGGACCTGGAATTCTTTCAGTCGGATCCGGACACGGCGATTCCCTCTTGGAGCTGACCGTCGACCTAGCTGAGGAGAGAAGGGTTTGCATTAAGGGGGTATCGACCCTGCTTCCGGTGGAACAGGGGATACCCTGGGGGTGGCTGCGACCTTCACCGGCTGGGTGAATGGTCATCACCGGCACAAGGCCTCAGCTACCCAGCTTTCACACACTCGCGCTTTCGCACGTAGTGTGATGAAAGGGATTCTCACGTCCGTGAGCAATCCTAACTCCGGCGCTCGGGGACAAACAAGGGACAGACGTACACGGATGCTACTCACCGTCACAAGTCTTGCACTCCGATCTTCTCTACTTACAGGTCCCTGTAAGGAGGCAAAGAGAAACAGCCGTGCAGGGCCAAGAACTACCCTAGTGTGCGTCCGCTACACTAGCTACATAGACAGAGCCCTCAAACTGACTCGTGTGGGTGGTGCGACACAACTATGCACAACTTAAACAACAAATACACTTTGCCCTGCACGGTAACAACATACATCACAATATCGGAATTACAACATCACACGGTGCTGTCCCTTTATCTACCCGACCCAGAACACCCAGTAGTGGGGACCACACAGCTCACCCACCTACCGTACTCTCAGGGTGGCCGGGGCCTAGCGCCCAGGGCCACCTGTACTTACTTCGGGGAAAACACTGCTTCGATGGGCCTAGCGCCCCCTAACTGCACACAGGCCGGAGGCCTGACTTCGCCCACGGGCCTAGCGCCCGCCTAACTTGCCGCCCGTTGGGTGACCTGGGCCTTGTGCCCAGGGTCACCTTACCTGTACCTACTGGCCAAAATACGCTAGGGCCTAATGCCCTCTAATGCTCCCACAGGCCTAGTGCCTGATATGTGCCCCTCGGGCCTAATGCCCGCCTAAACGGTGCCGCAGGGGTGGGGTGGCTTGGGCCTAATGCCCAAACCACCTCATCAGAATAATGTCCCCCAGCCTCCTAACTGTGCCACAGGCCTAGTGCCTGACTCGTGCCCTCGGGCCTAATGCCCGTCCCTGGTGGTCGAGGGAGGAAGAGGGGAGGATTGCCTCACCGAGGCCTTACCTAATCCGGGGGCCTCTGGCTTTCTCTTCTGCCGCTGACCCGTCCTGGCCAGCGGCGCCGCCGTCTCTCCTCTGCGTCCAGCCGCCGCTGGACATCTTCCTCCTTCTTCAATCTTCTCCTTGCGGCGTCTGGATCTTCTGCGCTCCGGCGCGCCGGCCTCCGTCCCCGCTGCTCCCGGCCGTCTTCTCTCTTCTTTCCCCTCCTGCGCGCGGGCTCCTCCTCTTCCTTCTTCGCGCTCTTCTGCGCGCGCCACCTCTTCGGCTCCCGCCCGTGTCTTCTCCTCTTCCCGCTCCTCAGCGCCGTCGTCCTCCGCTCTGGCTCCCGCCCGGCGTCTGACGTCAGACGCCGGGGGCGGGGCCTATGACGCGGCGAGCGCCGATTGGCTCGCCGCGTCTCTCTCCTATTGGCTGCCGCTCCGGGAGCCGCGATTGGCTCCCGGAGGGCGCCAACATTCAAACCCTCCAGCCTGGGGTCCGGTGCAGGGAAAAGGGTAATCCCTGCACCGGACACCCGCCGCCGCCACGCACCCAGCGCTGGGGACAGACAAGCTGCCCCAGCGCTGTCCCCAACTAGGGACAACACAGATGTGCCCACAGGGCACATCCTTACATTGGATCAACAAAAGTCGTATGGATTTGGATTTCTGGAGAACCACATAACAAGTCCATACCCCACAACTGTCCTGATTTTCACGGGACAGTCCCGGTTTTTAAGACTGTCCCGCTGTCTCACCTACGGGCAGCAGAGTCCCGTGGTGGTGGTGAAGGGGGATGGGGGGGGGGGCAGTTGGGAGTCTCGGTCACTCGTTGCTTTGCTCAGAGCAGCGGTAAATAGACACTGTGCGCATGCCAATTCACGGAGACAACAGGGACAGGGGGCATGCCAGTAGCTCACAGAGCGCTGACCATGGTCCCGTAGTGACGGAAAATGGAGGCGTGGCTCGCAATCACGGCTCTACCATGAGGTCGCACCCCTTTTCTGGGGCCACACCCTTTTCCCCCTGGGCGGGTGCAGCTACGCCGCACAGGAGTCCCTCTTTCAACATCACAAAAGTTGGGATGTGTGCAAGTCTGTATATCTGTCTGTATCTATGTGACCAGGTTCGTATGTGTGTATGTTTATCTATGTGGGACCCTGCAAGTGCACATGTATATGTTTCTAGAAGCAGGTGTGGATTTAGCGGCGAGGGCGCCACTAGGCACAACAGTAATGGCCGCCCCCTGCCTGCCTAATTTTATTATTTTTATTAATTGGTTATAAGCCCTCACTTGATGTTAGCCAATTTAATAGAATAATAAAAAAGCCACTATGACATTTTTTTCTTTTTAATTATGTAAACATATTTACTAAGTAGGACAGCTTACAGGGGCAGTATGTGCATGTCCTACCTGTTTACACTACATTCAAGATGGCATATGGTACAGTACAGTGGTAATATTTAGCAGTTACTGGTACTTTTTAGTCTGACAGCATCAATACAAGTATCCAAGTGCTGCCCCCAACAAGTGCCGCCCCTAGGAATGCACCTCTCGTGCCTAATGGGATATTTGCCACTGTCTAGGTGTATTCCTGTCTGTATGTGTGTGTCTCTCTAATTGTAACACTGGGTGGTAGTCATGTGACCGCTGGTCGGCTGACCGACAGTCACATGACCTCCTCCGTGAGCCAGACGGCTCACTATCCCGATGGTCGGCATGCCGACCAACAGGGACTATTTCCACTCGTGGGTGTCCACGACACCCATAGAGTGGGAATAGAACCCGTGGCGACCGCAGGTCGCCACCGAGCCCGCAAGGGGCTTGCTGCACTCGCCCTTCCCCGCCGGGATCCCGGCGTCGGTATGCTGCTGGGATCCCGGCGTCGGTAAGGTGACCGGCGGTCAGGAGACCGCCGGTCACCCGTACTACACCCGTAACACTGTAACACTGGCCCTCATTCCGAGTTGATCGCTCGCTAGCTGCTTTTAGCAGCAGTGCACACGCTAGGCCGCCGTCCTCTGGGAGTGTATCTTAGCTTAGCAGAAGTGCGAACGAAAGATTAGCAGAATTGCTTGAAAATCTTTTCCCTCAGTTTCTGAGTAGCTTCAGACCTACTCCTAGAATGCGATCACTGCAGACTGTTTGGTTCCTGATTTGACGTCACAAACACTCCCATCTTTCGTCCTGCCACTCCCCCGTTTCCCCAGGCACGCCTGCGTTTTCATCTGACACGCCTGCGTTTTTTAGCACACTCCCGGAAAACGGTCAGTTACCACCCAGAAACGCCCCATTCATGTCAATCACTCTACAATCAGCAGAGCGACTGAAAAGCGTCGCTCAGCCCTGTGTAAAACAGCTTCGTTTGTTGTGATAGTACTTTGCGCGTGCGCACTGCGGCCCATGCGCATGGGCAGAAATGCCGATTTTAGCCTGATCGCTGTGCTGCGAAAATCTGCAGCAAGCGATCAACTCGGAATGACCCCCACTGTCTGTTCATACAGTACTTTACCCGACCCTCATCCCTTCCCCTACGTCCTTTTGTGTTCATTCCAAGTATCACCAATCTTTTCTCCATTATGCTAGTGCTGTTTGTTTTTTTGTAATAGTGCTTGTTTTATTGATACTACTGTTTTGATACATTTGTGACTGCCAAAAAATATTGATTATACAAAAGATAACTGTATAATATATTATTGTAGTAAATCAGTGTTGAAAACTGGTTGGCTGCTAAATGCCTAAAATTGTTTATAAAGGTGTTCTGTGAATTAATTCAGAATTATTTGAATACAACAATAGATTACACATACAGTTCAGGATAATGTACATGATACATGGTGCTATGCCAATACATAGTAACTCAAATATTTTGTTGTTGATATGTATGTGAAATACAAATTTATATTTAGCGGTTTTTTTTTTAACGAACAAATGGCTTCCGAAAATAATTTTTAAATGAGTTCAATGAGGCATATTGAGCACATTCATGCTGGAAGTGCAAAAGATGGCCATAGGGACCCTTTAAAATGTTAGCAAGTCCCATTACCCAAATGGTAATGCAAAGTGGGTAAGCAAGAAAGTCCAAAATCTCTGTACTATTATTCAAAGAAGTGAATATTGGCAGACTGTGCAGATGTCGCCATCGCAATGCACATGCGCAAAGGTGCCGCTGCAGTCCCACTTGCAATGACGATTTCATTGCAAAGTGATTGACAGGAAGAGACTGTTTGGAGGTGTCAACTGGGAGTTTGCGGGGAGTGGTTGGCAAAATGCAGGCATGTCATAGACATTTTCAGAGCTGTACCTGCCGTCTGTTGCAAGCTCGTACGTGCTAAAACATGATGCCTGTGCCGCTATTGCTGTGTCCGGTCTGCGTAGCCATAGAACAACCCTTAGCTCTGATGTTCCTCATATTTGTGTGTATGTCCCGAATGTGTACGCAATTGCGAATGAGTTTGCGATGGCTTCAGTGGGCGTCTCTTTTCGTTTCTGGGCGGCAGCTTCACTTGCTAACATTAACAGCTCTGTAGCCTAGAAAATGGCAATTTCATTTGCATACAAACACGAATTAGGCCTAATGTCTCTTAGCGTAGATAATATGGCGTCATTTATACCACATTTACAAGTTTGGAATTGTATTCTTTATATTAGCTTTATAGAGCATATCTTTAGAACATATGAATAAAGACAGTAATGTAATTACTACAGAAGATAATGAAATAATAACTGCAGTATTAAATCTTAAAGACACTGTAAAATCAGGTAGAATTACAAAACGTAATGGAAGACTAAGGATTCATCTTTATTTATATGCAGTGTTCAGGGCCGTCTTTTCGTATGGGCTCACTGGGCTCCAGGGGTACCAGATTTTTGAAAATCGGCCCTTGGGAACCGGAGATATTCGACTTGAAAGCAGTGGTCCCCATCCAAGCCTGTTAATTGCTCTTCCCAGCCATAGATCTCAGGCTCTGTCTGACTAAAGGCCCATATAGACGGGCCGATGCTGGAGAGATGTGTGCTGAGCGAAGCGCTCTGCAGATATCTCTCCCGCCGCTCAGCACAGCGCGATCTGTGCTGAGCGTGCGGGGGGGGCCGCTCACTTCACCCAGCGGGTGAAGTGAGCGACCCGCTAGATTGGCCTGCATGCAGGCCAATCTAGCACCAGTGATAGTGATGCGCGGGGCTGCGCATCGCTATTAGGGCTACACACGGAGCGATCTTGCTGAAAATCTAAGCAATCTAGTCAGATTGCCTAGATTATCGCTCCGTGTGTACCCCCCTTTAGAGTTTTTCTGATGGTTTACTCCAAAATCTGGGACTCTCCCCTTTTGGTGGACACTGGCAGCTTGTCTCTACTGTGCCCAGAACCAGAGATATCAGCCGTCCAGCAGCTGCTCCCTGCTCCAGCTCCACACACCTAATATGCAGTTTTATATTTTCATTGGTGAATTGCTCTGGCTTCTGAGCTCTGATACCTAAGTCCCCAGTACCTCCTGAAAGGTGGGACTCTCTAGTTTTTTTATCCAGCTAAGAAATCCATTTTCAGGAACTTAAGATATCTGCAGTCAAGCAAGCTGCCCTCCCACCGGAAAATGATGAATATTAAGCCCACTCCACTATACACCCTCCCCTACATATTAAACACCCCCTACCACCCTGGAAGTCATGTACCAGGGCTTCTTCATTCAGCCCAATGGCCCCTCTACAGATTAGCCCCATCTGTGCAGTAAAGGAGTAATTAGCAGAAATTACTGCTCCAGGTCCTACATGTGAGCGGAAGATAGAACACCCCCTACCACCGCTGATAGCACCCCAAATCCCTACCTTTGGAGGATGGATAGGGGGCCCAGTGCATTGCTGTGCCCAGGGGCCAACACTGCTGTTAAGACGGCCCTGGCAGTGGTGCCGCGAGGCATGGAGAAGTCGTTACTCTTTACCCTGGCCTGGGCCGGTAAGATGGGCCCGGGTCCCGCTGACACCTCCCCCTTCCGCGTTGCAGAGATACATACTTGGGGCAGGGAGAAAGAAGACTGAAGTCAGTCCTCTCCAGGGGTGGTCTTTAGTTTGCCGGCTGTCGGGATCCCGGCGCACAGTATACCGGCGCCGGAATCCCGACAGCCGGCATACCAACACTTTATCTCCCTCTTAGGGGTCCACGACCCCCCTGGAGGGAGAATAAATAGCGTGGCGCAGCTCATTTGCGCTCGCCACGCTGTCGGTATGCCGGCGGTCAGGATTCCGGCGCCGGTATGCTGGCCGCCGGGAGCCCGGCCGCCGGCATACAATACTACAGTCCTCTCCAGTGACATGAGGTGAGGTAAATGCCTGGGGAGGCACTGGCTAAACTGAGCAGCAGCACATGTATATAAACAGCGATGGGGAAGTTATTTCACGTTACAGCCAGAGGTGACATGTGTCCGAGAAGCTATGACAGGAGGTGTTATACTAGGGGCCTTATTCAGCATTGTTGTGGTTTTGCTAAAATAACAAAACTGCAACTGCTATCACTCCAATGCTGGGGGCCGCCCAGCACAGGTCAAGGCCACCCAACATGCTAACGGCGGGCACTGATGTGATCGCGATTCAATTGTGAATTCATCTCTGAATAAGTGAAGCCACCCTGCCTCCACATGGCTGCAAAGGCAGTCAGGCCGCCTCCATTTTCCACATCACAACATCCACGTGTGACGTCACGCTCCCACCCCTGCAATGCCGCATTGCCACCCCCCACAAACGCATTAAAGTGTCCCTGGAAATGTTTTGGGAAGTGGCCGTAAGTGTGTGGCACCTGGCAAGAATCATGGGGAGACACAGTAGGTGATGTCAGGGCTGGATTAAGCCCTCGGGGGGCCCGGGGCACCAAAGACAGCAGGGCCCCCCAGTGGACCACCAGCCCCCACAGTTACCCTCCCCCCCCCTCCCCCCGCTGCTCACCTCCCGCGGTCACAGGCAACGGGAGCCACGCTGCGGCAGGGGGAGAAGAGAAGACACCAGGCTGCCGGGGTATGAGGGATCCACGCTGCCGGGGGAGGAGTGCGGCTGTGCATGCGGATTCCTCCTCTCGGGCAGCACGGTCGGGGACTGAGTCAAGCAATCTCCAGCCTCTGCCGCCAGCAGCATCTCTCCTGACAGCAGCGAAGGCTGGAGATTGCTTGACTCAGTCCCCGACCGTGCTGCCCGAGAGGAGGGGGGAGGAAGCCGCATGCACAGCGTGGATCCCTCCTGCCCCGGCAACCTGTAGATCGGTGCAGAGCTTCGGCCGGGGGGCCCCTTAAAACAGGGGGGCCTGGGGTACTGACCCCCGGGGCACCCCCCTTAATCCGGCTCTGGGTGATGTCAGGAACAGAAAGAGAGTGACAGGGAGAAGAGACAGAGAGAGGCAGTAGGAGATGTGGAGAGTGTGACAAGCAGTGGGTGACAGTGTAAAACAGTAGGGAGAGGTTAAAAGGTCGAAGCAGTGGGTGACGGAGAGACTATCAGTGTTTGGGAGAGGCAGAGGGTGACGTCTGGGAGACAGAGAGAATTTTGGGGAGAGATAGTGGGAGACAAAGAGGCAGTGGGTGACAGGAGAGTGTGACGGGGAGACGCAATGGATTATAGCAGGGAGAGGTGACAGGGACAATGACAGACAATACATATAGTGATATACATGACAGTCAGACTACATGGAGAATATAAGTTATATACAAGGGGGTAATGGGCTGAATGGGGGGTGCATTGCGATGGGAAAACACTGGGCTAGATCGGAAAGGGGGGCAGTGAGATGGTGATTGGAGGGGGGATACACTGGGCTGGAGAAGGGGGACTCTGAGCTGAATGGGGGACACTGTGACTGGACTGGCTGGGGGGGTTCTAGGAGCAGGGGTAGTGAGATGGCTGCAGTGGGCTGGTAGAGGATGGAAGTGAGAGAGACACAGGGATGGGGGAGTCAGTAATGGTGGGGGACAGGGACACTGGATTGAGCACTGACCTGGTGTTGTTGCTGGTGTACCATTACTGGCATGCTTGGTCCCACATGCTAGCTGCAGCACCGCACCCTCACACACAGCAGCCCCTTAGATGCCTGGCGGTACTGTTCAGTGAGGCCCTTTTCAGTGGGAGCTTGCGAAAAAGTTGTGCCCAGCCCCAACGTCAGTCTCATGCAGCCTCCATCAGCGAGAGGCTGACCTGTGAGGACAGTAGGCCGGGCCTCTCTCCGGCTCTGACTCCGTGGCCGGCTCCCAATCAGCACTGGCAGAGGCATGACAGATGATTTCAGCAGCCCCTACACGGACTGACCTCCCGGGTAAACTCCTGTGAAATCTGCCCCTGGTAGCAGGGGCAGATCTAGACTTTACTTTTAGGGGGGGCGGTTTAATTATGCATCCTGACTCCTCTTTCCTGTCCTGGTACCTCCCCTTTCTGGTCCCAACTTGTCGCGTTTACAGTGGGGGTTTTTTTTAGTTGTCACATTTTGTAATTTTCAGATTTCTTATTCCTTTTTTTCGGTACAGGAAGGTGCCAAAAACATGTGCAGTGTGTAGTAGTGAGAGAGAGAGGACAGGATCAAGCCTGCTGCTTGCTGATATTATATGTCTAATGCTGGGTACAAACTTATAGATATATCTGCAGATCAATTGCAGATATATCTATAGCTGGATCTGGCAATGTGTTGTGCATACACACTGACCGATCCGTCGTGACTCATGTCACAAACTGGGAGGGCATTTACATGTGCCCGCCCAGTTCAGCTGTCAATCACCGCCGGCTGCTGCAGCATGTATACGGGCGGTCGGCTGACCGCCCATACACACACAATGATACACCAATATATCTGTAGATATATTGGTCATTGTGTGTGCTGCAGGGCCAACGCGATACTGTATGTCGGTGAACGACGGCGTTCACAGACATATCGTCGGTACACACTGGTCGATACACAATAGAACGGCCAATATATCGGCCAGTGTGTACCCAGCATAACTCTCTGTAGCTCAGGTGTTCTATGAGCTGAACTTGCAGCAGCTCCCAAATCCTCTGCCATTCCCCCGGAATCAGTGCCTGGCTTGTGCAGGAACTATAAAAAAAAAAACCCCTGTGCAATAAATATAAAACCATGGCAGAATGACAGCACTATTTGTGGAATTAATGGGGCATTAATTGTAATGTTTAATTTTTATGACTCTTTTAGGGTCTTGGCAATTAAAAAAAAAAAAGGCCATCATCCTAAAGTATTATATTAATCTACATCTACTATTGTTTCATTTATTGCACCCCCTGTACAGTTTGTTCACATGTCCATGCACTTACTGTACTTGCAGCAGTAGATGGATATATCACTATCACCCACTTCAATATAGAGAGACACAGTACCATTGTACATACCTTATAAAAGGATTGCCACATTATACCTTACTGCACTTACAGTATTATAGCCCATTGTTTTGTGTCACACCAAGGTACCCTCAATGTGCAGGGTAAAGAAGTAACCTATAGGGCAATATGTGTTTCTCTAACGTCCTAAGTGGATGCTGGGGACTCCGTAAGGACCATGGGGAATAGCGGCTCCGCAGGAGACTGGCACATCTAAAGAAAGCTTTAGGACTATCTGGTGTGCACTGGCTCCTCCCCCTATGACCCTCCTCCAAGCCTCAGTTAGATCTCTGTGCCCGAATGAGAAGGGTGCACACTAGGGGCTCTCCTGAGCTTCTTAGTGAAAGCTTTAGTTTAGGTTTTTTATTTTCAGTGAGACCTGCTGGCAACAGGCTCACTGCATCGAGGGACTAAGGGGAGAAGAAGCGAACTCACCTGCGTGCAGAGTGGATTGGGCTTCTTAGGCTACTGGACATTCGCTCCAGAGGGACGATCACAGGCCCAGCCATGGATGGGTCCCAGAGCCGCGCCGCCGGCCCCCTTACAGAGCCAGAAGACAGAAGAGGTCCGGAAAATCGGCGGCAGAAGACATCCTGTCTTCACCAAGGTAGCGCACAGCACTGCAGCTGTGCGCCATTGCTCCTCAGCACACTTCACACTTCGGTCACTGAGGGTGCAGGGCGCTAGGGGGGGGCGCCCTGAGCAGCAATAAAAACACCTTGGCTGGCGAAAATACATCACATATAGCCCCCAGGGCTATATGGATGAATTTTAACCCCTGCCAGAATCCATAAAAAAGCAGGAGAAAAGTCCGCGAAAAAGGGGCGGAGCCTATCTCCTCAGCACACTGGCGCCATTTTCCCTCACAGCTCAGTTGGAGGGAAGCTCCCCTGGCTCTCCCCTGCAGTCACTACACTACAGAAAGGGTTAAAAAAGAGAGGGGGGCACTAATTAGGCGCAGTATTAACAATACAGCAGCTATAAGGGGAAAACCACTTATATAAGGTTATCCCTGTATATATATATAGCGCTTTGGTGTGTGCTGGCAAACTCTCCCTCTGTCTCCCCAAAGGGCTAGTGGGGTCCTGTCCTCTATCAGAGCATTCCCTGGGTGTGTGCTGTATGTCGGTACGTTTGTGTCGACATGTATGAGGAGAAAAATGATGTGGAGACGGAGCAGATTGCCTGTAATAGTGATGTCACCCCCTAGGGGGTCGACACCTGAGTGGATGAACTGTTGGAAGGAATTACGTGACAGTGTCAGCTCTGTATAAAAGACAGTGGTTGACATGAGACAGCCGGCTACTCAGCTTGTGCCTGTCCAGACGTCTCATAGGCCGTCAGGGGCTCTAAAGCGCCCGTTACCTCAGATGGCAGATATAGACGCCGACACGGATACTGACTCCAGTGTCGACGGTGAAGAGACAAATGTGACTTCCAGTAGGGCCACACGTTACATGATTGAGGCAATGAAAAATGTTTTACACATTTCTGATAATACGAGTACCACCAAAAAGGGGTATTATGTTCGGTGAGGAAAAACTACCTGTAGTTTTCCTGAATCTGAGAAATTAAATGAGGTGTGTGATGATGCATGGTTTTCCCTCGATAACAACTGATAATTTCTAAAATGTTATTGGCATTATATCCTTTCCCGCCAGAGGTTAGGGTGCGTTGGGAAACACCCCCTAGGGTGGATAAAGCGCTCACACGCTTGTAAGGGCTCTACCCTCTCCTGAGATGGCCGCCCTTAAGGATCCTGCTGATAGAAAGCAGGAGGGTATCCTAAAATGTATTTACACACATACTGGTGTTATACTGCGACCAGCAATCGCCTCAGCCTGGATGTGCAGTGCTGGGTTGGCGTGGTCGGATTCCCTGACTGAAAATATTGATACCCTAGATAGGGACAGTATATTTTTGCCTATAGAGCATTTAAAAGATGCATTTCTATATATGCGTGATGCACAGCGGAATATTTGCCGACTGGCATCAAGTCTAAGTGCGTTGTCCATTTCTACCAGTAGAGGGTTATGGACACGTCAGTGGTCAGGTGATGCGTATTCCAAACGGCATTTGGAAGTATTGCCTTAATAAGGGGAGGAGTTATTTGGGGTCGGTCTTTCAGACCTGGTGGCCACGGCAACAGCTGGGAAATCCACGTTTGTACCCCAGGTCGCCTCTCAACATGAGAAGACGCCGTATTATCAGGCGCAGTCTTTTCGTGGACAAGCGGGCAAAATGTTCCTCATTTCTGCCCCGTGACAGAGGGAGAGGAAAAAGGCTGCAGAAATCAGCCAGTTCCCAGGAACAGAAACCCTCTCCCGCCTCTGCCAAGCCCTCAGTATGACGCTGGGGCTTTACAAGCAGAATCAGGCACGGTGGGGGGCCCGTCTCAATGAATTTCAGCGCGCAGTGGGCTCACTCGCAAGTAGACCCCTGGATCCTTCAGGTGATATCTCAGGGGTACAAATTAGAATTCGAGACGTCTCCCCCTCGCCGTTTTCCTAAAGTCGGCTTTACCGATGTCTCCTTCTGACAGGGAGACAGTTTTGGAAGCCATTCACAAGCTGTATTCCCAGCAGGTGATAATCAAGGTACCCCTCCTGCAACAGGGAACGGGGTATTATTCCACACTGTTGTGGTACCGAAGCCGGACGGCTCGGTGAGACCGATTCTAAATCTAAAATCTTTGAACACTTACATACAGAGGTTCAAATTCAAGATTGAGTCACTCAGAGCAGTGATTGCGAACCTGGAAGAAGGGGACTACATGATGTCTCGGGACATCAAGGATGCTTACCTTCATGTCAAAATTTACCCTTCTCACCAAGGGTACCTCAGGTTTATGGTACAGAACTGTCACTATCAGTTCAGACGCTGCCGTATGGATGGTCCACGGCACCCCGGGTCTTTACCAAGGTAATGGCCAAAATGATGATATTCCTTCGAAGGAAGGGAATTTTAGTTATCCCTTACTTGGACGATTCCCTGATAAGGGTAAGATCCAGGGAACAGTTGGAGGTCGGTGTAGCACTATCTCAGGTAGTGTTGCGGCAGCACGATTGGATTCTCAATATTCCAAAATCGCAGCTGGTTCCGACGACTTGTCTTCTGTTCCTAGGGATGATCCTGGACACAGTCCAGAAAAAGGTGTTTCTCCCGGAGGGGAAAGACAGGGAGTTATCCGAGCTAGTCAGGAACCTCCTAAAACCGAGCCAAGTCTCAGTGCATCAATGCACAAGGGTTCTGGGTAAAATGGTGGCTTCCTACGAAGCAATCCCATTCGGCAGATTCCACGCAAGAACTTTCCAGTGGGACCTGCTGGACAAATGGTCCGGGTCGCATCTTCAGATGCATTAGCGGATAACCCTGTCACCAAGGACAAGGGTGTCCCTCCTGTGGTGGTTGCAGAGTGCTCATCTTCTAGAGGGCCGCAGATTCGGCATTCAGGACTGGGTCCTGGTGACCACGGATGCCAGCCTGCGAGGCTGGGGAGCAGTCACACAGGGAAGGAATATCCAGGGCTTATGGTCAAGCCTGGAGACATCACTTCATATAAATATCCTGAAGCTAAGGGCCATTTACAATGCTCTAAGCTTAGCAAGACCTCTGCTTCAAGGTCAGCCGGTGTTGATCCAGTCGGACAACATCACGGCAGTCACCCACGTAAACAGACAGGGTGGCACAAGAAGCAGGAGGGCAATGGCAGAAGCTGCAAGGATTCTTCGCTGGGCGGAAAATCATGTGATAGCACTGTCAGCAGTATCCATTCCGGGAGTGGACAACTGGGAAGCAGACTTCCTCAGCACGACCTCCACCCGGGAGAGTGGGGACTTCACCCAGAAGTCTTCCACATGATTATAAACCGTTGGGAAAAACTCGACAGGTATTGCGCCAGGTCAAGGGACCCTCAGGCAATAGCTGTAGACGCTCTGGTAACACCGTGGGTGTACCAGTCAGTGTATGTGTTCCCTCCTCTGCCTCTCATACCCAAGGTACTGAGATTGATAAGATGGAGAGGAGTAAGCACTATATTCGTGGCTCCGGATTGGCCAAGAAGGACTTGGTAACCGGAACTTCAAAAGATGCTCACGGAGGATCCGTGGCCTCTACCTCTAAGAAGGGACCTGCTCCAACAAGGACCCTGTCTGTTCCAAGACTTACCGCGGCTGCGTTTGACGGATGGCGGTTGAACGCCGGATCCTGAAGGAAAAAAGGCATTCCGGATGAAGTCATCCCTATCCTGATCAAAGCCAGGAAGGATGTAACCGCAAAACATTATCACCGCATTTGGCGAAAATATGTTGCGTGGTGCGAGGCCAGTAAGGCCCGACGGAGGAAATTCAACTGGGTCGATTCCTACATTTCCTGCAAACAGGAGTGTCTATGGGCCTGAAATTGGGGTCCATTAAGGTTCAAATTTCGGCCCTGTCAATTTTCTTCCAAAAAGAACTAGCTTCAGTCCCTGAAGTTCAGACGTTTGTAAAAGGGGTACTGCATATACAGCCTCCTTTTGTGCCTCCAGTGGCACTTTGGGATCTCAATGTAGTTTTTTGGGTTCCAAAAGTCACATTGGTTTGAACCACTTAAATCTGTGGAGTTAAAATATCTCACATGGAAAGTGGTCATGCTGTTGGCCCTGGCCTGGGCCAGGCGCGTGTCAGAATTGGCGGCTTTATCCTGTAAAAGCCCTTATCTGATTTTCCATTCGGACAGGGCGGAATTGAGGACTCGTCCTCAGTTTCTCCCTAAGGTGGTTTCAGCGTTTCACCTGAACCAACCTATTGTGGTGCCTGCGGCTACTAGGGACTTGGAGGACTCCAAGTTGCTAGACGTTGTCAGGGCCCTGAAAATATATGTTTCCAGGACGGCTGGAGTCAGAAAATCTGACTCGCTGTTTATCCTGTATGCACCCAACAAGCTGGGTGCTCCTGCTTCTAAGCAGACTATTGCTCGTTGGATTTGTAGTACAATTCAGCTTGCACATTCTGTGGCAGGCCTGCCACAGCCAAAAATCTGTAAATGCCCACTCCACAAGGAAGGTGGGCTCATCTTGGGCGGCTGCCCGAGGGGTCTCGGCTTTACAACTTTGCCGAGCAGCTACTTGGTCAGGAGCAAATACGTTTGTAAAATTCTACAAAATTGATACCCTGGCTGAGGACCTGGAGTTCTCTCAATTGGTGCTGCAGAGTCATCCGCACTCTCCCGCCCGTTTGGGAGCTTTGGTATAATCCCCATGGTCCTTACGGAGTCCCCAGCATCCACTTAGGACGTTAGAGAAAATAAGAATTTACTTACCGATAATTCTATTTCTCGTAGTCCGTAGTGGATGCTGGGCGCCCATCCCAAGTGCGGATTGTCTGCAATACTGGTACATAGTTATTGTTACAAAAAAATCGGGTTATTGCTGTAGTGAGCCATCTTTTCTAGAGGCTCCTCTGTTATCATGCTGTTAACTGGGTTCAGATCACAAGTTGTACGGTGTGATTGGTGTGGCTGGTATGAGTCTTACCCGGGATTCAAAATCCTTCCTTATTGTGTACGCTCGTCCGGGCACAGTATCCTAACTGAGGCTTGGAGGAGGGTCATAGGGGGAGGAGCCAGTGCACACCAGATAGTCCTAAAGCTTTCTTTAGATGTGCCCAGTCTCCTGCGGAGCCGCTATTCCCCATGGTCCTTACGGAGTCCCCAGCATCCACTACGGACTACGAGAAATAGAATTATCGGTAAGTAAATTCTTATTTTTTTGCTCCTAGCAACCCTGCAATCACCTGTTCTGTGGTCCTCTGGTGCATGTGAGTAGACATGTGCAACCGTCCTCCCACCACTTCCGAGTTCTGTGCACAACACAGCGGCAGCCGACGACAGCCTAATCAATCATTCAAAAAAGCTGATCGCTGGTAGTAAAATAAAGATAAAGGCCCGTACACATGGTGAGATTTGGGTTATGCCCGATTCTCACTATGCGACAGGGGCTAGGTCGGCATCGCAAGCACATAATGAGTGTGTTTGCGATACTGACTATGGGGGTCATTCCGAGTTGTTCGCTCGTTATTTTTTTCTCGCAACGGAGCGATTAGTCGCTAATGCGCATGCGCAATGTCCGCAGTGCGACTGCGCCAAGTAAATTTGCAATGCAGTTAGGAATTTTACTCACGGCATTACGAGGTTTTTTCTTCGTTCTGGTGATCGTAATGTGATTGACAGGAAGTGTGTGTTTCTGGGCGGAAACAGGCCGTTTTATGGGAGTGTGTGAAAAAACGCTACCGTTTCTGGGAAAAACGCGGGAGTGGCTGGAGAAACGGAGGAGTGTCTGGGCGAACGCTGGGTGTGTTTGTGATGTCAAACCAGGAACGACAAGCACTGAACTGATCGCACTGGCAGAGTAAGTCTCGAGCTACTCAGAAACTGCACAGAGAAGTCTTTTCGCAATATTGCGAATCTTTCGTTCACAATTTTACTATGCTAAGATTCACTGCCAGTAGGCGGCGGCTTAGCGTGTACAGAGCTGCTAAAAGCAGCTTGCGAGCGAACAACTCGGAATGACCACCAATGTGCGATTTTGGCTAAGCGTCAATTTTGACTATCTCTTCTATAGAGATAGTCAAAATTGACTTGCCTGCACAGTCTAGCTAAGTTTGCGATGCCGACCGTGCGGGACTGCGCATCGGCATCAAATCGGGATCACAAGGTGACTTTCACCTTGCGATCTGCACTAACTTTTCTTACGATTTTGACTTCAAAATCGTATGAAAAAATCTACCCGTGTGTACACACCATAAGGGAAAGGACGCAACCTAAGCTAAGCCAGTTCAGTGCAGGATTGTGGAGAGAGCGAACACTCTTTTAAATGATTATGCTGACCGTCGGCTGCTGCTGTTTTATGCATCGGACTAGGAACTGGTGGGAGGAGGGCTGCATTATCTCATAGAGGTAATGAAGGACGGACTCTGCTGGGGGGGGCGTTCGCTTCAATCGCCCCCCCCCCCCCCCCTCCCCCCCCTTATATCTGCCAATGCATGGTAGTAAGAGTATACTATGCCACAAACATGCATCCGGCCCGGGAGGGGGAGCGTTGCATCTGACTCTCTGCCCATTCGTTCCAGTCCACCCCCAGCCACTGTCCAATGACTGACAGGGGTGTGCCTTGATGTGCGCTAAAGGCACAGCCCCTGTCAATGAGGCAATTGTGCTGGTGCCGCTTTCCATTAGTTTTTCAATGGGTTTTTCCAGCCCGCAATTTGGCCCCACCCCCTGCCCACCCCCCTCTTCAGACACTTTATTATTGTCACTGGGAGGCAGCGCTCTCGCTGCCTCCCATAGAGATTTAGCTGCATTCTCAGGTTAAAAATTATTAAAATACAAACTAGAATCTGTGTTATTAGTATCTTCCTTGTATTATTTTAATCATTATGACAGGAGAGGCACTGCCTCCCCTGCCTGCACGTCCCTGGTCCTCTCTCTCCATGCTTAAGGGAGTGATCGCAACCGGACCCCGATGCCCATCGGATGTCGATCACACCTGCACCATACCGCCCACTGGACATGCATCAGGACCCGTGCCCGTATTGCAGCCGCACTGTAAGATACAATCTTTTATATAATTTCTAAGGAGGAGGTCTGGTCACACCTCCCTCTATTGGCCACGCCCCCTCCATGTACTGGGGCCCGGCAGAGCTGTTGGCACCCCTGTTTATATGTACTTTTTTATGCAGTAGGTGGAGAGACCAGTAAATCAACTAGAGTACCAGTCACACACTGAGATCTGTATCACATATCACAGGTAGATTATGGTTGGTGCAAGTTTCGATGATGTGACCAATGGCAGCATATAAGGACGTTACAATGGTTATTACAGCGTGGGCATCTCAAAGCTTGTTTAGTTGTTGGAAAGTATGTGCACACGGTAAGGAGTTTGTAGCAGCATTGGCATAATATCACAGACGTGCAACCGCCAATAGGCTGCTGCTGAGTGCACTTTTGCATGTGACTCAGAATCAGTCCCCATATGTGAATAGAAGGTGCCTATTGGAATAGTGATCCAAGCTTGTACCAGACTTTCAGATCTGGATTGTCACTTTGGTAAGTTTTGTAATTGAAGTTTCAGAAAAAGCTTTGTGTATGCATCCATGCTGAATATAAATCAGATTGAGCAAATTTGATTCAGCAATATAAAATATCATTAAAATAAGATTTTAAACCTACCGGTAAATCTTTTTTTCTCGTAGTCCGTAGAGGATGCTGGGGACTCCGTAAGGACCATGGGGATAGACGGGCTCCGCAGGAGACATGGGCACTTTAAGAAAGACTTTGACTCTGGGTTTGCACTGGCTCCTCCCTCTATGCCCCTCCTCCAGACCTTAGTTAAAGAAACTGTGCCCAGAGGAGACGGACAGCACGAGAAAAGTATTTTAGTTAATCTAAGGGCAAGATTCATACCAGCCCACACCATCCACACCGTATAACTTGTGATATACTATCTAGTTAACAGTATGAAAAAACAACATATCATCGGTCCAAAACCGATGAAACTATAACATAACCCTTATGTAAGCAATAACTATATACAAGTCTTGCAGAAGTAGTCCGCACTTGGGACGGGCGCCCAGCATCCTCTACGGACTACGAGAAAAAGATTTACCGGTAGGTTTAAAATCTTATTTTCTCTAACGTCCTAGAGGATGCTGGGGACTCCGTAAGGACCATGGGGATTATACCAAAGCTCCCAAACGGGCGGGAGAGTGCGGATGACTCTGCAGCACCGATTGAGCAAACAGGAGGTCCTCCTCAGCCAGGGTATCAAACTATAGAACTTTGCAAAGGTGTTTGACCCCGACCAAGTAGCAGCTCGGCACAGCTGTAGTGCCGAGACCCCTCGGGCAGCCGCCCAAGACGAGCCCACCTTCCTAGTGGATTGGGCCTTAACCGATTTCGGTAACGGCAATCCTGCCGTAGAATGCGCCTGCTGAATCATGTTACAGATCCAGCGAGCAATAGTCTGCTTTGAAGCAGGGCCGCCAACCTTGTTGGCTGCATACAGGACAAACAGTGCTTCTGTTTTTCTGATCCTAGCCGTTCTGGCCACGTAAATTTTCAAAGCCCTGACCACATCCAGGGACTCGGAATCCTCCAAGTCACGTGTAGCCACAGGCACGACAATAGGTTGGTTCATATGAAAGGATGAGACCACCTTAGGTAGGAATTGAGGACGGGTCCGCAATTCCGCTCTATCCATATGGAAAACCAGATAGGGGCTTGTCACAACTGAGGGCCTGAGCTGACGGGAGGCAGCCTCAGTTGTAGGGGCTGAGATGTAACGGAACCTGGGAGGTTGTATCAGACCCCTAGACATGTAAGTAACATGTAGAATAACTGCCCGAAGGCGTGACCACGACAACCAGGATAAAAGTCAATGATGTTTATTATGACAAACTCCGTAACACAGCAGCAGTAAAGGAAACATAAAAGTCAACAGAGGATAAATACAATTCCTGGGTACTACAGGGTGGCAAGGACCACAGGCACTGGTAGTGTGAGACAGTTCTTATAATCTTCTAGTTGGAAAGTCCTTACCAGGCCTGACTGTAGCAATGGAGAGAACCCAGGATCGTACCAGCTGGTGTTCCAGGAAAGGCTGGGCTGCTGAAGATAAAACGGCTGCTGTGGATACTGGCTGGAACCAGACTGTTGTTGGTACGGAGTGGATACTGGCTGGAACCAGTTAAATAATAAACGAACTTGAGAGCGATGAAATAATAATGAAGTTTGGAGTTTGAGAGCGGTGAAATAATAATACCGGTGGAGAGTGGTAAACTGCAGAAAGGACACCGGCCCTTTAAGAGAAGCTGTACACTGCTGGAAGCTGGGCTGGAAGCAGGTGATTGATAATGAAGTTTGGAGTTTGAGAGCGGTGAAATAATAATACCGGTGGAGAGTGGTAAACTGCAGAAAGGACACCGGCCCTTTAAGAGAAGCTGTACACTGCTGGAAGCTGGGCTGGAAGCAGGTGATTGTTGTAACTGGAAACAGGTGAGTCCAGAATGGATCGGAGAGTCAGGCTACACCGCAGATGGAATGCTGGTGCGGGTCTCTATAGCAGAAGTCTGGAGACAGGAGCTGGAACCTGGAAGACAACCACAGGAGAGAGACAAACTGGAACTAGGTTAGACAACCAAAGCACTGACGCCTTCCTTGCTCAGGCACAGCTTACTTATACCTGCAGCAAGGAAGGGGTTGGCTAGGCAATTATGCAAATCAACAATACAGACAGCAGATTGGTGGAAATGATCAGATGACAAAATCCAAGATGGCTGCGCCCATGCAGACACTTGGAGGGAAGTTTGGTTTGTAATCCATGTGAGAATTGAAACAGTAATGGCGACGCCGGCCACAGGAGACGCCAGACTGACAAGCGCACATTTAACCACGCGGGCACAGCGGAGGCCGCGGCTGATGAAATCACCACTCTGACATTCTGCATGTGGAAACTCAGGAACAGCGGGATCCGGTCCTGGAACGCTGAGCCAGCCTTAGGAGGCATCTGAAGGGTAAGTAATGGCGTCCAGATACCCGGATCGTGACAGCACCCCCCCCTTTAGGAGTGGCCCCAGGACACTTCTTAGGCTTTAAAGGAAACTTTGCGTGGAAATTTCGGACCAAGGCAGGAGCATGGACGTCTGAGGCATTGGTCCAAGAGCGTTCTTCAGGACCATAGCCCTTCCAGTCAATGAGGTATTGTAACTGACCGTAACGGAAACGTGAGTCCAAAATCTTGGCCACCTCGTACTCGACTCCCCGTTGAGTCTGAACTTTGGGAGCTGGAGGAAGTGCGGAATGAAACCGATTCAGGATCAGCGGTTTCAACAAAGAAACATGAAATGTCCTGGGTATTTTCAAGAAGGATGGTAACTGTAACCTGTAGGCAACAGGATTGATGACTTGTTCAATCTTTAAGGGTCCGATGTAGCGAGGTGCAAATTTCATGCTGGGAACTCTCAACCTCAAATTCTTCGTGGACAGCCACACACGATCACCCACCTTGAGAGCAGGAACCGCTCTACGCTTCCTATCGGCAAACTTCTTATACCTGAATGAGGCTTTAAGCAGGGCTGCGCGGACGTTCCTCCAGTTATTTGAAAACTGACGCAAGGTGACATCCACTGCTGGAACAGAAGTTGCGGGAAGCGGTTGGAATTCTGGGACTTTAGGGTGGAATCCATAATTAATGAAGAATGGTGTAGAAGAAGATGAGGAATGGTATTGATTGTTGTGGCCGAACTCGGCCCAAGGAAGGAGTTGAACCCAGTCATCTTGAGAGGAAGACACATATATACGGAGGAAGGCCTCCAAGTCCTGATTCACCCTCTCAGTTTGACCATTGGTCTGAGGATGGTAAGCCGTGGAAAACTTTAACTTGACTTGGAGGGCTTGACACAAACTTCGCCAAAATTTGGCTACAAATTGTACTCCACGATCCGAGATGATCTCTTCAGGAAGACCGTGAAGTCGGAAGATCTCTTGTATAAACACTTGAGCCAACTTGGAAGCTGACGGAAGACCGGTGAGAGGGATGAAATGTGCCATCTTGGTGAACCGGTCAACTACCACCCAGATGGTATTAAACTTGTTGCAGATAGGTAGATCGGAAACAAAGTCCATCGACAAATGGGTCCAAGGTCGACGGGGAACAGATAATGGAACCAGTTGCCCCGCAGGCGACTGGCGGGAGACTTTGTGTTGGGCACACTTTGGGCAGGAGGCAATAAATTCCATAACGTCCTTCTTCAGAGTTGGCCACCAGTAGGACCTAGAAATAAATTCAAGGGTTTTTTGAATGCCTGTATGTCCAGCAAAACGGGAAGCATGGGCCCAATGCATGAGCTTCTTCCTTAGAACTGGCTTAACAAAACTTTTCCCTGGTGGAGGCGTAGAGTCCATCCCTACCGTGGAGAATGCCAACGGATTAATAATAGGATGCTTGTCTGCAGACTCGGACTCATTTTCTTGCTCCCATGAGCGGGAAAGGGCATCGGCCTTACGATTCTGAGAACCCGGACAGAACTGGAGTTTAAAGTCAAACCTAGAGAAGAAAAGTGCCCATCTGGCCTGACGAGGATTCAGACATTGTGCGCCTTTGAGATATAAAAGATTTTTGTGGTCGGTAAGTATGGTGATTGAGTGGGAAGCTCCCTCCAACAGGTATCTCCACTCCTCCAGAGCGAGCTTGATGGCTAGCAACTCCTGATCGCCAATGGCATAGTTGCGCTCAGCTGGGGAGAACTTCCGGGAGAAGAAACTGCAAGGATGTAGATGTCCATCTTTGGCCCTCTGGGATAACACTGCTCCTACTCCAACGGAGGAGACATCTACCTCTAAGATAAAAGGAGAGTCGGTGTCGGGCTGTTTCAGAACTGGTGCAGAGATGAACCGTTGCTTCAGAAGGTGAAAGGCCTGTGTAGCTTCCTCGGACCACTTGGACGGATTAGCACCTTTCTTGGTTAATGCAGTGATAGGCGCCACAATGGTGGAAAAGTCTCGTATAAATTTTCTATAATAATTGGCGAACCCTAAGAACCTCTGGACCCCTTTGAGGCTTAAGGGTATAGGCCAATTCTGGATTGCTTGGAGTTTCTCAGGATCCATCTCTAGTCCGGAACCGGACACAATGTAACCTAGAAACGGAATGGTTTTAACTTCAAACACACACTTCTCCAATTTACAATAGAGGTGATTGACACGGAGACGGGAAAGAACCTCTTTTACCCAGAAACGATGATCTTCGAGATTATTAGCAAAGATGAGGATGTCGTCTAGATAAACCACGACATGGCGGTACAAGATGTCCCTGAAAATCTCATTCACGAAGTGCTGGAAGACTGCTGGAGCGTTGCTCAATCCGAAGGGCATGACGAGGTACTCATAATGTCCGTCACGGGTGTTAAAGGCGGTCTTCCACTCGTCACCCTCACGGATTCGGATGAGATTGTAGGCACCCCTCAAGTCCAGCTTTGTGAAAATAGTTGCACCACTAACTCTATCAAAGAGCTCGGTAATCAGGGGTAAAGGGTATCGGTTCTTGACGGTAATGTCGTTCAGACCTCTGTAGTCGATGCACGGACGCAGACCACCGTCTTTCTTCTTAACGAAGAAGAAGCCTGCGCCGGCTGGAGAAGAAGATGGTCGGATGAAACCCTTCGCCAGGTTCTCTTTGATGTACTCTTCCATGGAGTGTGTCTCAGGCAGAGACAACGGATAAGTTCGACCTCGCGGTGGAACCTTCCCTGGAATGAGGTCGATTGGGCAGTCCCATTCTCTATGAGGAGGAAGGATATCAGCAGAGGCTTTACTGAACACGTCCGTGAAGTCTTGATATGGAGGAGGCGGAACATCAGATGACCTGGGGAAGGAAGAACAAACAGGAAGAACTTTGGCTAAACAAGTCTCAGCACAGGAGGGACCCCATGCCAGTATTTGAGTAGTCGTCCAGTCAATTGATGGGTTGTGGAGACGGAGCCATGGAAGGCCTAAAACCACTGGATGTGTGGCTCTTGGAATCACTAAAAAAGAAATATACTCAGAATGAAGAACTCCCACTCTCAGACGAACTGGAAGAGTCCTTAAGGAAATGACTGCGTCAAAAATCTTGCTGCCATCCACGGCAGTCAAAGAGATGGACGAGGACAGTCTCTCGGTGGGTAGGGACCACCGTTTAACATAAGCTTCGGTTATGAAATTCCCAGCTGCTCCGGAATCAAGGAGGGCAATGACGTTCCTGTAACGTTGAGCAATTTGGAGCGACACTGGGAGGTTACAGTCATGAGGAGATGGAGAGGAGATCATTACTCCTAGCCGGCCCTCTCCTTGGCGAGCTAGGATCTGGAGTTTCCCGGACGTTTGGGACAGGCATTGATAGTGTGCGACGGAGCTGCACAGTAGAGACAGAGAGACTCAGAGAGACGTCTTCGGCGCTCAGCGGGAGATAGACGGGAACGACTAATTTGCATAGGCTCATCCTTGGATGGAGATGGTTGACGAGGAGGAGGAGCAGAAGATTTAGGAGTAGATGATCTTCCTCGCTCGGTTGCTCTCTCTCTGAAACGTAGATCAACCTTCGTGCAAAGAGAAATTAGCTCATCCAACTTAGAGGGCAAGTCTCTGGTAGCTAACTCATCCTTGATGCGTTCTGATAAGCCATGCCAGAATGCAGCATACAGGGCCTCGTCGTTCCATGCCAGTTCGGATGCCAGGATTTTAAACTGTATAAGATACTGTCCCACAGTACGTGTTCCCTGGCGTAAACGGAGAATCTCAGATGAAGCAGATGTTATCCGGCCTGGCTCGTCGAAGATGCGCCTGAATGTAGCTACAAAGTCAGTATAAGAGGATAGCAGGGGATCAGACTTCTCCCATAAAGGTGATGCCCAGTCAAGGGCTGAGCCACTGAGAAGGGAGATGATATAGGCAATTTTGGTACGGTCACTGAAGAAATTGCCAGGTAGAAGCTCAAAGTGGATTTCACATTGATTGAGAAATCCCCTGCAGAACCTTGGAGATCCATCAAATTTTGCTGGCGTTGGAAGATGAAGATGTGGACTGGAAATGGGTAAGGTGGGTGGGGTTACAGCTGGTGTCACTGTAGTGGACGCACCGGACGTGCCAGGTCCACGGAGGGTCGTTTGAATCCCATCCAGCCGTGTAGAGAGATCCTGGAGACAGCGGATGATGTGGCCCTGTGCAGCCTCCTGATGTTCAAATCAGGCTGCCAGTTCTTGCATCGGCCTGGTCGCTTGATCCTGGTCTCCGGCTGGATTCATTAGGTCAGTGCTTACTGTCACAACTGAGGGCCTGAGCTGACGGGAGGCAGCCTCAGTTGTAGGGGCTGAGATGTAACGGAACCTGGGAGGTTGTATCAGACCCCTAGACATGTAAGTAACATGTAGAATAACTGCCCGAAGGCGTGACCACGACAACCAGGATAAAAGTCAATGATGTTTATTATGACAAACTCCGTAACACAGCAGCAGTAAAGGAAACATAAAAGTCAACAGAGGATAAATACAATTCCTGGGTACTACAGGGTGGCAAGGACCACAGGCACTGGTAGTGTGAGACAGTTCTTATAATCTTCTAGTTGGAAAGTCCTTACCAGGCCTGACTGTAGCAATGGAGAGAACCCAGGATCGTACCAGCTGGTGTTCCAGGAAAGGCTGGGCTGCTGAAGATAAAACGGCTGCTGTGGATACTGGCTGGAACCAGACTGTTGTTGGTACGGAGTGGATACTGGCTGGAACCAGTTAAATAATAAACGAACTTGAGAGCGATGAAATAATAATGAAGTTTGGAGTTTGAGAGCGGTGAAATAATAATACCGGTGGAGAGTGGTAAACTGCAGAAAGGACACCGGCCCTTTAAGAGAAGCTGTACACTGCTGGAAGCTGGGCTGGAAGCAGGTGATTGATAATGAAGTTTGGAGTTTGAGAGCGGTGAAATAATAATACCGGTGGAGAGTGGTAAACTGCAGAAAGGACACCGGCCCTTTAAGAGAAGCTGTACACTGCTGGAAGCTGGGCTGGAAGCAGGTGATTGTTGTAACTGGAAACAGGTGAGTCCAGAATGGATCGGAGAGTCAGGCTACACCGCAGATGGAATGCTGGTGCGGGTCTCTATAGCAGAAGTCTGGAGACAGGAGCTGGAACCTGGAAGACAACCACAGGAGAGAGACAAACTGGAACTAGGTTAGACAACCAAAGCACTGACGCCTTCCTTGCTCAGGCACAGCTTACTTATACCTGCAGCAAGGAAGGGGTTGGCTAGGCAATTATGCAAATCAACAATACAGACAGCAGATTGGTGGAAATGATCAGATGACAAAATCCAAGATGGCTGCGCCCATGCAGACACTTGGAGGGAAGTTTGGTTTGTAATCCATGTGAGAATTGAAACAGTAATGGCGACGCCGGCCACAGGAGACAGGAGACGCCAGACTGACAAGCGCACATTTAACCACGCGGGCACAGCGGAGGCCGCGGCTGATGAAATCACCACTCTGACATTCTGCATGTGGAAACTCAGGAACAGCGGGATCCGGTCCTGGAACGCTGAGCCAGCCTTAGGAGGCATCTGAAGGGTAAGTAATGGCGTCCAGATACCCGGATCGTGACAGGGCTTTTATGTGATAAAGCCGCCAATTCCGAAACTCGCCTAGCCGAAGCCAAGGCTAACAACATGACCACCTTCCAAGTGAGATATTTCAACTCCACTGTTTTAAGTGGTTCAAACCAATGTGACTTAAGGAAACTCAACACCACGTTAAGATCCCAAGGCGCCACCGGAGGTACAAAAGGAGGCTGAATATGCAGTACTCCCTTCCCAAAAGTCTGTACTTCAGGTAAAGAGGCCAATTCCTTTTGAAAGAAAATGGATAAGGCCGAAATCTGAACTTTAATGGAGCCTAATTTTAGGCCCAAATTCACTCCAGTTTGTAGGAAGTGAAGAAAACGGCCTAGATGGAATTCTGCCGTAGGAGCATTCCTGGCCTCACACCAAGAAACATATTTACGCCATATTCGGTGATAATGTTTAGATGTCACGTCCTTCCTAGCCTTTATTAACGTAGGAATAACCTCATCCGGAATACCTTTTTCTGCTAGGATCCGGCGTTCAACCGCCATGCCGTCAAACGCAGCCGCGGCAAGTCTTGGAACAGACAGGGACCTTGTTGTAACAGGGCCTGCCTTAGAGGAAGAGGCCACGGATCTTCTGTGAGCATTTCCTGCAGATCCGGATACCAGGTCCTTCGTGGCCAATCCGGAACAATGAGTATTGTTCTCACTCCTCTTTTTCTTATTATCCTCAACACCTTGGGTATGAGAAAAAGAGGAGGAAACACATAGACCGACTAGAACACCCACGGTGTCACTAGGACGTCCACAGCTACCGCCTGAGGGTCTCTTGACCTGGTGCAATACCTTTGTAGCTTTTTGTTGAGACGGGACGCCATCATGTCTATTTTGGGGCAGTCCCCACCGACTTGCAATCTGCGCGAAGACTTCTTGATGAAGTCCCCACTCTCCCGGATGCAGGTCGTGTCTGCTGAGGAAGTCTGCTTCCCAGTTGTCCACTCTCGGAATGAACACTGCTGACAGAGCGCTTACATTATTCTCCACCCAGCGAAGAATTCTGGTGGCTTCCGCCATCGCCACCCTGCTCCTTGTGCCGCCTTGGCGGTTTATTTGAGCTACTGCGGTGACGTTGTCTGACTGGATCAGAACTGGTCGATCGCGAAGTAAGATCTCCGCTTGACGTAGGGCGTTGTATATGGCCCTTAGTTCCAGGATGTTGATGTGAAGACAAGTATCTTGACTTGACCAAAGGCCTTGGAAATTTCTTCCTTGTGTGACTGCTCCCCAACCTCGGAGGCTCGCGTCCGTGGTTACCAGGATCCAGTCCTGAATGCCGAACCTGCGGCCCTTTAGAAGGTGAGCACTTTTCAGCCACCACAGGAGAGATTCTCTGGCCCTGGGGGACAGGGTGATCCGCTGATGCATTTGCAGATGTGACCCGGACCATTTGTCCAATAGGTCCCATTGGAATGTCCTTGCATGGAATCTGCCGAAGGGAATGGCTTCGTATATCGCCACCATTTTTCCCAGGACTTGAGTGCAATGACGTATTGACACTTGTTTTGGCTTCAACAGGTTCATGACTAGAGTCATGAGTTCCTGCGCTTTTTCTGTCGGAAGAAAAATTCTCTTCAGGTCTGTGTCCAGAATCATGCCCAAGAAGGGCAGACGAGTCGTGGGATTCAGCTGCGACTTTGGAATATTGATAATCCAGCCGTGTCGCTGTACACAGTCAGTGAAAGTGATACGCTGTTCAGCAACTTCTCCCGTGATCTCGCTTTTATGAGGAGATCGTCCAAGTACGGGATAATTGTGACACCCTGTTTGCGCAGGAGCACCATCATTTCCGCCATTACCTTGGTGAAAATTTGCGGGGCCGTGGAAAGCCCAAACGGCAACGTTTGAAATTGGTAATGACAATCCTGTACCGCAAATCTCAGATACGCCTGATGAGGAGGATATATGGGAACATGCAGGTATGCATCCTTTATGTCCAGAGATACCATAAAATCTCCCCCTTCCAGGCTGGCGATGACCGCTCTGAGCGATTCCATCTTGAACTTGAACCGTTTTAAGTAAAGGTTCAGGGATTTTAAATTCAAAATGGGTCTGACCGAAACCGTCCGGTTTCGGGACCACAAATAGAGTTGAGTAGTACCCCTTCCCTCTTTGAAGCAGGGGAACCTCTATCACCACTTGTTGAAGACACAATTTGCGAATCGCATGTAACACTAGCTCCCTTTCCAGGGGGGTAGGGCCGATTTGAAAAACCGGCGAGGAGGCACCTCTTCGAATTCCAGCTTGTAACCCTGGGAAATAATTTCTATTGCCCAAGGATCCACCTGTGAGTGAACCCAGATGTGGCTGAACAGTCGAAGACGTGCCCCCACTGGGGCGGACTCCCTCAGGGGAGCCCCAGCGTCATGCGGTGGATTTTGCAGAGGCCGGGGAGGACTTCTGTTCCTGGGAACTAGCTGTGTTATGCAGCTTCTTCCCTCTGCCCTTACCTCTGGCAAGAAAGGACGATCCACGTACTCTCTTGCTTTTATTGGAATGAAAGGACTGCATTTGATAATGAGGCGCTTTCTTAGATTGTGAGGGTATATATGGCAAAAAATTCGATTTACCTGCCGTAGCCGTGGAGACGAGGTCTGAGAGGCCCTCTCCAAACAATTCCTCACCCTTGTAAGGCAACAACTCCATATGTCTCTTGGAGTCGGCATCACCTGACCACTGTGGGGTCCATAAGACATGCCTAGCAGAAATAGACATAGCGTTTATCCTGGAACCCAGTAAACTAATGTCTCTTTGAGCATCCCTCATATATAAGACAGCATCTTTTATATACCCTAGGGTCATTAAAATGGTATCCTTATCTAGGGTCTCAATTTCCGCTGATAAGGAATCTGTCCATGCTGCTACAGCACTACAAACCCAGGCCAACGCAATAGCCGGTCTGAGTAACATACCAGAATGAGTGTAAATGGACTTCAAGGTAACCTCCTGCTTGCGGTCAGCAGGATCCTTGAGGGTAGCCGTATCTTGGGATGGAAGCGCTATCTTTTTTGATAAGCGCGTCAAAGCTTTGTCTACCCTAGGGGAGGATTCCCACCGGATTCTGTCCTGCGACGGGAAAGGATACGCTATTAGAATCCTTTTGGGAATCTTCAGTTTTTTGTCAGGAGTTTCCCACGCTTTTTCGCATAATTCGTTCAGCTCATGTGATAAGGGAAAGGTGACCTCAGGTTTCTTTCCCTTATACATGTGTACCCTCGTGTCAGGGACAGGGGGTTCCTCAGTGATATGCAAAACATCTTTTATTGCGATAATCATATATCGAATACATTTAGCCACCTTTGGCTGTAATTTTGCATCATCGTAGTCGACACTAGAGTCTGAATCCGTGTCGGTATCTGTGTCAACTATTTGGGATAGTGGGTGCTTCTGAGACCTCGAAGGTCCAGGCGACATTGGGACAGGCATGGGTTGACTCCCTGACTGTACCCCAGCTTCAGCTTTGTCTAATCTTTTGTGCAATAAATTAACATTAGCACTTAAAACATTCCACATGTCCATCCAGTCAGGTGTCGGCACTGCCGACGGAGACCTAACATTCATACACTCCCCCTCCTCCTTAGGTGAGCCTTCAGTCTCAGACATGTCGACACACGCGTACCGACACACCACACACACACAGGGAAGCTCTTTTCTGAAGACAGGTTCCCCACCAGGCCCTTTGGAGAGACAGAGAGTATGCCAGCACACACCCCAGCGCTATATGACCCAGGAAAAAACCCAGTATGTTTACCCAGTAGCGCTTTTGTTATGTATATGCGCCAATTATGTGCCCCCCCTCTACTTTAAAACCCTTATTTCACCGTGTGTTAAGCAGGGGAGAGTCCGGGGAGCTTCCTCTCAGCGGTGCTGTGGAGAAAAATGGCGCTGGTGGGTGCTGAGGGAGAAGCCCCGCCCCCTCGGCGGCGGGCTTCTATCCCGCTCAAATTTCTCAATAACATGGCGGGGGCTCTTTATATACATGTACAGTGCCCAGCTGTACATGTATATATCTATATATGCCACAGAAGAGGTTTAAATTGCTGCCCAGGGCGCCCCCCCCCTGCGCCCTGCACCCTTACAGTGACCGAGGTGTGTGAGGTGAATGGGAGCAATGGCGCACAGCTGCAGTGCTGTGCGTTACCGCCATGAAGATCAAGGTGTCTTCTGCCGCCTCTGATGTTCTTTTCCTCAATACTCACCCGGCTTCAATCTTCCGGCTCTGCGAGGAGGACGGCGGCGCGGCTCTGGGACGGACGGCTAGGGTGAGACCTGCGTACCGATCCCTCTGGAGCTAATGGTGTCCAGTAGCCTAAGAAACAGAGCCCTGAAACTCAGAGAAGTGGGTCTGTTTCTCTCTCCTCAGTCCCTAGATGCAGGGAGTCTGTTGCCAGCAGGCTCCCTGAACATAAAAAACCTAACTAAAATGCTTTCTTTACAGGAAACTCAGGAGAGCTCCTGAAATGCACCCAGTCTCCACTGGGCACAGTATCAAACTGAGGTCTGGAGGAGGGGCATAGAGGGAGGAGCCAGTGCACACCCAGAGTCAAAGTCTTTCTTAAAGTGCCCATGTCTCCTGCGGAGCCCGTCTATCCCCATGGTCCTTACGGAGTCCCCAGCATCCTCTAGGACGTTAGAGAAATATGTGATACTGAATGGGTGCTGGCAGAATCTTTCATGTTGCAACTGAATTTATTGCCATTACTAGGCACCTGAATGCATATTTACCCTCAACATGTGCCTATATTGCTTCGTTACAGAACACAAGTGTACTGTATATTAGGGTTGTGTGTGTTCAGCATAACAGACCCTACACTGCCAAAATATAGCCAAATTCCCCAAGCAGCAGATTTTCTCTGTCTCACTAGGAATTTAGCTTGATGGGAAAATACCAATACTATCCCTACTCATTTTATTTTTTTAAAATAAGGGTACCAGACAGCCACATATGCAGCTGGATATTAGATGAGCTAAAGTGCAGTCTGCCCAAGAGTTTTACACAGGCCCTAACTACATAGCACAGGCTCTGGCGGCCTCATGTGGCACAAATGGTAATTGCAGTAAATAAAACTGCAGTGGAGCACAGGGGTGATTCAGATCTGATCGCTAGGATGCTAATTTTGCTGTCCTGCGTTCAGATAGTCGCTGGGGGAGTGTATATTCGCCATGCAAGTGTGCGATCCTATGTGTGCGCCGATTTGCTTAAATCCACTTTGTGCAGTCTCTGCGCAGCCCAGGACTTACTCCTCCAGTGCGATCCCATCAGGCTGATCGGGGCCAGAGCTGACCTCAGACACACTCCCTGAAAACACTTGGGCACAGCTGCGTTTTTTCCGGACACTCCCAGCAAAAACGGTGAGATACCACCCGCAAACGGCTTCCTCCTGTCAATCACCTTACGAACGCCCATGCAATCGGATTTTTCTCAACATCCCGTCGCTGACCGACGTGCGTGAGCATTGCGGTGCATATGCATGCGCAGTTAGTACCAGATCTGAATTACCCCGTATATATGCAGCATGTACTAATGACTTCTCACTTTGAAAAATAAAATGTAGGCCTATATTTTATTTTAGATTGTTGCAACGAAGATACTGGCTTGGGACTAGGGTTGCCACCATCATCGACCCCTGGAGATCCACTCCCTCAAATCCCAACCCTCCCCACCCCTCCCCCAGCGGCACCAAGCAATGTTCGTGTAAATAAAATAATGTACCATATTTAGAAAATATTCTACGTACAATCTAAATGAAACAGTGTATCCAGGGGTGTCTCAAGAGAGGAGGGGGCCCGTGTGCACACTCCGGGTGGGCCCCCTCCTCCCCACGGCGCCGTAGGCTCCGGCAATATCCCGTAATCTACTGCGCATGCGCAGGTCTCCCGAAACATGGCGCCCGCCATGTTTTGGAGACAAAAATTGAACTTCGCATGCGCGGCGGCCATTTTTTATGTGTTTTTTGGCCGCGTCGGCTGCCGCTGCAGCGCCCGGCGGTGGACTTCGGACAGGTGAGTATGAAAATATGGGTGCAATGTGTGCGGTGTGGGCCCCCCTGGACCCAGTGGCCCGTGTGCACCGCACACATTGCACCCATGATAGAAACGCCAGTGAGTGTATCTATATAAATAGGAATATAATAGTCGCCACTTTGATAAATTACAGGCATTTGGTGACTTAAAACTAGATTGTGTGAAAGAGGGAAGAACCATGGAAGTGTGAGTGTTGCACACAACCTAATCAACCTAACCACTGGTCTGATGAAGCACAACACAGCAACACTGTGAGGGACTTGTTGTTTTTTTTTATTATTATGCGGCAACAGTGGACATATAGCAGCAGCGTATACCACTGTGACTGCCTGGTCACTGGAATGACTGATGGCCAGGACACTACCACTGGTCTGATGCAGCAAAACACAGTTACACTGTGAGGGACTTGTGGTTGTTGTTATTATTATAATACTGTAGCAGTGGACATATAGCAGCAGTGTATATCGTCACTAGAATGACTGATGGACAGGACACTACCACTGGTCTGATGCAGCACAAAACAGCAACACTGTAAGGGACTTGTTGTTGTTATTATTATTATACAGCAGCAGTGGACATAGAGCAGCAGCGTATACCACTGTGACTGCCTGGTCACTGGAATGACTGATGGCCAGGACACTACCACTGGTCTGATGCAGCACAACACAGCAATACTGTAAGGGACTTATTATACAGCAGCACTGGACATATGGCAGCAAAAGACACCACCACTGTGACTGATGCAGCACAACACACCACCACTGAACTGATGCAGCACAACACAGCACCACTGGTCAGCACTGGACATATGGCAGCAGAGGACACCACCACTGTGACTGATGCAGCACAACACACCACCACTGAACTGATGCAGCACAACACAGCACCACTGGACAGCACTGGACATATGGCAGCAGAGGACACAAGCACTGTGACTGGACAGATTCAGCACAAGCCATGGACACTGAGAGACTCTCTGTACACTCTCCAATGCCGAAGTGAAAATGGCGGGGACGCGCGGCTCCTTATATGGAATCCAAATCCCACGAGAATCTGACAGCTGGATGATGACGTTTCGCCTCGTTCTGGTTTCAGAGTCAGGCGAGAAAACCCGAGCCTGGCTCGGAACCTGACTCGAATGGTGAAGTTCGGTACGGTTCTGTCACGATCCGGGTATCTGGACGCCATTTCTTACCCATCAGATGCCTCCTAAGGCTGGCTCAGCGCTCCAGGACCGGATCCCATCTGTTATCCTGATGTGCATATTCCCGCATCCTCTCCCGTCTCTCTGGACGCTGTCACAGTAACGCCTTATACATCTGGCATGGCGTCTCCCGCGGCCTCCGCCGCCGTTCCTGAGCTTCTGCATTCAGAGTGGCGATTACGTCAGCCGCGGCCTCCGCTGTGTCCGCGTGGTTGGATGTGCACCTGTCAGCCTGGCGTCTCCTGTCTCCGGTGGCCGGCGCCGCCATTACTGTTTTCCAGACCACATGGATTACAAACCAAACTTCCCTCCAAGTGTCTGCATGGGCGCAGCCATCTTGGATTCTGTCATCTGATCATATTCACCAATCTGCTGTCTGTATTATTAATTTGCATAATTGCCTAGCCAATGCCTTCCTTGCTGCAGGTATAAATAGGTTGTGCCTGAGCAAGGAAGGCGTCAGTGCTTTGGTTGTCAAACCTAGTTCCAGTTTGTCTCTCTTCTGTGAATGTCTTCCAGGTTCCAGCTCCTGTCTCCAGACTTCTGCTATAGAGACCCGCACCAGCATTCCATCTGCGGTGTAGCCTGACTCTCCGATCCATACTGGACTCACCTGTTTCCAGCTACAACATCACCTGCTTCCAGCTCAGCTTCCAGCAGTGTACAGCTTCTCTTAAAGGGCCGGTGTCCTTTCTGCAGTTTACCACTCTCCACCGGTATTATTATTTCTCCGCTCTCAAATTCTACATTTCATCTACATTGCATCGCTCTCAAGCTTTATTTATTATTTAACTGGTTCCAGCCAGTATCCACTCCGTGCCAACACCTGTCTGGTTCTAACCAGTACCCACAGCAGCATTTTATCTACAGCAGTCCAGCTTTCCCTGGAACACCAGCTGGTACGATCCTGGGCTTTCCTCATTGCTACAGTTGAGCCTGGTAAGGACTTTCCAACTTGCAGATAATAAGAACTGTCTCATACCACCAGAGCTCTGTGGCCCCTGCCACCCTGTAGTACCCAGGAACTGTATTATTATTTCTCTGCTGATTTTTATGTTACTTTTTACTGCTACTGTGATGCATGGAGTTTGTCATAAATAAATATCATTGACTTTTACTCAAGTTGTCGTGGTCACGCCTTCGGGCGGTTTCTCTTCATGTTACTTACATGTCCAGGGGTCTGATACAACCTCCCAGGTTCCGGTACATCTCAGCCCCTACAACTGAGGCTGCCTTCCGTCAGCTCAGGCCCTCAGTTGTGACAGGTTCGGTTCTTTGAGATCCGAATGCGCTCATCTCTACTTATTAGTCTGTTGTATAAGTTGTCCAATTGATTGATGATGATGATGATGATGATGATTGATGAACCTTTCTTGTTTGCCAAACTGAAAAAGACCATATTCTCGAAACCTAATGGAAAAAGCCTTGGCCCTGATGGGTTTATGATTTTCTATTATAAAACCTTTTGAGATATGGTTGCCCCTCTTCTACTTCATGCATTCAAGGTCTTTGATCTCACTCCTTTTTTCCCCCCTACAATCTTTAGTTGTTCACATCACTGCAATTCCTAAACAACCGATAGATCCTGCCCAGTGCTCAAGCTACAAACCCATCGCCCTCTAAGTGTTGTTATGAGGCATTTTGCAAAACTTACTGCCACCTTTATGCACTCCGACAACGTGGGAGTTTTTCCCAGGCAGCAAGACCCAGGGTAAAACCATTAAGGTTTTATGGGGGTCATTCCGACCCGTTCGCACACAGCGGTTTGCCGCTGCGGTGCGAACGGATCTGGAATGTGCATGCGCGGCGGCCGCACTGCGCACGCGCATCGTTGCCCGGCGACAGGGGTCGACAGGTTACATTGCGGAGAACGAACGAAAGCGGTCGCAGAGGAGACCGCAAGAAGATTGACAGAAAGAAGGCATTCCTGGGCGTCTCCAGACCGTTGCCTGCCGTTTTCGGGGAGTGGTGAAGAAAACGCAGGCGTATCCAGGTGAACGGAGGGCGGATGTCTGACGTCAAAGCCGACCCCAGCATCGCTGAGATCGTCGCACAGGGTAAGTATGTCCAGGGCTAGTCTTGTTCTGCTTGAAATTTTTTTAGCTTAGCAGGGCTGCACAAGCTATCGCAGCCCTGCAAAGCTAAAATACACGCCCCCATAGGCGTGGACTAGTTGATCGCAGCAGCAGCAAAAAGTTGCTGGCTGCGATCAACTCGGAATGACCACCTATATTTGATCCATTTGTCCTTCCTAATCTGACACTCTTGCTATGTTTCCTTAATTGGATGCCAAGAAGGCATTTAATAGAATTAATTAGGACTTTTAATGTGTCGGCTTGGTCACCTCGGCTGAGGCTGGTTTGACCTTCACAGTATCAGTGTCCTTTACACCAGTCTTTCAATCCAAATCTCCATCAATGGGACCCTCTTGGATCTAGTCCTCATTTTTAAAGGCACTCATTAGGGTGTAATTTTTATCCTGAAGTCTTTGTGTTGTGCATGGAGGCCCTGGCCAGGCCAGGCCATTTGGAAGATCCTGATATAGTGGGTTTGATACTGGGGACACCGATACCAACACCAACTACAAACTGGCTCACTTTGCCATGACATTTTGGCAATAGTGTCTAAACCAGTCATGTCTATACCCAACCTCATCTCTGAATTTTGAGAGGTCCCTAATTTGGAAATTAACTATTCCAAACTGGTGGCCCTTAATTTCACCATGGATAATGAGACATAAGCCTACATCACTGCTCCCTGCTTATGTGGTATTGCACTTAGATCCACACGTTGGGTCCCTGCTGCATAGCAACCTCCCCAAGGTGTTCCATTCCAATTTCCCTCCTCTGCTCCAAAAAACTGCTGGCAGAACTTAAGGACTGGAACGCAAAGATGTGTGATCCCAGTACAGGTGGGAAAGTGCTAATGTTCCTGCAGAACTGACTGACCAAACTTAAGGTCGTTAGCAGCCAAGGTGTCAAACCTGTAAAACTTAGCAAACGTGTTTGACCCTGACCAAGTAGCTGCTCGGCAAATTTGCAATGCCGAGACACCCCGGGCAGCCGCCCAGGAAGAACCCACTTTCCTTGTAGAGCGGGCCTTTACCGAACTCGGTAACAGCAATCCTGCCGTGGGATAAGCGTGCTGAATGGTACCTCTGATCCAGCGCAATAGTCTGCTTAGTAGCAGGACCCCCAATCTTGTTGGGGTCATAGAGGACAAACAAAGATTCTGTTTTCCTTATCCGAGCCGTTCTTGCAACATAAGTCCTCAACGCTCTGACGACATCCAAGGACTTTGAAACGGCTGAGGTGTCAGAAGCCACTTGCACCACCACAGGTTGGTTGATATGGAAATAAGACACAACCTTTGGAAGAAAATGCGGACACAACCTTTGGAAGAAAATGCTGACGCGTCCGCAGTTCATGAAAAATCAAATTAAGGACTTTTGTGTGACAGAGCACCTAATTCAGACACTCGTCTGCCTGAGGCCAAGGCCAACAGCATGACCACTTTCCAAGTGAGAAACTTCAACTCTACCTCTTATAGAGGCTCAAACCAGTCCGATTTAAGGAACTGCAACACCACATTAAGATCTCATGGCGCCGCAGGAGGCACAAAGGGAGGTTGGATGCGCAGAACTCCCTTCACGAACGTCTGGACCTCAGGAAGGGAAGCCAACTGTTTCTGAAAGAAAATGGACAAGGTTGAAATTTGGACCTTGATAGACCCTAATCTCAAGCCAGCATCCACACCCGCCTGTAGAAATAGGAGAAGACGTCCTAATTTAAACTCCACCGCAGGAGACTTCTTGGATTCACACCAAGATACATCTTTTCTCCAAATACGATGGTAATGTTTGGACGTTACCCCTTTCCTGGCCAGAATAAGTGTGGGAATGACTTCATTGGGAATACCCTTACAGGCTAGGATCTGGCGCTCAACAGCCATGCCATCAAACGCAGCCGCGGTAAGTCTTGATAAACAAAATGGCCCCTGCTGAAGCAGATCCTCGCGAAGAGGAAGGGGCTGAGGATCTTCCAGTAATAACTCCTGAAGATCTGGATACCAAGCCCTCCTTGGCCAGTCTGGAGCAATGAGAATTGCTCGAACCCTTGTTCTTCTGATGATCTTGAGAACTTTTGGTATTAGTGGAAGTGGAGGGAACAGATACACCGACTGAAACACCCACTGGGTCACCAGTGCATCCACTGCTATGCTTGTGGGTCTCTCGACCTGGAACAATATTTCTGAAGCTTCTCCTTGAGACGTGATGCCATCATATCTACTTGAGGAACACCCCAACGATCTGCTACCTCTGCAAAGACTTCTGGGTGGAGGCCCCATTCTCCTGGATGGAGATCGTGTCTGCTGAGGAAGTCTGCTTCCCAGTTGTCCACTCCCGGAATGAAAATTGCCAACAGAGCTTTTGCATGTCTTTCTGCCCAGAGGAGTATCTTTGTCACATCTGCCATTGCCGCTCTGCTTTTTGTTCTGCCCTAGCGGTTTATGTAAGCTACTGCCGTTACATTGTCTGACTGGATCTGTATGGGAGGACCTTGAAGAAGGTGTGCCGCTTGATGAAGGCTGTTGTACACAGCTCTCAATTCCAGAATGTTTATGTGAAGGAGTACTTCTTGACTTGACCATCGTCCTTGGAAGCTTTCCCCTTGCGTGACTGCTCCCCAACCTCGGAGGCTTGCATCTGTGGTCACCAGGATCCAAGTCTGAATCCCGAACCTGCGTCCCTCCAGGAGGTGAGAACTTTGAAGCCACCACAAGAGTGAAATACTGGCTTTTGTTGACAGGATTATCCTCCGGTGCATGTGCAGGTGCGATCTGGACCACTTGTCCAGTAGGTCCCATTGGAACACCCTGACGTGGAATCGGCCAAATTGTAGAGCCTCGTAGGCCGCTACCATCTTCCCCAGCAGGCGGATGCACTGATGAATCGATACGCGTGCCGATTTCAAAACTTGTCTGACCATCCTCTGGATCTCCAGAGCCTTTTCCACTGGTAGGAATACTTTCTGTGCTTCCGTGTCCAATATAATTCCCAGAAATGATAACCTCATCGCGGGTTCCAATTGTGATTTTGGAAGGTTTATGATCCAACCGTGCTGTTGAAGCACAGTCAGGGAAAGTGCAATGTTCTGCACTAGTTTCTCCCTGGATCTCGCTTTTATGAGGAGATCGTCCAAGTATGGGATGACTTTGACTCCTTTCTTGCGAAGAAGAGCCATCATCTCCGCCATCACCTTGGTGAATATTCTCGGAGCCATGGAGAGCCCGAAAGGCAATAGTTGGAACTGGTAGTGGCAGTCCTGCACCGCAAACCTCAGGTATGCCTGATAAGGCGGGTAGATGGGAACATGTAAATAAGCATCTTTGATGTCCATCGATACCAGAAATTCCTTTTCCTCCAAGCTGGAGATCGCCGCTCTCAGGGATTCCATCTTGAATTTGAACCTTTTCAAATAAAGGTTCAGAGTCTTTAGGTTTAAACTCGGTCTGACCGAGCCATCCGGTTTCGGCACTACATACAGGCTTGAATAAAACCCTTTTTCCTGTTGTGACACAGGAACTAAGGAAATTACGTTGTGACATAATTTCTGTATTGCGTTCAGCACTTTTGCTTTGTCCTGAACATGAGGCTGGTAAGGATGATTTTAAAAATCGGCATGGGGGAAGGTCCTGAAATTCCAATTTGTACCCTTGGGATACTATCTGCAATACTCAAGGATCCAGATCTGAGTGAACCCAGACTGTGGCTGAAAGACAGTAGACGTGCCCCCACCTGATTGTACTCCCGCAGGGGAGCCCCAGCGTCATGCTGAGGTTTTAGCAGAAGTAGCTGTTGACTTCTGCTCCTGCGAGCCTGATGGTGTTGTAGATTTTTTACCTCTTCCTCGACCTCTTCCTGCGAAGAAGGGGGTACCCTTTGCCTTTTTGGACTTGTTGGGTCGAAAGGATTGCATCGTATGAGAATGAAATCCTTTCCTAGCTGGAGCAGCTGCGGCAGGCAGAAATGCTGACTTGCCTGATGTAGTTGTTGAAATCATGACATCCAGCTTGTCTCCAAAGAGGGCTTCTCCATTGTAAGGAAGCGCCTCAATATTCTTTTTTGATTCTGCATCAGCATTCCATTGGCGGATCCACAGCACCCTGCGGGCTGAAATCGCCATAGCGGAGGATCTTGAACTCAGCAACCCAATATCCTTCATAGCTTCAACTAAGTAACCTGCAGCATCTTTGATATGGCCGAGAGTTAGGACTATTTCATCCCTGTCAACTGTGTCTATGTTAACTAGCAAGTTGTCAGACCATTTTTCCACAGCGTTACCTACCCACGCACAAGCAATGGTGGGCCTGAGCACCATTCCTTTAGCCTTATATATGGATTTTAGGGTTGTTTCTAATTTACAGTCAGTTGGATCTTTTACAGAGGCTGAACCAGGGGCAGGCAAAACTATTTTCTTAGACAGCCGAGAAACTGAGGTGTCTATCATTGGGGGTGTCTCCCATTTGTGCCTGTCTTCCTCAGGGAAAGGGTACGCTACACGTATCCTTCTGCGAAGGGTAAATTTCTTCTCTGGGTTAGCCCAGAATTCTTCAAAGAATGCATTCAAATCCTTTGAAGGAGGAAAAGTCACAACCTGCTTTTTATTTATTTTAAAATAATTTAAAATAATAATTTTACCTTTGGTCGGACCAACTCAGCAGCCAGAAAGGTGAGGAGATTTTTGCACGATTACAGAGCGGATGGAACACGCTGGCAGCATTTCTGGAAAAGAAACAGGAACAATTCATAAAATCATGTACCCGATGTACCAGATTTTGGCACGTGAGAAACGCTGACATTACTGAAGATCCAGGGGAAGGGTGCAGCCATTGGGCAGCCTCGACTCCCCTTTCAGCGAAAAAGATCACTAGGAAGGGATCACGAAGAAACTGGGACAGAATTGCAGCATTTCTAAAAAATAAAAAGAATCAATTCATAACAGCATTTAGAAGAGGCCGACCAAGCGCGATGCCCACCAGCCAACAAAACACCGACACTGCCCCCTTAACAGTGGACAAATTCACTTTCCACTCACTACTTGGAAAGGGAGGCTACGGAAAAGTCCTGCTGGCAACAGATGCTCTTTGCAGGGAAAGAGTGGCAATTAAGATCTTAAAGAAGAGCGCTTTAACAGAGGACGAGAACAGCTTGGTCGAGTTTCGGGTCCTTCAGCTGGCACATCAGAGCAATTTCCTTACTCATGGATATGCAGCCTTCCAAACACATCGTTATCTATACTGTGTAATGGAACTGGCTAGTTGAGGAGATCTGTTCGATTTTTTTGAGACATCAGAGATGGACCTTCCCATAATAAAATTTATAGCGGCGGAGCTGGTTTGTGGATTACAGTTCATGCATTCTAAAGGAATAATTCACAGAGACATCAAAATGGAAAATATTCTGCTGACCGCAGACGGCCATGTGAAGATCACAGACTTTGGTCTAGCCCTGATGAATGTGTATGGAGTAACTGATAGTGCAGGCTGTTGTGGGACACCTGGCTATACTGCTCCAGAAATGATAAACTGCCAGCCATACAGTGCAGGTGTGGACTGGTTCGCATTTGGGGTTATAGTATATATGCTCGCAACAGGATTGTAGCCTTTCCCTGGAGAGTCCGTGTCAGAGGTAGCAGCAATGATCATTGTAATGGAACCCTCATACGAAGGCCTTACTGATGGAGTAACAAAGGACTTTTTATCCAACCTCCTGTGCAAGGACCAGTTCCTCCGGCTTGGGGTAAATGGCGACGTGCGAGAACACCCCTTCTTCTCTTCTATTAACTGGACAGATATAGAGAGTGGAAAAACAGCATCCCCACTCACAGTGCTCAAGAACGCCATGGATTTAGACAAACAGAATATTCCTGTGCCCCACAGTGAAATTTACAACCAATTCCTGACATGGACCAGATGCTATTTGACAACATTCAATTTGTATGCCCTGTATGGAGCGAAACGTACCATAATGTGCCAATGCAATCAGATCTTATACCCTAGACATGCACTAGCGTGAAATAGAAATATCTGCAATCCTTAAAACATCTTGTTCCTGCTGCATCAGCTGCCTGTTCCAACCTCCAGTGCATCCCTCCCTATACACTGTCTGCCGCCTGCCCTGACCTCGGCTACGTCTCTGGAAATGCACGGTTTACCTCCTGACCCACCCTGGCTACGTCCCAGGAGATCTGCCTACTGCAATGTAATGGTAGGCTGGACATATTAGCTAGGGTAGGGCCTTGCAGAAAATTGGAGTCCCTCGACGATGGGCTGCAAGCTTAAATGTTTTGATCAAAATATCCTCTGTTTTATTTGCTACATGCACACAGATTTGCATTATATTATTGTTAGCACCAACAGCACAACTTTGTTTTGTACACAGATGTGTCCTGCTATCCTTGGGCAGTACAGTATAGCGGGTGCATGTGATCACATGCATCCACTATGCGACAGACTTGAATAGGAACCGGCGTGCGCAGGCGCCCGACTCCCATTTACTTCCAAGGGACCTGGCTGCGATGCGAACACTTGCGGCATATGGCAATACATTCGCATCATGATCCCGCTACAGCACGTTGCTATAGGAAGCAGCACCTTAGTGAGACACATCTGTACGTATATGGCCTAAATAATGCCATGCAGCTGGTACCATGCACACAATTGGTATAACCAAGCGCAGGCCTAGTGCTATCATGGCAGCTTTCCGTCATGGCTATAAAAGGCCTAGTTGGGTGTGGCTCACTAGCCAGCCCTGTATAGATGCTCCCCTCTGTATCTGGGAGTGGAGAACATGTAACTGCAATGTAATGGTGAGCTAGGCATATATGGTAGTGTAGAACAGAAACTTGCAGGAAATTGGCCTCCCTTGATGATGGGCTGCAAGCTTAAATATTTTGATCAAAATATGACCAAATCCCCAATACACAGATGTGCAGAATATTATTGTTAGTGCAGATAGCGAAAGTCTTAGTTTTGTATACACATTAATACTACCACACAGCTGGAACCATGTACAAGATGCAGATCTGCTCTGGCAAAATACCTCAGGTAAGTCACCTGTATAAATATGTATCATTGTGACACAATAATGGCAATAATATATAAATGTAAATAGCAGCTGAATGAACCTCCTTTGGAGTAAGCTGCCATCCTACTCCAGACGTCCACTTACAAATTTACACCCACTGACTTCCCCAGCTATATCATGCCCCCCTAGCTGCCTGTATTCTGACTGCCGGCATCCCGGCCACCGGAATATTCTACCCAACCCGTGTAGGGGCTGCACGTTCCAGAGGGAAGCAGGGGGACAATGTCACAGTGGGCAAGTGTACCGCATATAAGTGGCAGTACATATCTGAAAGTGTACCGCATATAAGTGGTAGTACATATCTGAATAGCAGGAGGGTACAGACTCGCCTCTGTGGCTAAACATGCAGGGTTACCTATTTTATGGTGTGTAGACACAACATTTACAGATAACAGACAGCATGTTTTCCAATAATATGCTTCAATAAGCCGGTATAAGCAGACGTCATGTAATAACAAATGAGAACCTCCATTTATGGAACCTGTGTTGCATGGTGTCAGAGCTAACACTGGTACACAGCACTACAGTGTACACTACAGCCTCATCTTTTGCGGAAGGTTGAAGGTAGCTGGGCATACTGCTACCAAATCATGCATTGCAGCAGACGCTTAGCATTTCTGCTTTCAGCAGGGGGCGGGACTTCTGACCTAATGCTGAAAAGGTCACGACCCAGAACCACTGCTCTAATTTATGATGAAATGATAACAAGTGTATTATAAAGCAAATACAAGTTCCAAAGACCAATCATGTGACACCGTTTACCATCCTCCAACTCTTTTGACCACTGACAGTCTACTACTCTGTCTTGTGTCCTTTATACCCCTTTTACACCCCCTGAGGCGGGTCGCATCCGGGAGTCTGACATGGGTGCTTCCCGGATGTGACCCACCTCACTCCCCTCGCCGCCGCTCTTCCTAACCCACCATATCGCCGGGTTGGTGACGCGGCGGCACTGGCACTTACAGATCACATGATCTCCAAACGCTGCACGTCTACACAGATTGAACAGAAAATGGGTCGCATAGACCCGGCTTCCCGTTTGCACAGCGAGCCGGGTTGAACGTGTGTTCAACCCTGCTTGCTACCAGAGTTGGAATATCATATCTTAGGACAGGGCTCAACAATTGCTGGGGGCCAAGTCGCTATGGCGACCAGATTATGTAGGGATGGAGAAAGCAGGCCGTTGACAGCCCCAGCAGAGATTCGTGGGCGTGCCAGGTTTTTGGAGGCCATTTCATGTGGAGGGATGGTTTGTTCTGGGGGCACCCACTTAGTTGTGTGGCCACGGGGGTTGGTTGCCCGGGTAGGAGGAGGGAGGAGCTGCTGCCTTTTCACGTTGGTGTCCACTGTCTGTATCTATCAGAAGCTGTGCCAATGTTCCACAGCATACGCTAGCACCCACCAATCTCGGGAACCGGTAGTCTCGCAGAGTACACTACGCAGATGGGCTGTATCAGGACACATCTGCATATACACGGTCAGTGGCGAATTTAAGGGTCAGGCAGCCCCTAGGTACAAAAATATTGTCCGCACCCCTACACACAGACACATATTTTAAAATGAAGGGGTAAAAAGATTAGTAGTGAGAAGGGTAAAATGGCAGATATAGGGTGGATCAGGGGGGCAGGATGGGATTAGTAGGGGGAAGCGGGGCAAAATTGGGGTAGTAGTACGAATCAGAGGGCAGGATGGGAGTAGTAGTGCAGATCAGGGGGAACAGGCTAGGAGTAGTAGTGGTGGGGAGCAGGATGGAAGTAGCAGCGGGCAGCAAGGAGGCAGGCTAAGAGTAGAAGTGGGAAGCAGGCTAAGAGAAGTAGTAGGGAAGCAGGGGACAGGCTGGGAGTAGTAGTAGTGCAGAGCAGGGGGTGTAGGGGCCAGGACGGGCGTAGTAGTGGGAAGCAGGGGGTAAGAAGGGAGTAGTTGCGGGAAGAAGTGGGTCTGGAATCCTGCACTGACACTATCAGAGGGAGCCAGCTCCCCCCTTTCCTCCAACCACCCTCTGCACACCCTGCAGCACTGCTGTCACTGACCTTACGCTACTCTGGTTGTCTCCTCCTCCGTCCCAGCTGTCACACTTCTAGGGGCTGGCTGGCAAATTTTTATCGCAGGTGATCTCCACAGTGGCCCGCTCCTCTCACACACAAACAGGAGGGGACACGCACAGAGGAGGGGACATGCACTATTGACACACACACTGGAGGTAGGGATGTCACCTCAAGCATCATCGATTCCTGGAGATCTACCCCCCCCCCCCCCCAATCCCAACCCTTCCCCCCCCCCCCCTCCCCGCAAAGCAACGTTCATGTAAATAAAATAATGTACCGTATTTAGAAAATATTTTACGTACAAACAATCTAAATGAAAATGTATCCAGGGGCGTCTTAAGAGAGGAGGGGGCCCGTGTGCACACTCCGGGGGGGCCCCCTCCTCTCCACGGCGCCGTAGGCTCCGGCAATATGCTGGAATCTACTGCGCATGCGCAGGTCTCCCGAAACATGGCGCCTGCCATGTTTTGGAGACAAAAATTGAACTGCGCATGCTCAGCGGCCATTTTTTATGTATTTTTTGGCCGCGACGGCTGCCGCTGCAGCGCCTGGCGGTGGACTTCGGACAGGTGAGTATGAAAATATGGGTGCAATGTGGGCCCCCCCTGGACCCAGGGGCCCATGTGCTCCGCACACATTGCACCCATGACAGAAACGCCAGTGCCCAGCAGCCACACACCAGCATGTTCCCCTGCATTTTAGCCATCTTGATCATCAGCTTCTCCTTCATGTTGGCTGCTCCTGGATGGGTCCTGGGGAATTTCCTGCATAGGTCACCTGACACTGCATCTAGCCATTACCCCCTCAATGATGCAGATGTGATAGCTCCTCCCCTTGCGCTGTTTTGCAATATTAATGGCCACAGCACAGCCCCACCCCCCAGTTTGTGACAGAAGGGAGGTTGAGCTCATTGGCCTCACCTAGGGATGGCCATCGGTGTGTTTACCATGAATAGTTACCATCGATTGTGAACTGCTAAGTAACCATCAATGGTTGCTAGCTATGTAATGGATGACCGTTGGTGGTTTCACCAACGGATGGCCATCCCTGTTCTTTCACTGACTGGCCCGTGGGCCAATCAGAACCTGGGGCGGGGCTTTGCAGGTGCATCAGGGGGTGGAGCTAAGCCAGGGAGGAGAAGAAAAAACATTGTGGGCTCTGTACCACTGATGTTTGTTATAACCAATAATACACTTTTATAATGTTATTTTTTGGATGGTATAACCAGATTTACCAATTTTTCAACAACAATTTCCGTGGTAATTCCATTTTTGTTAATCAAAAGGGCGAATCACGGAAGGGCGCAGACCCATGAAAAGTCCATTTTGCGACAAAAAACATGAAAATGGCTAAATGAATTTGGCACATACTTACTGCTTTGATCATTTAGAGGCGCGCAGTGTTAGTGAGTAGATGCATTGATAAATTGGCTTTTTAATCTGCTCTGAGTTGCATCATCATGGCCCTGAACCTGCCTTACAATGGTAGTAATCGTGGCATTGAGTTCAGTATGATTTACCGATGGACACAATACCGACGGTCATAATCCCGACAGCCAGTGACCTAGTCAAAATACAGACACAGTCACAATACCGACATTCATTATGCCAACATGTTTAAAATGCTACATAATCAGAATACCGACATTTGAAATGCCGACATGAGTTTTTCTTTTCTTTTGTATTGTGTCCGTCGGTAAATCAACTGCTACCTGTGGCATTGTATAGTCGGGGGGGTCATAATGTCCTATTGGACCACCGGTATATGCCTGATTCTGGGTTGGACACAGTGTTAATGCTGCACTTAGTAGTTTTAAGTCTGTGCATGCACCCCAGTCACACATCGCATGTGTCTCGATTGTCTGTGCTGCCTATTGATATCCCAGAGAAAGGCTCTTCTCCTTCACTTGTGTGTGCGCGCCTTGCCGTCAATTGTAGAATCCTCCTTTCTCCTGTCTCTACCAACTCTCTCTTTCTGGGCGTTCTTGCTTGACTGTTGGGTTTTAGTAGCAGGTGCTGCTGGGAAATGCAGCCTCTACTGCCGATGCAGCGGTATTGAATCCATTTTCCACAGGGGAGGCAGTGTGTGCCACGGCCCCTTGAGTGCTTGGGGCCTAGCATGCGCATGTGCAAAATGGGTCCTGCGATCGTGGCACAGACATGTAAATGCCTCTGCCTTACTGACAGAGGTGTTCGCGGGGAGGGACGTGCGGCGGCCGGAGTTGGGGAAAACAGGGGCGCGTTGCCCCCGTTTTTCGGAAGTGGCGAGGACAAGGACTACATCTCAAGACGCAGGTACCTTGGACCGGCAAGCTGCACTGCGACGGCAAGGCTGAGTAAGCTGAAGCTTATTCAGCCTGCCGTCGCAGATCGCAAATGCAGGCAGGAGGTGATATGCACCTCCTTCTGTATTTGCATTGCAATTACAGTAATTGCTACAATACAATGGAGACAAATCAGTGTGATATGCAGTACTGTATAATGCATGCCGAGGTGACTCGAGCCAATCAGCTCCTTCTTGATGTGACCCAGATCTAAAAACCTGGGTCGCTGCGTTCAGACATAAGCTGGGGCACTGATCCAGGTGGAAAAGTCCCGGGAATAACCCTGGTCGATTAGAGGGTCGCAGACCTGGGACAGTCAACTCGGGTCTGATCCTTTCAGACATAGGGGGACATTTACTAAGCAGTGATAAGAGCAGATAAGTGAGCCAGTGGAGAAGTGGCCCCATCAACCAATCAGAAGCTCTGTGTAATTTTATAGTATGCAAATTATAGATGTTACTTCAGTGCGGATTGGTTGCCATGGGCAACTTCTCCACTGGCTCACTTCTCCGCTTTTATCACTGCTTAGTAAACGTCCCCCATAGTGTAAGTAGTACCTGGGTCGACTTGGCATAACCCAGCAAATTTCCACGTTTTTGGCTATGTCTGAAAGGGTATAAATCTCCAATTTGCAAAACTGATGCCTATAAAACCGTCAATACAAACGTCCATAATCTGGATAAATGTGCAGATCCTTTTTTGTAATTTTATTCACTACTGATTTCTTCCCACTTCTGCCAGTAGTTATGATAAAAAAAAATGAACAATAAAAGAGCCCAGCGTCATACTCGAGTTAACCACAAAAACAAGGGCTCTCATTTCGAGTTGTTCGCTCGCTAGCTGCTTTTAGCAGCATTGCACACGCCAGGCCGCCGCCCTCTGGGAGTGTATCTTATTTTAGCAGAATAGCGAACGAAAGATTAGCAGAACTGCTAACAAATAATTCTTTGCAGTTTCTGAGTAGCTCCAGACCTACTCACAGATTGCGTTCAGCTCAGTCCGTTTAGTTCCTGGATTGACGTCACAAACACGCCCTGCGTTCGGCCAGCCACTCCCCCGTTTCTCCAGCCACTCCTGCGTTTTTCTCTGACACGCCTGCGTTTTTTAGCACACTCCCGGAAAACGCTCAATTACCACCCAGAAACGCACCTTTCCTGTCAATCATTTACCGATCAGCAGAGCGACTGAAAAGCGCTGCAGGATCCACAGCAAATCTACTAAGTTTTTAGTTAAATGACTAAGCGCATGCGCATTTTGCAACAATTCGCAGCATAGCGAAAATCAGCAACGAGCGAACAACTAGGAATGACCCCCAAAAAGCACTACATATATATAATACAGGGGCATATTAAGAGAGGAGGGGCCCATGTGCTGTCTCCATCAGGGACCACTCCTCTCTAGCCGGCAGCGGTTCGTGTGTAAGTGCTAGTAGACTCTTGCACGGTGCTAGAACCTACTTGAAAAGGTGCAGGTCTCTGGGAAAATGGTTACGGCGGCCATTTTCCCAGCGATATCCATACTGCGCATGTGCCAGGAAAATGGCCGCTGCCAACATGGGACTCCGGAGAGTAAAGTATAGAAAAAATGGTTGCAAAGTGTGTGGCATGGGCCGACGGGGGCCCATGTGCACCATACACCGTGCCCATTATAGATACGTTGTTGGCACAATATGTAACTACTGTCATAAAAATGAAAAAACAAGAATAAATTATAAAGCACAATGGCATATCATGCAGCTACAGAAGTAAATGTTAATATATTTTACTTTTATATAAATGATATAGAAATATATTGTTAAACGTTATATGGTATATATTTAAATGAAAAATATATATTACAATATAAAAAATTATATATATAAAAAAATAAACAATACTTCGCCAAACCCTATACTATTAAAAGGTAGCAGAGGGTTTTATGTAACCACCCTGTCAGTGTGATCTCATGCTGTTCCTATTCCTGGTCCACAACAGCTGCACGGTCCCCCACAGCCAACCCACATAAAGGTTATCAGGAGGCGGGCACAGGCACCCCCCTGCGCCCTTACTCCTCTCAGGGGTAGATGCTCTCAGGTGCCCAGTGCCAGGCTCCAGTCACATGACGGCCCGCCCGGTCACATGACGGCTGAAGGTAGCTTCTCTCGTCTCCTCCCCCGCACCTCTCCTGCAGAGACTGCACCGATCAGGAAGCAGCTTAGTGCAACCTGGTGCCAGAGCCTATTGGTTGCAGCCTGCACCCTGCAATATGCTGATTGCTCCTCGGTGCTGTCAGTCATGCAGCAGGCTCAGCCCCCTCCTTCCTTTCCTCCTTACACCCTCCCTAATCATACACCAGTCATGTAATTTACACCCCTGGTGTCTCCTGTAACATTGTCAGCTGCCTGTCTGCACCAGGGCTGAGGATCACAAGGGAAGGTGCCTGTCATGGACAGGAAAACAAGGAGGGATGACATATGCTCCTGATTGCTTTATGCTGGCAGCAAACTTTGGATGCAGCTGGAGAGTGACATTTCTATATATTGAATTCCTATTGGGAAATGTGCTGACATAGCAAAACTACTTGAAAAAAGCTTGCTTAGTGACAGAGCAAGGATCCCTGCTAGCCCTGTGATAGAGGCAAGCCATTTGCTTAGGATTCCATCTCTGGAGTGTGTAACTGAGCATATTACTGTAAATTGTCTGCTATAGGTATTTATGTGCTTCTACAGAATTGTACAAGTTCAGGGGACAGAGCGGCTTGTACCTGTGTTCTGCATTTCACACTATGGGAGGCAGCAATGATACCATGCTAAATAGACTTCTACTCAGAAGTTGGAATGATGTGTGCTAAAGAATGGTCATGCCCTCGCTCCGCCAGGTGTGATCGGACTTGCCCGGGTGTATAAGTATGGATGACAAACTGGAGGAAATTTTTGGGGATGAGGTGGAGATTGGAAATGAACTGGAGGCGTATGATGAGATGGTGGCGGCCATGGCTGGCAATATCTATTCTGAGCTTGATAAATTGGTAGGAGCTTATGGACAGGATGCGGTAACGGGTCTGATGCCCTTAATGGTCTCAGTGCTGGAAAGTCTGGCAACAACGTGTGCCTGCGCCCGGGAGCGAGAGGACCAACTGGAAATGGTGACCGAAGATAAGCAAAGGCTACTCATCCAGTATGAGAGGGAGCGGAATGGACGCAAGCGTGCGGAAGAGGTGAGAGCATTTACCACCTACCTACAGTATATACCCCACTTATCACACGCCTGATGATGACATGAAAGTGGATTAGGTCTCATTATCACTCCAAACCCAACAATATGTAAGAAACCTCTATCCACGCAAAAGGACCTGTGATAACATATTTGTCGATAACAGGTTTTTTTTAAATTATTATTATTGATTCAAGTCAGTGACTTGGAGTGTTAGGTTGCGTTTCAGATGTGACAGCAGGATCTATATACATATATTGATTCTGGGTTTTGAAGAAAACTAATACAATTCTACTTCAACTATTTTTTATTTTTTTTGGTTCAAGTCAATTTTTAAAGAGGAAATAGAGCTTTAGAAATGTCACATGCTCTGTACTTTGTTATGGTAGGAGTGCGCGGCTTTGATGGAAAGGGCATATACTGTAGCTCAGCAGCAGGTCTTTCAGTGCATATAATGCAGAAGGGACCTAATGCTTGCACTCTATAAAAGCTGTCACTGTTGTGTTTCTGGGCTAATGTGTAGAAAGGAGATGTACAGTATGAAGTCAGCAGCAATCCAGAGACTTCTCTCATACCCCTTTCAGACCTACTTCAGAATCTCGGTTATTTGTGCGTGAACGCACAATAACACGGGATTTAGGTGCGTCTGAATGCAAATGACCCAGGACTAAGGGGAACATGTACTAAGCAGTGATAAAAGTGGAGAAGTTGCCCATTGTAACCAATCAGCATTGACGTAACATTTATAATTTGTATACTATAAAAGCATACAGAGCAGCTGATTGGTTGTCATGGGCAACTTCTCCACTGGCTCACTTCTCTACTGTTATCACTGCTTAGTACATGTCCTCCTAAGTCCCAGGTCCGCAACCCTGTTCCCGACCAGCGCCACAGAGCTAAGACCTGGGCATGCTAGACCCGGCAGTTTCCTGGGTTTGATGTCTGAAAAGGGGTATTAGACATCCTTTATGCATAGGCTTTCTGTACTATCCCTTTAAACCGGAACACTCATGAATTACACAGGTTCTGTGGCTGGCTGACTTCAAGCCTGCATTTCACCTGGTTTAAATCAGTCACAGAACCTGTGTAATCCATGAGCGTCCCTGTTTAAAGTGATGGTATGGTAAGTTTATTTATACATCACCCATTTCTCTAACATCCTAGTGGATGCTGGGGACTCCGTAAGGACCATGGGGAATAGACGGGCTCCACAGGAGACAGGGCACTTTAAGAAAGAATTTGGATACTGGTGTGCTCTGGCTCCTCCCTCTATGTCCCTCCTCCAGACCTCAGTTTGAATCTGTGCCCGGACGAGCTGGGTGCAACTTAATGAGCTCTCCTGAGCTTGCTAAAAAGAAAGTATTTTGTTAGGTTTTTTTATTTTCAGAGAGATCTGCTGGCAACAGACTCTCTGCTACGTGGGACTGAGGGGAGAGAAGCAGCCCTACTCACTGAAGATAGGTCCTGCTTCTTAGGCTACTGGACACCATTAGCTCCAGAGGGATCGTACACAGGATCGCACCCTTGGTCGTCCGATCCCGGAGCCGCGCCGCCGTCCCCCTCGCAGAGCCGGAAGACAGAAGCCGGTGACAGAAGCAAGAAGACTTCGAAATCGGCGGCAGAAGACTCCAGTCTTCATATGAGGTAGCGCACAGCACTGCAGCTGCGCGCCATTGCTCCCACACTAAACCCACATACTCCGGTCACTGTAGGGTGCAGGGCACAGGGGGGGGGGGGGGCGCCCTGGGAAGCAATTAGGAACCTCTTGGCAAAAAGTGAGCATATATACAGTTGGGCACTGTATATATGCATGAGCCCCCGCCATTATTTTACACAGAAACGCGGGACAGAAGCCCGCCGCTTCTTCCTCAGCACTCACCAGCGACATGTTTTTTCTCCACAGCACCGCTGAGAGGAAGCTCCCCAGTCTCTCCCCTGCAGTTACACGGTAGAAGAGGGTTAAAAGAGAGGGGGGGCACATAATTAGGCGCAAAAATCAATATAAACAGCAGCTACTGGGTTAACATTAAGTTACTGTGTTATTCCTGGGTTAATAGCACTGGGGTGTGTGCTGGCATACTCTCTCTCTGTCTCTCCAAAGCCCCTTATGGGGGAATTGTCTTCAGATGAGCATTCCCTGAGTGTGTGGTGTGTCGGTACGTGTGTGTCGACATGTCTGAGGTAAAAGGCTCCCCTAAGGAGGAGATAGAGCAAATATGTGTGTGTGAGGGTGTCTCCGTCAACAACGCCGACACCTGTTGGATATGTGTAATTAAGTGCTAAGGTGAATTTATTGCACAAAAGATTAGAGAACAGACAGGAAATCTACCCATGTCTGTCCCTCTGTCGCAGTGACCTTTAGAGTCTCAATGCTCACTATCCAAAATAATAAACACTGATATCGACACGGAGGTTGACTCCAGTGTCGACTACGATAATGCAAAATTACAGCCAAAATGGCAGAAAAGTATTCAATATATGATTATTGTAATAAAAGATGATTTGCATATCACTGATGACTCATCTGTCCCTGACACGAGGGTACACATGTTTAAGGGGAAGAAAGCTGAGGTAAATTTCCCTCCTCTGATGATGAAAAAGAGCGGGAATCTCCAGACAAGAGACTGCAGTTTCCCACAAAGAATTCTCAGGCAGTATCCTTTCCCCACTAGGGCCAGGATACGATGGGAATCTTCCCCTAGGGTGTCACGTTTGCCCAAAAGGTAGCCCTGTCGTAACAGCTATTCTCAGGGATCCTGCAGATAGCGTGCACATTCTGGGCACTGTGGCAGCGTGGACAGGTACCTTATCAGCAGGGATTGAGACCCTAGTATGTATGTATGTATATATATATATATATATATATATATATATATAATTAAAGATGCTGTCTTAAAATTAAAGATGCTGTCTTAAAATTAAAGATGCTGTCTTAAGAGACTGGGGAGCTTTAAGAGATATATAAAACATGCCCAAAGAGACATACTGGGTCCTAGAGTCAAAGCTATGTCGATTTCTGCTTGACGTGTCCTGTAGAATATGCAATGGACAGATGATGCCGACTTAAGAGGCATATGTAAGGCTGAGGAGAAGGGTGGAGAAGGGTTCTCGGACCTGGTCTCCACAGCTATAGCTTGTAATTCTGATATTTTGCCTTATATTCCTGCACAGCCTAGGAAAGCACAACATTATCAAATGCAGCCTTTCGAACAAAGAAACAAGAAAGTCCGAGGTGCGTCCTTTCTTGCCAGAGGCGGGGGCAGAGGAAAGAAGCTGCACAACACAGCTAGGTACCAGGAACAGAAGTCCTCCCCGGCCTCTACAAAAATCCACCGCATGTCGCTGGGGCTCCACAGGCGGAGCTAGGCCCGGTGGGGGCACGCCTGCGTAAGTTCAGCCACAAGTGGGTTCACTCCCTGTTAGATCCCTGGGCAATAGATATTGTGTCTCAGGGATGCAAGCTGGACTTTGAGAAGATGCCCCCTCACCGACGGCCCTGCCGGCTTCCCCCCACGAGAGGGAAACAGTGTTAACTGCAATTCACAAATTGTATCTTCAGCAGGTGGTGGTCAAGGTTCCCCTCCTTCAACAAGGAAAGGGTTATTATTAGACCATGTTTGTGGTACCGAAACCGGGCGGTTTGGTCAGACCCATATTGAATTTAAAATCCCTGAACATATACCTGAAAAGGTTCAAGTTCAAGATGGAATCGCTCAGAGCGGTCATCGCAAGCCTGGAAGGGGGGGATTTTATGGTGTCTCTGGACATAAAGGATGCATACCTTCATGTCCCCATTTATCCACCTCATCAAGCGTACCTCAGATTTGTGGTACAGGATTGTCATTACCCATTCCAGACGTTGCCGTTTGGTCTCTCCACGGCACCAAGAATATTTACCAAGGTAATGGCGGAAATGATGGTGCTCCTGCGAAAGCAGGGGGTCACAATTATCCCATACTTGGACGATCTCCTCATAAAGGCGAGGTCCAGAGAGCAGTTGCTGATCAGCGTAGCACACTCTCAGGAAGTGTTACAACAGCACGGCTGGATTCTAAAAATTCCAAAGTCGCAGCTGATTCCTACGACTCGTCTGCCCTTCCTGGGCATGATTCTGGACACAGACCAGAAGAAGGTTTTTCTCCCGACGGAGAAGGCGCAGGAACTCATGACACTGGTCAGAGAACCAAAACAGGTGTCGGTGCGTCACGGCACGCGAGTCCTGGGAAAGATGGTGGCATCGTACGAGGCCATTCCCTTCGGCAGGTTCCATGCGAGGACCTTTCAATGGGATCTGTTGGACAAGTGGTCCGGATCACATCTACAGATGCATCGGCTGATCACCCTGTCCCGGAGGGCCAGGGTGTCTCTTCTGTGGTGGCTGCAGAGTGCTCACCTTCTCGAGGGCCGCAGGTTCGGCATTCAAGACTGGGTCCTGGTGACCACGGATTCAAGCCTCCGAGGGTGGGGGGCAATCACACAGGGAAGAAATTTCCAGGGTCTATGGTCAAGTCAGGAGACTTGCCTTCACATCAATATCCTGGAACTAAGGGCCATATACAACACCCTAAGTCAAGCAGAGACCCTGCCTCGCGACCAATCGGTGCTGATTCAGTCAGACAACATCACCGCAGTGGCTCATGTAAACCGCCAAGGCGGCACAAGGAGCAGGGTGGCGATGGCGGAAGCCACCAAAATTCTTCGCTGGGCGGAGAATCACGTAAGAGCACTGTCAGCAGTGTTCATTCCGGGAGTGGACAACTGGGAAGCAGACTTCCTCAGCAGGCACGACCTCCACCCGGGAGAGTGAGGACTTCATCAAGAAGTCTTCACGCAGATTGCAAGGCGGTGGGAACTGCCACAGGTGGACATGATGGCATCCCGCCTCAACAAAAAGCTACAGAGATATTGCGCCAGGTCAAGAGACCCACAGGCGATAGCTGTAGACGCACTAGTGACACCGTGGGTGTTCCAGTCAGTTTATGTATTTCCTCCTCTTCCTCTCATACCAAAGGTGCTGAGAATCATAAGAAAAAGAGGAGTGAGAACAATACTCTTTGTTCCGGATTGGCCAAGAAGGACTTAGTATCCGGATCTGCAAGAAATGCTCACAGAGGACCCATGGCCTCTGCCTCTAAGACAGGACTTGTTGCAACAGGGCCCCTGTCTGTTCCAAGACTTACCGCGGCTGCGTTTGACGGCATGGCGGTTGAACGCCGGATCCTAGCAGAAAAAGGCATTCCGGATGAGGTCATTCCTACGCTGATAAAGGCTAGGAAGGACGTGATGGCTAAACATTATCACCGTATATGGCGAAAATATGTTGCTTGGTGTGAGGCCAGGAATGCCCCTACGGAGGAATTCCAGCTGGGCCGTTTCCTTCACTTCCTACAGTCGGGAGTGACTTTGGGCCTGAAATTGGGTTCCATTAAGGTCCAGATTTCGGCTCTATCCATTTTCTTTCAAAAAGAACTGGCTTCTCTTCCTGAAGTCCAGACGTTTGTAAAGGGAGTGCTGCATATTCAGCCCCCTTTTGTGCCTCCAGTGGCACCTTAGGCTCTTAACGTGGTGTTGAGTTTCCTGAAGTCACACTGGTTTGAGCCACTCAAAACCGTGGAGTTAAAATTTCTCACGTGGAAGGTGGTCATGCTATTAGCCTTGGCTTCAGCTAGGCGTGTGTCAGAATTAGGTGCTTTTATGTGACAAAGCCGCTACCTGGTTTTCCATATGGATAGGGCAGAATTGCGGACTCGTCCGCAATTTCTGCCAAAAGTGGTGTCATCATTTCATATGAACCAACCTATTGTGGTGCCTGTGGCTACTCGTGACTTGGAGGATTCCGAGTTACTGGACGTAGTCAGGGCTTTGAAGGTTTATGTAGCCAGAACCGCTAGAGTCAGGAAAACTGAGTCGCTGTTTATCCTGTATGCATCCAACAAGCTGGGTGCTCCTGCTTCAAAGCAAACTATTGCTCGCTGGATCTGTAACACGATTCAGCAGGCTCATTCTGCGGCTGGATTGCCGCTTCCAAAATCAGTAAAAGCCCACTCCACAAGGAAGGTGGGCGCTTCTTGGGCGGCTGCCCGAGGGGTCTCGGCATTACAACTTTGCCGAGCGGCTACTTGGTCAGGTTCAAACACTTTTGCAAAGTTCTACAAGTTTGATACCCTGGCTGAGGAGGACCTTGTGTTTGCTCATTCGGTGCTGCAGAGTCATCCGCACTCTCCCGCCCGTTTGGGAGCTTTGGTATAATCCCAATGGTCCTTACGGAGTCCCCAGCATCCACTAGGACGTTAGAGAAAATAAGATTTTACTTACCGGTAAATCTATTTCTCGTAGTCCGTAGTGGATGCTGGGCGCCCGTCCCAAGTGCGGACTTCTTCTGCAATACTTGTATATAGTTATTGCTTAAATAAGGGTTATGTTTGGTTGCATCAGGGTTGATCTGATGCTCCGTTGTTGTTCATACTGTTAACTGGGTAAGTTTATCACAAGTTATACGGTGTGATTGGTGTGACTGGTATGAGTCTTGCCCTGGATTCCAAAATCCTTTCCTTGTACTGTCAGCTCTTCCGGGCACAGTTTCTCTAACTGAGGTCTGGAGGAGGGACATAGAGGGAGGAGCCAGAGCACACCAGTATCCAAATTCTTTCTTTAAGTGCCCTGTCTCCTGCGCAGCCCGTCTATTCCCCATGGTCCTTACGGAGTCCCCAGCATCCACTACGGACTACGAGAAATAGATTTACCGGTAAGTAAAATCTTATTTTTTCTTACCTTTTGGTACTTTAGGTGCTTGGAGTACAATAACCTAAAACAGTTTCAGCGGTGATATTTAGGTAACGTTATTGCTAGCAGGGAGGGTGACATACCTAGAGTTACCCTGTAAAGCAGAAACATTTTGTGCAAGTCATACTGTATATACTGGAGAAGCTATCAATGCAAATGTTTAAACTTTCACTGTACAGTAGACATATTTTAATGATATTAAATTATTGTATATTCTAACACAGTGGTTCTCAAATCTGGTCAGAAATGTGCCCTAACAGTCCAGGTTTTAAGGATATCCATAAGTTGAACATAGGTGAATTAATTAGTGTCTCAGTAATTTTGATTTAACCATATGTGCTCAGCCATTGATATCCTTAAAACTTGGACTGTTATACCCCTTTCACATCTCCAATGCCGGATCCCACCCGGGAATTGGAAACGGTTCCTTCCCTGGTGGGATCCGGCATTGGAGACTCTCCTACCCCTTTCGCTGGCTTCCAGACCCGCCAATATGCCGGGTCGGTTGCCATAGCGGCGGGGGGCGGAGCCAGCGGCGGTGCTGGGAGATGAGCTCATCTCCGCGCCGCCTCTCCCTATCTAGTAAACGGATGCAACACGGAAATAACACTGCTTATAACCCGGGTTGAATTACCGAGTCAGGCGAACCGGGAATTCAGACTTGGCGCTTTCACACCACACACTGACCCGTGTCGACCCGAAAATATGCCTGGTCGATACCGGGTTATTTGTGTGGTGTGAAAGGGGTATTAGGGTGCCCTGAGGACCGTGTTGGGAACTACTAATGTGATATTATATCACTGTTCTCTTCCCTATTGTGATATTTTTATTTGGGGGGGAAAAGAAGTGCACTTTTGAACAATCCTTTTATTGTTAAGACTGAAAATGTATCTCATACCCCTATTGCACCGCAATCTCGGGTCCAGCCCAGGTCACTGAACATGAGTTTTACGCCGTGTCACAGTGGCTTGAAATATGTTCACACCGCAGGCTAGACCTGGAAACTTGCTGGGATTTCTCATGAGCCTGTGCTTAGAGATGACATCATCTCCAAGTGCCAGTGAGCTGGCTCTCCATAAGGCTTTAATGGGACCTGATAAGATAGCCCGGGTTACCCTTTCACACTGCCCTGTAACCTGGGTTGTACCTTGACCTACCCAGGTTGGATTCCCTGGCCACTGGACCCGGGATAACTCTATCACAACGAGCCGCAACCTGGGTTAACCTAGCAAAAACCTGGGTTTTTGCGGCGGTGTGAAAGGGGTATTACACATTTGTAAATACAATTCTTACAGTATAATTCTCTCGGAGACCTAGGTTACAATGGAATATCTGGAGAGTAATTGTAAGAGTACTTTCACACAATTGATCCACGAACATTTCTACTTTTCCTAAGCTATATTTATTTAGAAGCTGAATAAAGCTCACATGGGCCTTTGGATAATTCTTTCTAATGAGGATAATTTATAAGGCAATTTTCAATACACAGGGTGAATTCTTTATGGATTATAGACTTCTCTTTCATAATTTAGTCTCACCCCAAAGGTATGGCTCCGGCGATCGTCATGGAGGTTCATTATGCCTTCCTGCTCCGTTTACACAAATTAAAATAGTCACATTAACGATAAATGATGGTTAAGGGTGATTGCATTTCAGTCAAAGGGTGAATTTTATAATCTGGGTCAGTGACACTCGGCAGACTGCAAGTCTGGTGTCTCATTAGTGTTTTCCAAATTTGTCTATTCATTGTTAACCTACATTTCTACAGGCTGCAAAGCTCACTTTATATCATTTCTTAGATACGGAGAATGCGGGGGTTGAATTAAAGCAAATAAAATGTACGGGATGCGGCCGCCAGGATCCCGACCTGTAAACAGCCCGACGGTTGGCATGCCGACCAACAGGGACTATTCCCACTCATGGGTGTCCACGACACCCATAGAGTGGGAATAGAACCTGTGGCGGGCGCAGCAAGCCCGCAAGGGGCTTCGTTGCGCTCGCTGCCCCCCTTCCCTCGCCGGCCATCTAAAAGCGGGATCCCACCGTCGGTATGACCGCCGGTCACACTAACCCAACACAAATGTACAGTATTAAGTAGGGATAGAACTTTCACTGGGGGATGCTTGTGTCTTTCAAGATTTAGAGGGAGATGTATCAAACTTTCTTAAGAGGACAGTTTGAGAAGCTGACCATAACTAATCAACTTCTACCTATCTTTTTATAGTATGTACTTGATAAAAGCTAGCGAGAATGTGATTGGTTGCTAAGGAATACTTTGCCACCTAACCATTTTAGAAGGTTTGATGCCCGTAAGGACAATTCTAGAGCAGTTTTCCAAGTTAAAGGGAGAATTCAATTGCGCATGACGTGCTGTCGGGCAATACCCGGCTCCGCACATATTGGGCACCTATGGTAGTGCCGATATTGCAAGTTTTTTTCCTTGAACTTCTATGGGTTGCGAGGGAAAACTTGCAATGTGGGAGACATGATGTGCTATTCCGGAAGGGCACATTACGCCACTGTCGTGGAATGAAATCCTTCCCTATGATTACTTTAGAACATTGGGGTCAATCCAGTTATGTGCAAAGGGTGTGAGTAGCCATTGCTGCAGCGTTTCCACGGGTGGGAGAAACTCCCACACAATAGGATTGACCCAATTGTCTGGTAGCGTGTGATACAGGAAACCGGCAGTCGGGATGCCGGCAGTCACATGACCGACACCGACAATTAGAATGCCAACATGGGATGGGGGTTATTATTTTACCCCTCCCTTGCCCTAACCCTAACCTGCCTGGGGTGGCAACTAGGGCTAAGATTGTGGGGGTGGCGGCTAGGGCTAAGTCACATGGGATGGTGGCTAGTGCTAAGACTTGGTGGGGGGAGTGGCTACAGCTAATCCTCCCTCTAGTGCCTAACCCTCACGTCCCCCTGATACTTACCTTCCGGTTATCGGCGGTCTGTGTTAAGGAGCCGGGATTCCGAGTGATGTTGGGATTTCGGCAATGATCACGTGACCGCCGGGATGATGACCGCATCCCGTCTGGTATGACTGTATGCACCTTTTACTGCATATATTTCTTTTTATTGCTTCCTCTTGTACTTGGCAGACTTTTGTATTTATTTATATTTTTTACAGTGTTGTTTATTCATGTTGACCTTCTGTATTACACAACTCTGCCAAGGCTATTTGCATTGGATACGTTTGTATGCATAGACCAGCTTTGTGCCATATCCAAGGACAATGGTATAAAGATGTTTCTGAGAACAGAATGTGCTTAGTAAGTGTCAGGACAATATATATAATCCATTACATTACTCAAAGTGGAAAAATGCTTTCATTATTGATACAAGCATAAAGAAAATATGTATTGCTGGAAATCCCCAAGGACCAGTGTAGAGAAACTGGTAAAGGCACAGTATGTGAGGAGGATCAGCCTTAAAAGAAACAAATGGACAGTCAGGTGCTTTTTGGTTTAAATGTTTATGCAGAACTGTTCAAGGGGATCTACATCATGGGTGGGAAATAAGAGGCCCGGCTCTGGTCTATATACTACCGCACCTGATATCAACAAACCCTGCCCAACTCTCATGACACTGTTTTAGCTTCCTAAGGGAGTTCTTTTGGTTTCAGTTCCCCTTTTAAGGTCTTAAAAAGTGGAAAATGTATATATTCATTTTGAGTAACTTCCCCTTACAATATGTTATGCCCAACATCCCACTCGAAAGTATACCTAATCGTAGTCATTATGGTGTATTTTGCATGTTTCTCCTGTTAAAGACTAATTACGTTAGTGTAGTCATTTTTCCAGTTTGATGCAGGTATATAAAAACAGCTGTTTACCTGTATTACATCCTAAGAACCGATCTGTAGTCTTCACGGTGTTGCTGGGGGTGTTACACGGCTGCATGGGGTAAATATTCTTTGAAGCCATGACAGTAGAATATAGGGTTATCATACCCGCTTTACTTTAACTGTGGTGTGTATATACTGCGTGTGTGTGTGTGTATATGTGTGTATGTATGTATGTATGTATGTATGTATGTATATGTATATATATATATATATATATATATATATAGCAAAGAGAAGTATTCGGCACTCCAGTACTGTAAAGAAAAACAGCTTGCTCCGGTGCCCTGCTTGCAGATAGCAGATATTTAGACCCAGTAAATTGATGACACAAAACAAAGGTTTTATTACTATAAAGTAATCAGCAAAATATATATATATATATATATATATATATATATATATATATATATATATATATATATATATATGAAACAACAGTAGCCGGCACTCGTGGAGACTCAGACAATAACTTGACACAGCACAGCAGCTATAGTCATCAGGTCTTGATAAAAGGATTTACTCCTGAAACGTTGACTATAGCTGCTGTGCTGTGTCAAGTTATTGTCTGAGTCTCCATGAGTGCCGGCTACTGTTGTTTCCTATATATATATATATATATATTTTGCTGATTATAGTAATAAAACCTTTGTTTTGTGTCATCAATTTACTGGGTCTAAATATCTGCTGTTAAATGTTATACTTTTGTTACTTTAAAACATAATTTGCAATACTATAGCTGGTAACATTTTAAAATTGAATATTGTTATTTTTTTTTTATTAACACACATTTTATTTCGTATTGTTTGCAAGATGAGTGTGAGCAGTTTTTTGTATTGTACAGTATGTCAGTAGTCTTTCAGCGGGGTCGGCAACAGTTTACTTTTTACTGTATATGTAATATATAGCCGTCATTTCTCACATTACTGGAGAGATCACAGATTTAGAACGGGTGTAGTACGGCTGACTGTCAGTCAGGAGACCGCCGGTCAGCTTACCGACGCTGGGATCCCGGCAGCCGAACATAACATAAAACCTACATTGTTACATTCTAGTTTTATGAACAATGTAGGTGATCTCTGTTTTAGATAATTATTGTATGCATGTGTTCTACGTAGTGTATAAAGAGGGCACATCATTAGGAAATCCCCCTGAGGGAGACTTTTCATCATCCCAATAGCAGTCTGTCGGTTAGAATCAGAATCGGCTTTATTGGCCAGGTGTACTCACGTACACTAGGAATTTTTTGCACAGCAACATGAAGGGGGAATACATAGCATAAGAAAGGGAAAAACGTAGCATACATTACAAACATTACACGTATGAGTTCATACTGCACATTGCAACTGTACGATACACTGTCGGTTACACTCCCAGCTTCACACCAGCAGCAGCTGAATCTGCAATCTATACAAGATGGGACCTGTTTAGAGACTTTATTGTAGCTGGTATTTCAAACATCTAGGGCAGTGATTTTCAACCTTTTTTTACTCGCGCACACCAAACAATATTTTAAAATTGCCAAGGCACACCATCAGTTCCCCACAGAAATAAACAAAACACACACATTGGCCCTCACAGTAAAATAAAATCCACACATACCTTGGCCTACACAGAAAAAACAATCCCAATGCTCCCCACATAAATCATGTTGCTCAATACATAAATCCTATTGCTCCCCACATAAATCAATTGCATTGCTCCCCACATAAATCATGTTGCTCCCCACATGAATTATTAACATTGTTCCCCCCCATAAATCCTTATTCTGCCCACATAAATCCTGTTGTTCCCCACAGGAGAAATAAAGTAACAAATATTAGCCCCTACCAGTCAGCTATCCTCCTTCCTGTCCCTCAGTGGCGAGGCTTGTTCATAGTGGAGTGCTGCAAATACTGAGCAGGGGGCGGGTGGGCAGGTGTGGATGTGGGTGGGCAAGGATAGCTGTGTATGCAGGCAGGAACTGGAAGATGCGTATGCAGGCGGGTGTGCAGGCTGGTGAGATGCGGCGGCCGTGACCTATGATATCACACCGCCGCGTCTTCAAGGCATAGGTCACGGATGGAGCACGACTAATCCTCTAAGAAGAGCCTGGGCCAACAGTTCACTCTGTAGGGGCAGGAATCTGCTCTGGCTCCGCGGCACACTGGTTGAAAAAGCCTGATCTAGGGGGAGATTCAACTGGGGTTTTCGCATTCAATTGCTGGACTGAAAATGGGACGCGACGATTTCTGTAGAAATCACTGCGACTTTATTCACGCACATCCAGAGCAAGTCTGATTTTTCCTAAAATCGTTAGTTTTAGGAAAAATTATCGGGACAATCCCCCCGAAGACTGACTAAGCAATTGGAAGTTTCCAATTAGCTTAGTTAGTCTGTAATTACTCACCTTCCAAAGCGTGGTCTTCAACATCCGGGGTCAGAAGCCGGGTCTTCTGCAACAGGGTGAGTAGTGTATCCCCCCATTTCTTGGAGCCGGTTGCTGATAGACCTACATCTCCCAGAAGCCCTTGCACCTCCCAGCAACCACCTCCCCAGTGGGAAGATGGAGCATCACTGGGTTTTCAGGACGTGTATCCGGAGTTCCCTCAGTAATCCAAAATTGGGCGCAAGTTTTTTTTAGCTTGCTAAACCTCGCGCCCAATTGCGTTCCCCTGCTAATCTTTCAGAGTGCGGTGGGAATTTGTATTATGATGAAATGTAACAGTGTGATGTACATACTGTAGGATCTGCGTGACTGCTTATTGCTCACATTCTTCATAAAATGGGGAAGAAATGTACATTTTACATTCTCAATCTCCTCTGAGATTTCACATGATATTCCTAAATAGTGGAAATATCAACATCGTCATTTGCAGGAACATTGCTGAAGCATAATTTCTCTGACGTCCTAGTGGATGCTGGGACTCCGTAAGGACCATGGGGAATAGCGGCTCCGCAGGAGACAGGGCACAAAATAAAAGCTTAAGGATCAGGTGGTGTGCACTGGCTCCTCCCCCTATGACCCTCCTCCAAGCCTCAGTTAGATTTTTGTGCCCGGCCGAGAAGGGTGCAATCTAGGTGGCTCTCCTGAGCTGCTTAGAATAAAAGTTTAGTTTAGGTTTTTTTATTTTCAGTGAGTCCTGCTGGCAACAGGCTCACTGCATCGTGGGACTAAGGGGAGAAGAAACGGACTCACCTGAGTGCAGAGTGGATCGGGTTTCTTAGGCTACTGGACATTAGCTCCAGAGGGACGATCACAGGTTCAGCCTGGATGGGTCACCGGAGCCGCGCCGCCGTCCCCCTTACAGAGCCAGAAGAGACGAAGAGGTCCGGTGAAATCGGCGGCAGAAGACATCCTGTCTTCAGTCTAAGGTAGCGCACAGCACCGCAGCTGTGCGCCATTGCTCTCAGCACACTTCACACTCCGGTCACTGAGGGTGCAGGGCGCTGGGGGGGAGCGCCCTGAGACGCAATATAACAATATACCTTAGGTGGCAAAAAGAATACATCACATATAGCTCCTGGGCTATATGGATGTATTTTAATCCCCTGCCATTTTTACACAAAAAAGCGGGAGATAAGGACGTCGTGAAGGGGCGGAGCCTATCTCCTCAGCACACAAGCGCCATTTTCCCTCACGGCTCCGCTGGAAGGACGGCTCCCTGACTCTCCCCTGCAGTCCTGCTTCAGAATCAGGGTAAAAAAGAGAAGGGGGGGCATTTTTGGCAGCAAATAACGATAATAACAGCAGCTATAAGGGAATAACACTTATATAAGGTTATCCCTGTATATATATATATATATATAGCGCTGGGTGTGTGCTGGCAGACTCTCCCTCTGTCTCTCCAAAGGGCTAAGTGGGGTCCTGTCCTCTATCAGAGCATTCCCGGTGTGTGTGCTGTGTGTCGGTACGCGTGTGTCGACATGTATGAGGAGGAAAATGATGTGGAGGCGGAGCAGTTGCCTGTGTTGGTGATGTCACCCCCTAGGGAGTCGACACCTGACTGGATGATTGTATTTAAACAATTAAGTGATAATGTCAGCAATTTGCAAAAAACTGTTGACGACATGAGACAGCCGGCAAATCAATTAGTGCCTGTCCAGGCGTCTCAGACACCGTCAGGGGCGCTAAAACGCCCGTTACCTCAGTGGGTCGACACAGACCCTGACACAGATACTGAGTCTAGTGTCGACGGTGACGAGACAAACGTAATGTCCAGTAGGGCCACACGTTACATGATCACGGCAATGAAAGAGGCATTGAACCTTTCTGACACTACAAGTACCACAAAGAAGGGTATTATGTGGGGTGAGAAAAAACTACCAATAGTTTTTCCTGAGTCAGAGGAAATAAATGAGGTGTGTGAAAAAGCGTGGGTTTCCCCCGATAAAAAACAGCTAATTTCTAAAAAATTATTAGCATTATATCCCTTCCCGCCAGAGGTTAGGGCGCGTTGGGAAACACCCCCTAGGGTAGATAAGGCGCTCACACGTTTATCTAAACAAGTAGCGTTACCGTCTCCTGATACGGCCACCCTCAAAGAACCAGCTGATAGAAGGCTGGAAAATATCCTAAAAAGTATATACACACATACTGGTGTTATACTGCGACCAGCAATCGCCTCAGCCTGGATGTGCAGTGCTGGAGTCGCATGGTCGGATTCCCTGACTGAGAATATTGATACCCTGGATAGGGACAATATTTTGTTAACTATAGAACATTTTAAAGGATGCATTACTATATATGCGTGATGCACAGAGGGATATTTGCACCCTGGCATCAAGAGTAAGTGCTATGTCCATCTCTGCCAGAAGAGCGTTATGGACGCGACAGTGGTCAGGGGATGCGGATTCCAAACGGCACATGGAAGTATTGCCGTATAAAGGGGAGGAGTTATTTGGGGCTGGTCTATCGGACCTGGTGGCCACGGCAACGGCTGGAAAATCCACCTTTTTACCCCAGGTCACTCCACATCAGCAGAAAAAGACACCGTCTTTTCAAACTCAGTCCTTTCGTTCCCATAAGTACAAGCGAGCAAAAGGCCACTCTTTTCTGCCCCGGGGCAGAGGAAGAGGAAAAAGACTGCACCATGCAGCCGCTTCACAGGAGCAGAAGCCCTCCCCTGCTTCTGCCAAGTCTTCAGCATGACGCTGGGGCTTTACAAGCAGACTCAGATATGGTGGGGGCCCGTCTCAAGAATTTCAACGCGCAGTGGGCTCACTCGCAAGTGGATCCCTGGATTCTACAGGTAGTATCGCAAGGGTACAAACTGGAATTCGAGGCGTTTCCCCCTCGTCGGTTCCTGAAGTCTGCTTTACCAAAGTCTCCCTCCGACAGGGAGGCAGTTTTGGAAGCCATTCACAAGCTGTATTCCCAGCAGGTGATAATCAAGGTACCCCTCCTGCAACAAGGAAAGGGGTATTATTCCACGCTGTTTGTGGTACCGAAGCCGGACGGCTCGGTGAGACCAATTTTAAATCTGAAATCCTTGAACACTTACATAAAAAGGTTCAAATTCAAGATGGAGTCACTCAGAGCAGTGATAGCGAACCTGGAAGAAGGGGACTATATGGTGTCTCTGGACATCAAAGATGCTTTTCTCTATCGTCCTAGTGGATGCTGGGGTTCCTGAAAGGACCATGGGGAATAGCGGCTCCGCAGGAGACAGGGCACAAAAAGTAAAGCTTTTCCAGATCAGGTGGTGTGCACTGGCTCCTCCCCCTATGACCCTCCTCCAGACTCCAGTTAGATTTTTGTGCCCGGCCGAGAAGGGTGCAATCTAGGTGGCTCTCCTAAAGAGCTGCTTAGAAAAAGTTTAGCTTAGGTTTTTTATTTTACAGTGAGTCCTGCTGGCAACAGGATCACTGCAACGAGGGACTGAGGGGAGAAGAAGTGAACTCACCTGCGTGCAGGATGGATTGGCTTCTTGGCTACTGGACATCAGCTCCAGAGGGACGATCACAGGTACAGCCTGGATGGTCACCGGAGCCGCGCCGCCGGCCCCCTTGCAGATGCTGAAGTCAGAAGAGGTCCAGAATCGGCGGCTGAAGACTCCTGCAGTCTTCTAAAGGTAGCGCACAGCACTGCAGCTGTGCGCCATTTTCCTCTCAGCACACTTCACACGCAGTCACTGAGGGTGCAGGGCGCTGGGGGGGGGCGCCCTGGGAGGCAAATGTAACCTATATAAAGGCTAAAAATACCTCACATATAGCCCCCAGAGGCTATATGGAGATATTTAACCCCTGCCTGGATTCACTAAATAGCGGGAGACGAGCCCGCCGGAAAAGGGGCGGGGCCTATCTCCTCAGCACACGGCGCCATTTCCTCTCACAGCTCCGCTGGTCAGGACGGCTCCCAGGTCTCTCCCCTGCACTGCACTACAGAAACAGGGTAAAACAGAGAGGGGGGGCAAATTTATGGCGATATTTTGATATATATAAAGCAGCTATAAGGGAGCACTTATTATAAGGCTATCCCTGTTATATATAGCGCTTTTGGTGTGTGCTGGCAAACTCTCCCTCTGTCTCCCCAAAGGGCTAGTGGGTCCTGTCTTCGTTAGGAGCATTCCCTGTGTGTCTGCTGTGTGTCGGTACGTGTGTGTCGACATGTATGAGGACGATATTGGTGTGGAGGCGGAGCAATTGCCAAATATGAGGATGTCACCCCCTAGGGAGTCGACACCAGAATGGATGCCTTTATTTATGGAACTACGGGATAGTGTCAACACGCTAAAGCAGTCGTTTGACGACATGAGACGGCCGGACAATCAATTAGTGCCTGTCCAGGCGACTCAAACACCGTCAGGGGCTGTGAAACGCCCTTTGCCTCAGTCGGTCGACACAGACCCAGACACAGGCACTGACTCCAGTGGTGACGGTGACGAATCAACCGTATTTTCCAGTAGGGCCACACGTTATATGATTTTGGCAATGAAGGAGGCGTTACATTTAGCTGATACTACAGGTACCACTAAACAGGGTATTATGTGGGGTGTGAAAAAACTACCTATAGTTTTTCCTGAATCAGAAGAATTAAATGACGTGTGTAATGAAGCGTGGGTTGCCCCTGATAAAAAGCTGATAATTTCAAAGAAATTATTGGCATTATACCCTTTCCCGCCAGAGGTTAGGGAGCGCTGGGAAACACCTCCTAGGGTGGACAAGGCGCTAACACGCTTATCTAAACAAGTGGCGTTACCCTCTCCTGAGACGGCCGCACTTAAAGATCCATCAGATAGGAGGATGGAAAATATCCAAAAAAGTATATACACACATGCAGGTGTTATACTACGACCAGCTATAGCGACTGCCTGGATGTGCAGTGCTGGGGTAGTTTGGTCAGAGTCCCTGATTGAAAATATTGATACCCTGGACAGGGACAATATTTTACTGTCGTTAGAACAAATAAAGGATGCATTTCTTTATATGCGTGATGCACAGAGGGATATCTGCACACTGGCATCACGGGTAAGTGCTATGTCCATTTCGGCCAGAAGAGCTTTATGGACGCGACAGTGGACAGGCGATGCGGATTCAAAACGACATATGGAAGTTTTGCCGTATAAAGGGGAGGAGTTATTTGGAGTCGGTCTATCAGATTTGGTGGCCACGGCTACAGCCGGGAAATCCACCTTTCTACCTCAAGTCACTCCCCAACAGAAAAAGGCACCGACTTTTCAACCGCAGCCCTTTCGTTCCTTTAAAAATAAGAGAGCAAAGGGCTATTCATATCTGCCACGAGGCAGAGGTCGAGGGAAGAGACAGCAACAGGCAGCTCCTTCCCAGGAACAGAAGCCTTCCCCGGCTTCTACAAAAGCCTCAGCATGACGCTGGGGCTTCTCAAGCGGACTCGGGGACGGTGGGTGGTCGTCTCAAAAATTACAGCGCGCAGTGGGCTCACTCGCAGGTAGATCCCTGGATCCTGCAGATAATATCTCAGGGGTACAGGTTGGAATTAGAGACAGATCCACCTCGCCGTTTCCTGAAGTCTGCTTTACCAACGTCCCCCTCCGAAAGGGAGACGGTTTTGGAAGCCATTCACAAGCTGTACTCTCAGCAGGTGATAGTCAAGGTACCTCTTCTACAACAAGGGAAGGGGTATTATTCCACTCTTTTTGTGGTACCGAAGCCGGATGGCTCGGTAAGGCCTATTCTAAATCTGAAGTCCTTGAACCTGTACATAAAGAAGTTCAAGTTCAAGATGGAGTCACTCAGAGCAGTGATAGCGAACCTGGAAGAGGGGGACTTTATGGTATCCTTGGACATCAAGGATGCGTATCTCCACGTTCCAATTTACCCCTCACACCAGGGGTACCTCAGGTTCGTTGTACAAAACTGTCACTATCAGTTTCAGACGCTGCCGTTCGGATTGTCCACGGCACCTCGGGTCTTTACAAAGGTAATGGCCGAGATGATGATTCTTCTTCGAAGAAAAGGCATATTAATTATCCCATACTTGGACGATCTCCTAATAAGGGCAAGGTCCAGAGAACAGCTAGAGATGGGATTAGCACTGTCGCAAGAAGTGCTAAAACAGCACGGGTGGATTCTGAATATTCCAAAATCCCAGTTAATGCCGACAACTCGTCTGCTGTTCCTAGGGATGATTCTGGACACGGTTCAGAAAAAGGTTTTTCTCCCGGAGGAAAAAGCCAAGGAGTTATCCGAGCTTGTCAGGAACCTCCTAAAACCAGGAAAGGTGTCTGTACATCACTGCACAAGAGTCCTGGGAAAAATGGTGGCTTCTTACGAAGCAATTCCATTCGGCAGATTCCACGCAAGAATTTTCCAAAGGGATCTGTTGGACAAATGGTCAGGGTCGCATCTTCAGATGCACCTGCGGATAACCCTGTCTCCAAGGACAAGGGTGTCTCTTCTGTGGTGGTTGCAGAGTGCTCATCTATTGGAGGGCCGCAGATTCGGCATACAGGATTGGATCCTGGTGACCACGGACGCCAGCCTGAGAGGCTGGGGAGCAGTCACACAAGGAAGAAACTTCCAGGGAGTATGGACGAGCCTGGAAACGTCTCTTCACATAAACATTCTGGAACTAAGAGCAATATACAATGCTCTAAGCCAGGCAGAACCTCTGCTTCAGGGAAAACCGGTGTTGATCCAGTCGGACAACATCACGGCAGTCGCCCATGTGAACAGACAGGGCGGCACAAGAAGCAGGAGTGCAATGGCAGAAGCTGCAAGGATTCTTCGCTGGGCAGAGAATCATGTGATAGCACTGTCAGCAGTGTTCATCCCGGGAGTGGACAACTGGGAAGCAGACTTCCTCAGCAGACACGATCTTCACCCGGGAGAGTGGGGACTTCATCCAGAAGTCTTCCACTTGCTGGTAACCCGTTGGGAAAGACCAATGGTGGACATGATGGCGTCTCGCCTCAACAAAAAACTGGACAGGTATTGCGCCAGGTCAAGAGATCCGCAGGCAATAGCTGTGGACGCGCTGGTAACGCCTTGGGTGTACCAGTCGGTGTATGTGTTTCCTCCTCTGCCTCTCATACCAAAAGTATTGAGAATTATACGGCAAAGAGGCGTAAGGACGATACTAGTGGTTCCGGATTGGCCAAGAAGGACTTGGTACCCGGAACTTCAAGAGATGATCACGGAAGATCCGTGGCCTCTACCTCTAAGGAGGGACTTGCTTCAGCAGGGTCCCTGTCTGTTTCAAGACTTACCGCGGCTGCGTTTGACGGCATGGCGGTTGAACGCCGGATCCTAAAGGAAAAAGGCATGCCGGAAGAAGTCATTCCTACTTTGATTAAAGCAAGGAAGGAAGTAACCGTGCAACATTATCACCGAATTTGGCGAAAATATGTTGCGTGGTGCGAAGATCGGAGTGCTCCGATGGAGGAATTTCAACTGGGTCGATTCCTACATTTCCTGCAATCAGGATTGTCTATGGGTCTCAAATTGGGATCTATTAAGGTTCAAATTTCGGCCCTGTCGATTTTCTTTCAAAAAGAATTGGCTTCAGTCCCTGAAGTCCAGACCTTTGTTAAGGGAGTGCTACATATACAGCCTCCTGTGGTGCCTCCAGTGGCACCGTGGGATCTCAATGTGGTTTTGGACTTTCTAAAATCTCATTGGTTTGAACCACTAAAGAAGGTGGATTTGAAATATCTCACATGGAAAGTGACCATGCTTCTAGCCCTGGCTTCGGCCAGGAGAGTGTCAGAACTGGCAGCTTTATCTTACAAAAGCCCATATCTGATTTTCCATTCGGACAGGGCAGAACTGCGGACTCGTCCGCATTTTCTCCCTAAGGTGGTGTCAGCATTTCATCTGAACCAGCCTATTGTAGTGCCTGCGGCTACAAGTGACTTGGAGGACTCCAAGTTACTGGACGTTGTCAGAGCATTAAAAATATATATTGCAAGGACAGCTGGAGTCAGAAAATCTGACTCGTTGTTTATATTGTATGCACCCAACAAGATGGGTGCTCCTGCGTCTAAGCAGACGATTGCTCGTTGGATCTGTAGCACAATCCAACTTGCACATTCTGTGGCAGGCCTGCCACAGCCTAAATCTGTAAAGGCCCACTCCACAAGGAAGGTGGGCTCATCTTGGGCGGCTGCCCGAGGGGTCTCGGCATTACAACTTTGCCGAGCAGCTACGTGGTCAGGGGAGAACACGTTTGTAAAATTTTACAAATTTGATACTCTGGCTAAGGAGGACCTGGAGTTCTCTCATTCGGTGCTGCAGAGTCATCCGCACTCTCCCGCCCGTTTGGGAGCTTTGGTATAATCCCCATGGTCCTTTCAGGAACCCCAGCATCCACTAGGACGATAGAGAAAATGGGATTTTACTTACCGATAAATCTATTTCTCTGAGTCCGTAGTGGATGCTGGGCGCCCATCCCAAGTGCGGATTATCTGCAATAATTGTACATAGTTATTGTTAACTAATTCGGGTTATTGTTGAAGGAAGCCATCTTTCAGAGGCTCCGCTGTTATCATACTGTTAACTGGGTTTAGATCACAAGTTGTACGGTGTGATTGGTGTGGCTGGTATGAGTCTTACCCGGGATTCAAAATCCTCCCTTATTGTGTACGCTCGTCAGGGCACAGTACCTAACTGGAGTCTGGAGGAGGGTCATAGGGGGAGGAGCCAGTGCACACCACCTGATCTGGAAAAGCTTTACTTTTTGTGCCCTGTCTCCTGCGGAGCCGCTATTCCCCATGGTCCTTTCAGGAACCCCAGCATCCACTACGGACTCCGAGAAATAGATTTATCGGTAAGTAAAATCCCATTATCTCCACGTCCCAATATACCCTTCTCACCAAGGGTACCTCAGGTTTGTAGTACAAAACTGTAATTATCAGTTTCAGACGCTGCCGTTTGGATTGTCCACGGCACCTCGGGTCTTTACCAAGGTAATGGCCGAAATGATGATTCTTCTACGAAGAAAAGGCATTTTAATTATCCCTTACTTGGACGATCTCCTGATAAGGGCAAGATCCAGGGAACAGTTAGAAGTCGGAGTAGCACTATCTCAGGTAGTGTTACGTCAGCACGGGTGGATTCTAAATATTCCAAAATCGCAGCTGATTCCAACGACACGTCTACTGTTCCTAGGAATGATTCTGGACACAGTCCAGAAGAAGGTGTTTCTCCCGGAGGAGAAGGCCAGGGAGTTATCCGAGCTAGTCAGGAACCTCCTAAAACCAGGCCAGGTCTCAGTGCATCAGTGCACGAGGGTCCTGGGAAAAATGGTGGCTTCTTACGAAGCGATTCCATTCGGAAGATTCCATGCAAGAACATTTCAGTGGGATCTACTGGACAAATGGTCCGGATCGCATCTGCAGATGCATCAGCGGATAACCCTGTCGCCAAGGACAAGGGTGTCTCTCCTGTGGTGGCTGCAGAGTGCTCATCTACTAGAGGGCCGCAGATTTGGCATTCAGGATTGGATCCTGGTAACCACGGATGCCAGCCTGAGAGGCTGGGGAGCAGTCACACAGGGAAGGAATTTCCAGGGCTTGTGGTCAAGCATGGAAACATCTCTTCATATAAACATTCTGGAACTAAGGGCCATTTACAATGCCCTAAGTCAAGCAAAACCTCTGCTTCAGGGTCAGGCGGTGTTGATCCAATCGGACAACATCACGTCAGTCGCCCACGTAAACAGACAGGGCGGCACGAGAAGCAGGAGGGCAATGGCAGAAGCTGCAAGGATTCTTCGCTGGGCGGAAAATCATGTGATAGCACTGTCAGCAGTGTTCATTCCGGGAGTGGACAACTGGGAAGCAGACTTCCTCAGCAGACACGACCTTCACCCGGGAGAGTGGGGACTTCACCCAGAAGTCTTCCACCTGATTGTAAACCGTTGGGAAAAACCAAAGGTGGACATGATGGCGTCACGTCTAAACAAAAAACTGGACAGATATTGCGCCAGGTCAAGGGACCCTCAGGCAATAGCAGTGGACGCTCTGGTAACGCCGTGGGTGTACCAGTCAGTGTATGTGTTCCCTCCTCTGCCTCTCATACCAAAAGTACTGAGAATCATAAGAAGGAGAGGAGTAAGAACTATACTCGTGGTCCCGGATTGGCCAAGAAGGACTTGGTACCCGGAACTTCAAGAGATGCTCACGGACGAACCGTGGCCTCTACCTCTAAGACAGGACCTGCTACTGCAGGGGCCTTGTCTGTTTCAAGACTTACCGCGGCTGCGTTTGACGGCATGGCGGTTGAACGCCGGATCCTGAGGGAAAAAGGCATTCCAGAAGAAGTCATTCCTACTCTGGTCAAAGCCAGGAAGGACGTAACCGCAAAACATTATCACCGCATTTGGCGTAAATATGTTGCGTGGTGTGAGGCCAAGAGGGCCCCTACAGAGGAATTTCAGCTGGGTCGTTTCCTTCATTTCCTGCAAACAGGACTGTCTATGGGCCTAAAATTAGGGTCCATTAAGGTTCAAATTTCGGCGCTGTCGATTTTCTTCCAAAAAGAACTGGCTTCAGTACCTGAAGTTCAGACATTTGTAAAAGGGGTGCTGCACATACAGCCTCCTTTTGTGCCTCCAGTGGCACCTTGGGATCTCAATGTGGTGTTGAGTTTTCTAAAGTCACATTGGTTTGAACCACTTTCCACTGTGGACTTAAAATATCTCACATGGAAGGTGTCGATGCTGTTAGCCTTGGCTTCAGCCAGGCGTGTGTCAGAATTGGCGGCTTTATCATATAAAAGCCCTTACTTAATTTTTCATTCTGACAGGGCGGAATTGAGGACTCGTCCTCAATTTCTACCTAAGGTGGTTTCTGCATTTCACATGAACCAACCTATTGTGGTACCTGCGGCTACCAGGGACTTAGAGGACTCTAAGTTGCTTGACGTTGTCAGGGCCTTGAAAATATATGTTTCCAGGACGGCTGGAGTCAGAAAATCTGACTCGCTGTTTATCCTGTATGCACCTAAAAAACTGGGTGCTCCTGCTTCTAAGCAGACGATTGCTCGTTGGATTTGTAGTACAATTCAGCTTGCACATTCTGTGGCAGGATTGCCACAGCCAAAATCAGTAAAAGCCCATTCCACAAGGAAAGTGGGCTCATCTTGGGCGGCTGCCCGAGGGGTCTCGGCTTTACAACTTTGCCGAGCAGCTACTTGGTCAGGGGCAAACACGTTTGCTAAATTCTACAAATTTGATACCCTGGCTGAGGAGGACCTGGAGTTCTCTCATTCGGTGCTGCAGAGTCATCCGCACTCTCCCGCCCGTTTGGGAGCTTTGGTATAATCCCCATGGTCCTTACGGAGTCCCAGCATCCACTAGGACGTCAGAGAAAATAAGATTTTACTTACCGATAAATCTATTTCTCATAGTCCGTAGTGGATGCTGGGCGCCCATCCCTAGTGCGGATTGTCTGCAATACTTGTATATAGTTATTGTTACAAAAATTCGGGTTATTATTGTTGTGAGCCATCTTTTCAGAGGCTCCCTTGCGTTTATCACACTGTTAACTGGGTTCAGATCACAAGTTGTACGGTGTGATTGGTGTGGCTGGTATGAGTCTTACCCGGGATTCAATATCCTTCCTTATTATGTACGCTCGTCCGGGCACAGTATCCTAACTGAGGCTTGGAGGAGGGTCATAGGGGGAGGAGCCAGTGCACACCACCTGATCCTTAAGCTTTTATTTTGTGCCCTGTCTCCTGCGGAGCCGCTATTCCCCATGGTCCTTACGGAGTCCCAGCATCCACTACGGACTATGAGAAATAGATTTATCGGTAAGTAAAATCTTATTTTAAATTATGGTTTAGCATGGTTGCCCAGTGGTTAGCATCGTTGCCTCCCTTCACCTTGGTGATAGATTCAGGTCCAATTAGGGTTTCATGTGGAGTCTGTGTATTCTCTCCATGTGCTCCGTTTTCTTCCCACATTTTGTAAACATACTGTTGGTTAATTGGCTTCTGACACAATTAACCCTATCATGTACTTGTGCTACAGTAGCTAATATAGGGCCTGACTAATCCATTTTTTCCGATTATTGGAAAGCCGTACCTGTGCAGGACGTGTACTGCGCCTGTCAAAGTATGGGTCCTGCATCCTTACATGCAGTGAGGCTTCTCACGTCAGGAGATTGACAGTCTGCGGCCGTTTGGAGACGGCGAGGGGCGGGGATGGTCTCTTTTTTGTTGGAGGGTGAGGATATGCATCATCCGACGGAGTTTCCTGGCCTCACCGACGGGGCTGCGTCAGCCTCTGGGTTACGCGGATGGCCGATGGCGTTGCAGAGTGACCTGATGTTACATTCTTGGATGTAGGAATGGGTCACACATACATGCAGGAGATGTCTATTGTCCCAGACTCCTGATGCTGCGTTAGCATATGCTAGCATCACTGCTGCTCCCCAAGATGAAGCAGCAGCTATGATAATTGACCGAACCTGGATCAAGCCCATAGATTGTATGTTCCACTGGAGCAGGGATTGATGTCAGTGGTTATTCTCCTATTAGCCTGGTGCTGTGTAATATGTGAGTGCTGTATAGAAATGGTTAGTAAATAGGTGTAATTGTAGCATAAAGGTTAAATGAGACATACAATTTTGTTTCATGTTAATGTTAGCTGATTTCATCTACGTATCCAGTAATATTTTGAGTGCAATATGTGTTAAAGTGTTGATATTTTTATGAATGAATATTATTTTTGACCATGCCCCTTCTCCACAATAATAATCAATTAGCTGCGATAACATCTGTATTTACCACGGCTTGAATTAACAAGCCCATCCCGCAGTAATTTCACGTAGCGCGGCTAGGCGTGCTCCTGAGTACCGAACAAATCAATTGTAAAAGATGGACGCGCTGTAATTTTCTGTAATATTAGCTGCATTAAGTGTGGGGGGAAATGAGGAAATCCGCCTGTAACCCGAAAAATTGTAAACTAGCATTGGATAACAGTATAAAAGTATATTAGTGGCCAAAATCAATTGGTGCTCTTGAAAGGTGTCAAATGGCTGATTTTTGCATATTTTGATAACCTTGCAAAATTGAGATTTTCAGCAAATGAAATGCTCTAGAATAGATTAATATGTGGTGCATAAAATGCCTATAAGGTAATTTATTTGTCATTTTAAACCACTTTTAAAAATGTGTTTAAAAAACCCTGTAACTCGCACCTGCAAGCCTAAAAATACCCGTTCCATCAATGCAGCACCCCCATATACCGGTCCCACATCAATTAACCCATTATTCTGCACTTTTCAGAATGTCACCCCAAAAATGACAATTGCTAGTCAAATTAAAAAAAATTTAAACTATGAAAAGTACCTAATTAATTATTTGAGGAGTTTCCAAGAGGTTCTGAACAGTCCTGACATTTTTAAGCTGTGGGGGGGAAAAGCTGTGTTAAATCCTATGGAAAGTTATCGCAGCTAAATATGCACGGCTAATTGAATGGGAAATAATTTCATGGTCAGCTGCGTTAAGTTGCATTCAGCCATAATATCCCCTGTAGACAGGTTAACATGGCTAATTGAATATGGCCCTACAGTGAAGGTTTTATGGATTCACTTTGGTACGTTATAGCTCAGCACATGTGTTCTAGTACTACTGCAGGTGTGTATCAACTTTTGATATATGCCCAAAGTGACCAGCATTGGAGTTAGCGATTGGTTCAAGTCTGGGCCCCTCCAAGTTCCAATGATGTTATCAATGTACATCCTATTATACTGCTCAATACTGACAGACTTTTCCATACCTCCCAACATTTTCAGTCAGCGAAGAGGGACTACCTCGCATGTGCGCCCAAAAAGGGGCGTTGCCTCGTGGCAGTGCCGCGATCACGAGTCACGCCCCCATTCACTATCACTGAGGGGACATGCCCAGCGCTCTGTGAGCTGCTGTCATGCACCCTCGGTCTCCAGTGAATAGACATGCGCACAGCATCTATTCACCGCTGCTCTGCTAAGCAGGTCAGCGAGTACAGGAGCCTTCTAGCTGCCCCCCACCGCGGGACACTGCGGCCCGCGGGTGGGACAGCGGGACAGTCCCAAAAACACGGGACTGTCCCGCGAAAATCGGGACAGTTGGGAGGTATGTGTTTCATACTGTACTGACACGTTTGTGAGAATGCAGAATTACTTTACTATTTGTCTCTGAAACATTGAGAACTGAATAAAAAGTTATATATTTTTACTAATCTGTCAGCTAACTACAGTAACCAGCAGTGACGAACTGGGGCATGAAGTGGCCACCAGGGAATGCAGTGGTAGGTTTCCAAGCTTAGGGGTTGTGGCCAGCCACCAGTGGGGGACTTGGCCACCCATTAGAGAGGACATGTACAGAACAGGGCTTTTTATTTATTTTTTTGGTAAAGGAGGGTACTCTGTGTGCTAGGACTACCCACTTTGATTGGCAGTAGGGCTGATTTTGGTGTAGTTTCCATAGAAACCCAAGTTCATCCATGGTCCTCATAGGCAAACGTTTCTGGTTGCACGGAAACCTCCATCCCATACCCTCCAACATTTTCCATATAAAAATCGGTACAAATGAGAAAAGGGTGCATGGCCATGGGTAAAGGCCTTTTCTTATACTTTCTATGGAAGTTTGGAGAGCCAAAAATCAGTACAGACCATAAAAAAAGGTACTGTACCTATTAAAAAGGTACATTTGGAGGGTATGCCATCCTCTTGGCAAGTGGCTAAAATTATGATAACAATAGCAATGGTATATAATACGATTACTAGAATTGCTGCCACATCAAGCAGTGTAAGGGACAGAGCAGAGCTGGTGCACATGCCAAGTGGTAGCAGCTTCTACTACCAAGTTTTCTATCTGTGTGGATCTGATAATCAGTGTACTGGACCAGATAGTGGCTACCAGGAAGAGACAGGAGCCTTACTATGAGGAGGGAGAATGTGTGCTTAGAAAGTTCAGAACTGGTTCTATTATGTTTGTGTATTTATTTCTTATGGTATGCTTAACCTTTTCCTGACCATTTATCTTATTTATATGATTTAAATATATTCGGTACAGCATATACTATAGACAAGCTATAGTTTTAAATATTAATACGGTATTTAACACAGTATCCAGTATATATAAAGACCATTGTTTACATTAATGTCCATGGTCGTTACTGGGTTTTTCTGCCACTCCCCCAGACACCCGTTCTTGCTCTAATGTTCCGCAGAATGGGAGATTGTGGAATGCATTTGGAAACCCCCCCACTCTAGAAATCCTGCGTTTGCCACTGGTCCTGCACCACCAGGTTACTGACCCCTAGAGGAGTGGTTGGCGGCCACTGGGATTTTCCCTGCACATCTGTGGGCCAGTCTGACCCTGTGCAATGTGTGTGTGCTATATAAGTAACTGGTAATAATAATAAAACGATGATGATAATACATTGTGTATAGTTTTGACTACATCCCTGTGTGGAATTGCCATGTAGAGGCTGGACTTGTGTCATTTCCAGAGAAATGTTGGAGACACGGGGGGTCATTCCGACCCGATCGCACGCTGCACTTCCTCGCAGCGGTGCGATCGGGTTGGAACTGCGCACGCGCGTCATTGCCCGGCGTGCGCACACAGTGAGATGCAACAGCATCTAACTTGTGTGAACGCCTCTGCCTGATTGACAGGCAGAGGCGTTTGCGGGGTGGGAGGGGCATCAACTCTTATAGATTGTAAGCTCGCAAGAGCAGGGCCTTCTTTCCTCATTTGCCTTTCCTTTTCTTACTTAGACTATATTATACTCCATACTCCCTTTGATTGCACCTAACCCCAGCTTTTCTATACCTGTCCTATGTTGCCTTGAACTGTAAAGTTCTGTTTTCTTGTTTGTTCATTTGATTTTGTACTGTGTAATGGCTGATCCCTTGTGACGCCATATAAATAAAGGTTAATAATAATAACTCTGCGTTTAAGGGGCGTCGTGGCGGCTTTGGGGGGGCGCAGTCGCTGTGACCCGAGACACAGCGGATAGCCGCCTGCCTTCACAGCTAGGCTGTGTTGACTGATAAAGGGAAAAAAAGTGATTTTAAACTCACTTGGTGTTAGAGTGGATGTGAATTGGCACATATTGGGTTAATCCATCATATAATGCTGGTGACCAAATGAGAAACTAGGATATTTGTTTAATAAATGTTTAGTCTACAAATAATTCATATTACAGTGTAGCGTAAGTATACAGTCAACAACTAATACAGTCAAAGTATTGGTCTCTGGGGTCCAGTTAAATGTTCAGTTGGGTTACGTAATTGATCATGTGACTACTTGGTGTTGAAGTCCGAGTTGGAGATCTGTATGTTCTTGGGATGGTAATTCTGCTCCGGTAAAGTCTGGTGGGTCTGACCCACGACTCTGATGTAGTCGCAGGGACAATTTTTGCTGTTGCAGCCCTCCTGGTAGGTGCTTCGACTTACTCCGAAATACACCATTCTGAGTAAGCGGCTGAGTGGGTCTTTGGAGCGGGTTCAGGCCTAGTGCTACCAGGGAAAGGTCAGGCGTTCCCGCTCTGTTTGCTGTTAGCAGTGACAGGCACGCAGCCACCTACTTCAGCATTCGCACAGTGGTCGTAAGCAGAGAAGGCCCGGCCGTCTGTGTGGTGGTAAAACAATTTATAAAGATAGTAAAGTGCGCTTGGCGCTGCCAGGGGCAAAATGACAGACTGTGATATGTAAAATATATATAAAAATATAAATAAAAGGACTAGACTTCCCTTGTTCACAAATCTTGTCCCTGGTAGTGATGTTTCTTCAGCAAGTTCTCAGCACAGTCAAGTAGATATGCAAAATAAATAAAAAATGCAATGTATAATACGTTCCTAGAATATGCACTGTATAGAACACACTCTAAAAATTCTTTGGATGGATTTCAATTCTGGTATAGCGTACCAAAACTCTGTGTATTATAACAGATGTATCAAGGTATCTTTAAAGTGACACGACGGTGCGTACCGGTACTCACAGATATCATCGGTCTTTTAAACTCATCTCTGTTTCTTTTCTTCCATTGTTCCAATATTAGCAAAAAATGATGTTTCCAAAACTTTTAATATACAAAAACAAATATATGAAAAGAAATATACAAACACACAACAATGTGTGTACAGATGGACACTACAGAAATATATATAAAAGCTAAAAGGTGGTATGAGAGGCTATTAAAGGTATATCTGTGCTGGTGTTGTGTCAATAGTCCGGAATATTGGCACAGCAAAATAAACAATAAAGAGCCGTCTATACCTTCTTAAAAGAGTGGGTCATCTGAGGGCACTTTCAGGACTTGGGTCCCTTTATCAAGGCTTGTGTGTGGTGGCGTTTGGCTGCCCTTGAACTAGACCATGGATCTTCTATCTGCGGCCCTCCAGCTGCTGTGGAACTACACATCCCAGCATGCCCTGCCTTAGTTTTAGCATGCCTTAATAGCAAAACTGTAGCAGGGCATGCTGGGATGTGTAGTTTCACAGCAGCTGGAGGGCCACAGGTTGAAGACCCATGAACTAGACCTTGCTGGTGTGGCTACTGAGGTTTGCATATGGTAGGCTGCTATGTCTCAGTGCACAACCAGGGATCTGTATAGGGCTGCAGCAGTTTACACTCACTTGAGGCTCAATATAAGCAGATGCAACGTTTTATAAGCAGATATTAGGCAGTCTTTCCACAAGGAGTAGCCCAGATGTAGTGTAGTGGGTGTGGCCAACGCGTTTAGATCTGCTTGCCGTTTTTTTTCAAAGATAATGGTGGAGTGCTGGGGGCTTTCATTAAATACCAGTGTAGATTGGGAATACCCTCATCCCATCGGTCCACATAAGAGGTGTGTTGATGAGGGCCGTCTCTCTCTGATTTGTTGACATTGCTGTCAATCATGGCAGTATTGCACTGTATAAATGCTATGTATAATGCTGAAGTGTTGCACAAGAATGTGAAGGTAACACAAAACAAAAACTATGAAGAAACAAGGGGGTCATTCCATGTCAGTTCAACCAGGTGTGTCCACCACCCATCTCAGATTTTTCTGAAAATGTATTCATTTATTGAATTATTTATTTACTAATCGAGGCTTCTTTATCCAGTTTATTAAGGAATCCCTGCAAAATTTGCACCCCTAAGGTAACACTTTCTCCTGAATCCAAAAATTCAAACCAAATTACTTTATCTGCCTCAAAACGTAAAGCAGATGAAGTAATTTGGTTTGGGTTCTTGGATTCAGGAAGAAGAGTTACCTTAGGGCTCCAAATTTCATGGTGATTCCTTAATAAACACCCGTCACACTTCAAATAAACTGGATAAAGAAGCCGCGATTAGTAAATAATTTAATAAATTGAAAAATCAATATTTAATAAACGAATTCTCAGACAGTCAAGATAGTTGGCAGAAATAGTTGTTTTGACATCCTCTCAACTAAAAAAAAAAAAATCGGAAAAATCTGAGATGGGTAGTGGACACTTCATTTTTTTTTCTTGGGGGGTGATTTGATGTGGAATGACCCAAGGGGGGATCACTGAAGATTTCTAGGTACAGCATTGTTGATGCGAGGTGCTTTAATAGAGTGATAGAGGTATGATGTTTAAGCAACCCATATAGTTCCCATGTTGTGAAGGAAAAAAATCAACATTGTAAAACATAGTTAGAACGTACTATAAATGTGGAACCTGAGTCATTGATTACAACTCTTGCCACATCATGACACGTTTGCCTCAGCATCTAGTTTTATGACCGATCAACGTCAGCAGTTTCTGCTTCTTCTGATTTATCATGTTCACCAGTATCTTGAACTTCTGGTTTGCTCAGATGGAGACCAGTTTATCTAATCTTTCCCATAGCCTGATGTGTTGTAGGCGTTTCCCAACAGTAGGTAAGATTTTTATACACACACTGCAGTAGATTAAGAACTGTAATGTGGGTGAGAGAAGCATTAGGTTTCAGATGCTGGGTACCCCACACCCCTTGCTGGAGTTAGATTGCATATCTGGACCAAATATTTAAAGGTCTTCAGTGTTCTAGATAATGTGAAAGTACCTTTCTTACATAAAGTCTTTTAAAGGTAGATGCACTAGCGATGCAATCCTCGCTACCATTTATTCCTGCAACCCACGAGATTGGTAGCAGCATGTATTGATTTGCAACAAGATTATTCTGCACTAGTATACATGTGCACGGTATCCGGACTCCAGGTCGACACACCTTAGGTCGACGTCAATTGGTCGACACACCTTAGGTCGACATGGACAAAAGGTCGACGTGGACAAAAGGTCGACATGGAAAAAGGTCGACGTGAGTTTTTCGCGATTTTTTTCTTTTTTTGAACCTTTTCATACTTAACGATCCACGTGGACTACGGTTGGAACGGTAAAGTGTGCCGAGCGAAGCGAAGGCACCATGCGAAGGGACGCGGTGCACTAATTGGGGTTCCCGGTCACTCTACGAAGAAAACGACACCAAAAAAACACATAAAAAAACTCATGTCGACCTTTTTCCATGTCGACCTTGTTCCGGTCGACCTTTTGTCCATGTCGACCTAAGGTGTGTCGACCAATTGGCGTCGACCTAAGGTGTGTCGACCTTTGTGCTGTCGACCCTCAGTCCCAGACCCATGTGCACAATGGTGCACTTAGAACAGCTACTATTTGGGCTGCATGACAGTGAATAGTTGACAGAAGAGCTCATTTGGTGGCTGAAGTTCTGCAGCTGAATCCAGAAGGTATTGTACGGAACAGTGGGGCAGATTTATTAAACCTGGTGAAGTGATAAAGTGGAAGGTGATAAAGCACCAGCCAGTCAGCTCCTAACTGTCATTTTTCAAACCCAGCCTGTGACATGGAAGTTAGGAGCTGATTGGCTGGTGCGTTATCACCATGTAATTTATCACTTCACCAGGCTTAATAAATCTGCTCCTGTGTTCCATACAATGCTACTACCTAAAGATTATTTTTAAATGAAATTGCCACCCCCATATAGTTTTACTATGAAGCTTGACCTCCAGAGGTGCGAACAAAAACTTAGTGATGCTATCAGATGTGATGCTCACCTTCTAATTGAATAGGTTTCCGGCATATAGTATTACAAGGGGTAAAACAATGTGTGAATTGACTAACAGTTTTGTTGTATGCAACATATACATATAGTGGGCATATCGTAGGGACAATTACATAAAGTGTCAAAAACAAAAGTTGGTGATATTAATAATAACGTAAAAGATTGAAATCCTTAAATAATAAATGAAAATGAGTGGTAAAGTAGTCACAGGCCACAAGCATTTTGTGTCCTTTTGCAGAAAAGTGGTGTATGTGTGTGTGTGTGTGTGTGTGTGTGTGTGTGTATATGTATGTATGTATGTATGTGTATATATATATATATATATATATATATATATATATATATATATATGTATATATATATATATATATATATATATATATATATATACACACTGCTCAAAAAAATAAAGGGAACACTAAAATAACACATCCTAGATCTGAATGAATGAAATATTCTTAATAAATACTTTGTTCTTTACATAGTTGAATGTGCTGACAACAAAATCACACACAAATTATCAATGGAAATCAAATTTATTAACCCATGGAGGTCTGGATTTGGAGTCACACTCAAAATTAAAGTGGAAAAACACACTACAGGCTGATCCAACTTTGATGTAATGTCCTTAAAAGAAGTCAAAATGAGTCTCAGTAGTGTGTGTGGCCTCCACGTGCCTGTATGACCTCCCTACAATGCCTGGGCATGCTCCTGATGATGTGGCGGATGGTCTCCTGAGGGATCTCCTCCCAGACCTGGACTAAAGCATCCGCCAACTTCTGGACAGTCTGTGGTGCAACGTGCCGTTGGTGGATGGAGCGAGACATGATGTCCCAGATGTGCTCAATTGGATTCAGGTCTGGGGAATGGGCGGATTAGTCCATAGCATCAATGCCTTCGTCTTGCAGGAACTGCTGACACACTCCAGCCACATGAGATCTAGCATTGTCTTGCATTAGGAGGAACCCAGGGCAAACCGCACCAGCATATGGTCTCACAAGGGGTCTGAGGATCTCATCTCGGTACCTAATGGCAGTCAGGCTACCTCTGGCGAGCACATGGAGGGCTGTGCGGCCCCCCAAAGAAATGCCACCCCACACCATTACTGACCCACTGCCAAACCGGTCATGCTGGAGGATGTTGCAGGCAGCAGAACGTTCTCCTTGGCGTCTCCAGACTCTGTCACGTCTGTCACGTGCTCAATGAGAACCTGCTTTCATCTGTGAAGAGCACAGGGCGCTAGTGGCGAATTTGCCAATCTTGGTGTTCTCTGGCAAATACCAAACGTCCTGCATCGTGTTGGGCTGTAAGCACAACCCCCACCTGTGGACGTCGGGCCCTCATACCACCCTCATGGAGTCTGTTTCTGATCGTTTGAGTAGACACATGCACATTTGTGGCTTGCTGGAGGTCATTTTGCAGGGCTTTGGCAGTGCTCCTCCTGTTCCTCCTTGCACAAAGGCGGAAGTAACGGTCCTGCTGCTGGGTTGTTGCCCTCCTACGGCCTCCTCCACGTCTCCTGATGTACTGGCCTGTCTCCTGGCAGTGCCTCTATGCTCTGGACACTATGCTGACAGACATAGTAAACCTACTTGCCACAGCTCGCATTGATGTGCCATCCTGGATGAGCTGCACTACCTGAGCCACTTGTGTAGGTTGTAGACTCCGTCTCATGCTACCACTAGAGTGAAAGCACTGCCAGCTTTTAAAAGTGACCAAAACATCAGCCAGAAAGCATAGGAGCTGAGAAGTGGTCTGTAGTCACCACCTGCAGAACAACTCCTTTATTGGGGGTGTCTTGCTAATTGCCTATAATTTCCACCTGTTGTCTATTCCATTTGCACAACAGCATGTGAAATTGATTGTCAATCAGTGTTGCTTCCCAAGTGGACAGTTTGATTTCACAGAAGTGTGATTGACTTGGAGTTACATTGTGTTGTTTAAGTGTTCCCTTTATTTTTTTGAGCAGTGTGTATATATATATATATATATATATATATATATAGAATTTTTTTATATTATTATTATTATTTGTAGTTATAAAGTGCTTTATGAGAGCTATTGGCAAATACACTTTTTGTATAAGTGTAGTACAATGAAGTAATTAAATAAACTAATTGAAAATAGATAAAGGCTAAATGGCAGTTGAGCTGATTGGCTGGAGCATCATACACAATGGGTAGAATTCAAATCTTTGAAAAGTCGGTTGGGAGTCTGTTTTTTCTATTAGATAGGAAAAAACAGACACCCAACTGACTTTTCAAACAATTGAATACCCCCCTTCCCCCAATGAGGATTAAATATCTAAAAACTTGTTGATAAATGGGCCCCTAGATCTCTTAAATAGGCAATGGTAATTATCTTGTAATGCAAATAATGGAATAGAGTGTACTAGAAAAATATATAAAATAAGACTGTATAAAAATTGGTAGTAATTCTAATGAACTTATGGAAGAACACCTTTTTGGGGCAAGTATTTAGGTGCCCCACTCTGGACATTAACTGTCATCTAGATACCACCCAGTGCAACACCACAAGAAACTGCTAAACCAATGATATCCGGAAGAGCTAGTTATTATAGTGACAAACCCCTTATGAAAGTCAGTTGACTACATATCCATTTGAGTGTAGTGACTTCACAATGAATTAAAAGCTAAATGATAGTAATATGACAATTTGATTTTCAGTGGATACAGTGGTTTGCATCATTCCGTTTTACACAAGGTCTTAGTGCAAGTACAGTTATGCAAAGTTTACTTATGGTACCTGTTTTACTTTACTTTACTTTAGGACAGGGCTCGACAATTTTATCTAAAATCTGGGAGCCAGACCCCCCCCCCCAAAAAAAAACAAAAAAAAAAAAAACAAACCCAAAACCTAACTAAAACTCTACCTGCCAAAGCCACATTAGTGAGCAGCTTCCTCCACCCCCCAGGCAAACCAATCCTCACGGCCAAACAACTAAGGTAGTACCCCCTGGGCATACCAACCCTCCGCATTTACACTGCAGTGCAGCTATCCACTCAGGCAAACAACAACTCCAACCCCCCGTGGTCACATTAATGAGCAGCTAACCACCATGGGTTACCAACCACTCCACAGCCTTCCCCAGGGTAAACCAATTATGCCTCCTACCCTGTGGCCACATCACTACCCCTCTGAAGCCGCAATCCCTAGCCACGCATAGACCCTTTTATTGGAGATTTCTATGCAGCTGGAGTTTGGAGACAGGAGTCAGCGCAGGCCAGGACAGACACTCAGCACATATGCACTATGCAAGAAATGGTCGCCATAATAATAATAATTTTATTTATATAGCGCTCTTTCTCCAACAAGACTCAAGGCGCTTTACAAACATCAAAAACAATGCACATAGGGGGTCATTCCGAGTTGTTCGCTCGTTGCCGATTTTCGCTATATTGCGATTAGCGCTTTCTGCGCATGCGCAAGGTTCGCAGAGCGCATGCGCTTAGTTATTTTACACAAAAGTTAGGTATTTTACTCACGGCATAATGAGGATTTTTCATCGTTCTGGTGATCGTAGTGTGATTGACAGGAAGTGGGTGTTTCTGGGCGGAAACTGGCCGTTTTCTGGGCGTGTGCGAAAAAACGCTGGCGTTTCTGGGAAAAACGCGGGAGTGCCTGAAGAAACGGGGGAGTGTCTGGGCGAACGCTGGGTGTGTTTGTGACGTCAAACCAGGAACGAAACTGACTGAACTGATCGCAATGGCTGAGTAAGTCTGGAGCTACTCAGAAACTGCTAAGAAATTTCTATTCGCAATTCTGCTAATCTTTCGTTTCGCAATTCTGCTAAGCTAAGATACACTCCCAGAGGGCAGCGGCTTAGCGTGTGCAATGCTGCTAAAAGCAGCTAGCGAGCGAACAACTCGGAATGAGGGCCATAATACAGAATATTTAAGTAATACAGCGATAGACAAGCCACACAGACTTAAAAGGAAACCTTGAGCACACAGTAAGCATAATGCACGATTGGTGTAGACATTTTGGGTAATAACGTCTAAGGGTTGTGTATTCCATCCTCATAAGGTACCAGGTGAGGCAGCCATCATGAGCGCACTGCATAGGATTACCATTGGTGGAATAGTCGACCCCTAGAGGAGATAACACAAAATGGGGAAATCGCAGAGTCTAAAAGTTCACAAAAAAAACCACAAAGTCCATGTATTTTTCATCCCATCCACAAGCGTACCAGATGAGGCAGCCATGTTGGGCGCACTACGAAGGTTACACTGTGGGAGGTGAGCCATACAAGGGCCCAGTGCATACATGGGAAAACTGACACTTGTGTAGTAGTAGTAGTACTAGTATGATGTACCCTGTATGTAGGTCACAATGGCAGGGTGGGCAATCAGTGGAGATACACATTACAGGAAAAGCACACAGTGGGGTGGAACAAAAAAAACCACAGGGTAAAAAAATATTTTCAGGTAACCAGTAGCAGAAGGAAAATTGGGATAACATTATTTTGATAAAATCATAGTACAGGTGGGTATGATAATGTGGCACACTCAAGTCCGATGGAGATGTCCCTTCCGAGGCTGGTCCTGCTGCACTCCCCCCACAGCTCCCTGCTCATCTTGAGAGTTGGGCCCGGGGGTAAACCTGATGTTCTCAGCCGGAGAGGTGGTAAGGCTGAGTCTGGAGTTCTTATGGTAGAGGTAAGGAATGGCCACATAATGATCCTGAGTTTTGTGCTTGCAATGTAGCCCTTGTGTTATATTGTTGGTTTGTTTGCCTTCTGTTTTCCTTCTGTTTAACACAGGTATAATACTGCTATTGATTTTAAGCTGGCACTTTATAATAGGCACTGCATATACTAATGCCCCTTTTCCACCTTTAAGCACGGGTCGCAGCCGGGAGCCTGACACGTGTGCTACCCGGCTGCGGCCCGTGCTCAGCCCCCTTTCCCACTGCGTTCACCAACCTGGCATATTGCCGGGTTGGTGACGCTGCTGTCGACTCGACAGGGGCGGCGCTGGGAGATCACATGGTCTCCCAGCACCGCCCTTCCATAGACTGTGAACGGGAGCGACACGGCTTCCGTTTACACTGCACAGCTTACCGGGTTGAACTCGTGTTCAACCCGGTAAACTACCCGGGTAGGATTCCCGGATTACTTGATACGGGTTGACCCTTTTCCACTAGCAAAAAACACGGGTAAATGCACGCCCCCGTGCATTTACCCGTGTTTTTTGAGCTAGTGGAAAAGGGGTATTAGCCTCCAAAAATCGCAGCTACGGCTGTTGGGGCTGAAAAGGATATGTTTCCTCCCTCAAAAATCTGGTAGCCAGGCAGCAAAATTTAGGGGCCATGGCTACTTGGCAACTGGGATTTGTCAAGCCCTGCTTTAGGGGGTACAGTATTCCCTTTATAATATACAAGGTTAAATTTGGAACAAAGCAAGTTGCTTGTATGAAGGGCTCCTCATAGTTTTACCTTCAGTCACCATTAAATATTCCACGCGGAACACTTTCAAAATGAATCATGTGGCCCAAATACAGTAACTTCCTCCAAATACAAGTTATATTTGGTGGTATCATTCCTATAAGGTAGAAGTTCACATCTTGTGATATTACAACTTTTTTTTACCGGGTATTAATTGTACTTTTGTAAATCTCCTGGTAATGTAAGGTAGTGATATGTATGTATAGAAACCTGAAGGGCATGTAGGTTGAGGGAGTGTCCATTTACTGTGTCTAATTCATTTACTCAGGCTGCCGCTGTACACTGGGACATTCTATAAGCTTCTTAGATTCAATTAGCATTGTTTGACTGCTTGCTTTAATACGTTTAGGAACACACAGTAGGAGGAACACATTATTTATACCATGTGTGTGTAATGAAATAGTGTCAGTCTTTCTGAATATAAATAACACAAGTGAGTACGTGTGTGTGTGTGTGTGTGTGTGTGTGTGTATGCTCATATTTTCTTTGAGATTCAGTGTAGGGACTGAGCAGAAGGGAGGATCTTGACCTTGACAAATGATTACAATATTTTGGAACCAAACATTCCCAGAAATACAGTTTGGAATGTAATATGGAAAGTATAGACCGTGGCGCTTACTTAGAAAATGAACTGTCCTCGAATTGTCTCCTTGTGTGCCTAGATGGCTTCCAGCATATGATTGGGCAGCGCCTCGGCATCTCCTAGTGTGTGATAGAGTCAAACATACATGTGCTACAAACAAACTCAAGTGATTGGCCCTATACCAATAATTGTCAAATATTTGCTTATCTGAACCAGCCAGGTCATAGGAACCCCCACTCTGTATCTCCCAATATATGGGTACTCTTAGGGAGAACTGTGTAAAGTAGTCCATGCATATAGTAACATTTATTGGAGAAGAATGTGTTGTTGGAATGTGACCTGACATGCCTCCCTGCTTTGCTCGCCCTTCTGTATAATATTCCTCTATGCCACCACTCACTAGCAGTCTGTCCTGCAGGGATTTTCCACTGAAGTAAGAGATTGTGGCTATCACATGACACAGAGTTAGCACATAAATTCCATCCATTTCTGTTAGCAACTTATTTTGCAGGGAGGAAAACCCGAAAAAAAGGAGTTTGGTTACATATTCTCTACCAAAATGTCTTTTTTTTTTCAGTAGGAGGGAAATTGCGTGCATGCAGCTAAATATGTCTGGCCTCTATGGCGGGATACGGTCATTAGGTCGACAGTCATTAGGTCGACCACTATTGGTCGACATGTGATAGGTCAACGTGAAAAAAGGTTGACATGAGTTTTTCACAATATTTTTTTCAACTTTTTCATACTTTACGATCCACGTGGACTACAGTTGGGAACGGAAACCTCTGCCGAGCGCAGAGAGGCATCTTGCCCGAAGCATGGGGAGTAAAGCGGTGCACTAATTGGGGTTCACGGTCACTCTACGAAGAAAACGACACCCAAAAGATGGGGGGGGGGGGAATCATGTCAACCTGTCCTGTAAATGTAATAGGGTGCAAGAAGCTGGAGGTGCGGGACTTCTTGCAAGAATACCCGTGTTTTTAAAGCGCCAATCATTTACAAGGCATATCCAGGTGTGTTATGCCTTGTTAATGATTGCCGCTTTAAACATTTCTCACACAAAGTCCCAGATTTTCACACCCTATGGCATTTACTCCAGAATGTCAAATACAGAGAAAAACTTCAGTATCTTTACATTTTCTAACAGATTTGCCATATATTTACGGGATATCCCCAAAAAATCACTAAATATTAAGGATCCCTATGATTTACTGTAAGAATGAGTGACCGCAGCATGTAGCTCCAATATCTATCGTGATTCCTCCATTTACAACAAGTGCAGCCCCCATTATTATTTATTACCAGTTATTTTACATAACGCACAAATATTCTGCAGCGCTTTACATAGAATATTTGGCCATTCACATCAGTCCCTGCCCCAGTGGAGTTTACAATCTATGGGGGTCATTCCGAGTTGTTCGCTCGTTGCCGATTTTCCGTATACTGCGATTAGTCGCTCACTGCGCATGCGCAAGGTTCGCAGAGCGCATGCGCTTAGTTATTTTACACAAAAGTTAGGTATTTTACTCACGGCATAACGAAGCTTTCTCATCGCTGTGCTGATCGTAGTGTGATTGACAGGAAGTGGGTGTTTCTGGGCGGAAACTAGCCGTTTTATGGGAGTGTGCGGAAAAACGCAGGCGTTCGAGTTGCAAAACGCAGGAGTGGCTGGAGAAACGGGGGAGTGGTTGGGCAAACGCTGGGTGTGTTTGTGACGTCAAACCAGGAACGAAAAGGACTGAACTGATCGCAATGGCTGAGTAAGTCTGGAGCTACTCAGAAACTGCTAAGAAATTTCTATTCGCAATTCTGCTAATCTTTCATTCGCAATTCTGCTAAGCTAAGATACACTCCCAGAGGGCGGCGGCTTAGCGTGTGCAATGCTGCTAAAAGCAGCTAGCGAGCGAACAACTCGGAATCACCCCCTGTATTCCCTATCATATGTACATGCACTCACATTCACGCTAGGGATAACTTTCTTGGGATCCAGTTAACCTACCAGTATAATTTTGGATTGTGGGAGAAAACTGGAATACCCTAAGGAAACCCACGCAAGTACAGGGAGAATATACAAACTCCACACAGATAGGGTCATGGTGGGAATCGAACCTATGACCTCAGTGCTGTGAGGCAGTAATGCTAACCATTGCACCATCCGTACTGCCCCATGCGCACATGCACAGGGAGATGTCCACGCATGCATAGTACATGCAGCGACCCAATTCCAGAAGCAGAGTGATAGCATAAGTTATAGGATGGGCTCTTATCGGAGCCTGTGTTCTGACAACAGATTGATAGTACATTTGCATGAAAATTTTAGTTTTCATGTTAGGAATTTAGGCAAAATGATCATATCCCATTACATTTTAAATAAAGATATACACGGACCCCCGTGTTTTGGTTTTGGCTCTAATCCTCATTGGGTTTTGGCAAAACCACCCTGAAGTGTTTTGGTTCAGATTTCGGTTTGGTTGAAAAGCGGTAAAAAAACAAAATAAAGATAATCATTGATAAAAATCGCTAAAATCCCCCCAGCTAAAATCATGTAATTTTTGCAATCCAAAACCCAAAACTCTGATCGGATTGGATCTCCTCGGGGGATTTAGATCAGGTTTTGGTTCAGTTCGGATACACAAAATTTGGGTTCATTCCTGGAGAACCAAACCGGCCATCTCTAATTTTAAAATGTGGGGTTTGATACATCGGCCCCATGATCTCCGAAATGGGAAGTGGCTTTGCATCAGAGGAGTATGCAGTTCCTGCTGCTATGTTATTTTAGTAACCTATATTTAAGGGTTAGTGAAGAGATTTGTTTTTCCACTCCAACCCACATCTGTAGTATAACAGCGCAAACATGAAGGGTAATGCATATTTTACCCAGTAACACAACAAAATCCACAGAGTTAAGACATGACAAACTGGGTAGGTGTAAACGGCAACACTAAAATCTGTTCTTTGGGCCTAGTTCAGCATGGATTGTTATTCTGAGAAATTGGAGTTGTCTGCAAGTATAAAGGCGCTGCCCTGACAGGAAGAAAAAATGCTCCGTGCAAGTCTGCAAATGCATCGCACATCGCTATCCATTCGCACATGCATACGCAATTTCCGGAACAGCAAAGATTTTTTTGCCATCTGAGCAAATGTACATAGGTCTGAGGCTGCCACTAATCTGTGGCTGAGGTGGGCTGGAAGTGGTCTGCACTGACGTCAGAGACCCTCCCCAAAAACCCCTGGGCATGCCTGCGTCTTTTCTGACACACCCAGAAAACGTCAGGTTTCCGCCCAGAAAACCTGGCTTCCTGTCAGTCAAACAGCGGCTACATTGCGATTACGATCTGTACGCATTTCCTGTCACTGTTACCCCTTGCGCATGCGCATTGCGAACACTCCACGTTCGATAATCGCTCAATTTGCAAATTCTCTGAATAGCGATCCATGCTGAATTAAGCCCTTTGTCATTAGTTAAGGCTTGCCAAGGAAATCCTCTTGATTCAGAACTGCTGTAGGTGTTCCTGTCTATGCGTACCAGGCCTGTTATTACTATAGTTTCTGGCTTTGCTTCTTGCCTTCCTGTGCATCAAACTTAAATTTAATTATTTAAATGTAAATTCACTGTGGTACGAGTTATGACAGTAACATATGCTCCTAAGGAAGCTGGCGGTGACCAAGACCAGCGAAACGCGTTGAGCCCCTTTTCCTCCTGACCACGTGCATTGCACCTGCCATTCTCAATCATCTGGCAATTATTGGACTTACAAACTCCCATAGGATCCTCACTAGTGCTGTCTATTTGGAATCTCTGGATATTCCCCTGCTGCCATTGGACCTCGACCTGCAATTGAGAACCAAGGGGACTTCTTCCTGAGACCATGGTAATATCCATATCCAAAATTTACTGAGGACACTTTGGAGGACTGAGTCCTAGCCAGAAAACAAGTGCATATTGCCTAAGTGAAGATAGAAGTGGTCACATGTTAATTTGAGAGACTCTCAATCCCTTATCTATTATATTACCCTTTTGACAATTAGATTTGTTGTAATCATTTTTAGTCTAATTTTAATAAATGTATGAATAATTTTTTATTGATAAATTTGCATCCGTTCATTATTTGAAATTCAGCCGGCGCCAGTATACTCTCTCGAGTTATGACAGTAGCCTACAATATGGTTTAACACTGATATTTCACCGATAACATTGTTATCAATAGATGTCAAGATATCACTGTATTATTATTTTATGGTAAATGTGCGTGGCCCTTACTTTTTGTAAACCCCCCCCCCCCCAACAAAAAAAAACAAAAACCCAAAAAACTGTTCTATAATACACATTCCAGACCGCCAGCAATATCCCGGGTTTTTTGTACGTGAACGTGTAGCAATCCAGGTTGCGACGTAGTCTGAAAGGGGCCAGTTGAAATATCCCCTGTAGAGCGCCCTGGTATTTCATCTCGGATAGCGAGCAAGGTTGAACAAGAGTTCAACCCAGTTCGTGGTGCAGTGTGAACGAGTAAGCCGGGTAGATGCAACCTGGTTCCGATTTCACTGCATAGGAAGAGGTAGCGCTTGGAGATCATCTCATCTCCAAGCGCCGCCTCAGCATGCAACGGGATGGCTATATGCCTCTTGGGGGGCGTAGTATGGTATGCCGGCGGCCGGGCTCCCAGCGACCAGCATACCGGCGCCGGCATACCGACAGCGTGGCGAGCGCAAATGAGCCCCTTTCAGGCTCGCTGCGCTCGCCACGCTGCGGGAATGGTTATTCTCCATCCAGGGGGGTCGTGGACCCCCAAGAGGGAAAGAAAGTGTTGGTATGCTGGCTGTCGGGATTCCGGCGCCGGTATACTGTGCGCCGGAATCCCGACAGCCGGCATACTGAAGACCACCCATCTTGGGTTACGTATTGCCACTGCACGAGGCACAGCACTATGGGAAGTCAGTGAAAGTGCCAGTGACAACCAACCACTTGCCAACACCTACATTTTCCCACCCAAGAATTGCATGTAATGCAGTTTTCTGCTGAGGAATACTGTAGATGACAAGTGCATGCCTCGTACCTTATTTATTAACAGTTCTTTATACAGCCCATTCATATTCTGCAACTCTTTACAGAGAATACTTGGCCATTAATATCAGTCCCTGCTCCAGTGGAGCTTACAATTTATATTCCCTACCACGGTTAATTTTTGTTTGGGGCCAGTTAACCTTCTAGCATGTTTTTGACTCAAGAACAGGTAGAATATTTAAATTCCACACATTTAGGGCCGTGGTGGGAATTTAACCCAAGACCTCAGTGCTGTGAGGCAGTAATGCTATCCATTACATCTACCGTGCTGTTCCCCTCTCTGTGGTGCTTGCTGAGTTGTGACTTAAGAAACAAAACACATTTATTGATCTCTCATTACTTAATTATTTTAGCACGAGAATACTCCCATATATTTTAGAGCTATGTGGAACAATTCCATTTGATGTTTGCTGGCAAAGCCTGTGTTCTGTAATTGTTCACCTTAAAGTCAGATAAATGATGAACTTCTTTGATCCCAGAGAGCAGCAACACCCCGAGGAAGCATACCGGACTTGTGCAAAACCAGTTGGATTTCTAAGCTGAATGGCTGTGGCTTTGTATCCGGAGATGCTGATATTTTTCTGTATCTGCAAATAAAATGAATAGAATTGAAAGCTATTATTAGCCTAGCATTTTCATTACAAGTTACTAGAGTCCCTGCTCCATGTACTGTTATTTGACTAACATTTACTGATTTTGATATTGTGAATTACACCTTGATTAAATATTAAGATTAAATAATAAAGTGGTTGTTAGGGCAGTACCAATAGAGCAGTACTATTCTATATAGTCTCACTTCGTGAGGGTTTAACCCAGGGCTGGCCAAACCGGTCCTCGAGATCTACCAACAGTTCATGTTTTCCATGCCTCCTGGAGATCTGCAGAAGTGTCAGTTAGGAATGAATGCAGCACATCTTTATTAGTAATGACTACACCTGTGCTCCAGGTAGGTGGTCTGGAAAATGTGAACTGTTGGTAGATCTCAAGGACTGGTTTGGCCAGCCCTGGTTTAACCTATAAGAATCTTCCTTTCACATAAATACCTTTTACTTCCTTTCACATGAATACCTTTACCATTACTTTGATGTTCTAAGGCTTTCAGATTCTAGATAACGGAGAGTTTTTAATAGGTTATTGCTGGTAGTATTTTGCATGAATGGGACACTGAAGGAGGGGTGCCCCAGATGCAGGATACTGGTTGAGAACAGCAGATAGATTTCCATAAAGTCCAGTGAAAAGCCCAATGTCATGCCTGGCAGCAGACAAACCAATGGTACTTTACAATTTGAGGTCATGACTGTTAGCAGACAAGGCAAAGTCAACCAACAATACTGACTCAGGACAAAGCAGTAAGATCCTAGGTCAGTATGGTTTAGCAATAATAAAGACATTCACGGACACAGGTTCAGCAACTGGATCAAGGGGAGCTATCACCAGCACATATGAGACAGGGAGAAAGAGTTAGAGAACCAGACACATTCTAACAAGCTGCTTGTGAATAAACTTTAGAGAACGCATCGAGGTTGCCTAGCGGGCAGGTAGAGTGGCACCAAGTGCAGGAAGCCAGCGGCTGTTGCTGAGTGATGGCTTTGGTGTTTACGCAAGGTCTAACAGGGGAAACAGTAATCCTGTTTGGACGGAATCAGAATTGGGAAATCTCAGTAAATGATATTAGAATTCTGTAAATCTAAGTAGTCCTTTTGGGTTCAGAGTACCTATTTCCCATTGACATGCTTAATGTCAATCTAAGCCAAGCATAAAACTCCCACATGACCCTACCCTTGAAACCTCTCATTGCAGCCCCTGATGAAGATTCCCATGCAGAGTGTGGCAGATAGTGGGGGTCATTCAGATCTGATCGCTTGGCTGCTAATTTTGTTGTCCTGCTTTCAGATAGTCGCTGACTTTAGGGGGAGTGTATATTCGCCGTGCAAGTGTGCGATCCTATGTGTAGGCCGAGCTGCTAAAATCCACTTTGTGCAGTCTGTGCGTAGCCCAGGACTTACAGTGCAATCACATCAGGCTGATCGGGGCCGGAGCTGACGTCGCACACCCTCCGTGAAAACGCTTGGGTAGGCCTGCGTTTTTCCGGACACTCCCTGTAAACGCTCAGTTGCCACCCACAAACGTTCTCTTCCTGTCAATCACCTTGCGAACGCCCGTGCTAGCGGATTTTTCGCACCATCCCGTCATTGACCGGCGATGCCGGTTGTTGTTGTCCGACGCGCGTGCGCATTGCGGTGCATACACATGTGCAGTTAGGACCTGATCACCCACTGTGCGAAAACGCACAGCAGCAATCCGGTCTGAATGACCCCCAGTGTCTGATGTCTTTTTCTTGTGCTTTATTTGCAGAGATGCATGGAGATGGAGGATGGCATTGAGCAGGAAAGGAAACTTTTCAAAGCTAATTTACTAACTATGGAAGCTCAGACTAAAAACATGGAAATGAAAGCGCGAAGCTACGCTGATCAGAGTAAGCATTCCACTATTTCTGGAAACTTTAATGTATGTTATCCCATTATATTGGCTGAGCAATGGTGGGTGCTGACCTTTTGCTTTAAATGCCACTTGAATATTGCTATCTTTTTTGCATATTGTTTTGGTACAAGTGGCTAAGTACCGGCCAGACATTATTTATTTCTTTATTTATTTATTTATTTATGGAGGTTCCATTTTTCTTATTCACTCACCCAAAAACTGTTTGCTGGGTATACTGGATGAGTGTTGTTTAACCTGGCATGTGTTCTGTCAATATTGTAGTACAATCTGATAAAATCTGATGAAGTTCACCGGTTGAATGCAAGTTGAAAAATGTAACTAGATATTGTCTTACTACTTTTTGTAACTTTTGCACATCAGTTGTTGGCCTGGAGGAGCAGAAGACGCTTCTGAACAAGGAACTGGTATCACTCACACAAGTCCATGCTAAGGTAAATAGAGGACCATAGTGAATTTATTACATGGAACTGTTTCATGCATTCCTTCCATGGTTTTAGCCTTAAGCATATCTCTTGTTGAGCAACTGATCTTATTTAAATGCAGGTATGCAAAAGTATGTAACCTTTATCATACTGTACATAGTGCTTCATTTATGACCGGCAAGTACAGCAGAAGGGTTGGGTAACAAATCCTGCCGGTTACAATCCCGACGGTAAGGATGCTGACAGTCAAAATCCTGATGGATCCCAGTAAGTATTTCAACCCTACTCCTAACCCACCCCTCCCGCAGCCTAACCCTAGCCTTCTCCTCCCGCAGCCTAACCCTAGCCTTCTCCTCCCGCAGCCTAACCCTAGCCTTCTCCTCCCGCAGCCTAACCCTAGCCTTCTCCTCCCGCAGCCTAACCCTAGCCTTCTCCTCCCGCAGCCTAACCCTAGCTTTCTCCTCCCGCAGCCTAACCCTAGCCTTGTCCTCCCGCAGCCTAACCCTAGCCTTGTCCTCCCGCAGCCTAACCCTAGCCTTGTCCTCCCGCAGCCTAACCCTAGCCTTGTCCTCCCGCAGCCTAACCCTTGCCTTGTCCTCCCGCAGCCTAACCCTAGCCTTCTCCCGCAGCCTAACCCTAACTCCCATGACCCCCACAGCCTAACCCTAGCCTTCTCCTCCCACAGCATAACCCTAACTGTCCCCCACACACACAGCCTAAACCTAGCCTTCTCCTCCCGCAGCCTAACCCTAACTGTCCCCCACACACACAACCTAACCCTAGCCTTCTCACCCTGCAGCCTAACCCTAACTCCCATGACCCACACACAGCCTAACCCTAGCCTTGCCATCCTGCAGCCTAACCCTAACTGTCCCCCACACACACAGCCTAACCCTAGCCTTCTCCCACAGCCTAACCCTAACTCCCACGACCCCCACAAGCCTAACCCTAGCCTTGCTATCCTGCAGCCTATCCCTAACTGACCCCCACACACACAGCCTAACCCTAACCTTCTCCTCCCGCAGCCTAACCCTAACTCCCACGACCCCCACGCAGCCTATCCCTAGCCTTCTCCTCCCGCAGCCTAACCCTAACTCCCACAACCCCCACACAGCCTAACCCTAGCCTTGCCCTCCCGCAGCCTAACCCTAACTGACCCCCACACACACAGCCTAACCCTTGCCTTCTCCTCCCGCAGCCTAACCCTAACTCCCACAACCCCCACACAGCCTAACCCTAGCCTTGCCCTCCCGCAGCCTAACCCTAACTCCCACGACCCCCACACAGCCTAACCCTAGCCTTGCCACCCTGCAGTCTAACCCTAACTGTCCCCCACACATACAGCCTAACCCTAGCCCCCCCTCCCCACAGTCCAACCCTAACCCCAGTACTTACCGCTGGATCTGCCAGGATTCTGACCGCATCCCCAGCAGAAACCTACAGTAATTGAATGTGATTTGTGCTTTATGTGAATGATTTTTTATAATGTAGCATCTGTGTAAAAAGCTAATGAACAAATTGGCAGATTGGGGTGGTCTAAAGGTGCAAATAAATAGGTAAAATTATTGTACTTAACGCACTGCAGGATTGAGAATACAGGTTGAGTATCCCTTATCCAAAATTCAAAATCACCTGTATTTAGAGAAGGATCGAGTAACTTTAAAGCCTTTTATCAAAATATTACCAGGTAGGTAGATACAGGCGCTGAAATTATTTGGTTCTACCTAGCGGCTGCTTGAATGGAGATAGTCAGTCTCCTTGGTAAATCAATAGAACAACAGAAAAGCAGCGCTAATATATGAAGACACTAAATAGTCATGTAATCAACACATTTATTATATGTAAAATACCACACATTATATAAAAAAAGGGAAAAGTAATAAAAAATATATCTAATATTAAAAACCACTGGTTGTTGGTTCTTTAAAAAAGCAAGATTCTCACTCATAGCAACGTATTAAGTCCAACAATTGTGGGCCTGTTCCTAGTGTGCCGTCGGTATCAATAGTAGGTTTGTCCTGAGATAGGGGATACTTTCACTGTGTCCAGGGGTGATCACCCTATTACGTGGTGCTGTATATTGTAGACTGTTATGCCGAAAACGGAGGGACTACTTACGTATTTATTAACACTCACCGCCAGATGAGAAGCTTCCCAGGCCCTACTGATGGTATTTGAGCCGGAATCCTCAGTTATGTTGCGGTCTTTGTCCTCTGTGCCGTTTGTTCCCTCAGCAGCCAGAGCAAATTTGTTATGGGCTCAATGCACCTTTCCACAGAGCAGGTCCGGAGCTTGTTCAGGCAATATGGTACTCAGTGGGTGGATGGGGTAGGTTACCAACGCGTTTTGTTGCTCTATGTGGTAGCTTTTTTTAATAAAAATATATAAGATTGTGTCAACTAAACCTACTGGGCAGGGATTTTGCGGTGATGTGTTTTTACAGTTTGGGGTATATTTACTGCGCTTCTCAGCAAGTTTCACCTAAAAATTTAACGTGACACTTAGGTGAAGCGCAAAGACCGGCATGTTTTGAAATTATTATTGGCGCTGCTTTAAATTCTGTGGTCAAACCCGCCACTACATAAATATATGCCTTGTTCTGAATTAGTGTTATATGTACAGTATACTGTGACTTGTGTACCTAGCCAAACAGGGCCTGATCCTGAGTTGCACACAGTGCTGACACAACTACAGCAAAAGATGGTAAAGAGGTTGCAGCAGCGTGCGGCTCAGAACTGGCCCCGCAATAACCATTGCTACGCGCTTAGATTCATATGTTACACAAGAAATATGATTAATATGCGCACAATATATTAGCAATTGTGATGAGACTTTCTTTTTCTGTATTTGAGAACGGATACAAAAACACTTACATAATAAGTCCACTGGGAACATTTATTTTTATCTTTATGTATTTAAATTGTAGTTAGTATTTTTTCTTCTTATCTGATTAAACCAATTAAGTCTGGTTTTTTTGACGCCTATCTGTGGATAGATTTATATTAACAATCGGTATCGGTAACAATATGTTAATTGTCTGTTTAATCTAGTGCTTCATTCTTTTTCTGGTTACTGTAAAATATATAATATTTTTCTGGGCTAACCTTGACCTGCTTCCTGCAGATAGTGAAGAGTTACAAAGAGTTAAGGTACCAGCGTTCTCTTTCCTTGGAAGCTGCTCGCCATTCGGGACGTACAACGCCACTTGCAGGAGTGTGAGTAATGCTGAAAGGCATTTATGTTGTGCAATGTTTATTTCCAGCCCAGTATGTCTGCCACCTGCGCATTACATCTCCTGGCTTTGTATTATGTTTAACCCACTGTAAAGAGACGCATGGTGGCTGACCTGTCTGATCAGAATCTATCAATGTTGACAAAAGATGGGACCTGAGTCCGGTTCCATCTTTTACAGTTGTAATTCTACTAGGACTTGTATATATAAGGCACTTATTTGGTATTACATTATTTAGGATGATCCATTCATGTGGGGGGGGGGGGGGGGGGATTGCTAGGGTATTTTTTGTCATTCTGAAGATGCCTGCTTTTCCCTGTATGACACCGTGATACCAAGAGATAGACCTATTTGTCCCAACGCAAACCGAAGACAATATAGGCGAGCTGTAATAGCGTCTGATATCGCCGGAGTTGTGGGATGCCAGCCGACATTTTTTTAAACCGGCATTCATTTACAAGGCATGGTTTTGCCTTGTAAATGACTGCCGCTTTAAAAGAATGAGAGATCGGTCAGCATCACGCACCTCCGGCAATACCAGACGTTATTACATCTCGCCTTGTATGCGGATACATAGAGCAGGTTAGATGGAAGGAGGCCAGGGAGGCACAGCCAGGACCCAATATACACAGTGGGGCATAGGCACGCTCCCACATTCTCTGCCTCTTTGCCTTAGTATCAGGGACTTGCATAACATTACAGACTTTGTAGGAGTCAGAATTTGGACACACAAACCAAGGGGCCATTCCAGTTTGTTCTGTTGTATACACCGAGATATTGGCAAAATACTTGTATAACATAGGGCCTGATTCAGAGATGTACGCAAATGCCATTGCAGCTGCCATGATCCCGTGCGCTGCTGTTGTGCGAAAATAATTCCTCAGCCACTAAGTTTTATATAGAGACGCCCACTGATGGCATTCCAGATCCGCAGCTGGTGCACGAAGACGAAGACATCTGACGCACATCGGACGATCACTGACCTTCTGGTCAGTACAGTGCTGGAACCATGTCTACTGCGTATGGAACTACAGTAGCAGCTATAACGCCCCTAAAATGGTTGTGACTCCCCCGTTCCCTCCCACAAATATCAGCCACTTTGCGTATAAATCCCCACTGCGATCGCTGTTGCAGGACTGTGGCGGCACCTGCACAATGCGACTTAGATGCATGCACAGTGGCATAACATTGCTCCCCTGTGTGCAAAATCGACATTGCATCCATCTCTGGATCAGGCCCATAGTCAGGGGTGTAGCCAGAGCCCATAGCAACATTTTGAAGGGGCCCCTGTTCCAGTGCTTCTAGAGAGACACCTCTCCGCAGTAGATGTTCCTTTTATGCCCCATAGTAGTGCCCTGGGTCACATGATGTCGCATTGTAGGGCTGCCAGTACACAATATGCCACACAGTACCCCAAATCACATTATGACATACAGGGCCCCCTGTTCATACTATGTCACGTTACAGTGCCCCTTTTCTCATGGTGCCCCCACTTCATATTTTGCCAAATTACAGTGCCCCCAGTTGATATTACTGTATGTAACATAATAATACCCTTCAGTTTATTTTATACTAAATTACAATGAGCAGGTCCAGGGTCATAACTAGATATATTGCAGTCCTCAAGACAAAAGTTTGTAAGGGCCCCTATGTATCTTCAGCGGTGAAAAATGCATATAACACATGTAACTATGACAGGGAAGGCGGGCCCCTCTCAGCTCTGGGCCCCATAGCAGCTGCACTTATGGTAGCTACGCCCTTGCCCATAGGCCTCAATGCCCTCATTGTTTTATTACCTTTCTTCTTTAATTCAGGTTTCAGATCTCTCGAAATAATGTTGGTGTGAAATGAGAGATAGGTTTGAACAGAGAAACTCATTAAAGTAAATTATAGTATTTCAGCAAGTTGTAGTTACAAGACTAGATTTAAGTGTGATGTTTCAGGAGAATTTGTTGGTGTAATTGCATTTGTGCATATTGCAGCATTTAGATGGTTTAATAATAGGTAGAGCTCATTAATGTGTAGCAGGCTTGTCTCACATAGGACACATCAGTCTTCTGTGCAGAAATATGCCAGACAGCTGAATGATCACAGGTTTGTATTTTCTCAGACTCACTCCAGTAACAGGATAATGGGTTGCCTAAAACCAATTTAAATTGGGTAATAAATACATAGAGCTGTGTACAATGGACTATTTAAACATGATTCCAAATGAAATAAGATTTGAAAAATGCTTATGTAAGACGTCCACTAGGAACAGTAATGTAACATTATTTGAAATATGTGAAGTTAATTTAACTCTCTTTTATTAATCCCATATATTGGTGCGAAATTATTTGTCCTTTTTAAACAAGTTGCTGGTATTGTTATTAGGCTATAACACACACAGATGCCTGATTCTAAGTTGGACAGAAGTGGAAATACGACAGACCCCGCGGATATTTGCAAACTGCGCATGTGCCATTGAATGTTATTGCATACTGCGCTGTTGGAGATTGAAAGTCTGTATAATGGGTGTTTCTGGGTGGTACCTAGGTGGCGATCGTGAAGAATTGATCCGTCGCTGGGCATGTAGTGGTATGTCAGCTGACTTTGCGCTCGTTTGTGACGTGCAGGCACAGATGGGGCTCTTGTATCAGACGGATCTTTTGCAGCATGGAGTAGGTGCAACTCCCTATAGTAATGACAATTGCTACAGGCGGAAAAACAGTGTGTGTGTGTGGGTATTGGTCTTCCGCATACGCAGGGCCAGTGCTAGGGTGTTTGGCTCCCCCCTGCAAACTTTAAATATGCACACTCCTACAAATGGGAGAGGCAATGGGTGACTCTGGGGAGAGGCAGTGGGTGACTCTGGGGAGAGGCAGTGGGTGACTCTGGGGAGAGGCAGTGGGTGACACTGGGGAGAGGCAGTGGGTGACACTTGGGAGAGGCAGTGGGTGACACTGGGGAGAGGCAGTGGGTGACTCTGGGGAGAGGCAGTGGGTGACTCTGGGGAGAGGCAGTGGGTGACTCTGGGGAGAGGCAGTGGGTGACTCTGGGGAGAGGCAGTGGGTGACACTGGGGAGAGGCAGTGGGTGACTCTGGGGAGAGGCAGTGGGTGATAGGCAGTAGGTGACTCTGGGGAGAAGAAGTTGGTGATGCTGGGGAGAGGCAGTGGGTGATAGGCAGTAGGTGACTCTGGGAAGAAGAAGTGGGTGATGCTGGGGAGAGGCAGTGGGTGGCAGCGGCCCTGCACATACAGATACATGGATAATCGCCATATGTGGGCAGATAATGGAATTAGCATAAGATAGCAAGTAGGCTGCAGCAGCTGCATGGAAGAGCGACTATAGATACGCCTGCCTCAGTCCCACTATGTGGTTCTGTTTAACATAAGAGATGATTCTCTTTACACAAGACTCCTGCTGCTGTATTTGCATTCTTTTTCGTCCAGCAGCTGTGTCCATAGGTGTGGCTGCTGTATGGACTGCATCCATCTCTGATCAGGTCCATTGCACTTATGGGGGAGTCCTTTGTGTCTGTGGACAGCTCTTTCCACTATCTGGCTTGAAGTGAATAACATGAATGGCTTTTAGTGCTACTCTCTAATCTCTCTCTTCTAATCTGATGGTGTTGGCAGCACAATAACAGGGGCTGCCACTACAAAGAGCCTGTGTCGCTGTATCTAGAAATGGTGGCTGCTAACAGGTGATGATGGGTTCTACTGGAACCTACTGTATGTCTTCCCGTGCTTTAGCTGCAGGGCTTGTCATGGGATATGAGGCTTACAATGGGATATCATTAAATCGCTTTGTTCACTTAACCCGAGAGCCAAAAACCCTACAGTACGTCCCACGGCTAATTGAATTCCCCCATATATGTTCAAGAAAGTAATTCACTAAATCCCAGGTTTTATGTTCTTTCAGTTGCAAGCTTGTAGTATTCATGTTTCCCCGCTGATTATAATGTAGATTACTCCCTTTTCTGTATTATATATTATATTTCTCTAACGTCCTAAGTGGATGCTGGGGACTCCGTAAGGACCATGGGGAATAGCGGCTCCGCAGGAGACTGGGCACATCTAAAGAAAGCTTTAGGACTATCTGGTGTGCACTGGCTCCTCCCCCTATGACCCTCCTCTAAGCCTCAGTTAGATCTCTGTGCCCGAACGAGAAGGGTGCACACTAGGGGCTCTCCTGAGCTTCTTAGTGAAAGTTTTAGTTTAGGTTTTTTATTTTCAGTGAGACCTGCTGGCAACAGGCTCACTGCATCGAGGGACTAAGGGGAGAAGAAGCGAACTCACCTGCGTGCAGAGTGGATTGGGCTTCTTAGGCTACTGGACATTAGCTCCAGAGGGACGATCACAGGCCCAGCTTGGATGGGTCCCAGAGCCGCGCCGCCAGCCCCCTTACAGAGCCAGAAGACAGAAGAGGTCCGGAAAATCGGCGGCAGAAGACGTCCTGTCTTCAACAAGGTAGCGCACAGCACTGCAGCTGTGCGCCATTGCTCTCAGCACACTTCACACTCCGGTCACTGAGGGTGCAGGGCGCTGGGGGGGGCGCCCTGAGACGCAATAAAAACACCTTGGCTGGCGAAAATACATCACATATAGCCCCCAGGGCTATATGGATAAATTTTAACCCCTGCCAGAATCCATAAAAAAGCAGGAGAAAAGTCCGCGAAAAAGGGGCGGAGCCTATCTCCTCAGCACACTGGCGCCATTTTCCCTCACAGCTCCGTTGGAGGGAAGCTCCCCTGGCTCTCCCCTGCAGTCACTACACTACAGAAAGGGTTAAAAAAGAGAGGGGGGCACTAATTAGGCGCAGTATTAACTATACAGCAGCTATAAGGGGAAAAACACTTATATAAGGTTATCCCTGTATATATATATAGCGCTCTGGTGTGTGCTGGCAAACTCTCCCTCTGTCTCCCCAAAGGGCTAGTGGGGTCCTGTCCTCTATCAGAGCATTCCCTGTGTGTGTGCTGTATGTCGGTACTTTTGTGTCGACATGTATGAGGAGAAAAATGATGTGGAGACGGAGCAGATTGCCTGTAATAGTGATGTCACCCCCTAGGGGGTCGACACCTGAGTGGATGAACTGTTGGAAGGAATTACGTGACAGTGTCAGCTCTGTATAAAAGACAGTGGTTGACATGAGACAGCCGGCTACTCAGCTTGTGCCTGTCCAGACGTCTCATAGGCCGTCAGGGGCTCTAAAGCGCCCGTTACCTCAGATGGCAGATATAGACGCCGACACGGATACTGACTCCAGTGTCGACGGTGAAGAGACGAATGTGACTTCCAGTAGGGCCACACGTTACATGATTGAGGCAATGAAAAATGTTTTACACATTTCTGATAATACGAGTACCACCAAAAAAGGGGTATTATGTTCGGTGAGGAAAAACTACCTGTAGTTTTCCTGAATCTGAGAAATTAAATGAGGTGTGTGATGATGCGTGGGTTTCCCCCGATAACAACTGATAATTTCTAAAATGTTATTGGCATTATATCCTTTCCCGCCAGAGGTTAGGGTGCGTTGGGAAACACCCCCTAGGGTGGATAAAGCGCTCACACGCTTGTAAGGCCGCCCTTAAGGATCCTGCTGATAGAAAGCAGGAGGGTATCCTAAAAGGTATTTACACACATACTGGTGTTATACTGCGACCAGCAATCGCCTCAGCCTGGATGTGCAGTGCTGGGTTGGCGTGGTCGGATTCCCTGACTGAAAATATTGATACCCTAGATAGGGACAGTATATTTTTGCCTATAGAGCATTTAAAAGATGCATTTCTATATATGCGTGATGCACAGCGGAATATTTGCCGACTGGCATCAAGTCTAAGCGCGTTGTCCATTTCTACCAGTAGAGGGTTATGGACACGTCAGTGGTCAGGTGATGCGTATTCCAAACGGCATTTGGAAGTATTGCTTTATTAAGGGGAGGAGTTATTTGGGGTCGGTCTTTCAGACCTGGTGGCCACGGCAACAGCTGGGAATTCCACGTTTGTACCCCAGGTCGCCTCTCAACATGAGAAGACGCCGTATTATCAGGCGCAGTCTTTTCATGGACAAGCGGGCAAAAGGTTCCTCATTTCTGCCCCGTGACAGAGGGAGAGGAAAAAGGCTGCAGAAATCAGCCAGTTCCCAGGAACAGAAACCCTCTCCCGCCTCTGCCAAGCCCTCAGTATACGCTGGGGCTTTACAAGCAGAATCAGGCACGGTGGGGGGCCCGTCTCAATGAATTTCAGCGCGCAGTGGGCTCACTCGCAAGTAGACCCCTGGATCCTTCAGGTGATATCTCAGGGGTACAAATTAGAATTCGAGACGTCTCCCCCTCGCCGTTTCCTAAAGTCGGCTTTACCGATGTCTCCTTCTGACAGGGAGACAGTTTTGGAAGCCATTCACAAGCTGTATTCCCAGCAGGTGATAATCAAGATACCCCTCCTGCAACAGGGAACGGGGTATTATTCCACACTGTTGTGGTACCGAAGCCGGACGGCTCGGTGAGACCGATTCTAAATCTAAAATCTTTGAACACTTACATACAGAGGTTCAAATTCAAGATTGAGTCACTCAGAGCAGTGATTGCGAACCTGGAAGAAGGGGACTACATGATGTCTCGGGACATCAGGGATGCTTACCTTCATGTCAAAATTTACCCTTCTCACCAAGGGTACCTCAGGTTTATGGTACAGAACTGTCACTATCAGTTCAGACGCTGCCGTATGGATGGTCCACGGCACCCCGGGTCTTTACCAAGGTAATGGCCGAAATGATGATATTCCTTCGAAGGAAGTGAATTTTAGTTATCCCTTACTTGGACAATTCCCTGATAAGGGTAAGATCCAGGGAACAGTTGGAGGTCGGTGTAGCACTATCTCAGGTAGTGTTGCGGCAGCACGATTGGATTCTCAATATTCCAAAATCGCACCTGGTTCCGACGACGTGTCTTCTGTTCCTAGGGATGATCCTGGACACAGTCCAGAAAAAGGTGTTTCTCCCGGAGGAGAAAGCCAGGGAGTTATCCGAGCTAGTCAGGAACCTCCTAAAACCGAGCCAAGTCTCAGTGCATCAATGCACAAGGGTTCTGGGTAAAATGGTTGCTTCCTACGAAGCAATCCCATTCGGCAGATTCCACGCAAGAACTTTCCAGTGGGACCTGCTGGACAAATGGTCCGGGTCGCATCTTCAGATGCATCAGCGGATAACCCTGTCACCAAGGACAAGGGTGTCCCTCCTGTGGTGGTTGCAGAGTGCTCATCTTCTAGAGGGCCGCAGATTAGGCATTCAGGACTGGGTCCTGGTGACCACGGATGCCAGCCTGCGAGGCTGGGGAGCAGTCACACAGGGAAGGAATATCCAGGGCTTATGGTCAAGCCTGGAGACATCACTTCACATAAATATCCTGAAGCTAAGGGACATTTACAATGCTCTAAGCTTAGCAAGACCTCTGCTTCAAGGTCAGCCGGTGTTGATCCAGTCGGACAACATCACGGCAGTCACCCACGTAAACAGACAGGGTGGCACAAGAAGCAGGAGGGCAATGACAGAAGCTGCAAGGATTTTTCGCTGGGCGGAAAATCATGTGATAGCACTGTCAGCAGTATTCATTCCGGGAGTGGACAACTGGGAAGCAGACTTCCTCAGCACGACCTCCACCCGGGAGAGTGGGGACTTCACCCAGAAGTCTTCCACATGATTAAAAACTCGACAGGTATTGCGCCAGGTCCAGAGACCCTCAGGCAATAAGCTGTAGACGCTCTGGTAACACCGTGGGTGTACCAGTCAGGGTATGTGTTCCCTCCTCTGCCTCTCATACCCAAGGTACTGAGATTGATAAGATGGAGAGGAGTAAGCACTATATTCGTGGTTCCGGATTGGCCAAGAAGGACTTGGTAACCGGAACTTCAAGAGATGCTCACGGAGGATCCGTGGCCTCTACCTCTAAGAAGGGACCTGCTCCAGCAAGGACCCTGTCTGTTCCAAGACTTACCGCGGCTGCGTTTGACGGCATGGCGGTTGAACGCCGGATCCTGAAGGAAAAAATTCATTCCGGATGAAGTCATCCCTATCCTGATCAAAGCCAGGAAGGATGTAACCGCAAAAACATTATCACCGCAATTGGCGAAAACATGTTGCGTGGTGCGAGGCCAGTAAGGCCCGACGGAGGAAATTCAACTGGGTCGATTCCTACATTTCCTGCAAACAGGAGTGTCTATGGGCCTGAAATTGGGGTCCATTAAGGTTCAAATTTCGGCCCTGTCAATTTTCTTCCAAAAAGAACTAGCTTCAGTCCCTGAAGTTCAGACGTTTGTAAAAGGGGTACTGCATGTACAGCCTCCTTTTGTGCCTCCAGTGGCACTTTGGGATCTCTATGTAGTTTTGGGTTCCAAAAGTCACATTGGTTTGAACCACTTAAATCTGTGGAATTAAAATATCTCACATGAAAAGTGGTCATGCTGTTGGCCCTGGCCTGGGCCAGGCGCGTGTCAGAATTGGCGGCTTTATCCTGAAAAAGCCCTTATCTGATTTTCCATTCGGACAGGGAGGAATTGAGGACTCGTCCTCAGTTTCTCCCCAAGGTGGTTTCAGCGTTTCACCTGAACCAACCTATTTGTGGTGCCTGCGGCTACTAGGGACTTGAAGGCCTCCAAGTTGCTAGACGTTGTCAGTGCCCTGAAAATATATGTTTCCAGGACGGCTGGAGTCAGGAAATCTGACTCGCTGTTTATCCTGTATGCACCCAACAAGCTGGGTGCTCCTGCTTCTAAGCAGACTATTGCTCGTTGGATTTGTAGTACAATTCAGCTTGCACATTCTGTGGCAGGCCTGCCACAGCCAAAAATCTGTAAATGCCCACTCCACAAGGAAGGTGGGCTCATCTTGGGCGGCTGCCCGAGGGGTCTCGGCTTTTCAACTTTGCCGAGCAGCTACTTGGTCAGGAGCAAATACGTTTGTAAAATTCTACAAAATTGATATCCTGGCTGAGGAGGACCTGGAGTTCTCTCATTTGGTGCTGCAGAGTCATCCGCACTCTCCCGCCCGTTTGGGAGCTTTGGTATAATCCCCATGGTCCTTACGGAGTCCCCAGCATCCACTTAGGACGTTAGAGAAAATAAGAATTTACTTACCGATAATTCTATTTCTCATAGTCCGTAGTGGATGCTGGGCGCCCATCCCAAGTGCGGATTGTCTGCAATACTTGTACATAGTTATTGTTACAAAAATCGGGTTATTATTGTTGTGAGCCATCTTTCAGAGGCTCCTCTGTTATCATGCTGTTAACTGGGTTCAGATCACAGGTTATACGGTGTGATTGGTGTGGCTGGTATGAGTCTTACCCGGGATTCAAAATCCTTCCTTATTGTGTACGCTCGTCCGGGCACAGTATCCTAACTGAGGCTTGGAGGAGGGTCATAGGGGGAGGAGCCAGTGCACACCAGATAGTCCTAAAGCTTTCTTTAGATGTGCCCAGTCTCCTGCGGAGCCGCTATTCCCCATGGTCCTTACGGAGTCCCCAGCATCCACTACGGACTATGAGAAATAGAATTATCGGTAAGTAAATTCTTATTTTTTAGAGAGAAGAAGCTCACGCTGCTGGATTTCCAGGATGCACCATTATCTCTAGAAGCGCCGACCTCTCTAGAAAGTGTTCCCGGTGGAGGCTGTCTGGAAGCCCTTAGCAATGACAAGGTTTTATACTTTTTCTTTTACATTTGTAACCTCTGCTTTTAATCTAATAAAGGTCAAATTAACTTAAAATATATTTTTTCCCGTAGGAGACAATGGGGGCAGTGTATCAAACAGATTTGCATTATTTTATATATAATGAGCTGCTATCATTTCACATAGCGTGGTATATATACATATATTTACAATGTATCAAACAATCAATCAACTTCTACATATCATCTTAAAGCATGTACTTGATACATGCTAGCTAGAAGCTTATTGGTTGCCATGATCAACTTCTCTCCTTGGCCATACCTCCACTCTTTAGAAGGTTTGATACATTTCCAACAATTTCTGCGTTTCTATTTTTTTTTATTAACTTTATTCACAATGCAATTCAAAGCTAGTGGTTTAGGCTTATCTTAAGTTAATTAACCAGTAATTTAATTTACCAGGTCTAGGAGACCAAGCCTATGGAAAGCACTTATCTAATTGCAAGTCCATCATCGTGGTTTTCTATAGATGTCAACAGAAGCTTAATAAATAAAATTAAGTATTATTTCCAGAAAAGAGGAACTTTTGCATATTTAGATATTTTCAGGTTTCTATAATTACCGGTATTTTCCTTATATTCCATAATTCCTTTTCCATATTTAAGAAGGAGCAGGCAATACCTATGTAGTATGTGATATCCCTTTTGGCAGGCATCACAAAGTATCTTGTAATAATCCGTTATGCTTATTTATTGAATTAATACTTTTATTACTAAGTAATGGCACAACAGTAAAGGTTTGTTAAATATTACTAACCAGTTGAATTTCTTTATTTTCTCCTTCATCCACTAGGAGACACTGGAGTATACTGTAGGGTGTAGACGGGTGAGAGAGTTGAGCCTGGCACTTTACATTTCTTTAGAATTTGTAGTTGATTCCTCCCCTCTATGCCCTGCTGGAAACTCATTCCGAGTTGATCGCTAGCTGCCGTTGTTCGCTGCGTAGCGATCATTTAAAAAAAAAACGGCAAAACTGCGCATGCGTATGCACCGCAATGCGCATGTGCAGCGTACGGGTACAAAGAGCATTGTGGTTTTGCAAAGGTTCTAGCGACGCTTTCAGTCGCACTGGCGAACGCAGGGAGATTGACAGGAAATGGGAGTTTCTGGGTGACAACTAACCGTTTTCTGGGAGTGTTTGGAAAAACACAGGCGTGGCCGGGCGTTTGCTGGGCGGGTATCTGACGTCATTACCGTGTCACTCGTCGCAGCAATCATCACACAGGATAAGTAACTACAGGGCTGGTCTTGTTCTGCAGAAAATGTGTTTGCTGCCGCTCGACTGCACAGGTGTTCGCACTCCTGCAAAGCTAAAATACACTCCCCCGTGGGCGGCGACTATGCGTTTGCACGGCTGCTAAAAGTAGCTATCGAACGATCAACTCGGAATGAGGGCCTCGGTTTAAGATTAGTGCCAAAGGGAGCCAGGTGCTACTAGGGTTGTCTCTAGCCTTTATACTTTACTTTCTACTTTATTTTATTGCTTGCTCTTCACAAGCTAAAGGAGTCTGCCTGCGCCGAGGGAGCCGGCAAGGGGGACCCGCCACGGCTTACTGTTTCTGGGTCCCCGGCCACAGGGTCACCGGACTCTGGGTACCCGCCACAGCTGCCTGTGGCTAGTGTCCTGGTCCCACCACATACCGGACGGCTGGCAGCTGTGAGTCTACTCCAACCCCCTAGACTAGCAAGGAGAGTGGTTTCTTTTGAAGTCGCGGATACCCCCAGCCCATAGGAACTAGCAGCGCAGCCCAGTTGCTAAAGTTCTGAGCACTGCACCTGCTGCCCTGGGTCGCGCTCTCCCAGCCACAAGTGTCTGGCATTTCCCGCACTGCACATAGCGCTGTTATTCTCTTCTGCATTAGAATATGGTCTCTGTCAGTTTCTTCTGCTGCGAGTGTACACAGTACAGAGCAGCAATGGTGATGCTTTCCCACACTCGCTGTATTCAAATTGGCGCAGGTATATGACTGGGGGTGGAGCTTAGCGGCTTCACGGTTGATCCCTGTGCCCCCGCTCGGATGCCATACCAGGGGACTTTCTTGCAAAGTGGTGCTTCCTAGTGACCCGGACATCCTAGAAGCTCAGTAGGGGCTGAAAACTTGCCATTCACCCTGCTACAGCACCCGCAGCATACCAGCGCTCTCCCTCCTCTACTGTTGGGTTGGGGAAGGCTCCTCTCTGTAGCGGAGTTGTGTATTGTCCGTAACTCTCCTCTCCTATGCAGTGGAGTTAGGAGATTATACTGTGTTGTCAAGCAGCAAAATTTATTATTTATTTATTTTTTTATTTCCAGTTATTTATATAGTGCACACATATTCCGCAGCGCTTTACAGAGAATATTTGCCCATTCACATCAGTCCCTGCCCCAGTGGAGCTTACAATCTTTATTCCCTAAAGACCACACACACATTCACACTAGGGTTAATTTTGTTAGGATCCAATTAACCTACCAGTATATTTTTGGATTGTGGGAGGAAACCGGAGCTCCCGGAGGAAACCCACGCAAGTACGGGGAGAATATACAAACTCCACACAGTTAGGGCCATGGTGGGAATCGATCCCATGACCTCAGTGCTGTGAGGCAGTAATGCTAACCATTACACTGTCCGTACTGCCCAATAGCAATAGTAGCATTGCAATTTATTATTTGAAACCGTAGTCTACTGTGCTAATCTTTTGTGCTGATGCCATATAGTATGTGTCTGCTGTTCACATGCATCCCCTGTCCTTACATCACTGGGACAGGCAAGTCCGTGTGTCCTTTACCTGCAGGTGGCACATCTCTCTGCAGAGCTCTTGTGAATCCTGCTTGTTTGTGTAACATCAGCAAGTAACGGACACCACAGCTTGGAGTCTGGCAGTCTATAATAACATTGTTGCTTTTCTGCAGGATAGCTTTCTGTAGCTCCACATGAGCTCACTGCGGGCTCTTACCATGCTTGGCTGCCTGAGTTGAATGCAATTCAGGTTTCACTTATACTTCTGGAAGTATACCTATAATAATCAGGTTCTCAAGCTCGGTCCTCAGGACCCCACACGGTTCATTTCTTCCAGGTCACCTGTGGATCTTTAAAATGCGACAGTTGATGATACACAGTGCACCTGTCTGATGACCTGAAAAATGTGAACTGTGTGGGGTCCTTAGGACCGAGTTTGAGTATTTGCTACCTCTCGGTTATCTGCTGCGTGTGAGTTGTTATGGCTTGTCCTTGCTGTTCCGTCCTTAGGCCCTTCCTGGTTGGATCCTCCTCCTCCTTGTCTCTTTCCTCTGTTGTATCTGCTCTTGGTCTCTACTCAGACTCGGTTAACCTTAACTGAGTTTCCAGTGGGGTATAGAGGGGGAGGAACCAACTATAATTCTAAAGAAATGTAAAGTGCCAGGCTCCACTCTCTCACCTGTCTATACCCCAGTGTATACTCCATTGTCCCCTATGGAATTGGAGAAAAGGATTGATCAGTAAATACTAACATCCAATATTCTACATTTAATCCATTTTCTCTGACGTCCTAGTGGATGCTGGGTACTCCGTAAGGACCATGGGGAATAGTCTGGCTCCGCAGGAGACTGGGCACTCTAAAAGAAAGATTAGGTCCTATCTGGTGTGCACTGGCTCCTCCCTCTATGCCCCTCCTCCAGACCTCAGTTAGAATCTGTGCCCGGCTCGAGCTGGTTGCACACTAGGGGCTCTCCTGAGCTTCTAGTAAAGAAAGTATTTGTTAGGTTTTTTATTTTCAGTGAGATCTGCTGGCAACAGACTCACTGCTACGAGGGACTTAGGGGAGAGAAGCGAACCTACCTGCTTGCAGCTAGCTTGGGCTTCTAGGCTACTGGACACCATTAGCTCCAGAGGGATCGAACACAGGCCCAGCCTCGGTCGTCCGGTCCCGGAGCCGCGCCGCCGTCCCCGTTGCAGAGCCAGAAGCAAGAAGAACATCCTGGAAATCAGCGGCTGAAGACTCAGGTCTTCATTAAGGTAGCGCACAGCACTGCAGCTGTGCGCCATTGCTCCCTATGCACACCACATACTCCGGTCACTGATGGGTGCATGGGGCTGGGGGGGGGGGGGGGGGCGCCCTGGGCTGCAATTAGAGTACCTTACATTGGCAAACAGCACATAATATAGTCTAAACAACTATATATGTGCAAAAATCCCCTGCCATAATATAAATATAAGAGCGGGAGAAGTCCGCCGAGAAGGGGGCGGGGCTATCTCCCTCAGCACACTGGCGCCATTTCCTCTTCACAGCTCCGCTGGAAGACAGCTCCCCAGGCTCTCCCCTGCAGTTTCCAGGCTCAAAGGGTAAAAAAGAGAGGGGGGGCACTAAATTTAGGCGCAAACTGTATATGAAAAGCAACTATAGGGAAAAATCACTTTGTGTTAGTGTAAATCCCTGTTTATATAGCGCTGTGGTGTGTGCTGGCATACTCTCTCTCTCTGGACTTTGTGGGGTCCTGTCCTCAGTCAGAGCATTCCCTGTGTGTGTGCGGTGTGTCGGTACGGCTGTGTCGACATGTTTGATGAGGAGGCTTATGTGGAGGCGGAGCAGGTGCCGATAAGTGTGATGTCACCCCCTGCGGGGTCGACACCAGAGTGGATGGATATGTGGAAGGTTTTACACGACAGTGTCAACTCCTTGCATAAAAGGTTCGATGACATAACAGCTGTGGGACAGCCGGCTTCTCAGCCAGTGCCTGCCCAGGCATCTCAAAGGCCATCAGGGGCTCAAAAACGCCCGCTACCGCAGATGGCAGACACAGATGTCGACACAGAGTCTGACTCCAGTGTCGACGAGGACGAGACTAATGTACATTCCACTAGGGCCATCCGTTGCATGATTACGGCAATGAAAAATGTGTTGCACATTTCTGACATTAACCCAGGTACCACTAAAAAGGGTATTATGTTTGGGGAGAAAAAGCAACCAGTGGTTTTTCCCCCATCAGATGAGTTGAATGAAGTGTGTGAAGAAGCGTGGGCTTCCCCCGATAAGAAACTAGTGATTTCTAAAAAGTTACTGATGGCGTACCCTTTCCCGCCAGAGGACAGGTTACGTTGGGAGACATCCCTGAGGGTGGATAAGGCGCTCACACGCTTGTCAAAAAAGGTGGCACTGCCGTCTCAGGATACGGCCGCCTTAAAGGAGCCTGCGGATAGAAAGCAGGAGGCTATCCTGAAGTCTGTATATACACACTCAGGTACTATACTGAGACCTGCAATTGCTTCAGCTTGGATGTGTAGTGCTGCATCAGCTTGGTCCGATACCCTGTCATAAAATATTTATACCCTCGACAGGGATACGATTTTGCTAACCATAGAGCATATTAAAGACGTCGTCTTATATATGAGAGGTGCACAGAGGGATATTTGCCGGCTGGCATCTAGAATTAATGCAATGTCCATTTCTGCCAGGAGAGTATTATGGACTCGGCAGTGGACAGGTGATGCGGATTCTAAAAGGCACATGGAGGTTTTGCCTTACAAGGGTGAGGAATTGTTTGGGGATGGTCTCTCGGACCTCGTTTCCACAGCAACAGCTGGGAAGTCGACATTTTTACCTCAGGTTCCCTCACAGCCTAAGAAAGCACCGTATTATCAGGTACAGTCCTTTCGGCCCCAGAAAGGCAAGCGGGTTAAAGGCGCGTCCTTTCTGCCCAGAGGCAGGGGTAGAGGGAAAAAGCTGCACCATACAGCCAGTTCCCAAGAACAAAAATCCTCCCTGCTTCCACTAAGTCCACCGCATGACGCTGGGGCTCCACTGGTGGAGCCAGGTGCGGTGGGGGCCCGTCTCCGGAACTTCAGCGACCGGTGGGTTCGCTCACAGGTGGATCTCTGGGTTCTACAAGTGGTATCTCAGGGATACAAGCTGGAATTCGAGACGTCTCCCCCTCGCCGTTACCTCAAATCAGCCTTGCTAGGTACTCCCCAGGACAGGGAGGTAGTACTGGCGGCAATTCACAAGCTGTACCTCCAGCAGGTGATAATAAAAGATCCCCTCCTTCAACAGGGACGGGGTTACTATTCCACAATGTTTGTGGTACCGAAACCAGACGGTTCGGTGAGACCCATTCTAAATTTGAAATCCTTGAACACTTATATAAGGAAGTTCAAGTTCAAAATGGAATCGCTCTGGGCGGTTATTGCAAGCCTGGAAGGGGGGGATTACATGGTATCACTGGACATCAAGGATGCTTACCTACATGTCCCCATTTACCCACCTCACCAGGTGTACCTCCGTTTTGTGGTACAGGACTGCCATTACCAATTCCAGACGTTGCCGTTTGGTCTGTCCACGGCACTGAGGGTATTTACCAAAGTAATGGCCGAAATGATGATACTCCTTCGAAAGAAGGGAGTTATAATTATCCCGTACTTGGACGATCTCCTTATAAAGGCGAGGTCCAGGGAGCAGTTGTTGGTCGGAGTAGCACTATCTCAGGAAGTGCTACAACAGCACAGCTGGATTCTGAATATCCCGAAGTCGCAGCTGGTTCCTACGACGCGTCTGCTGTTCCTGGGTATGATTCTGGACACAGAACAGAAGAAGGTGTTTCTCCCGGAGGAGAAGACCAAGGAGTTGTCATCTCTGGTCAGAGACCTCCTAAAACCAAAACAGGTGTCGGTGCATCACTGCACGCGAGTCCTGGGAAAGATAGTAGCTTCTTACGAGGCAATTCCATTCGGCAGATTCCATGCACGGATCTTTCAGTGGGATCTGTTAGACAAGTGGTCCGGATCGCATCTTCAGATGCATCGGCTGATCACCCTGTCCCCGAGGGCCAGGGTGTCTCTGCTGTGGTGGCTGCAGAGTGCTCATCTACTCGAGGGCCTCAGATTCGGCATACAGGACTGGGTCCTGGTGACCACGGATGCAAGTCTCCGAGGTTGGGGGGCAGTCACTCAGGGAAGACACTTCCAAGGACAATGGTCGAGTCAGGAAGCTTCCCTACACATAAATATTCTGGAACTAAGGGCCATTTACAATGCCCTAAGTCAGGCAAGACCCCTGCTTCAAAACCAGCCGGTGCTGATTCAGTCAGACAACATCACGGTGGTCGCCCATGTAAACCGACAGGGCGGCACAAGAAGCAGGATGGCGATGGCAGAAGCCACAAGGATTCTCCGATGGGCGGAAAATCACGTGATAGCACTGTCAGCAGTGTTCATTCCGGGAGTGGACAACTGGGAAGCAGACTTCTCCAGCAGGCACGACCTCCACCCGGGAGAGTGGGGACTTCATCCAGAAGTCTTCCAGCTGATTGTAAATCGTTGGGAAAGGCCACAGGTGGACATGATGGCGTCCCGCCTCAACAAAAAGCTAAATAGATATTGCGCCAGGTCAAGGGACCCTCAGGCGATAGCTGTGGACGCTCTAGTGACACCGTGGGTGTACCAGTCGGTTTATGTGTTCCCTCCTCTTCCTCTCATACCAAAGGTACTGAGGATAATAAGAAAGAGAGGAGTAAGAACCATACTCATCGTTCCGGATTGGCCAAGAAGGACTTGGTACCCGGAACTACAAGAAATTATCTCAGAGGACCCTTGGCCTCTGCCTCTCAGACAGGACCTGCTACAGCAGGGGCCCTGTCTGTTCCAAGACTTACCGTGTCTGCGTTTGACGGCATGGCGGTTGAACGCCGGATCCTGATGGAGAAGGGCATTCCGGTTGAAGTCATTCCTACGCTGATAAAAGCTAGGAAGGATGTGACAGCAAAACATTATCACCGCATATGGCGAAAATATGTTGCTTGGTGTGAGGCTATGAAGGCCCCAACAGAAGAATTTCAGCTGGGTCGATTTCTGCACTTCCTACAGTCAGGAGTGGCTATGGGCCTAAAATTGGGATCCATTAAAGTCCAGATTTCGGCCCTGTCTATTTTCTTTCAAAAAGAACTGGCTTCACTGCCTGAAGTTCAGACGTTTGTTAAGGGAGTGCTGCATATTCAGCCCCCTTTTGTGCCCCCAGTGGCACCTTAGGATCTCAACGTTGTGTTGGATTTCCTAAAATCACATTGGTTTGAGCCACTTCAGATCGTGGAGTTGAAATATCTCACGTGGAAAGTGGTCATGCTTTTGGCTTCGGCTAGGCGTGTGTCAGAATTGGCGGCTTTGTCATGTAAAAGCCCCTATCTGATCTTCCATATGGACAGGGCAGAATTGAGGACTCGTCCCCAATTTCTCCCTAAGGTGGTATCAGCGTTTCATTTGAACCAACCTATTGTGGTGCCTGCGGCTACTCGGGACTTGGAGGCTTCCAAGTTGCTGGACGTAGTCCGGGCCCTGAAAATCTATGTTTCCAGGACGGCTAGAGTCAGAAAGACTGACTCGCTGTTTATCCTGCATGCACCCAACAAGCTGGGTGCTCCTGCTTCTAAGCAGACTATTGCTCGCTGGATCTGTTGCACGATTCAACTTGCATATTCTGCGGCTGGACTGCCTCATCCTAAATCAGTCAAAGCCCATTCCACGAGGAAGGTGGGCTCTTCTTGGGCGGCTGCCCGAGGGGTCTCGGTTTTACAACTTTGCTGAGCTGCTACCTGGTCGGGATCAAACACGTTTGCAAAATTCTACAAGTTTGATACCCTGGCTGAGGAGGACCTTGAGTTTGCTCATTCGGTGCTGCAGAGTCATCCGCACTCTCCCGCCCGTTTGGGAGCTTTGGTATAATCCCCATGGTCCTTACGGAGTACCCAGCATCCACTAGGACGTCAGAGAAAATAAGAATTTACTCACCGGTAATTCTATTTCTCGTAGTCCGTAGTGGATGCTGGGCGCCCATCCCAAGTGCGGATTGTCTGCAATACTTGTATATAGTTATTGCTTAACTAAAGGGTTATTGTTATGAGCCATCTGTTCAGTGAGGCTCAGTTGTTATTCATACTGTTAACTGGGTATAGTTATCACGAGATGTACGGTGTGATTGGTGTGGCTGGTATGAGTCTTACCCGGGATTCAAAATCCTTTCCTTGTAGTGTCAGCTCTTCCGGGCACAGTTTCCCTAACTGAGGTCTGGAGGAGGGGCATAGAGGGAGGAGCCAGTGCACACCAGATAGGACCTAATCTTTCTTTTAGAGTGCCCAGTCTCCTGCGGAGCCCGTCTATTCCCCATGGTCCTTACGGAGTACCCAGCATCCACTACGGACTACGAGAAATAGAATTACCGGTGAGTAAATTCTTATTTTTTAACTTCATATAGATATTCAACTTTATGTAACAATGATTCATGAGTTTTACTACATTAGGTCATACTTGTCGTCTTTTAAAAAAATAATTTCATGGAAATGTACGTGTTGTCCACCCAAGTGGCATGTCTGTGTCCACCCATGTGCATAGCTAATTCCACCCGAAGGGGTATGTCTTTGTCCACCCATGTGCATAGCTAATTCCACCCGAAGGGGCATGTCTGTATCCACCCATGTGCAGAGCTAATTCCACCTGAAGGGGCATGTCTGTGTCCACCCATGTGCATAGCTAGTGCCACACAAGGGCATGTCTGTATCCACCCATGTGCAGAGCTAATTCCACCTGAAGGGGCATGTCTGTGTCCACCCATGTGCATAGCTAGTGCCACACAAGGGCATGTCTGTGTCCACCCATGTGCATAGCTAATTCCACCTGAAGGGGCATGTCTGTGTCCACCCATGTGCATAGTTAATGCCACCCAAGGGGCATGTCTGTGTCCACCCATGTGCATAGTTAGTGCCACCCAAGGGGCATGTCCATGTCCACCTATGTGCATAGCTAATTCCACCCGAAGGGGCATGTCTGTGTCCACCCACGTGCATAGCTAGTGCCACACAAGGGCATGTCATGCACTACTAGCACACCTCTGCTCTCCACCTTTTCCCCACTTTCACTTACCTCCTCCACAGACCCTCTCATCCCCTACTCTCTATGTCCTGTTTTCTTTAGCCCTCTTTTTTCCCTTACCAACTTCCTCTCCATTTCCTCCCTTCACCCATACCTCCTCCACTCTTTCACTCTCCCTCCCTTCTCTCCTCTATCTCCCCGCTCTTAGGGGCCTATTCATCATTTGGCAAGTTGCAGCAGGGAATACTCATAACCAATAAGCATTGGTCCGGTGCAGGGACAGCTGTTCTGAAAAGCAGCTGTCACAGTTATAGTAACACTGCTGCATCAGTAGCAGTGATGCTTACCACCACCGTTGGCTTCTGCACATGTGTGATCTTCAGGGATGTGCAGTCAGGGTAGGCAGGGGAGGCAGAGTGTACCCGGTCATACTCCCTGTCATACTCGTGAGATTTGATATAAAACCAATTAAAAATTATTAACATTGTCTTTATTTGCTATTATAATTTCTCTTACGTCCTAGAGGATGCTGGGGACTCCGTAAGGACCATGGGGTATAGACGGCTCTGCAGGAGACATGGGCACTTTAAGACTTTAGAATGGGTGTGCACTGGCTCCTCCCTCTATGCCCCTCCTCCAGACCTCAGTTAGATCCTGTGCCCAGTGGAGACTGGATGCACTGCAGCGGAGCTCTACAGAGTTTCTCTGAAAAGACTTTTGTTAGGTTTTTTATTTTCAGGGAGCACTGCTGGCAACAGGCTCCCTGCATCGTGGGACTGAGGAGAGAGAAGCAGACCTACTTAAATGATAGGCTCTGCTTCTTAGGCTACTGGACACCATTAGCTCCAGAGGGTCGGAACGCAGGTCTCACCCTCGCCGTTCGTCCTGGAGCCGCGCCGCCGTCCTCCTCACAGAGCCGGAAGATAGAAGCCGGGTGAGTATGAGAAGAAAGAAGACTTCAGAGGCGGCAGAAGACTTCAAATCTTCAATGAGGTACACGCGCAGCGGTAACGCTGCGCACCATTGCTCCCAACACACACACACACACACACACGGCACTGTACGGGTGCAGGGCGCAGGGGGGGCGCCATTGGCAGCAATTATTACCTCAAAAACAGCACTGGCACAGGTCTCAGATACTGCGGAGGCAGTATAGTATAAAATCCCCGCCAGTATAAAGAAATTGAGCGGGACCGAAGCCCGCCGTCGAGGGGGCGGGGCTTGATCCTCCAGCACTAACCAGCGCCATTTTCTCCACAGCATGCTGCAGAGAAGTGCTCCCGGACTCTCCCCTGCTGAACAATAACAGGGGGCAAAAACGAGGGGGGGGGGGCACATTTATTTGGTGCAGATTGTACATATATTTATATATATAAAGCGCTATTTAGGCTGGGACCTTGGGTTCAGTATATTGTGGCGCTGGGTGTGTGCTGGCATACTCTCTCTCTGTCTCTCCAAAGGGCCTTTTTGTGGGTCAGTCCCCATATTTATTTATCCCAGTGTGTGTGGGGGTGTCAGTACGTGTGTGTCGACATGTCTGAAGCGGTAGGCTCGTCTAGGGAGGAGGCAGAGCAGATGGTGGTCGTGTCTCCGTCGGCACAGCCGACACCTGATTGGGTTGACATGTGGAATGTTTTGAATGCTAATGTGGCTTTATTACAGATTGGACAAAGCAGAGTCCAAAGACAAGCAGGGAATTAACCCATGGCTTTTACTGTGTCCCAGGACCCTTCAAAGTCACATAAACGTCCCTTTACTCAGTTAGCAGACACTGATACCGTCACGGATTCCGACTCCAGTGTCGACTAGGATGATGCAAGGTTGCACCCATGGGTCGCGAAAGTATTCAATACAGGTTGAGTATCCCATATCCAAATATTCCGAAATACGGAATATTCCGAAATACGGACTTTGAGTGAGAGTGAGATAGTGAAACCTTTGTTTTTTGATTGCTCAATGTACACAAACTTTGTTTAATACACAGAATTATTAAAAATATTGTATTAAATGACCTTCAGGCTGTGTGTATAAGGTGTATATGAAACATAAATAAATTGTGTGAATGTAGACACACTTTGTTTAATGCACAAAGTTATAAAAAATATTGGTTGAAATGACCTTCAGGCTGTGTGTATAAGGTGTATATGTAACATAAATGCATTCTGTGCTTAGATTTAGGTCCCATCACCATGATATCTGATTATGGTATGCAGTTATTCCAAAATACGGAAAAATCCCATATCCAAAATACCTTTGGTCCCAAACATTTTGGATAAGGGAGACTCAACCTGTATGTGATTATTGCAATAAAAGATGTTTTGCATATCACAGAGGATTCCTCTGTCCCTGACACGAGGGTCGGCATGTTTAAAGGAAAGTAAACGAACTCATCTCATGAGCTGATCGTTTTATTTAAAAAAGCTTGGGAGACTCCTGACATTAGACTGCATGTTCCCAAGAGAATTATTATGGCGTATCCTTTCCCCTCAAAGGACAGGTTACGGTGGGAATCCTCGCCCACGCTGGACAAGGCGTTAAAGCGCTGGTCCAAAAAGATAGCATTTCCGTCCCCTAATACGGCGGCTCTATAGGATCCTGCGGATCGTAGGCAGGAATCTACCTTAAAATCAATTTATGCGACTACGGGAGCCCTTTTTAGACCTGCTGTAGCGTCGGCAGGGGTAGGTAGCGCAATTACAGCTTGGGCTGATAACTTGTCTTATGACATTGACACCCTAGATAAATATAGTATGGTGTTGACCTTAGGTCACATCAAGGACGCAGCACTACAGTATATATGAGAGAGGCTGCGAGAGATATTGGGCTTTTGGGTTCAAGAGCTAATGCCATGGCAGGTTCTGCTAGTAGGTCCCTGCGGACCCGTCAATGGACGGGTGATGCTGGCTCAAAGAAACATATGGAGGCTTTACCTTGCAAGGGTGAAGTTTTATTTGAGGAGAGCCTCGCGGACCTGGTTTTCACAGCTACCGCGGGTAAGTCGCTTTTTTGCCTTACGTTCCCCCACAGCAAAAGGAAACACCCTAATAACAGATGCAGTCCTTTCGGTCGCGTAAGTTCAGTCAGGGGCGTGGCTTTCTTTCCTGGCCAGAGGTAGAGGGAAAAGAACACCGACTACGGCTAGTTCACAGGAAAAATGTCCTCCCCGGCCTCTACCAAATCCATCAAAGAGGTGCTTCCACACCGATTTTCAAATCGGCCTTGCCAGCTACTTCCCCGGAGAGGAAAATAGTTTTGGCTGCCATACTAAAGCTGTGTCAACAGCAAGTGATTATCATGGTTCCCCTAGTATAACAGGGAAAAGGGTTTTATTCAACCCTATTTGTGGTCCCAAAGCCGGATGGCCCGGTCAGACCAATTCTGAATGTAAAATCCCTAAACCTATATTTAAAGAGGTTCAAACTCAAGATGGAATCTCTCAGGGCAAGGATATCCAGCCTGGATTGGGGGGGATTTTAGGGTGTTACTAGACATAAAGGATGCATACCTTCATGTCCCCATATATCCTCCTCATCGGGCGTACCTAAGATTCGCTGTACAGGATTGTCATTACCAGTTCAGACGTTGCCGTTTGGGCTTTCCACGGCCCCGAGAATTTTCACCAAGGTAATGGCGGAAATGATGGTGCTGCTGCGCAAGCAAGGGGTCACAAGTATCACATACTTGGACGATCTCCTGATATATGCGAGTTCAAGGGAACAGTTATTAAAAAGCGTGTCTCTCTCCCTGAGAGTACTACAACAGCACAGCTGGATTCTAAATCTACCTAAGTCGCAGTTGGTTCCGACAACTCGGCTGTCTTTTTTGGGCATGATTCTGGATATGGGAAAACAAAGGGGTTTTTCTCCCGGTGGAAAAAGCCCAGGAACTCCAGAACATGATCAAAGACCCAAGAGCCAAACAGAGTGTCAGTTCATCACTGCACTCGAGTATTGGGAAAGATGGTGGCGGCCTACGAGGCCATTCCATTCAGCAGGTTCCATGCAAGGACTTTTCAGTGGGACCTTCTGGACAAGTGGTCAGGGTCCCATCTGCGGATACATCGTAAGATACCCTGTCCCCTAGGGTCTCTCTCTCTCTCTCTCTCCTGTGGTGGCTCCAGAGTACTCCCCTTCTAGAGGGTCGCAGGTTCGGCATTCAAGATTGGGTTCTTGTGACCACGGACGCGAGCCTCCGAGGATGGGGAGCAGTCACACAGGGAAACAATTTTCAGGGAATATAGTCAAGCCAGGAGGCTTGTCTACACATCAATATACTGGAATTAAGGGCCCTATACAACGGCCTCCGACAGGCGGAGAATCTTCTTCGCAACCTACCTGTTCTGTTACAGTCAGAAAACGTCACAGCCGGGGCACATGTAAACCGCCAGGGCGGGACAAGAAGCAGAGCAGCAATGACAGAAGCCACCAGGATTCTTCGCTGGGCGGAAAATCATGTAAGCGCTCTGTCAGTGGTCTTCATTCCGGGAGTAGACATCTGGGAAGCAGACTTCCTCAGCAGACACGATCTCCATCCAGGAGAGTGGGGACTTCATCAAGAAGTCTTTGCAGAGGTGACAAGTCGTTGGGGACTTCCTCAAATAGAAATGATGGCATCACGCCTCAACAGAAAGCTTCGGCCGTATTGTTCCGGGTCAAGGGACCCTCAGACAGTGGCAGTGGATGCCCTGGTGACACCGTGGGTGTTTCAGTCGGTCTCTGTGTTCCCTCCACTTCCTCGCATCTCAAGGAGAATCATAAGACGAACAAGAGTGCAGACAATACTCGTTGTTCCAGATTGGCCTCGAAGGTCCTGGAGTTCAGATCTTCAGGAAATGATCACAGAAGATCCGTGGCCTCTTCCTCTCAGGAAAGACCTGTTACTACAGGGGCCCTGGGTGTTCCAAGACTTACCGCGGTTACATTTGACGGCATGGCGGTTGAACACCAAATCCTAGCTAGGAAAGGTATTCCGGATGAAGTCGTCCCTACTCTTATTACAGCTAGGAAGGAGGTAACGGTGAAACACTATCACCGTATCGGGAGAAAATATGTGTCTTGGTATGAAGCCTAGAATGCTCTAAGGATGATTCTCAACTGGGTAGTTTTCTCCATTTTCTGCAGTCAGGTCTGGCTATGGGCCTAAAGTTAGTCTCCAACAAGGTGCAGATTTCGGGTTTATCTATATTCTTTCAGAAGGAATTGGCTTCTCTTCCAGAAGTCCAGACTTTTGTAAAGGGAGTGTGGCTCATCCAACCTCCTTTTGTGCCTCCAGTGGCACCGTGGGACCTTAACGTGGTGTTACAGTTCCTTAAATCACACTGATTTGAACCTCTTCAAACAGTTGAATTGAAGTTTCTCACTTGGAAAGTGGTCATGGTATTGGCCTTGACATCTGCAAGGTGGGTGTCCGACGTGGCGGCTTTGTCTTACAAGAGCCCCTATCTGATTTTCCATGCGGATAAAGCAGAGTTGAGGACTCGTCCTCATTTTCTGCCTAAGGTGGTTTCGTCATTTCATATGAACCAACCTATTGTGGTGCCTGTGGCTACGGGTGCCTTGGAGGATTCCAAGTCCCTTGATGTAGTCAGCGCCTTAAAGATTTATATCGCCAGAACGGGTAGGGTTAGGAAAACAGAAGCACTGTTTGTCCTGTATGCAGCCAACAAGGTTGGCGCTCCTGCGTCTAAACAGACTATTGCTCGCTGGATCTGTAACACGATTCCGCAGGCTCATTCTACGGATGGATTGCCGGTTCCAAAATTCAGAAAAGGCCCATTCCACTAGGAAGGTGGGCTCTTCTTGGGCGGCTACCCGAGGCGTCTTGGCATTACAGCTTTGCCGAGCTGCTACTTGGTCGGGTTCAAACACTTTTGCAAGACTCTACAAGTTGTTACCCTGGCTGATGAGGACCTCATGTTTGCTCAATCAGTGCTGCAGAGTCATCCGCACTCTCCCGCCAGGTCTGGAGCTTTGGTATAATCCCCATGGTCCTTACGGAGTCCCCAGCATCCTCTAGGACGTAAGAGAAAATAAGATTTTAAACCTACCGGTAAATCTTTTTCTCCTAGTCCGTAGAGGATGCTGGGTGCCGGTCCCAGTGCGGAAAAATTCTGCAAGGCTTGTATATAGTTGTTGCTTACATAAGGGTTATGTTACAGTTGAGATCAGTCTCGGACTGATGCTGTTATTCATGCTATTAACTGGTTTAGTATATACCATGTTGTACGGTGTGTATGGTGTGGGCTGGTATGTATCTCGCCCTTAGATTAACAAAAATCCTTACCTCGTACTGTCAGTCTCCTCTGGGCACAGTCCTAACTGAGGTCTGGAGGAGGGGCATAGAGGGAGGAGCCAGTGCACACCCATTCTAAAGTCTTAAAGTGCCCATGTCTCCTGCGGAGCCGTCTATACCCCATGGTCCTTACGGAGTCCCCAGCATCCTCTACGGACTAGGAGAAAAAGATTTACCGGTAGGTTTAAAATCTTATTTTTTCTAGTTGACACCCACCAGATTTGTGGAGCTTCCTGGAAGTGCAGATAGATGAGGCAGCAAACAGCTCAGCCTCGCTTCTGTACAGTCACACACTGCTTGCAGAGCTGAGGGCGGGTTCACACCACAGGCAGTAAGCTGCACAGAAATAGAGCTAATGGAGGCATGCCTCTGGGGGGGGGGGGGCTGATAAATCGCGGGTCGTCGGCCAGTGTGTACGCACCATTATTCGGAGGTTGGCGAAGGCACCATTATGTCTACCGGCTGCCAGTGCCGGTGTTGTTTGCGCTAATTTACCGATCATTGTACATCATTATTCTAAAATGTCCACAAAATACTCAGCCTTGATGCACCACATACATCACTACATTTAGTGTTTAATGGGGACCCCAAATGGTGTATGCATGTCTGTTAACACAGCCTCGGCTACCATACAGTATATAATCCATCACTGCACAGCAAAGAGTAAGAAATCTAAAAGCGAAGGTTGAAGGTTTTTTTATCCTGTTACTATCCTAAAATGGTTAAAGTCTCAAGGAATTCCTGTTAAGATATGAGCAAAAGCTAGGAACAATGTAAAAGACTACAGACAGGAAGCTATACAACAACTGTGGCAATTGGAGCGTTTGCTCAGCAAAAAATTCCTGAGTTCAAAAAAGGTGTAAAAAAAAAAATTAATCTACAATGTTCTATTTTTTGGTAAATTTGCCTGAAGCTGGGCCATAGTAGCAGTGGGCAAAGACACCACAAAAAAAACACTGATTAGTATAATTAGCAATGAATACATCTGTGTGCTGGAGAGTGGTGGACATTTTTTTGTAGCACAAGTTCTTGCGGTATATACATTTGCTAGGTGAAGGTATGCTACAAGAAAATGGCTGCAATCTCATTATTTATTCTCCCAATGAGAAAGAGAGAGAGAGAGACGTGGGGAAAAATTACTGAGAGATTAAGGGGCCTATTCATTATTACTTAAGGGCCACATGCGCAAATGTGCCATTTCCATGGGCCATTAATTATTATGGACCTGATAGGGCCACCTAATATTCAACAAACTCCAAAAACATAAAGTTTACGGCGTTAGCCTGTGAGAACAAACGCCATCTTCCTATGGGAAGGAGGTTCAGGGTTACAAAGAAGGATCCGAGTTGATCCTTCCACCACCTCCTCACTGTGTGCCCAGTGGCTGTGAGCATACAGTACGTGACCCTCACTACACTAAGCTTCAGTGTCCATTGATTCTCCTACTTATTTCACGGTCTTCTCTTCTTGTTGCTGCTGCTGACTGAGCTCCGGTCTCTATACACTACAGTGCACTTCCTGGTCACATGACACATCCAAGGTGTCCTTCAGTGCTTGAGGCACGCCCCCCCCCCATTCGGAGGCATGCCTCTATTAGCTCTGTTTCTGTGCAGCTTACTACCTGTGGTGTGGATTCGCCCTCAGCTCTGCAAGCAGTGTGTGACTGTACAGAACGAGGCTGAGCTGTTGCTGCCTCATCTCTCTGCACTTCCAGGGAGCTCCACAAATCTGGTGGGTATCAACTAGAAAAATTATAATAGCAAATAAAGACAATGTTTATTATTTTAATTGGTTTTATATCAAATCTCACGAGTATGACAGGGAGTATGACCGGGTACACTCTGCCTCCCCTGCCTACCCTGACTGCACATCCCTGAAGATCACACATGTGCAGAAGCCAACGGTGGTGGCAAGCATCACTGCTACTGATGCAGCAGTGTTACTATAACTGTGACAGCTGCTTTTCAGAACAGCTGTCCCTGCACCGGACCAATGCTTATTGGTTATGAGTATTCCCTGCTGCAACTTGCCAAATGATGAATAGGCCCCTAAGAGCGGGGAGATAGAGGAGAGAAGGGAGGGAGAGTGAAAGAGTGGAGGAGGTATGGGTGAAGGGAGGAAATGGAGAGGAAGTTGGTAAGGGAAAAAAGAGGGCTAAAGAAAACAGGACATAGAGAGTAGGGGATGAGAGGGTCTGTGGAGGAGGTAAGTGAAAGTGGGGAAAAGGTGGAGAGCAGAGGTGTGCTAGTAGTGCATGACATGCCCTTGTGTGGCACTAGCTATGCACGTGGGTGGACACAGACATGCCCCTTCGGGTGGAATTAGCTATGCACATAGGTGGACATGGACATGCCCCTTGGGTGGCACTAACTATGCACATGGGTGGACACAGGCATTCCCCTTGGGTAGCACTAGCTATGCACATGGGTGGACACAGACATGCCCCTTGGGTGGCACTCGCTTTGCCCATAGTGGACACAGACATGCCCCTTGGGTGACACTAGATATGCACATAGGTGGACACAGACATGCCCCTTGGGTGGCACTAGCTATGCCCATAGTGGACACAGACATGCCTCTTGGGTGACACTAAATATGCACTGGCCGACGGACCCGCGATTTATCAGCCGTTCAATAGAATGGCTGATAAATCGCGGGTCCGTCGGCCAGTGTGTACAAATTAAATGTCTGTGAATGCCGTCGTTCACAGACATAACGCGTCGGCCCTGCAGCACAGCCGATGGCCAATATATCTACCAATATATTGGTGCATAGCTGTGTGTGTACGGGCGGTCAGCTGACCGCCCGTACACTCGCTGCACCAGCCGGCGGTGATTGACAGCTGAACTGGATGGGCGCTTGTAAATGTCCGCCCAGTTCATGACGTCAGTCCCGGTGGATCAAGCAGTGTGTATGCTCAACACACTGCCCGATCCATCCATAGATATACTGTATCTGCAGATCAATTGATAGTCTGTACCCAGCATAAGAGTTTTTTCTCTTCCTAAGGTTGTTTGAACTTTGGACGAGTACCTTTATACTACCTGTATTAGCACCACTGTGATATTACATCTATTGTATTGGACATTTTAGAATAAACGTGTGTGAATTTGTATTTGGTAAATGTCATCTCTAGGTCCATTAGGTCTCTTTGTGAAGCAAAACAGAACTCTTGTGTACATTCCCAAATTTCTTATAAAGGTAATCTGCTGGCTAGGGCCAGATTAACAATAGGGCTGATGGAGCTCCGGTATCTACATAAAAATTAGCCTATTGTTGTGGCAGATGATGACCAACTGCCTAGGTGGCAACACAGTCTGCCATAAATCCTAATTATTAAAATAGTTTTTCTAGCTTTCTTACAAAATCATGCAATTGGTCTACTTTTGTGTATTTAAGGAAACAGTGGGGCTGATAGTGTAACAGGTGCACACACCCACGTGGCTCTGGCCACACCCACACAGCCCTGACCACAGCTCCTCCCCTTCTCAGTATAGGCCCTTCAATAATTCCATCCCCAGGTCCATGTGGCCCTTAATCCAGCCCTGCTGCTGGCTGAGGTCCTTACAGGGATTGGTACTAAATACTGTTGGGTGAATAATACAAAGCAGGACTACCAATTGCACGTATAATTGTAAAGTTTATGTTATTTAACATATACCACGAGCAGGATGAACTGTGTGCTCTGGTTCCTCCTATAAACATACTGGGTGATTAATTGGCTGCGGACAGACTTAACCTTAAGGTCCCCATACATTGCTGGGACTTGTCTGAGGCACAAGTCGGATCCGATCTCCCTTGAACTCCCCCGGCAGCTCCTCGGGAGTGCTTCCATCCGATTTGGTACTTGATGTGCCATTTTTACATGTTATTTATCGCATATGATACATCACATGCTGCTGGCGCTGTGTGGGTGGGAGAGTCCAGAGAAAAGCCACTCAAGTGAAGACATCCGAGAAATCATATGCGATATATCGCAGGTGCTAAAAAAACTAGCCGCGATGTGCACCTGATGGCTGCGATTCAGAAATATCCTATGTGCAGCACGGCCGACCACCGATCAGATGTCAAACACCTGCGATTTGGATAGTTTTCACCCGATTTCTCGGCCCGATCCGTCGGAATCTGGTGAAAAGAGGCCATATCGAGCAAGTGTATGGGCACCTTTAGTGTGTATGTGTTTGCATGTGATAGAGAATATGGATTCTAAGATCCACTGGAGCAGGGCCTGGTGTGATGTACTAATCATTCTCTGTAAAACACTGCATAATATGTTATTTATTATATGTTATTTATAAATAACTGATAATAAATAACAGCAGCCATACAGGACTCTGCAATAAGTCACTCTGGAGTGCTTAAGAGAAATACTCGCCAGCCTCCAATGTTATGGTAGTGTCTTTATCCTGTATAATTAAAAAAAAAATCATTTAACTTCACTGGATTTTATTAGATGTAAACATAATTGCTATAATAGACCATCGGCCATAATTAACATCTCTCACAACTTTGTTAGTAAAAGGTTCTGGGGTGATGCCCTGCAGTAAGTGGAAATCCCTAATTACTGATAGTATCGCTGTCTGAGTCACTAGGCTTTGGGAATGTAACAACATCAAAGAGACACAACTTCATTTGCGTGCTCCAGTTTGTCCTCCATTTCCGTAGAATGTTGTTGTTGCTGCAGTGTTGCACTATAAATGAATGCACATTAACTGCAACGTTTACAGCCATGCAGGCACAGTAAGGGGATCTGACACACTGTACAGGGGTCTCACTACACTTAAAGATAAGCTGCAGGGGGGGATTGGAGGTGGTCAAAGTACCTGTTTATCTTAGCATTGAAGCAGTTGCAAAGCTTCCCAATCATGTAATTACTATATTTGTCAGTTTGTGAATTCTCTATTGATGAGGGTAATTCAGACCTGATCGCTAGGCTGCGATTTCATACAGCGGGCGATCAGGTCTAAACTGCGCATTGCGTATGCACCGGCGCGTCACACGGGTACACCGCCGCTCAACGATGGGTTTGTGCGAAGGATCCATTTGCAAGGAGATTGACCGGAAGAAGGCGTTTTCAGGGAGGGGTTGGAAAAACGCAGGCGTGTCCAAGCGTTTGCAGGGAGGGATCCTGACGTCCATTCCGGTCCCGGACAGGCTGATGTGATCACAGCGGCTGAGTAAGTCCTGGGCTGCGCAGAGACTGCACGAGATCTGTTTGTACAGCTCTGCTACACATGCGTTCGCACACTTGCACAGCTAAAATACACTCCCCTATGGGCAGCGACTATCTGTTCGCAGCAGTGCAAAAATCGCCTGCTAGCGATCAGGTCTGAATTACCCCCGATGTCTCTTATAAACCGCTTCCCAATGCTGTACACTTAAACAATGAACAAAGTGTATTGTATCTTTATACTGAAATGTACTTTTGTTCTCCATCTATAAGTAGCTCCTGCTTTAAGACTGATCATAACGCATACCTATAGATTGTAAGCTTGCGAGCAGGGCCTTCCTACCTCTATGACTGTTTGTTATCACCCAGTTTGTTATTGTTATTTGAAATTGTAAAGCACAACGGAATTTGCTGCGCTTTATAAGAAACTGTTAATAAATAAATAAATAATACTGAAAAATCTAAAATTACAGAGCTAACGAGCCAAGGAATTATACCGGAGGCTATAAATAAGGAGCTGGACAGCACTACTGGCGTATAATCAGCGCTGTTTTGTGTCTCACTTACAGAAGCCATTAAACCCTTTCCCATTTCTCCTTTTGTTTAAGCATATACTGTACTTGACAGACCAAAAAGAACGGCGAGCAGCGTTCATGGTGTTTGCTGTAATTTGTGTTACTGGGGTTTCTACACTACAAATGCTGAGCTTAAGAATTATATATCTATTGTCTACAACCTCAAGTCCTGTTGTTATAGTAATAGATAGTATTCTAAAATGTGTTATACGTTTATGGGGGAGATGTACTAAGCAGTGATAAAAGTGGAGAAGTGGCAACCAATCAGCATTGACGTAACATTTTTCTCTTACGTCCTAGAGGATACTGGGGACTCCAAAAGGACCATGGGGTATAGACGGGATCCGCAGGAGCTTGGGCACACTAAAAAGACTTTGACTGGGTGTGAACTGTCTCCTCCCTCTATGCCCCTCCCCCAGACCTCAGTTAGACTTTGTGCCCAGGAGTGACTGGGCACACACTAGGGGAGCTCTACTGAGTTTCTCTAGAAAGACTTTTGTTAGGTTTTTTATTTTCAGGGAGACTTGCTGGCTACAGGCTCCCTGCAACGAGGGACTGAGGGGAGAGAAGTCAGACCTACTTCTTCATAGTTAAAGGCTCTGCTTCTTAGGCTACTGGACACCATTAGCTCCAGAGGGTTCGATCACTTGGTTCGCCTAGCTGCTTGTTCCCGAAGCCGCGCCGTCACCCCCCTCACAGAAGCCAGAAGACAGAAGCCGGGTGAGTATTAGAAGAACCGAAGACTTCAGACGGCAGAAGACTTCAGTAACGGAGGTACAGCGCAGCGGTAGCGCTGCGCTCCATGCTCCCACACACATCACCAACGGCACTTGCAGGGTGCAGGGCGCGGGGGGGAGCGCCCTGGGCAGCAGTTACTGAGGTCATTGAGATTGACTAAAGGCATATTCGGTGCCCGGGTACCGTATATAATACCCCCGCCAGTATAAATATTTCAAATTTGAGCGGGACTGAAGCGCACCGGGAAGGGGCGGGGCTTAGCCGCACAGCTCACCAGCACCATTTTCTTCTCTCCACAGCTGCTGCAGAGACGCTGGCCCGGGCCTCCAAGCTCCTTACAAGTAAAAGGGAGCAAAACGGGGACGGGGGGGTACAGACAAATTGGTGCTTTTTTATCATTAAGGGCAGCGCTACTAACATATATTATCGTGGTGTGGTATATGGGCGCTGGGGTGTGAGCTGGCATACTCCCTCTGTGTTTCTCTCTCCAGGCTTCCCTGTAGGCTGTCCCCTTTATTTGGCCAGTGTGAGTGTGGGTGTGTCGGTACTACGTGTCGGCATGTCTGAGGCTGAGTGTTCCTCCCCGGAGGAAGTTACTGGGGGCGCAGAAAAGGGGCTGGAAATGGCTCTGTCGGCACAGCCGACTGCTGATTGGGTTACTATGCTCAGTACACTTTATTGTCTAAGAGGCTTGATAAATCTGATTCTCAGACACAAACATGGAGAAAATCCATGGAGGATGCTTTGTCTCAGGTACAGACCCCCTCAGGGTCACAAAAACGTTCATTTACAAAGATGGTAGATACAGATGCCGACACGGACTCTGATTCCGATGTCGATTTTAATGAGGCTACTTTACACCCAAGGGTAGTTAAGAGTATTTAGTACATGATTGTGGCTATTAAAGATGTTTTACATATCTCTGACGAACCTGCTGTTCAGGACACAAGGATTTGCCTATTTAAGGGGAAGAGACCTGAGGTGAAGTTTCCCCCCTCTCATTAAATGAATGCTCTTTGTGAAAAGGCTTGGGAGTCGCCAGATAAGAGGTGGCTTATTCCCAAGATAATTTTTTTGGCTTATCCTTTTTCCTCTGATGACAGAGAAAAATGGGAGTCGTCTCCAAATGTCGACAAGGCTCTATCCCGTTTGTCCAAGAAGGTGGCGCTTCCGTCCCCTGACACGGCTGCTCTCAAAGATCCGGCGGATCGCAAGCTGGAGACGTCTTTGAAGGCCATTTTCGTTAATACTGGTGCATTGCTCAGACCTGCTGTGGCGTCGGTATGGTTGAGTAGTGCTATTGCTAAATGGGCTGATAATTTAGCTTCTGATATAGATACCCTTGATAAGGATAATATTCTTTTGACTCTTGGTTATATTAAGGACGCTGCAGACTACCTAAAGGATGCGGCGAGAGATGTTGGCCTCTTCGGATCAAGAGCCAATGCCATGGCGGTCTCGGCCAGGAGGGCGCTGTGGATCCATCAATGGAATGCTGATGCCGACTCCAAGAAAAATATGGAAGCTCTCCCCTTCACAGGTAGTGTCTTGTTTTGGTGACGGTCTTGCTGACCTGGTGTCTACCGCTACTGCGGATAAGTCATCTTTTCTTCCTTATGTTCCCACTCAACAGAAAAAGGGGCCCCATCAGCAGATGAAGTCCTTTCGGCCTAATAAATACAGACGAGGTAAGGGCTCGTCCTTCCTCGCTTCAAAGGGTAGAGGAAGGGGAAAGAAGTCGCCTGCAGGGTCAGGCACCCAGGACCAAAAGTCCTCCCCCGCCTCTACCAAGTCTACCGCATGACGCTGGTGCTCCCCAGTGGGAGTCCGTGCCGGTGGTGGTCCATCTCCGAATCTTCAGTCAGGTCTGGTTTCATTCAGCCCTGGATCCTTGAGTCTTAGACATAGTGTCCCAAGGGTACAGGCTGGAGTTTCAGGAGATGACCCCCCCCCCCCCCCCCCCCCCCCACACACACACCCCCGCCGCTTTTTTAAATCTGCCTTGCCAGTTTCTCCTCCAGAAAGAGAAGTGGTAAGTGCTTCGATACAAAAGTTGTGTCAACAGAGGGTCATTGTCCACGTTCCCCCGTCCCAACGGGGAGAAGGGTTCTATTCGAGCCTCTTCGTCGTACCGAAGCCGGACGGTTCGGTCAGACCGATTCTGAACCTAAAATCCCTCAGTCCATACTTGAAAACTTTCAGGTTCAAGATGGAATCTCTTCGAGCTGTGATCTCCAACCTAAAAGGGGGGGGGGGGGTTTATGGCGTCAGTCGACATAAAGGATGCCTACTTACACGTCCCGATATATCCTCCGCATCAGGCCTTCCTGAGATTTGCGGTGCAGGATTGTCATTACCAATTTCAGACGTTGCCGTTTGGGCTTTCCACGGCCCCGAGGGTTTTTACCACGGTCAACAAAAAAAAACAAGGGAGTAGAGAGCGCAAGCAGACTGAATTAGCAATATTTAATTAAAACTGCACAAGGAATACAATATATTATATATATATATGTGTAATTGATAAAACATAAAATTATGAACAAATGGGATCCTCCAGCTTACAGTCCATTTAATGCAATAATGGATTCCAAATTAGACAGTCAAACGCTCCTTCTATTTAGAGCAATGAGTTCATCAATTTGTGTTTAAATAACTTTTTTTGCAAATTATTCACTTCTAAAAAGTTATTTAATCCGGAAAATCACTTATATTGGATTATCAGATAACAGATGTGCTGCTTGTTCCAGCACTTTATATTCCAAAAGGATAGCAGCTTTGTATATAAAAATCCGTCTTCCAGTGTGCTTTACAGCGGCTCCGTCTACCGCTCTCCCTAAAGCACACTTATGGAATCTTTCAATAAATAGCCGCTTACCGCATCCGGATGCGTTCAGCTTCACGGCACTGAAAATCACCATGCACCAGACGGCTGTACCGCAAACTCCCGAGTGGAATGGATGACGGCCACGGTCCCCGTTTAGCAAGGCGGACCACTGCAGGTGGCTATGGTGAAAGCGGATCCACTGGTGCGGTGCAGAAATTGTGATGAATATCCAAAGCACAAATGGAGAGTGCCGGGATCCCAAGTCCGAATAAACTCTGACGCGTTTCTCGACCTACATACACTGGTCGTTTCCTCAGAGGGAGAAAGTATTCGGTTACCACCCAGTCTCCATTCTTATAGGGACCAGGAGTTAATTAAATCATAAGTGCAGTCACCTGAGTATCCACCTGTTTGGCTCAATACTAGGAACGTGTGTGTGTATAATATCTAAAGGCACATATACTAAAATATACAAATAAGTCTTATTTAAAAACATAGTCATACTTCCTTTAAATCGATTTAGCACAAAATAATTAATATATTCTTACATCATTATAGCATAAATATATATAATAATAAAAATGACTATATATAAACAAAAAGGCAGATAGATATCTAACAGAGGAGACAGCAATATAATCTTACATATAAAATATAACATGTATTTATATAATATATTTAAAAATGAAAGTAAAATATACACATAAAATTAAAATCAAGAAGTAAATAAAAATAAAAATAAAATATATTATGATATGAAGAAAATACATCATGACATTCATAAAAAAATATATGTACATATTGACTAACAAGATGAATCCAAAATAGGGGAAAGAAGGGGGGAAAAAAGGGGGAAAAAAATATGGCAATTTGCTACTGACATATCTTGGCCAGACAGAAAACACTCTATTACCTTTTAAAGAGACAGTAACAGCCCTAGAAGCATCTTAACATATTGAATGGAATAAACATCATAACGAAACATTATCAATGTTCCACAGATACATAAATGGATCCATATCAATATCAAAGGAGAAAAGGATATTGGAATGTATATTACAAAACCTCTAAACAATGATGACCAAACCCACCTACCCGATCTTTATAAACACTCGAATATCAGAATAATGGTTTTCTTATAAAAGGGTCAGAAACAGGCCCCACGGGGACAATAATATCCCTATCCCCACCACTGAATAATGAATAGACGTAACCCATATAAACACTAGAAAGACAATTAAATAATACATCTGTCATAATGATATTAATTTAATTCCATACTACCAATAAAACTACCCAATAGTGTATTGGATATAATAAACAACCAAGCAGAATGAGCGGGTGGATCCACATCTAAGTCAGGAACAGAGAGATAATTTACACTCGACCTGCCTGAAGAAAAGGTGGATCCAAAACCGCCCACCCAATCTCATCAATCTCATAATTTACTAGAAGCTTGACCAGGATCCCTTGAGAAACCCCCAAACACCCCTAGGTAAATAAATAGAACTCCCCTAACTAATAATAGAAGGGTTAAATGGTGTTGAGCTCCACTGTGTCATTGAGACCATGTGGGCTCAAAGTGTGTAATTGGAAAATCCAGAAGGCTTCGCGCATGCAAAGCCTTCTGTATCTATCCCCACCTCTCATGGTTTGTTTTATGTGTTCTACTGCTCTAATAGTTAGGCCACTCAAATTACCCTTCTGACACATATAAACATGGTTAGATAAACTATGGGTTTTGAGATTCTTTGTTATATTCCTTTTATGCTCCATGAACCTTTCATGGAGAGGACGAATAGTGCGGCCTACATACTGCAGCCCACATCTGCATTGTATAACATAGATCACATAATTAGTCCTACAATTCATAAAGCCCTTTATCTCAAATTCTTCTAATCTACTGAAGGACTTAATGCGATTACACTTATTTTCAGCAAAAGAGCAAGTGGTACATCTATCCCTCCCACATCTGAAAAAGCCAATGGGTTTTGGAGGTAAACTAAATAAATTCTCTCCAGCAATTTTAGATCTTCTAGTAAATAAACTAGGTGCTAGTTTCTGTTTGAGAGAATTAGCTTTTCTGAAAATAATTAGATTCCTTCCAGTCAATGACGTTTCTAGTAGTTTATCTGATTTCAAAATCGCCGAATTTCTAGTAATTATCCTTTTAATATCTCCTGCAGCTCTATTAAATTGAGTAATAAAGGATATTGACCTCTCGTCAGTCCTACTCGAAGATACATTCTTCGCTACCTCCCTTTCTGGGTGAATCAATGAAGCCCTGGGTTTGAGTTGAATTTCTCTCAGGGCTTTATCTAAAACCTCTAAGGGATACCCTTGTTTAACAAATGCGGCATACATGATTTCTGCTTGACTAGTAAACAACTCATCTGTGGAGCAGTTCCGACGCAACCGTTGGAACTGTCCCTTTGGTATATTTAATTTCCACGGTTTATAATGACTACTTGTGAAGTGTAAATAGTTGTTACAGTCCACATCTTTAACGTATGTGGAGGTGATAATCTTAGAATCCTGAATACTGACTGTAATATCAAGAAAATTAATTGACTTTTTACTAAAATTACCAGTGAACTTCAAACCTATTGTGTTAGAGTTAAGAAGATAGGTGAGACGTGAAATAGGTGAAAAATCCTCATCCCAAACAAAAAATAAATCATCAATATATCTACCATAGAGGATCAGGCCCGCACCAAGATCGCCACCCCATATCTGGTGTTCTTCGAACCATCCCAGAAAGAGGTTGGCGAAACTTGGTGCGAATCTGGTCCCCATGGCTGTGCCTTTCTTCTGTAAAAAAAACTGTGAATCAAAAGAAAAATAGTTGTGCTCCAAAATAAACCTAATAGCTGACAAAATAAAAGTGCGAAAAGAAACATCCACCTCTGTGTCATAGTATAAATAGTGATTTATCGCCAAAAGACCCAAATCATGCATTATGTTGGTATAAAGAGATTCTACGTCATATGTTAATAATGTATATGAATCCTTCCAGTCTATGCTATCCAATTTATGAAGAAAATGTGTGGTGTCCTTAATATAAGAAGGGAGGGCCTGAACATATTTCTGTAGATGTGCATCTATAAAGGCAGATAAATTAGATGTCAGGGATCCTACCCCTGAAATTATAGGGCGTCCTGGTGGGGATATTAGAGACTTATGCACCTTAGGCAAATGGTAGTATATAGGTACTACTGGATATTTAACCATTAAAAATAGGAAAGTTTCTTTATTAATGTTACCCTCACTCAGTGCCTTTTCTAATAGGAACTTTAATTCGCCCTGATAGACACCTGTAGGGTCTCCTAAAATTCTCTTATAAAAGGTTGTATCATTAAGTTGTCTATAGGCCTCAGAGAGATAGTCTTCAAGGTTCTGAATGACCAGGCTACCGCCTTTATCGGCTTGTTTAATAATAATTTCTTCATCTTTCATTAATTTCTTAAGTGCCATTCTTTCGGACCTCGATAGATTATCTCTCAGAGTCACTGTCTCTTGTTTGGTACACAAATCTCTGAACTCTCTCATGGTAGTTGTGTAAAAGCCCTCAATATAGGGGCCTCTGTGTTGAAGTGGGTAAAATTCTGATGGTAATTTAAATTTCTTGGGGTCTGCTTTATTAATGTCATAAACTTTTCTTAGCTCAGCGGTACTAGAAGTGTTCTCTCTACCTTCATTTTCATCAAGGAGTGATTCCAAAATCCTAAGGGAGTTATCATCCTGTTTATCTAGACAAATGGGTGACCCTGTTACACCTTGTCTGCATAGTGATTTCTTAATAAAATATCTCTTTCTACTTAAGGTACGTACGAATCTATTCAAATCCACAAAAAGTGTAAAGAGATTGGGTTTTTCTTCTGGCGCAAACTTTAAACCCCTATTTAGCAGGGAGATCTCTGCTGATGTAAGAGTTTTCTTAGAGAGATTGAATACACTCCTGGTATTCAAAATCTTCTTACACTTTTTGTGGGCATTCTTAATTCCTCCCCTGCAGCCTCTAACCCTTCTTCTCTTCTTCTTTTTGGGGTGAGCATCATTTTTGGATTCTCCCACGAGTTGTTTTGTGGGTCCCCTGGTGAATGTTGTCGTCTCTCTAAAAAATTCACCTTTGGTGGTTTATTATGAGATTCTTCTCTTAGATTATTTCTCCCTACAGGAGTTGGTTCATCTCTGCTCAATACTTCAAATCTATTCCTATAGTCCCTCTCTCTCCAAGAGTCCCTATTTTGAAATCTCTGTCCATATGATCGTTGTTTCTGGGATTTATTAGAGGAATTTCTATTATCATAGTTATAATATCTCTGTGTCTCCCTTCTCTCTCCTTGTGAATATACTCTTTCTCTATAGGTATCATCAGAGCTCCTTATGTTTCTAAATGGAGCATAATTTGATTGTCTCTTTATTGAGGGAGTTCTATCTCTTTTATTATATGTCCGTACCTGATCTCTATTATAATCTTCTCTATCTCAATCTAGTTTTTTATATTTCAAAGAGATGAGGGTTTTTTCAAACTCCTGTACCTTTTTATTCACTCTCTGGTCTTTCCCTTCAAAATCAGGATGTTTTGAATGAATCAAAAGGGCTTCCTGTGTTTTCTCTATATCAGTTTGAATGGTTTGTATTTTTTGTTCTCTATGTTTAATTAGAAGCTTCATCAAATTCCGAGAACAATTATCCAAAGCTCCATTCCATTCTATCAAAAATTCAGCATCATCCTTAAAAGAACAGGATTTAAATAGTCTAAGGCCCCTTGGGATCATATCTTTATCTAAATATTTTTGTAAAGTAACTTGATCCCACCAATGTCTAGTCTCTGCAATGAATAGATCCTCTAACTCATTGAAGAGACCAAACATGTCCACACATTTATCCGTATTCAAATGTTCCCCATGACCTATTTCCTCAGATAAGTATTGCTGTCTCCTCTCAAGGCGCTCTGCCAAACACCTCAAAACAGGCATATTTAAAAATGAACAATAAAATTATCAATAAAAATGTCAACTTCTCAATAATCAAACCAAATGCCTACTTAAACACACACTAAAAAATTCAGCTGCGGCTAATGGAGGCTGCCTTATGCTAATACCACAGGAAAACTCCAAAATACTAAAATACTAAAATATACAAATAAGTCTTATTTAAAAACATAGTCATACTTCCTTTAAATCGATTTAGCACAAAATAATTAATATATTCTTACATCATTATAGCATAAATATTCCTTGTGCAGTTTTAATTAAATATTGCTAATTCAGTCTGCTTGCGCTCTCTACTCCCTTGTTTTTTTTTGTTGTCTTTGTAGGTTTGCTAATACCTATACTTTTGAGAGCAGCGAGCAGCATATCAGCCTAGGCTCTTAGAGGCGCCTTTATTTTCTCTTTTGGAGTTTTCCTGTGGTATTAGCATAAGGCAGCCTCCATTAGCCGCAGCTGAATTTTTTAGTGTGTGTTTAAGTAGGCATTTGGTTTGATTATTGAGAAGTTGACATTTTTATGCGAATAACCTTGCATCCTGCCGGTAATTGTTCATTTTTGCAGCCTCCAGAGGATTCCCCATTATTGCTGTCATTGTACTATTGCACTTGCACTTTCTGTGAATGATTGATGCTAGAAATTAAGTTTTTAAATATATTAAACTGTACTTCACCATATGGCAAATCTTTTTTAATTTCCTTACATGCACATGAGGAACAAATCCATCTACGTTAACGTGGAGGAGGAAAGATATTGGTGAACGTATCTAGTTTTATTTATTTTACACCGTGTGTAGCGCATTGAGATTCACTTTCTGTCACTTTTTGTTGTATTAATCTATGTGTGGGGAGGGAGAGAGTACCCTCCTAGACAGAATCTTTCACACTTGCTGCTGTTCCTGAGCGCACTCTGATACTTTCCTCCACTTTCTGGTTTTATGATAAAGGCGGTAGCCTGGTCATTCAGAACCTTGAAGACTATCTCTCTGAGGCCTATAGACAACTTAATGATACAACCTTTTATAAGAGAATTTTAGGAGACCCCACAGGTGTCTATCAGGGCGAATTAAAGTTCCTATTAGAAAAGGCACTGAGTGAGGGTAACATTAATAAAGAAACTTTCCTATTTTTAATGGTTAAATATCCAGTAGTACCTATATACTACCATTTGCCTAAGGTGCATAAGTCTCTAATATCCCCACCAGGACGCCCTATAATTTCAGGGGTAGGATCCCTGACATCTAATTTATCTGCCTTTATAGATGCACATCTACAGAAATATGTTCAGGCCCTCCCTTCTTATATTAAGGACACCACACATTTTCTTCATAAATTGGATAGCATAGACTGGAAGGATTCATATACATTATTAACATATGACGTAGAATCTCTTTATACCAACATAATGCATGATTTGGGTCTTTTGGCGATAAATCACTATTTATACTATGACACAGAGGTGGATGTTTCTTTTCGCACTTTTATTTTGTCAGCTATTAGGTTTATTTTGGAGCACAACTATTTTTCTTTTGATTCACAGTTTTTTTTACAGAAGAAAGGCACAGCCATGGGGACCAGATTCGCACCAAGTTTCGCCAACCTCTTTCTGGGATGGTTCGAAGAACACCAGATATGGGGTGGCGATCTTGGTGCGGGCCTGATCCTCTATGGTAGATATATTGATGATTTATTTTTTGTTTGGGATGAGGATTTTTCACCTATTTCACGTCTCACCTATCTTCTTAACTCTAACACAATAGGTTTGAAGTTCACTGGTAATTTTAGTAAAAAGTCAATTAATTTTCTTGATATTACAGTCAGTATTCAGGATTCTAAGATTATCACCTCCACATACGTTAAAGATGTGGACTGTAACAACTATTTACACTTCACAAGTAGTCATTATAAACCGTGGAAATTAAATATACCAAAGGGACAGTTCCAACGGTTGCGTCGGAACTGCTCCACAGATGAGTTGTTTACTAGTCAAGCAGAAATCATGTATGCCGCATTTGTTAAACAAGGGTATCCCTTAGAGGTTTTAGATAAAGCCCTGAGAGAAATTCAACTCAAACCCAGGGCTTCATTGATTCACCCAGAAAGGGAGGTAGCGAAGAATGTATCTTCGAGTAGGACTGACGAGAGGTCAATATCCTTTATTACTCAATTTAATAGAGCTGCAGGAGATATTAAAAGGATAATTACTAGAAATTCGGCGATTTTGAAATCAGATAAACTACTGGAAACGTCATTGACTGGAAGGAATCTAATTATTTTCAGAAAAGCTAATTCTCTCAAACAGAAACTAGCACCTAGTTTATTTACTAGAAGATCTAAAATTGCTGGAGAGAATTTATTTAGTTTACCTCCAAAACCCATTGGCTTTTTCAGATGTGGGAGGGATAGATGTACCACTTGCTCTTTTGCTGAAAATAAGTGTAATCGCATTAAGTCCTTCAGTAGATTAGAAGAATTTGAGATAAAGGGCTTTATGAATTGTAGGACTAATTATGTGATCTATGTTATACAATGCAGATGTGGGCTGCAGTATGTAGGCCGCACTATTCGTCCTCTCCATGAAAGGTTCATGGAGCATAAAAGGAATATAACAAAGAATCTCAAAACCCATAGTTTATCTAACCATGTTTATATGTGTCAGAAGGGTAATTTGAGTGGCCTAACTATTAGAGCAGTAGAACACATAAAACAAACCATGAGAGGTGGGGATAGATACAGAAGGCTTTGCATGCGCGAAGCCTTCTGGATTTTCCAATTACACACTTTGAGCCCACATGGTCTCAATGACACAGTGGAGCTCAACACCATTTAACCCTTCTATTATTAGTTAGGGGAGTTCTATTTATTTACCTAGGGGTGTTTGGGGGTTTCTCAAGGGATCCTGGTCAAGCTTCTAGTAAATTATGAGATTGATGAGATTGGGTGGGCGGTTTTGGATCCACCTTTTCTTCAGGCAGGTCGAGTGTAAATTATCTCTCTGTTCCTGACTTAGATGTGGATCCACCCGCTCATTCTGCTTGGTTGTTTATTATATCCAATACACTATTGGGTAGTTTTATTGGTAGTATGGAATTAAATTAATATCATTATGACAGATGTATTATTTAATTGTCTTTCTAGTGTTTATATGGGTTACGTCTATTCATTATTCAGTGGTGGGGATAGGGATATTATTGTCCCCGTGGGGCCTGTTTCTGACCCTTTTATAAGAAAACCATTATTCTGATATTCGAGTGTTTATAAAGATCGGGTAGGTGGGTTTGGTCATCATTGTTTAGAGGTTTTGTAATATACATTCCAATATCCTTTTCTCCTTTGATATTGATATGGATCCATTTATGTATCTGTGGAACATTGATAATGTTTCGTTATGATGTTTATTCCATTCAATATGTTAAGATGCTTCTAGGGCTGTTACTGTCTCTTTAAAAGGTAATAGAGTGTTTTCTGTCTGGCCAAGATATGTCAGTATCAAATTGCCATATTTTTTCCCCCCTTTTTTTCCCCCTTCTTTCCCCTATTTTGGATTCATCTTGTTAGTCAATATGTACATATATTTTTTTATGAATGTCATGATGTATTTTCTTCATATCATAATATATTTTATTTTTATTTTTATTTACTTCTTGATTTTAATTTTATGTGTATATTTTACTTTCATTTTTAAATATATTATATAAATACATGTTATATTTTATATGTAAGATTATATTGCTGTCTCCTCTGTTAGATATCTATCTGCCTTTTTGTTTATATATAGTCCTTTTTATTATTATATATATTTATGCTATAATGATGTAAGAATATATTAATTATTTTGTGCTAAATCGATTTAAAGGAAGTATGACTATGTTTTTAAATAAGACTTATTTGTATATTTTAGTATATGTGCCTTTAGATATTATACACACACACGTTCCTAGTATTGAGCCAAACAGGTGGATACTCAGGTGACTGCACTTATGATTTAATTAACTCCTGGTCCCTATAAGAATGGAGACTGGGTGGTAACCGAATACTTTCTCCCTCTGAGGAAACGACCAGTGTATGTAGGTCGAGAAACGCGTCAGGGTTTATTCGGACTTGGGATCCCGGCACTCTCCATTTGTGCTTTGGATATTCATCACAATTTCTGCACCGCACCAGTGGATCCGCTTTCACCATAGCCACCTGCAGTGGTCCGCCTTGCTAAACGGGGACCGTGGCCGTCATCCATTCCACTCGGGAGTTTGCGGTACAGCCGTCTGGTGCATGGTGATTTTCAGTGCCGTGAAGCTGAACGCATCCGGATGCGGTAAGCGGCTATTTATTGAAAGATTCCATAAGTGTGCTTTAGGGAGAGCGGTAGACGGAGCCGCTGTAAAGCACACTGGAAGACGGATTTTTATATACAAAGCTGCTATCCTTTTGGAATATAAAGTGCTGGAACAAGCAGCACATCTGTTATCTGATAATCCAATATAAGTGATTTTCCGGATTAAATAACTTTTTAGAAGTGAATAATTTGCAAAAAAAGTTATTTAAACACAAATTGATGAACTCATTGCTCTAAATAGAAGGAGCGTTTGACTGTCTAATTTGGAATCCATTATTGCATTAAATGGACTGTAAGCTGGAGGATCCCATTTGTTCATAATTTTATGTTTTATCAATTACACATATATATATAATATATTGTATTCCTTGTGCAGTTTTAATTAAATATTGCTAATTCAGTCTGCTTGCGCTCTCTACTCCCTTGTTTTTTTTTGTTGTCTTTGTAGGTTTGCTAATACCTATACTTTTGAGAGCAGCGAGCAGCATATCAGCCTAGGCTCTTAGAGGCGCCTTTATTTTCTCTTTTGGAGTTTTTACCAAGGTTATGGCAGAGATGATGGTGCTGCTTCGCAAGCGAGGTGTCACAATTATCCCGTACTTGGACGATCTCCTGATAAAGGCGAGGTCAAAGGAACAATTGTTAAAGAATGTGGAACTCTCCCTGACGGTTCTGCAACATCACGGTTGGATTTTAAATTTGCCAAAGTCTCAGTTGATTCCGACAACTCGGCTGCCCTTCCTAGGCATGATCCTAGACACGGAGCTTCAGAGAGTGTTTCTTCCGGAAGACAAAGCTCTAGAAATACAGACCATGGTCAAGGAGCTTTTGAGACCAACAAGTGTGTCGATTCATCAATGCACTCGAGTGCTAGGGAAGATGGTGGCGGCTTACGAGGCCATTCCGTTTGGCAGGTTTCATGCCAGGGTGTTTCAGTGGGACCTGCTGGACAAATGGTCCGGGTCTCACATACACATGCACTGGAAAATAAGTCTATCTTCCAGGGCCAGGATCTCTCTCCTGTGGTGGCTGCAAGGCTCTCACCTTCTAGAGGCACGCCGTTTCGGAATCCAGGACTGGGTCCTGCTCACCACAGATGCAAGTCTCGGAGGCTGGGGCGCAGTCGCGCAGGGAAGAAGTTTCCAGGGAAAATGGTCAAGCCAGGAATCTTCTCTCCACATAAATGTTCTCGAGTTAAGAGCCATTTACAACGGCCTCCTGCAAGCGAAGAGCTTTCTTCAGGGTCTCCCTGTCCTGATCCAGTCGGACAACATAACAGCGGTGGCATACGTAAATCGCCAAGGCGGAACAAGGAGCAGGGCGGCAATGGCGGAGGCCACAAGAATTCTTCGCTGGGCGGAACAGCACGTGAGCGCTCTGTCAGCAGTCTTCCTCCCGGGCGTGGACAACTGGGAAGCAGATTTTCACAGCAGACACGATCTCCATCCAGGAGAGTAGGCTCTTCATCAAGAGGTATTTGCAGAAGTGACAAGGCGTTGGGGAACTCCTCTGATAGACATGATGGCGTCTCACCTCAACAAGAAACTTCCGAAGTATTGTTCCAGGTCAAGGGACCCCCAAGCCTGTGCGGTTGACGCCCTGGTAACTCCGTCGGTGTTTCAGTCGGTGTATGTTTTCCCTCCACTTCCTCTCATTCCAAAGGTGTTGAGGATCATAAGGTGAACAAGGGTTCAGGCAATACTCGTCGCTCCAGATTGGCCACGGAGGGCCTGGTACCTGGATCTTCAGGAATTACTAGTGGAAGATCCCTGGCCGCTTCTTCTAAGAGAAGACCTGTTACTGCAGGGGCCCTGCCTATTTCCGGACTTACCGTGGCTGCGTTTGACGGCGTGGAAGTTGAACGCCAGATTTTAGCTCGGAAGGGTATTCCCGGGGAGGTCATCCCCACTCTCCTTAAGGCTAGGAAGGAGGTCACGGCAAAACATTATCACCGTATTTGGAGAAAATATGTGTCGTGGTGTGAAACCAAAGCAGCTCCTGCGGAGGAGTTTCACTTGGGTCGTTTCCTCCATTTTTTGCAGGCAGGCGTGGATGCAGGCCTGAAGTTGGGTTCCATCAAAGTGCAGATTTCGGCCTTATGTATTTTCTTTCAAAAGGAATTGGCCGTCCTTCCTGAGGTTCAGACTTTCGTGAAGGGAGTGCTGCATATCCATCCTCCATTTGTGCCACCAGTGGTGCCGTGGGATCTTGAAGTGGTGTTGCAGTTTCTTATATCTCACTGGTTTGAGCCTTTGCGTAAGGTTGAGTTAAAGTTTCTCACTTGGAAAGTGGTCATGCTTTTGGCCCTGGCGTCTGCCAGACGAGTGTCCGAGTTGGCGGCCTTGTCTCACAAGAGCCCATATTTGATCTTTCATTCGGATAGGGCGGAATTGAGGACTCGTCAACAATTTCTGCCGAAGGTGGTCTCTTCGTTTCACATAAACCAACCTATTGTGGTGCCTGTGGCTACGGATGCTGTGGCGGTCCCAAAGTCTCTTGATGTTGTAAGAGCTTTGAAAATTTATGTCGCCAGAACGGCTCTTACTAGGAAGACAGAGGCTCTGTTTGTCCTGTATGCTGCCAACAAGATTGGAAATCCTGCTTCTAAGCAAACTATTGCACGCTGGATTTGTAATATGATTCAGCAAGCTCATACTTCGGCTGGGCTACCGTTGTCGAAGTCAGTAAAGGCCCATTCTACCAGGAAGGTGGGCTCATCTTGGGCGGCTGCCCGAGGGGTCTCGGCACCTCAACTTTGCCGGGCAGCTACGTGGTCGGGTTCAAACACTTTTGCTAAATTCTACAAGTTTGATACCCTGGCTGATGAGGACCTGATGTTTGCTCAATCGGTGCTGCAGAGTCGTCCGCACTCTCCCGCCCGTTCTGGAGCTTTGGTATAGACCCCATGGTCCTTTTGGAGTCCCCAGCATCCTCTAGGACGTAAGAGAAAATAGGATTTTAATACCTACCGGTAAATCCTTTTCTCCTAGTCCGTAGAGGATGCTGGGCGCCCATCCCAGTGTGGACTGTTCCTTGCAGTTGAATTGATACTGGTTATTTTTGGTTACACGTGGTTTGTGTATCAGTTATGTTCAGCTTGTTGCTGTGGTTAGTTCATACTGTTATCTGGTTTCATGCTACTCCAGTTGTACGGTATGTTTGTGGTGTGGGCTGGTATGTTTCTCGCCCTTAGTTTAACAAAATCCTTTCCTCGAAATGGCCGTCTCTCCTGGGCACAGTTCCTATAACTGAGGTCTGGGGGAGGGGCATAGAGGGAGGAGCCAGTTCACACCCAGTCAAAGTCTTTTTAGTGTGCCCAAGCTCCTGCGGATCCCGTCTATACCCCATGGTCCTTTTGGAGTCCCCAGCATCCTCTACGTACTAGGAGAAAAGGATTTACCGGTAGGTATTAAAATCCTATTATAATTTGCATACTATAAAAGTATACAGAGCAGCTGATTGGTAGCCGTGGGCAACTTCTACACAGGCTCACTCCTCCAGTTTTATCACTGCTTAGTACATGTCCCCCTATGTTTGATAATGCATGACACAGGATACAATTTTTGGTAAGATTTAATACACTATAATATGCACTTGTTCCTGATCCAGCATGGCTATCTGGTGACATTGTGCAAGATTTAGCTGTAGGACTTTAGTTTAATAACAGGGAAATGGAATAAAATAGTCTATAGTACTGTATGTAGTATGACATGCTTACCCTGGCTAAACACACATTAGAAAGGATATTCAAGTCGTCATAAACTTCCATGACGTATATAAAGGCGCCTTTGTCATTTGCTTTCACATGGAACATCTTTGTGGCTTCTAATATCTTTATATTTTATAGTAGGGAAACTTTATTCCTATTATAAACTTGTCCTAATTTTCTGTGAAAATATTGGACAGGAGTGCTCTAATCTCTGGTGTGTCTTCTAATGGCTGGTATCATTTTGATAGTGACGGTTGTCATGTTTTCCTTAGGTTTTGCCTAAAGGGGACAGTAAACTGGATAGTATGAAGGCCAACTCTCAGGCTTGCACGAACGGACTTCCGAGTGAGCTCCCACAAAGTAATTTCTTTCCACTTGGAGATGAACTGCAATCAAAAGATGGACTTGTAGAAAAATACCCAGGTACAAAAAGCAAAACATTGGACTAGAATTGATGGGTAGGGGAGCAATTTAATTTGTGGCAAGGTAAGATTGCGCATTCCGGCATGACGTATTGGTGATGTGCAGTGCACACAAATCCCGTACATATGGTAGTCTTACATTGTGCACTTCTACAGGGCTGCAAGGTAAACTAACCAATATCGGGGTGATGTAGGGTGCCGTTCAAACGTCGCCACAATGGCGCAGCCTTGGCAGTGGCGGTACATTGCTTTCTAATGAAAAGAACCGAATAAGAACTACGGAAAGATGGCGCATCTCTGCCTCCCCTTACACTTACAAATGCTTCGACTGCTTCAATAAATATATCCCTTATCAGTTATACTCTGGCTATGGGTGTGGATCGTCATTCACTTTATAGTATGGAGATGGGACTAGCGAAGAGGTTCCCAAACCCCGCCACTACAGTTCAGGTTTAAGTGTATCCATGCTTGAGTACAGGTGACTTTAATTAGTACCTTAGTCAATTTGGGCTCAAGAATAGATATCCGTAACCACTTAACTGACCATTTTGTTTTCCAAAAACCGTTTAGAAATTGTCAGTTTTTTTTATGAGTGAATTAGATGAAGAACATGTACTTATGGTTATCTGGATCTGTGGGCAAGGGGCATGGCCACATAATGGTGCCAATTCACATTACACCACACAGTAGTGCAGCTTATACACACTGCGCCAGATAGAACCTCCTATACACACTGCACCAAGTAGAACCTCCTATACACACTGCACCAGGTAGAACCTCCTATACACACTGCTCCAGGTAGAGTACGTTATACATATTGTGCCAGATTGAGCACGATATACACTTTGCGCCAGGCAGAGCACATTATACACATTGCACCAGGCAGAGCACATTATATACATTGCACCAGGTAAAGCACGTTATACACATTGCACCAGGTAAAGCACATTATACACATTGCACCAGGTAAAGCACATTATACACAATGCACCAGGCAGAGCACATTATACACATTGCACCAGGCAGAGCACATTATACACATTGCACCAGGTAAAGCACATTATACACATTGCACCAGGTGAAGCACATTATACACATTGCACCAGGTAAAGCACATTATACACAATGCACCAGGCAGAGCACATTATACACATTGCACCAGGCAGAGCACATTATACACATTGCACCGGGTAAAGCAAATTTCAATACAATTATTATTATTATCCTTTATTTATATGGCGCCACAAGGGTTCCGCAGCGCCCAATTACAGTGTACATATGCACATTATCAAAACAGGAAAACAGTGACTTACAGTTGACAATATAGGACAAGTACAGGGTAACTAAGCATAACTACACCAGTAGACGACAGAGATAAGTTTCAAGGTGGCCAAAAATCTGCAGGATTTGGGCAGTTGAGGATTATTAAAGTACAAAAAGGATAAGCACATGAGGGAAGAGGGCCCTGCTCGTGAGAGCTTACATTCTAAGGGGAGGGGCAGACAGACAGGTGTGACACAGATGGGGTACATAGAGAGCGTGGAACAGAGGGTTAGGATGAGATTTGGCTGGGTTTGGTAAAGAAGTGGGTCTTAAGAGCCGGTTTGAAGTTCTGTAGAGAGGTGGAGAGTCTGAGGGGGAGAGGTAAAGAATTCCAGAGAAAGGGAGCAGCACGTGAAAAATCTTGGAGATAGGAGTGGGAGGAAGTAATCAGAAGACAGGAGAGTCGGCGTGCATTAGCAGAGCGAAGAGGACGGGTGGGAGAGTAAAGGGAGATAAGGTCAGAGATGTAAATGGGAGAGGAGTGGGTGAATGCTTTGTAAGTGAGTGTGAGAAGTTTGAATTGAATTCTGAAAGGGAAGGGAAGCCAGTGAAGGGCTTGTAGGAGAGGGGAGGTGGATCTAGTACGTTTGGTGAGTAAGATGAGCCGGGCTGCAGCATTGAGGATAGATTGGAGGGGAGAGAGGTAATTACAGTAGTCCAGTCTGGAAATAATCAGTGAGTGAATAATGATCTTAGTGGCATCCTGGGTGAGATCCTGGAAATGTTTTTCTCTGACGTCCTAAGTGGATGCTGGGGACTCCGTCAGGACCATGGGGATTAGCGGCTCCGCAGGAGACAGGGCACAAAACTAAAGCTTTAGGATCAGGTGGTGTGTACTGGCTCCTCCCCCTATGACCCTCCTCCAAGCCTCAGTTAGGTTTTTGTGCCCGTCCGAGCAGGGTGCAATCTAGGTGGCTCTCTTAAGGAGCTGCTTAGAAAAAGTTTTTATGTTTCTTATTTTCAGTGAGTCCTGCTGGCAACAGGCTCACTGCATCGAGGGACTTAGGGGAGAGAAGTTCAACTCACCTGCGTGCAGGATGGATTGGCTTCTTAGGCTACTGGACACCATTAGCTCCAGAGGGAGTCGGAACACAGGTCTCACCCTGGGGTTCGTCCCGGAGCCGCGCCGCCGACCCCCCTTGCAGATGCTGAAGATTGAAGGTCCAGAAACCGGCGGCAGAAGGCTTTTCAGTCTTCATGAAGGTAGCGCACAGCACTGCAGCTGTGCGCCATTGTTGTCACACACTTCACACCAACGGTCACGGAGGGTGCAGGGCGTTGCTGGCGGCGCCCTGGGCAGCAATGTATAATACCTTATTCTGGCTAAAAATACATCACATATAGCCCCTGGAGGCTATATGGATGTATTTAACCCCTGCCAGGTCTCAGAAAAACGGGAGAAGAAGCCCGCCGAAAAGGGGGCGGGGCCTATTCTCCTCAGCACACAGCGCCATTTTCCCTCACAGAAATGCTGGTGGGAAGGCTCCCAGGCTCTCCCCTGCACTGCACTACAGAAACAGGGTTAAAACAGAGAGGGGGGGCACTTATTTGGCGATATGTACCGGTATATATATATTAAAATGCTATAAGGGAAAAACACTTATATAAAGGTTGTCCCTGTATAATATAGCGTTTTTGGTGTGTGCTGGCAAACTCTCCCTCTGTCTCCCCAAAGGGCTAGTGGGGTCCTGTCCTCTATCAGAGCATTCCCTGTGTGTGTGCTGTGTGTCGGTACTTGTGTGTCGACATGTATGAGGACGATGTTGGTGAGGAGGCGGAGCAATTGCCGGTAATGGTGATGTCACTCTCTAGGGAGTCGACACCGGAATGGATGGCTTATTTAAGGAATTACGTGATAATGTCAACACGCTGCAAGGTCGGTTGACGACATGAGACGGCCGGCAAACCAATTAGTACCTGTCCAGGCGTCTAAAACACCGTCAGGGGCGTTAAAACGTCCTTTTTACCTCAGTCGGTCGACACAGACACGGACACTGACTCCAGTGTCGACGGTGAAGAAACAAACGTATTTTCCTTTAGGGCCACACGTTACTTGTTAAGGGCAATGAAGGAGATGTTACATATTTCTGATACTACAAGTACCACAAAAAAGGGTATTATGTGGAGTGTGAAAAAACTACATGTGGTTTTTCCTGAATCAGATAAATTAAATGAAGTGTGTGATGATGCGTGGGTTTCCCCCGATAGAAAATTATTGGCGGTATACCCTTTCCCGCCAGAAGTTATGGCGCGTTGGGAATCACACCTTAGGGTGGATAAGGCGCTCACACGCTTATAAAAACAAGTGGCGTTACCGTCTCCAGATACGGACGCCCTCAAGGAGCCAACTGATAGGAGGTTGGAAAATATCCTAAAAAGTATATACACACATACTGGTGTTATACTGCGACCAGCGATCGCCTCAGCCTGGATGGGCAGCGCTGGGGTGGCTTGGTCGGATTCCCTGACTGGAAATATTGATACCCTTGACAGGGACAGTATTTTATTGACTATAGAGCATTTAAAAGATGCATTTCTATATATGCGAAACTCTGGCATCAAGAGTAAGTGCGATGTCCATATCTGCCAGACGATGTTTATGGACACGACAGTGGTCAGGTGATGCAGATTCCAAACGGCACATGGAAGTATTGCCGTATAAAGGGGAGGAGTTATTTGGGGTCGGTCCATCGGACCTGGTGGCCACGGCAACAGCTAGAAAATCCACCTTTTTTACCCCAAGTCACATCTCAGCAGAAAAAGACATAGTCTTTTCAGCCTCAGTCCTTTTGTCCCCATAATATCTGCCCAGGGATAGAGGTAAGGGAAGAAGACTGCAGCAGGCAGCCCATTCCCAGGAACAGAAGCCTTCCACCGCTTCTGCCAAGTCCTCAGCATGACGCTGGGACCGTACAAACAGGTGCGGTGGGGGGTCGTCTCAAGAGTTTCAGCACGCAGTGGGCTCACTCGCAAGTGGACTCCTGGATCCTACAAGTAGTATCCCAGGGGTACAGATTGGAAATTCGAGACGTCTCCCCCTCGCAAGTTCCTGAAGTTTGCTTTACCAACGTCTACCTCCGACAGGGAGGCAGTATTGGAAACAATTCACAAGCTGTATTCCCAGCAGGTGATAATCAAAGTACCCCTCCTACAACAAGTAAAGGGGTATTATTCCACACTATATTGTGGTACTGAAGCCAGACGGCTCGGTGAGACCTATTCTAAATGGAGTCACTCAGAGCAGTGATAGCGAACCAGGAAGAAGGGGACTATATGGTGTCCCTGGACATCAAGGATGCTTACCTCCATGTCCAAATTTGCCCTTCTCACAAAGGGTACCTCAGGTTCGTGGTACAAAACTGTCACTATCAGTTTCAGACGCTGCCGTTTGGATTGTCCACGGCACCCCGGGTCTTTACCAAGGTAATGGCCGAAATGATGATTCTTCTTCAAAGAAAAGGCGTCTTAATTATCCATTACTTGGACGATCTCCTGATAAGGGCAAGGTCCAGAGAACAGTTGGAGGTCTGAGTAGCACTATCTCAAGTAGTTCTACGACAGCACGGGTGGATTCTAAATATTCCAAAATCGCAGCTGTCTCCGACGACACGTCTGCTGTCCCTAGGGATGATTCTGGACACAGTCCAGAAAAAGGTGTTTCTCCCGGAGGAGAAAGCCAGGGAGTTATCCGAGCTAGTCAGGAACCTCCAAAAACCAGGAAAAGTGTCAGTGCATCATTGCACAAGGGTCCTGGGAAAAATGGTGGCTTCTTACGAAGCGATTCCATTCGGCAGATTTCACGCAAGAACTTTTCAGTGGGATCTGCTGGACAAATGGTCCGGATCGCATCTTCAGATGCATCAGCGGATAACCCTGTCTCCAAGGACAAGGGTGTCTCTTCTGTGGTGGCTGCAGAGTGCTCATCTACTAAAGGGCCACAGTTATGCATTCAGGACTGGGTCCTGGTGACCACGGATTCCAGCTTGAAAGGCTGGGGAGCAGTCACACAGGGAAAAAAATTTCCAGGGAGTGTGATCAAGTCTGGGGACTTCTCTCCGCATAAATATACTGGAGCTAAGAGCAATTTACAATGCTCTAAGCTTAGCAAGACCTCTGCTTCAAGGTCAGCCGGTATTGATCCAGTGGGACAACATCACGGCAGTCGCCCACGTAAACAGACAGGGCGGCACAAGAAGCAGGAGGACAATGGCAGAAACTGCAAGGATTCTTCGCTGGGCGGAAAATCATGTGATAGCACTGTCAGCAGTTTTCATTCCGGGAGTGGACAACTGGGAAGCAGACTTCCTCAGCACGACCTCCACCCGGGAGAGTGGGGACTTCATCGAGAAGTTTTTTCCACATGATTGTGCACCGTTGGGAAAGACCAAAAGGTGGACATGATGGCGTCCCGCCTGAACAAAAAACTGGACAGGTATTGCGCCAGGTCAAGAGACCCTCAGGCAATAGCTGTGGACGTTCTGGTAACACCAGGGGTGTACCAGTCGGTGTATGTGTTCCCTCCTCTGCTTCTCATACCAAAGGTACTGAGAATTATAAGACGTAGAGGAGTAAGAACTATACTCGTGGCTCCGGATGGGCCAAGAAGGACTTGGTACCCGGAACTTCAAGAGATGCTCACAGAGGACTCAGGGCCTCTGCCGATAAGAAGGGACTTGTTTCAGCAAGTACCATGTCTGTTCCAAGACTTACCGCGGCTGCGTTTGACGGCATGGCGATTGAACGCCGGCTCCTAAGGGAAAAAGGCATTCCGGAAGAGGTCATTCCTACCCTGGTCAAAGCCAGGAAGGAGGTGACCGCACAACATTATCACCACATGTGGCGAAAATATGTTGCGTGGTGTGAGGCCAGGAAGGCCCCACGAAGAAATTTCAACTCGGTCGATTCCTGCATTTCCTGCAAACAGGAGTGTCTATGGGCCTCAAATTGGGGTCCATTAAGGTTCAAATTTCGGCCCTGTCGATTTTCTTCCAGAAAGAATTGGCTTCAGTTCCTGAAGTCCAGAAATTTGACAAGGGAGTACTGCATATACAACCCCCTTTTGTGCCTCCAGTGGCACTGTGGGATCTCAACGTAGTCCTGGGATTCCTCAAATCACGTTGGTTTAAAACGCTCAAATCTGTGGATTTGAAATATCTCACATGGAAAGTGACCATGATGTTGGCCCTGGCCTCGGCCAGGCGAGTGTCAGAATTGGCGGCTTTGTCTCACAAAAGCCCATATCTGATTGTCCATTCGGACAGGGCAGAGCTGCGGACTCGTCCCCAGTTTCTCCCTAAGTTGGTGTCAGCGTTTCATCTGAACCAGCTTATTGTGGTACCTGCGGCTACTAGAGACTTGGAGGACTCCAAGTTGCTAGATGTTGTCAGGGCCCTGAAAATATAGATTTCCAGGACGGCTGGAGTCAGGAAAACTGACTTGCTGTTATCCTGTATGCACCCAAAAAACTGGGTGCTCTTGCTTCTAAGCAGACGATTGCTAGTTGAATGTGTAGTACAATTCAGCTTGCACATTCTGTGGCAGGACTGCCACAGCCAAAATATATAAATGCCCATTCCACAAGGAAGGTGGGCTCATCTTGGGCGACTGCCCGAGGGGTCTCGGCTTTACAACTTTGCCGAGCTGCTACTTGGTCAGGGGCACACCCTAGCTGAGGAGGACCTGGAGTTCTCTCACTCGGTGCTGCAGAGTCATCCGCACTCTCCCGCCCGTTTGGGAGCTTTGGTATAATCCCCATGGTCCTGACGGAGTCCCCTGCATCCACTTAGGACGTCAGAGAAAATAAGATTTTACTTACCGATAAATCTATTTCTCGTAGTCCGTAGTGGATGCTGGGCGCCCATCCCAAGTGCGGATTGTCTGCAATACTTGTACATAGTTGTTGTTACAAAAAAAAAAAAAAAAAAAATCGGGTTGTTATTGTTGTGAGCCGTCTGTTCAGAGGCTCCTACGTTTGTCATACTGTTAACTGGGTTCAGATCACAAGTTATACGGTGTGATTGGTGTGGCTGGTATGAGTCTTACCCGGGATTCAATATCCTTCCTTATTGTGTACGCTCGTCCGGGCACAGTATCCTAACTGAGGCTTGGAGGAGGGTCATAGGGGGAGGAGCCAGTACACACCACCTGATCCTAAAGCTTTAGTTTTGTGCCCTGTCTCCTGCGGAGCCGCTAATCCCCATGGTCCTGACGGAGTCCCCAGCATCCACTACGGACTACGAGAAATAGATTTATCGGTAAGTAAAATCTTATTTTGAGATGAAAATGACAGGCTTGTGAGAGGTGCTGAATGTGTGGTTAGAAGGAGAGGGAGGAGTCAAGGATTACTCCAAGACAGCATACTTGGGGGCTAGAGGAGATAGTCGTGCCATCAATGGATAGTGAGATTGAGGTGAGGTTGTGGGGGGGGGTACAATAAAATACAATAAAAAATAATAAAATAATACATCAGTTAATGTCATTTTGAAACCCAAATAATTATCCTGCTGCTAGCTAGGAGGACCCGCGGTGCAATGCTGCAGGCTGAGACTGCACAGCGAATCTTGCAGAAGTTTATGCGGCCAGGTTGAGGCTAGTAGTCTCACATAGATTTCAGGCTGCACAGTACATAAACATTGATCGCACCCCAGTGGCTGTGCTGAGACCAACACTCCTCTTATCCAATCACAGTCACATGCCCAGCATTCTCAGACCCCCTACCCCACCCTGCAACAGAGTTTGCAGGCAGCCCACACCACGTGTCAGCATCATGCACCTGCCCAACACATGTAGCACTAAGCAGCCACCACACTGAACCGCCCCACTCGGAACTGGTAAACAAGCAGCATTTAGTACTGAGTCACAGCCACAGTGACCGTTCCCCATAGGAGCCGGTGTACTGACCATCCATTCCCCATTCCCCCCTGCAGCAAACCCCCCAGTGGGAACCCCAGTGGCGTTCACAGCCAGAACAGCCACAATCACCAGCCCCTCCCCCCCCCCCCCCCCAGCGGCGTTCACAGGCTACAGGCAGCCACAATCCCCAACCCCCTATCCCCTTCCCCCCCAGCGGGAACCCCTAGTGCCGGTCACCGCAGAAAAATAATCACCACAGCAGCAATGGCCACTGCCCCACCCGCCCTCACCCCAGAGACGCCTCACGGGTCCCTGCACTTCTTTAACACGTGTCACGGCCGCAGCTATGTAATCTCCCCCTGCAGCACGCCGCGACCCCACTGTCACACAGACATGTACTCCCCGGCAGATAGCCACGTACACTTTACCAGGGAGTTGTGTGATGCCCGGACCCAGCCCATGCAACTCCCCTGACACTCGGCATTGAGCAACTTAGCCCAGCCACTACCCGCTTCACTTACCCGCCGCGGCACTTGCGTGTTGCAGGAGAGGCGCCAAAGAGGAGGTTAATGGTTCCACCTCCTGTGTTTATACCATGCAGCCGGGGCCAGCATTAATCAATCATACAAATACCGCTAGGGATTGGCTGTTGAGGTGCGCGTCCCCTCCCACTTTAGAAACTTGAGTCCCAGGGCTTCAAAATCGGGTAAAAAAAGCGCCATGGCGCGTTTTTGCAATCACTGTCCTACTAGGCACCTATCCCATGACTTTTGGCAATTCAGTGTATAGACATGAGGATAGTTCAAATCTTATTAGTTGCTAAGGGCAACACCTCTGATTTTCATTTTTAGACGCTTTAGTATATCTACCCCATTATGTAGTCAGAGGCATTATTGCAGCCTTAGAATTTGGGCATGCAATATGAGGAATAGGGAGGCTTCTCTTGGATTTATGCTTGGATAAGTGTTGGTTGAGTGTACGGTTAAAACTTGGTTCAGGTTAAGATTCAAAGTACTGATATCATACTAACTGTCATTTATGCTATTTCTTTATGTTTATGAAGTTGACGACTGTAGCATTCATTGATGTGCTCTTTCATTATTCTTTATTTTTGCAGAACCACTTCAGCCAGAAATACAATCTGTCGTCGATGACATTATTAACTCCACTCCAGAACTGAAGCTGAATCATGAACCATTTGAGGCAAGGTTAGACGATTTCTTATTGTACGATTTTGTTGAGGGAAAGTCTGTATTTAGATATGTGTACAATTTTTATAGCTAACCACAACCCAAGCGAAAGTAACTGGTAACATACTGGGTATATAAATGTAAGGCACTTATATGCGTACAGTATTTGAGATTAATAAAAAAAAAAGTTTTAATATAAAACAAAAATGATTATTCTCAGTTACCTTGGCTAATATTGGTGACAAATTAATATCTTTACTCAGTGTTTGCTGTGACTTCTGGTAATTCATTCATTTTAAAAGTGTAATTTGTGGCACTACATTCCCACTTCTCAACTCCTCAGTGAGGCGGAGACTTATAAGTTCTACAGCCGCCTCCTGAATTAAGTATAACTGTGACTCAGGGGGAGATGCATGATGAGTCGTTATGGGAGAGAAGTGGTGTAAGCGCTCATTATTCCCCATTCGTGAATGTGCCGGTGTGCAGTACATGACTTCTGCGCCATGTGCCCCTGTCTATATCGATGCTGATATTTACAAGATAGCAGGCTGATTTGCCAGGCAATGTATGAGCCGTCACTGGCACTGATCGTTACAACACCTGTAGCTATCGATTTCGACAGCTGCAGTTGTTCCCCATCTCTGCAGCAGAGACAGCTCTATCCATGGCTGCAGCGGCTGCGGCTCTGGGCTGCACAGGAGATCTCGCGATACTGGAGGTTGGCCGGGAAGAGAGATACAGCGAATCAGCTCTAGGCTGGTGCGCTGTGGGCACTGGCAGGGATTCAACAAGGGGGGAATTTTCACTCCCCTGCTTTGACAGATGAGATGTTAATAGATCTCGTCTTGTATCTTCCTGCTTCGTCTTGGTAATGAGGCAAGGAAGTACTATAGCAGCACGATCCGTGCCGCTATAATTCATCTGCCTATTGGTGGCAGCCCCAGATCCTAGGCAGCTTCTTAATAGTGGAGCTGGCCCTATGTTCATCTTCCACTGTATAAAATGTACAGACAGTTCAGTGGATTGTGTTGATATTTTGTTTATTCACCCGCATAACAGGTAATTCGAGAATGCTGTTGCTCTAGTTTTTATGATCACATACACACCCTGTCTTTACTTTATATTTTACTGCAAGCCAGGATAAAAAATATTCTTTTTTTTTTTTTGCCATTGCCAAAAACAGATTTATCTTTTATACAAATGTAAACACAGTTTGCGTTTGTTAAGCAGACATCTGTATTAGGTGAATTCCCATATTTGCGATACTTCCTTGTAGTCAAGTTGTTTAGTTGCATCCTTCAGCTCTTTACCATGCAAAGAACATTCTGGTGATCCCTTGCAACGACCAATATATTATGCATAGTCTAGGCCAGTGGTTCCCAAACTGCTTTGAATCACGCTGTACCACTAGGCCAAAAGTTTCTTATTGAGAAATTTAGAAAGCAATATTGAATTAAGTAAATTTCTCATACGTCCTAGAGGATGCTGGGGACCACATCAAGACCATGGGGTATAGGCGGTTCCGCAGGAGCCATGGGCACTCTTAAGACTTTTCAATGGGTGTGAACTGGCTCCTCCCCCTATTCCCCTCCTCCAGACCTCAGTTTTAGAAATGTGCCCAGGCAGACTGGATGCACTCTGAGGAGCTCTACTGAGTTTCTCTGAAAAGACTTGTTAGGTTTTTAATTTTCAGGGAGATCTGCTGGCAGCAGACTCCATGCTTCGTGGGACTGAGGGGGCAGAAGCATAACCAACTTCCTAAAGAGTTTCATGGCTCTGCTTCTGGCTGACAGGACACCATTAGCTCCTGAAGGGTACTGAATGCTAGCTGCGCCTAGATGCTCACTCCCACAGCACGCCGTCACCCCCCTCGCAGAGCCAGAAGTCAGAAGACAGGTGAGTATGAGAAGAATGAACTTCTATCAAGTAAGTGACGGCTGAGGTCCGGCGCGGCTGGCGGGAGCGCAGCGCGCCATTGCTGCCCACACACACAGGCACTGCAGGGTGCAGGGCGCGGTGGGGGCGCTTTGGGCAGCAAAAATATACCTCAAAACTGGCTAAAAGGGGGCATAAGGTGCCGCTGGCACAGCCCTACCCCCGCCAGTATAAATATTACTGTGATTACGGAGTGTAAGGACGCGCCATTGCGGGGGCGGAGCTTCTTCCTCAGGCAGCCAGCACACTGCTCAACGCCATTTTCTCTCTCTCCTCAGGCTGCAGAGAACACGCTGGTCCTCTCCTCCACTTCTGACAAGTACAGGGTGATATTTGGGGGGCACAGGGCGTTGTGGTGCAATTTTATAGTGTGATTAACTGTATAAAAGCGCTAGTTGGCTGTGGGCATTCTGTGTTCACACTCATTACGGGCGCTGGGATTGTGAACTGGCTGCTCCTATACTGTGTTCCTCTGACAGATTTTACTGTGGGTCTGTCCCCAAATAAGTCCCAGTGTGTCTGTGAGTGTGCTGTACACGTGTGAGGCATGTCTGAGGCAGGGAGTTCCTCCCCGGAGGAAGCCATTTTAGGAAGACAGACTTGTAATACAGCACACCAAGAGCCTGCATGGGTGAAAGAGATACATGACAGTATGCATCTGATTAACCAAAGATTAGATAAGTCTGAATCTAAGGCTCCATGCTGGAGAAAATCTGTGGAAGATATAAGTTTTCAGGATTCTGTTATTCCTTATGCAGGCGGCCCCTCTGGGTCACATAAGATCATAAATTGGCGAAAAGTATACAATATATGATTGTGGCTATAAGGGACGTGTTGGAAAACCACTCCTGTACATCAGGAGAAGGCTTATTTTTATAAGGAAAAGAAATCCAAAGTCACGTTCCCTCCTTCACACGAACTAAATGCTTTCTTTGAAGGGATGTGGGTGAATCCTGATAAGAAATTTCGTATTCCCAAAAGGATTCAGATAGCTTACTCTTTCCCGGCTGAGGACAGAATAAAATGGGAATCACCCCCTGTGTTAGACAGTGCACTTTCCTGGTTGACAAAGAAGGTAATTCTCCCTGCACCTGGCACGGCTTCACATAAAGAGCCGGCAGACCGTAAAATGAAAACGACATTGAAATCCATTTATGTAGCCAATGGTACACTGCTCAGGCCCACTATTGCCTGCGCGTGGGTGAGTCGCGCTATTGAAAAATGGTCAGAAAGCGTGTCATCAGAAATTGACACAATTGATAAAGATGAGATACTCCTTAAGTTAGGGAATATCAAGGACGCTGCCGCCTACATGCTGGAAGCAATGAAGGATATTGGACTCTTGAGTTCACAAACCGCTACCATGGCAGTGTCGGCTAGGCGGGCGTTGTGGATTCGCCAGTGGAACGCGGATGCGGATTCCAAAAGAAACATGGTGGCTCTCCCATATAAAGGTGAGGCCTTATTTGGCGATGGCCTGGATGCGTTAGTCTCAATGGCTACCGCAGGTAAGTCGACATTTTTGCCCTTTGCGCCTGCACCGGCAAAAAAGACCTATCACCCGCACATGCAGTCCTTTCGGTCCAATAAATACAGAAAGACGAGAGGTTCCCCCTTCTTTGCAGTTAGAGGGAGGGGAAGGGGAAAGAAGTCTGCAGCGGCTCCTGGTTCCCAAGAGCAGAAGTCTACCCCTACTCCTGCCAAATCCTCAGCATGACGCTGGAACTCCTTTGCTGGAGGCCGCTCGGGTTGGGTCACGTCTTAAACTATTCAGCCAAGGTTGGATTCTGTCTGGCCTGGATCCCTGGGTGTTGCAAATAGTATCCCAGGGATACAAGCTGGAGTTTCAAGACGTTCCCCCATGCCGATTTTTCAAATCGACCTTGCCAGTTTCTCCGCCAGAGAGAGAAGCAGTAACATAGTCCTGGTACCGTTGTCACAAAAAGGACGGGGTTTCTATTCAAGCCTCTTTGTTGTTCTGAAGCCGGAAGGCTCGGTCAGACCGATCCTAAACCTAAAAGATCTGCATTGCTACCTGAAAAAGTTCAAGTTCAAGATGGAATCACTTCGGGCGGTGATTTCCAGTCTGGAGGAGGGGGACTACTTGGTGTCGGTGGACATAAAGGATGCTTACCTGCATGTTCCCATTTATCCTCCTCACCAAGCGTATCTGAGATTCGCGGTTCAGGATTGCCATTACCAATTCCAGACGTTACCTTTTGGCCTCTCCACAGCACCGAGGGTATTCACCAAGGTGATGGCGGAGATGATGGTCCTCCTCTGTCAGAAAGGAGTCAATATAATTCCTTATCTGGACAATCTCCTGATAAAGGCGAGATCCAGGGAGCAGTTGTTACAAAACATCTCACTCTCTCTGTCGATACTCCAACAACACGGGTGGATCATAAATTATCCAAAGTTACAGTTGGAACCGACGACAAGGTTGTCATTCCTCGGGATGATTCTGGACACAGAAGTTCAGAGAGTATTTTTGCCATTAGAAAAGGCTGTGGAAATACAGAAAATGGTAAAACAGATACTGGGAACCATCCTGTGTGTCGATCCATCAGTGCATTCGGTTGTTGGGGAAGATGGTGGCAGCCTACGAGGCCATACAGTTTGGCAGGTTCCATGCCAGAGTATTCCAGTGGGACCTGTTGGACAAGTGGTCGGGGTCACACCTGCACATGCACCGAAAGATAATCCTGTCGTTAAAAAACAGGATTTCGCTCCTGTGCTGGTTACACAGCTCTCACCTACTAGAGGGACGCAGATTCGGGATTCAGGACTGGGTCCTGGTAACCACGGATGCAAGTCTCCGAGGCTGGGGAGCTGTCACTCGGGGAGAAAACTTCCAAGGACGTTGGTCACACCAGGAAGCCTGCCGCCTTCACATAAACGTGCTGGAGCTGAGAGCCATTTACAACGGCCTTCAACAAGCAGTACATCTTCTTCAAGACCGTCCCGTGCAGATCCAGGCAGGCAATGTAACAGCAGTCACGTACATAAACAGGCAGGGCGGAACGAAAAGCAGAGCGGCAATGGCAGAGGCGACAAAAATCCTCCGCTGGGCAGTAAAACATCTACAAGCTCTGCCGGCAATATTCATTCCAGGAGTAGACAACTGGGAAGCAGACTTCCTCAGCAGACACGATCTCCATCCAGGAGAGTGGGGCCTCCACCAAGAAGTCTTCGCAGAGGTGACAAGTCTTTGGGGAGTTCCTCAAGTAGACATGATGGCATCTTGCCTCAACAAGAAGCTTCAGAGATACTGTTCCAGGTCGAGAGACCCTCAAGCAGTAGCAGTGGATGCACTAGTGATCCAGTGGGTTTTCCCGTAAGTATATGTCTTCCCTCCACTTCCTCTGATCCCAAAGGTACTCAGGATCATAAGAAAAACAAGGGTTCGAGCAATCTTCATTGCCCCAGACTGGCCAAGGAGGGCTTGGAACCCGGATCTTCAGGAGTTGCTCATAGAAGATCCTCGGCCTCTTCGCGAGGACCTGCTGCAGCAGGGGCAGTGCGTGTATCAAGACTTACCGCGGCTACGTTTGACGGCATGGCTGTTGAGTGCCGGATCCTAGCCAGGAAGGGTATTCCCAAGGAAGTCATCCCCACTCTTATTCAGGCCAGGAAAGGGGTAACGTCGAAATATTACCACCGTATTTGGAGAAAATATGTGTCTTGGTGTGAATCCAAGAAGGCTCCTACGGAATAGTTTCACTTAGGACGTTTCCTCCATTTTCTACAGGCTGGTGTGGAAGCAGGCCTCAGATTGGGATCAATCAAGGACCAGATTTCAGCCTGGTCAGTGTTCTTCCAAAAACAATTGGCCTCTCTTCCAGAGGTTCAGACCTTCGTGAAAGGGGTTCTGCATATCCAGCCTCCATTCGTGCCTCCAGTGGCACCATGGGACCATAACGTGGTGTTGCAGTTTCTTCAATCAGATTGGTTTGAGCTTCTACAAGAGATAGAGTTGAAGTTTCTCAGTTGGAAAGTGGTGATGCTTTTAGCCTTGGCATCCGCAAGGCGGGTGTCTGAGTTGGGGGCCTTGTCTCACAAGAGCCCTTACCTGATCTTCCATGGAGATAGGGCAGAGTTGAGAACTCGACAGCATTTTCTTCCTAAGGTGGTTTCATCGTTCCACATAAACCAACCTATTGTGGTGCCAGTAGTTACTGACACATTCACTGAATCAAAGTCTCTAGATGTGGTTAGAGCTTTGAAAATCTATGTGGCTAGTGCGGCTCGTATACGGAAAACAGAGGCCCTGTTTGTCCTGTATGCTCACAACAAAATTGGGTTTCCTGCTTCCAAGCAGACTATTGCACGTTGGATCAGAAATACGATTCAGCAAGTGCATACTAAGGCTGGATTGCCGTTACCGACGTCGGTAAAGGCCCACTCCACTAGGAAGGTGGGCTCATCCTGGGCGGCTGCCCAGGGGGTCTCGGCATTACAACTGTGCCGAGCAGCTACTTGGTCAGGGTCAAACACATTTGCAAAGTTCTACACGTTTGACACCTTGGCCGATGAGGACCTAAAGTTTGGTAAATCGGTGCTGCAGGGTCATCCGCACTCTCCCGCCCGTACTGGAGCTTTGGTATAAACCCCATGGTCTTGATGTAGTCCCCAGCATCCTCTAGGACGTATGAGAAAACAGGATTTTGATACCTACCGGTTAATCCTTTTCTCCTAGTCCGTAGAGGATGCTGGGCGCCCGTCCCAGTGCGTACTTTACCTGCAGTTTAGTTATTAGAGTTAAACAAGTTGTGTTATCTTAGCATGTTGCTGCAATTAATTCATGCCTGTTGGCGTGTGTTATGTTAAATGCCATGTGTGCGGCATGGTTGGGGGTGTGAGTTGGTATGTATCTCACCACTAGTATTAAAGTAAGTCCTGTGTAAACTGTTATGCAACTAAACCATTTCGGTCTAGAGGTAGAGACACACACAGAGAGTCCTCCTGAGTCCTGTCCCAGTGTGTGAGTAGTACAGAGGCTGATGCTATTCTTGCATGTGACAAGATAAATTATTTTATTTTTCTATGTGTATTTTAAGGTTGTTTAAGTTGTCTTTGTTCCACTACAAGAAAATGTTATAAAATAGTTGTCTTTCAATTAGGTAGAGCTATAAACAGTACCCAGGCATTATTAAACTATTAGTTTAAAGCTAATTTACACCATTGGTTTAAATGTAATATACATAATCTATACCTCCCACCATGACCCATTCCAGGAGGGACAAAATGCTTTCTACTTGGACTTACTTCTTAATTTATGATTGCAAATACCTGTGTTGAAACACCTTTCTTATCAATTAAATAATAGTTCAACACAGGTGACATCAACCATATATTAAGAGGGAAGTCCAGGTAGAGAGCATTTTCTGCCTTCTGAAATGGGACATTTTGGGAGGTATGCACAATCTAATATACATCCCCCACCTTCCACCGGGGGCCCCCTTGTCTTAAGTGCCCCGGGCACCCCCAAGGCTTAATCCAGCCCTGAATCCAGGGCACCTCTGCAAGTGTCCTGTGGCACCCAAGGGTGCCATGGCACCCAGTTTGAGAACCAATGGTCTAAGCATTAGTAATACTCCATTTTAAAACTTCTAGTCTACATATTTAATAAAGATCAAGTTTGTCTTCCTTTCTAAAGAGGACTAGACCAAAATGTGCAGTCTAGTACATTCTTGAAGCTGGGTCCACACTAGACGATGTGTAAACGACACAATGGTTGTCCTGATTTCTGTTGAACTCCAGAAAAATATATACATGTATTAGTACACACTGAACAATTTTTCAAACGACCGAATGATGTATCATGCGTCGTTTGGTAATTTGGTCATTAACGATATATACAGTATCAGGTATATACGTCTGGTAGGGCGTACACAATTTGCTCAAAATTGTTATCGATATCGTTAGATCTGCCTGCACTGATGATGTGAGGAAGGACGCACGGAAGCGTGATAGTGCGTACACACTGAACGATGTGGAAGATTTGTCATTTTCGATTCAGTTCAAAACGACAAATCATCCGATTTATCGTCTAGTGTGTACCCAGCTTAAAAGGAAGATTGGAGAGGACAGACAATGCTGTACACTACAGTATATTATTATTAATAACATTGTTTTGTAAAATGCCACAGTGCTCACAGAGCCGGACATTAAGCAAAAATAGCCGTACGTAAAATAGTGACATACAATGTAGGCAAGATAAATACCGATGTAAAAGGTTAGGGGTGGGCGCTGCTCATGAGAGTTTGCAGTCTAATCTAGCATAGTGCAACCGTAAAATATATGTTTTAATAGTTGCTCTGCATTCTTAATTTATAAATTGTTAATCTCTTAAACTGGGTACTTTCTTGAATGATTAGTGTCCCAATGACGGCGCCATGCAATGTAACGATGCATTGTGTTGCCGTACACACTGCACAATCCGGTGTATGACGGCACAATGTGTTCTTATAGCATGCATAGAACTGCATGTCGCCATTCATTACATCGTCCCATCTAACGTTCAGCACATCAGAATGAAACATGTGATATGCGAGCGCCATGCACACGCAATCAGGTGTACACACTATACGTTCTGATCCACATATAATAAATAGCTTAGTGTGTACTCAGCTTTATTTGATACCAATGACAATGTGGGATGTATACTATTGCACTAGCACGTATACCCCAATATGATGTGTTATTACCTCTACAGGTCACGTGTTAGCACTAGGGGGCTGGATGTAATGACTCCAAGTTCGGCGGCCATGCGGAATGCCGTTCTGGATGTTTTTTTAAAGGGGCAATCACTTGCAAGGCAAATCCATGCTTGTAAGTGATTGCCCCTTTAAAAAAATGTCCGAGTTTGGCCGCCATACTGCGCGGCCGCCGAACACGGACGTCATTACATCCGGCCCTAGGACTTTTATGTTGTATTATTCCATGTAAAAAGCTGTAGGTTTCCTGCTGCTGTTTACAAATTGTTTTATACTCTTTCCTGTGTTTTTGTGCTATCGTTTAAGTACCCCAAAAGAACTTTCAGGACCGGAAGAGGAAGAGATTGAGCGTAACAACAATTCACTTTTTGCTGAGGTGTGCGGAACAAGTCCAGAATTCATTTCATATGTAGACGAGGGCGCTGACTTGCAAGGTAAATGATGATGATTATTATTATGATGATTATTATTAGTATTATTATTAATGAAATGCAGCTTACTGTATGCTTGGTTTATTTTATTGGTGCATATTGTAATTACACTTTGTAAAAAAGCATTTATCTGATATGCAGCAGAATGTTGGAGTGTGAATCAGGGTTGGTGGGCTGTAGCATAAAAACTTAGAGATAAACTTTCAAACTATGGGGGTCATTCCGAGTTGATCGCTAGCTGCTTTCAGTCACTGCGCAGCGATCAGGCAAAAAATTGGCACTTATGCGTATATGGCGCAATGCGCACGCGCAAAGTACTTTTACAACGGCCGATGTAGTTTCACACAGGGTCTAGCGGAGCTTTTCAGTCGCACTGCTGACCGCAGAGTGATTGACAGAAAGTGGGCGTTTCTGGGTGGCAACTGACCGTTTTCAGGGAGTGATCGAAAAAACGCAGGTGTGCCAGGAAAAACGCAGGCGTGGCTGGCCGAACGCAGGGCGTGTTTGTGACATCAAAACAGGAACTGAACAGTCTGAAGTGATCGCAAGCGCTGAGTAGGTATTGAGCTACTCTAAAAGTGCACAAAAAAATGTTGCCGCCGCTCTGCGATCCTTTCGTTCGCACTTCTGCTAAGCTAAAATACACTCCCAGTGGGCGGTGGCATAGCGTTTGCACGGCTTCTAAAAACTGCTAGCGAGCGAACAACTCGGAATGACTCCCTATAATCAAATCTTTACTTGATGATAGATATACAATTAGGAGATCCAGCTGTGAGCAGGACATTATATAAGGGCACATACACAATTCCATAAAAATGTACAAACCAGAATAGTCCAAATCCTAAATTGTGCAATGATCGCTGCTTCTTGTAATAAGGGGCCTAATTCAGACCTGATCGCTGTTGTGTGAAATCGCACAGTGGACAATTATGGAATGACTGCGCATACGTATTAATTCCAGTGCGCACGCGCAAGGCCATACTGCAAAAGAATCGTGCGAAAAGTTTGATCGTTAGGCGGATACAAGGTGATTGACAGGAAGAGGGCGTTTGGGGGTGGTAACTGGCCATTTTCTGGGAGTGTCAGGAAAGACGCAGGCCTGCCCAAGCGTTTTCAGGGAGGGTGTGTGACGTCGGCTCCGGACCCGATCAGCCTGTTTGTATCGCACTGTAGGATTAAGTCCTGGGCTACACACAGACTGGAAAAATCATTCGATGGTGAGAGAGTTGCGAACGGATTTGAAGATGTCCGCTGTCTGGCGAAGTTATCGCTTGGTGTACGCATGCATTCGCACACTTGCACGTGGTGGGTTTTCACTCGATGGGCAGTGGCTATATGATCGCAGCCCTCTGCAAAAACGCACAGCATCAATTAGGTCTGAAATAGGCCCAAAGTGCAGCACCGAACAAGAGATGAGAGAGTGCACATGGTGTAGTTGGCATAACTACTAATATTTCACATACTTATGGTCTGTATAAATCAGCCTTTCAGTATATCCTTCTGTAGAATCCAAATGTTTCCTTCTCTGCCTGCAGTGGATTACTGATTGGCTTCTTAATAGAAACAAAGCAATTGTTTCCCCAGCACACTGAATGGATAACAGTAACCAGATATAAATCCCACATGATAATAGAATTCAGAGATCTTCGTTACACATATTTGCGCAAATGTGTGGTTAAGCCCCAAAGCCGCATCAAGGCCTCTCTGTATATTTGGGGTCCCTAGCGCTATATCTAGGTGCAGGGTGTGGCACCCCAAAACACCAGAATGAGCCAGAAAGCACAGCGTGACATACCAGTGTAAAAAACTATAGTGTTAATAAATTAGTATTTAGTAAGCCGAAGCTATAGAGGGGGTGATACAAACATGAAATGTAATTAAAATAGAGAAATAGTGTTAGAAAATTAATAAGTGAAAAGTGTTAATAGAATGTAAAGGTATGCCACACTAAAGCCATCCAGCTCAGCCAGTCCAGAGGCACCACACCTCACACCTCCATTACCCCAATCTGGGTCTAATATTAACCAGCAAGGAGTCACATGATAATGGCTCCTTACTAAAATATGTCTAAGCTAAGAGCTACTTACCTTGGAGCAACCCCATAATGCTCCATGTGGCATGTCAGGGCCTGCACCTCCTCCTAATGCAGAAACCTCTCTGCCTCTCACAACAGACATATAGATTGGTAAATGCTCAATTAGCTTAGTGATATCATTCAGGTGCTCGAAAGGAAGGGGTATTTCTAAGCAAGAAAAAAAGCAATTGTTTCCCCAGCACACTGAATGGATAACAGTAACCAGATATAAATCCCACATGATAATAGAATTCAGAGATCTTCGTTACACATATTTGCGCAAATGTGTGGTTAAGCCCCAAAGCCGCATCAAGGCCTCTCTGTATATTTGGGGTCCCTAGCGCTATATCTAGGTGCAGGGTGTGGCACACCAAAACACCAGAATGAGCCAGAAAGCACAGCGTGACATACCAGTGTAAAAAACTATAGTGTTAATAAATTAGTATTTAGGAAGCCGAAGCTATAGAGGGGGTGATACAAACATGAAATGTAATTAAAATAGAGAAATAGTGTTAGAAAATTAATAAGTGAAAAGTGTTAATAGAATGTAAAGGTATGCCACACTAAAGCCATCCAGCTCAGCCAATCCAGAGGCACCACACCTCACACCTCCATTACCCCAATCTGGGTCTAATATTAACCAGCAAGGAGTCACATGATAATGGCTCCTTACTAAAATATGTCTAAGCTAAGAGCTACTTACCTTGGAGCAACCCCATAATGCTCCATGTGGCATGTCAGGGCCTGCACCTCCTCCTAATGCAGAAACCTCTCTGCCTCTCACAACAGACATATAGATTGGTAAATGCTCAATTAGCTTAGTGATATCATTCAGGTGCTCGAAAGGAAGGGGTATTTCTGAGCAAGAAAAAAAGCAATTGTTTCCCCAGCACACTGAATGGATAACAGTAACCAGATATAAACCCCACATGATAATAGAATTCAGAGATCTTCGTTACACATATTTGCGCAAATGTGTGGTTAAGCCCCAAAGCCGCATCAAGGCCTCTCTGTATATTTGGGGTCCCTAGCGCTATATCTAGGTGCAGGGTGTGGCACCCCAAAACACCAGAATGAGCCAGAAAGCACAGCGTGACATACCAGTGTAAAAAACTATAGTGTTAATAAATTAGTATTTAGGAAGCCGAAGCTATAGAGGGGGTGATACAAACATGAAATGTAATTAAAATAGAGAAATAGTGTTGGAAAATTAATAAGTGAAAAGTGTTAATAGAATGTAAAGGTATGCCACACTAAAGCCATCCAGCTCAGCCAGTCCAGAGGCACCACACCTCACACCTCCATTACCCCAATCTGGGTCTAATATTAACCAGCAAGGAGTCACATGATAATGGCTCCTTACTAAAATATGTCTAAGCTAAGAGCTACTTACCTTGGAGCAACCCCATAATGCTCCATGTGGCATGTCAGGGCCTGCACCTCCTCCTAATGCAGAAACCTCTCTGCCTCTCACAACAGACATATAGATTGGTAAATGCTCAATTAGCTTAGTGATATCATTCAGGTGCTCGAAAGGAAGGGGTATTTCTGAGCAAGAAAAAAAGCAATTGTTTCCCCAGCACACTGAATGGATAACAGTAACCAGATATAAATCCCACATGATAATAGAATTCAGAGATCTTCGTTACACATATTTGCGCAAATGTGTGGTTAAGCCCCAAAGCCGCATCAAGGCCTCTCTGTATATTTGGGGTCCCTAGCGCTATATCTAGGTGCAGGGTGTGGCACCCCAAAACACCAGAATGAGCCAGAAAGCACAGCGTGACATACCAGTGTAAAAAACTATAGTGTTAATAAATTAGTATTTAGGAAGCCGAAGCTATAGAGGGGGTGATACAAACATGAAATGTAATTAAAATAGAGAAATAGTGTTAGAAAATTAATAAGTGAAAAGTGTTAATAGAATGTAAAGGTATGCCACACTAAAGCCATCCAGCTCAGGAAATCCAGAGGCACCACACCTCACACCTCCATTACCCCAATCTGGGTCTAATATTAACCAGCAAGGAGTCACATGATAATGGCTCCTTACTAAAATATGTCTAAGCTAAGAGCTACTTACCTTGGAGCAACCCCATAATGCTCCATGTGGCATGTCAGGGCCTGCACCTCCTCCTAATGCAGAAACCTCTCTGCCTCTCACAACAGACATATAGATTGGTAAATGCTCAATTAGCTTAGTGATATCATTTAGGTGCTCGAAAGGAAGGGGTATTTCTGAGCAAGAAAAAAAGCAATTGTTTCCCCAGCACACTGAATGGATAACAGTAACCAGATATAAATCCCACATGATAATAGAATTCAGAGATCTTCGTTACACATATTTGCGCAAATGTGTGGTTAAGCCCCAAAGCCGCATCAAGGCCTCTCTGTATATTTGGGGTCCCTAGCGCTATATCTAGGTGCAGGGTGTGGCACCCCAAAACACCAGAATGAGCCAGAAAGCACAGCGTGACATACCAGTGTAAAAAACTATAGTGTTAATAAATTAGTATTTAGGAAGCCGAAGCTATAGAGGGGGTGATACAAACATGAAATGTAATTAAAATAGAGAAATAGTGTTGGAAAATTAATAAGTGAAAAGTGTTAATAGAATGTAAAGGTATGCCACACTAAAGCCATCCAGCTCAGCCAGTCCAGAGGCACCACACCTCACACCTCCATTACCCCAATCTGGGTCTAATATTAACCAGCAAGGAGTCACATGATAATGGCTCCTTACTAAAATATGTCTAAGCTAAGAGCTACTTACCTTGGAGCAACCCCATAATGCTCCATGTGGCATGTCAGGGCCTGCACCTCCTCCTAATGCAGAAACCTCTCTGCCTCTCACAACAGACATATAGATTGGTAAATGCTCAATTAGCTTAGTGATATCATTCAGGTGCTCGAAAGGAAGGGGTATTTCTGAGCAAGAAAAAAAGCAATTGTTTCCCCAGCACACTGAATGGATAACAGTAACCAGATATAAATCCCACATGATAATAGAATTCAGAGATCTTCGTTACACATATTTGCGCAAATGTGTGGTTAAGCCCCAAAGCCGCATCAAGGCCTCTCTGTATATTTGGGGTCCCTAGCGCTATATCTAGGTGCAGGGTGTGGCACCCCAAAACACCAGAATGAGCCAGAAAGCACAGCGTGACATACCAGTGTAAAAAACTATAGTGTTAATAAATTAGTATTTAGGAAGCCGAAGCTATAGAGGGGGTGATACAAACATGAAATGTAATTAAAATAGAGAAATAGTGTTAGAAAATTAATAAGTGAAAAGTGTTAATAGAATGTAAAGGTATGCCACACTAAAGCCATCCAGCTCAGCCAGTCCAGAGGCACCACACCTCACACCTCCATTACCCCAATCTGGGTCTAATATTAACCAGCAAGGAGTCACATGATAATGGCTCCTTACTAAAATATGTCTAAGCTAAGAGCTACTTACCTTGGAGCAACCCCATAATGCTCCATGTGGCATGTCAGGGCCTGCACCTCCTCCTAATGCAGAAACCTCTCTGCCTCTCACAACAGACATATAGATTGGTAAATGCTCAATTAGCTTAGTGATATCATTCAGGTGCTCGAAAGGAAGGGGTATTTCTGAGCAAGAAAAAAAGCAATTGTTTCCCCAGCACACTCAATGGATAACAGTAACCAGATATAAATCCCACATGATAATAGAATTCAGAGATCTTCGTTACACATATTTGCGCAAATGTGTGGTTAAGCCTCAAAGCCGCATCAAGGCCTCTCTGTATATTTGGGGTCCCTAGCGCTATATCTAGGTGCAGGGTGTGGCACCCCAAAACACCAGAATGAGCCAGAAAGCACAGCGTGACATACCAGTGTAAAAAACTATAGTGTTAATAAATTAGTATTTAGGAAGCCGAAGCTATAGAGGGGGTGATACAAACATGAAATGTAATTAAAATAGAGAAATAGTGTTAGAAAATTAATAAGTGAAAAGTGTTAATAGAATGTAAAGGTATGCCACACTAAAGCCATCCAGCTCAGCCAGTCCAGAGGCACCACACCTCACACCTCCATTACCCCAATCTGGGTCTAATATTAACCAGCAAGGAGTCACATGATAATGGCTCCTTACTAAAATATGTCTAAGCTAAGAGCTACTTACCTTGGAGCAACCCCATAATGCTCCATGTGGCATGTCAGGGCCTGCACCTCCTCTAATGCAGAAACCTCTCTGCCTCTCACAACAGACATATAGATTGGTAAATGCTCAATTAGCTTAGTGATATCATTCAGGTGCTCGAAAGGAAGGGGTATTTCTGAGCAAGAAAAAAAGCAATTGTTTCCCCAGCACACTGAATGGATAACAGTAACCAGATATAAATCCCACATGATAATAGAATTCAGAGATCTTCGTTACACATATTTGCGCAAATGTGTGGTTAAGCCCCAAAGCCGCATCAAGGCCTCTCTGTATATTTGGGGTCCCTAGCGCTATATCTAGGTGCAGGGTGTGGCACCCCAAAACACCAGAATGAGCCAGAAAGCACAGCGTGACATACCAGTGTAAAAAACTATAGTGTTAATAAATTAGTATTTAGGAAGCCGAAGCTATAGAGGGGGTGATACAAACATGAAATGTAATTAAAATAGAGAAATAGTGTTAGAAAATTAATAAGTGAAAAGTGTTAATAGAATGTAAAGGTATGCCACACTAAAGCCATCCAGCTCAGCCAGTCCAGAGGCACCACACCTCACACCTCCATTACCCCAATCTGGGTCTAATATTAACCAGCAAGGAGTCACATGATAATGGCTCCTTACTAAAATATGTCTAAGCTAAGAGCTACTTACCTTGGAGCAACCCCATAATGCTCCATGTGGCATGTCAGGGCCTGCACCTCCTCCTAATGCAGAAACCTCTCTGCCTCTCACAACAGACATATAGATTGGTAAATGCTCAATTAGCTTAGTGATATCATTCAGGTGCTCGAAAGGAAGGGGTATTTCTGAGCAAGAAAAAAAGCAATTGTTTCCCCAGCACACTGAATGGATAACAGTAACCAGATATAAATCCCACATGATAATAGAATTCAGAGATCTTCGTTACACATATTTGCGCAAATGTGTGGTTAAGCCCCAAAGCCGCATCAAGGCCTCTCTGTATATTTGGGGTCCCTAGCGCTATATCTAGGTGCATTATGGGGTTGCTCCAAGGTAAGTAGCTCTTAGCTTAGACATATTTTAGTAAGGAGCCATTATCATGTGACTCCTTACTTGTTAATATTAGACCCAGATTGGGGTAATGGAGGTGTGAGGTGTGGTGCCTCTGGACTGGCTGAGCTGGATGGCTTTAGTGTGGCATACCTTTACATTCTATTAACACTTTTCACTTATTAATTTTCTAACACTATTTCTCTATTTTAATTAAATTTCATGTTTGTATCACCCCCTCTATAGCTTCGGCTTACTAAATACTAATTTATTAACACTATAGTTTTTTACACTGGTATGTCACGCTGTGCTTTCTGGCTCATTCTGGTGTTTTGGGGTGCCACACCCTGCACCTAGATATAGCGCTAGGGACCCCAAATATACAGAGAGGCCTTGATGCGGCTTTGGGGCTTAACCACACATTTGCGCAAATATGTGTAACGAAGATCTCTGAATTCTATTATCATGTGGGATTTATATCTGGTTACTGTTATCCATTCAGTGTGCTGGGGAAACAATTGCTTTTTTTCTTGCTCAGAAATACCCCTTCCTTTCGAGCACCTGAATGATATCACTAAGCTAATTGAGCATTTACCAATCTATATGTTCTTAATAGAAACCACCAGCGGCCAGAACAAGCTAACATGGGCCCTCATTCTCAGTTGTTCACTTGCTAGCTGCTTTTAGCAGCCGTGCAAACGCTAAGCCGCCACCCTCTGGGAGTGTATCTTAGATTAGCAGAAGTGCGAACGAAAGGATCGCAGCGCTGCTACAAAAAAAGATTGTGCAGTTTCTGAGCAGCTCGAGACCTAATCCTAGCTTGCGATCACTGCAGACTATTTGGTTCCTGTTTTGACGTCACGAACACGCCCTGCGTTCGGCCAGCCACGCCTACGTTTCCCCAGCCACGCCTGTGTTCTTATCTGACACGCCTGCGTTTTTACACACACTCCCTGAAAACGGTCAGTTACCACCCAGAAACACCCACTTCCTGTCAATCACTCTGCGGCGAGCAGTGCGGCTGAAAAGCATCGCTAGCCCTTGTGTGAAGCTGCATCGGCTTTTGTGAAAGTACGTTGTGCGTGCGCATTGAGCCGCATACGCATGCGCAGAAGTGCCGATTTTTAGCCTGATCGCTGCGCTGCGAACAATGGCAGCTAGCGATCAACTCTGAATGATCACCATTGTGCAGTGAGGTCTGCAACCTTAGTGTATACATAAAAAGCGCAGTATAAAACTGCTCACAATCTAAAAAATAAATAGAAAGCATATCTGGTATTCCAGACCAATCAAATTCCTACAAAGTTCCGTAGCATCACGCAGGACCAAAGTGAACCGTGTTGCTCCGTTCGAGCACGCACAGCTGCTGGTGCTGACATTACTGTTATGTTGTTCCGTTATTTTGATGGGCTGGTAACTAGTATTTAATATGTGGAGGCTGTGTATCAAAGCTTGGAGAGAGATAAAGTACCAACAATCCACTCTTAACTGCCATGTTGTAGGCTATGTTTGAAAAATGACAGGAGCTGATTTGTTGGTTCTTTATATCTCTCTCCGAGTTTTGATGCATATGCCCCTCTAAGCATTGGAGAGTGATAAAGTGGAGACAGATAAACGACCAACCAACCTGCTCCTAACTGTCCTTTTTCAAACACAGCCTGTAACATGGCAGTTGGGAGCGGATTGGCTGGTACTTTATATCTCTCTACGTTCTCAGTCTCCAAGGCTTAGTACATCTCCCCCTTTGTGTGATAACTTTTATTTTACCTGTCTGTTCTATTTTTCCTGTACGATTCTATGGAAACTGTGTTGGTTTACAAATAAAAGATGATGATAATCTATATCAGTGTACTTTGGGGAAAGGAAGTTGCTTATTGTATTATCACATTACAAGGTAGAAAATCTAGATTTGACATTTATACACCATTGTAGGTTTGCTATGTGTCTGTTTTTTTGGCTTGATTACATTGTGAGATGGTGTTTGTCCCTGCAATAGTTTAATGGGTATATATAACTGGTGGACAAACAAAAATGTAGCGCTGGTAGGTCGTTAATGAGAGAGGTCGGTCATAATATCCACATGATTTAATATTAATAAGAGCAGAAATCATAAAACCTCATAGTGCACAATTGGTTAAAATATGAGTAATAAAAACAATTAGAAGAAGAAAAAGAGTGCTACTCCCATTTGTATGTGTGGAGATCAAATACAAAGTTCATTAGACCTGTTCCATTTATGGCAGTCCCTCTGGGTCCCGCAGGGGCCAGAATAAATCACAACCGTGAGTGTATAGTTACCACCAGTGTCTTTAGAAGACGTTTAAGCGGATCAGTGTCCGCAAGAGGCAGTCCCTTATTCGGTGGTAATAGTCCAATTTTCCACGGTGTGAAGGGTCCCTCGTGAATGGGGTCCGGTTGATGAAACAAACAATCAGGGACTTGGTCCAGGTCTTGATCCTCCAAGTTGTCAAATGATGGGACTAAGCACACAGCAACAGATCTCACCAACGCGTTTCGTTCCGCTCACGCAACTTTTTTTTACCTGTCTGTTCTATTTTTCCTGTACGATGCTGTGGAAACTGTGTTGGCTTACAAATAAAAGATGATAATCTATATCAGTGTACTTTGGGGAAAGGGAGTTGCTTATTGTATTACCACATTACAAGGTAGAAATTCTGGATTTGACATTTATACACCATTGTAGGTTTGCTATGTGTCTGTTTTTTTTTGGCTTGATTACATTGTGAGATGGTGTTTGTCCCTGCAATAGTTTAATGGGTATATATATATAACTGGTGGACTGTTAGCTCTGCAAAGAAGGGTTGTTACTCATAGCAAAGGTGACTTTAACCTTTCGATTACAAAATGAAAACACGTGTAATTGGATAAATACATATGATATATACTGTGCTTCATTTTTAGACATAAAACGTGTAATTGGATGCTACAGTATGAGCCACTCCCCTTTTTAGCGTTTCCTGCACCATAGTTTATATAACTTACCTCATGTGCTTTATTATACTTCCTTTACATTTATGTTTTCATGCTTTACTTTTATAAAGTTGTTTTGTTCTCTGTTTTCTTAGGTGTTGGTAATTCTGTGGATGCTCTGATTGAGGAGAATGCACAGCTTAGAGATGCACAGTGAGTTTTAAAGAAAATAAATGAGAGTTCTCGCAGAGTAGAGGGGAACTTCCTGTTTTTTTTTTTTTTTTTTTCTAAAACATGTATGGCATAGGAAGCATTTATTTTCACATTCATTGAGTACACAAAGGCACGAATGCTTCATGCAGGCACTTATGTAATTATCAGACTAGAGTACAGTATATTAATGTATTGCGTACCCCCCACTTGTCATTTGTGCAGGTTGGGACAGCCCAAAATTAAGGGGCATGGCTTAATTACAAGGGGGCGTGGCCTCTGTCTAAATGCAGAGACGGAGATCCACGCCCCCCGTTTTCATCATGCTGGGTGCTTGCTTAGCGCTCTTGGAGCTGCTGGACTGCCCCCAGCCAACACAGTGTCTATTCTCTGCTGCTCTGATTTGCAATGCAGCGCTATCAGTGTCCCCCCCCACACACACACGGCCAGGACAGTCCCAGAAAAGTCCCAGTTGGGAGGGGCTGCTTTCGGCATCCTGACACCACTCAGGAGACCAGCGCTGGAGTACCAACAGGCGACATCCCGGAACGGAAGTAAGTATCGGGGTATGGATTAGGGCCCAGGAGGTGTAGATGGGGGGTGGGGATTAAAGTTAGGCACTAGGGGGGTTTAGAGTTAGGAAGTAGGGGGGTGGTTAGCCATAGCCTACACCCCCCGAGGGTAAGGGGAGGGGAGGGTTAAAATACTTAACCCAACCGGTGTTGGGATCTTCAGTGTTGGGATGCCGCTGTCGGTCATGTGACTGCCGGTATTACATACCGAACACGTTGGGAGGTATGGTATTGCCAACATTTATTACAGTATATTACTACCCAGCGTGCATAAGAGTCCAATGCAAGTGACCCGCACTATACATCATTATTCTTATTATGCAACTTTATACCAATTCCTTTGCTACAAATATACTAATCCTAACTGCATAGTGCACTATAAGGTGAGTAAGATGCACAATTGAGGAAAAAGTAGCAAAACTGAGGAAAATATATAGTCTGTGTAAAAAGGCATAAAACAGGAGTGATACGAGTCACCCGTGATATACATCGTTATGCTTAATCTGCGATTTTATACTAATTCCTTTGCTACAAACACACTTGACGGTGCATAAAATTTTGATGATGATCGATCTGAATGAAGATCGATCTTCGTCCAAATTGACTTGCATTGCAAAACGACGGAGAACCAACGATGAACGACTGCGGGGCCGTGCATGGTTCTTCGTTGGTGCATACACACTGAGCGATATGAACGATTTTTCGTTCATCACTGAATGAGATCGTTCATAGCGCCCGCACACATCGGCAAGTGTGTAGGGCCCTTATGGGCCTGAGTCAGTGGTGGTTGTACTTTGCACAGCTGCTATTTCCTTGGAAGCAGCAGCAATGCTTACATACAACAGGATCCGTCTGGTATAAGTATACGCATCCTGCAAGCATGTGTGATCCTCTTCTGCGCCTGAGGATGCACAATCGGATCACCTATGACACCAGCAGCTGGCGGAGTAACACTGAGGTCATGCAGAACGGCCGCCGTTCCTCTGTTGCTGAGGCAAGGAAATCTCCAGAGAAAGACAGAAAACCTACCGTTGGTACTCCCAGAAAATAGAGGCAACACAACACCGTTTCGTAAAACTGAGACTATCACTGTACCCTCTTCACCCCCCAAAATTTAATTTATTATTATTTATTACCAATTCTTGATATAGCGCACATATATTCCGCAGCGCTTCACAGAGAATATTAGCCATTCACATCAGTCCCTGCCCCAGTGGAGCTTACAATCTATATTCCCTACCACATGTACACACATACATATTCACACTAGGGTTAATATTGTTGGGAGCCAATTAACCTCCTATATATTTTTGGATTGTGGGAGGAAACCGGAGTACCCGGAGGAAACCCACGCACGTACGGGGAGAATATACAAACTCCACACAGTTAGGGCCATGGTGGGAATCGAACCCATGACCTCAGTGCTAAATGATAGGTGTGTAAGGATGCATCTGTATAAATGTACTTTACATTATTTTTAATTGTAAAATTGTTTATAATCTATTGGGCCTAATTCAGACCTGATCGCTGCTGTGCGTTTCCGCACAGCGGCCGATCAAATCTGAACTGCGCATGCGCCGGCGCATGCCAGACAGCTGACGGCCGTCTCAGCCCTGCGATCGCCTCTGTCTGATTGACAGGCAGAAGCAGTCGCTGGGCGAGAGGAGGGGCGCGGTCCGGGCAACGCAGGCGTGTCCGGACCGTGTGTGGGGTGGGTTGCAGCAGCTGCGTGATGTCACACGCAGCCGCTGCGACCCAGACAGCGACGAGTAGCTCCCTGCCAGCACGCAGGAGCTGCGCTGGTAGGGAGCTACTCTTCAAGTACAAAAGCATTGCCACTGTGCGATGCTTTTGTACTTGTGCGGTGGGGTAGGGCCTGACATGAGGAGCGGACTAGCCCTGTGCTGGGTGTCCCCCCGCATGTCAGGGAAGCTGATCGTAGATGTGTTAAATTTAGCACATCTACGATCAGTCTGAATTAGGACCTTAGTGCGATTCATCATTTACTTAAAGCAGTGGATCCAAACCTGGGTGCTGCGGCAGCCTGGAGTACCATGGGGCACTTGCAGGGTTGTCACGAGTTGGTTGTCCAGAACCAAATCAAATTATTTATGGTCAATTTGAGAGGCAAAACCAGTGCTGGTGGCTGCAGTCATAAAAGATGTGGACAAACAGAAGTATAACCCTGTCCGCAACCACATAACTGACCCTAAGGATGACCGATAAGCACAATTAACATAATCTTTGCTGATTTTCTCAATAAAAAACGAGGCGCGAAAAAAATGCGGGTACTGTAGGGCACGTGATTCAAAAAAAGTTTGGGAAACACTAAGGAGAGCACTGACTTAAGGATAGCTACTGCACCTCTCAATTGATTTTAATATGTTCACAAATAATAGCTTATTTATTTACTTTTTAGCCTGTATTTATTGCTGTGAAAGAGTATGAACTTTTCTCCCAGTGCCTGGATATGTTTAGTAAGGTATCTGGCTATACTAACACTCTATTATACCAACACTCTTACTGGTTTTCTAGTGAGCACATACACACCTCCACAATAGGGTGTCATGGTAAGGGGTATTAGGCAAGGTTGCGTCAGGTCAAGAAATGGTTTGTATTAGTGATGACATTATAGTCGACAATAATTATCTAGTATTATGAATGTTCTAATGATATTCTCCACAGGAGTGAAGTTGATATGGCTAGAAAGAGTCTTATTGCAAGGGTGGAGGAGCTGTCTGCAGAGAGAGAGGGTCTTAAACGTGAGATGGAAAATGTATCTCAGAGTCTGAGTCGTTGTGAGTTGAAGCTTAAAGAGACAGAGCAAGATCTGCAGATGTGAGTGTTTCTCAGGCTCTATTCTGACACTTTCAGTTGTATATATTAAGGCTGAACACATTTGCAGTTGCTGTAGCCTGGCATTTACTCCTGTGATTTCTCCATGTTACTCTCCTAACATTCTGGGCCTCATTCCAGAGTTGGACGCAATGCAGATGTTCACGTAAGTTGGTGATTTTTTGTGACTTTGGAAGAGTATTGAAGGCCATACTCTTACATACATAAATACATGTAGGCTCCCACCCTTCTTGGTGTAACCTTTGTTGCCACTGAAGACTATTCCCAATCTGAAGTCTCCATTTCTTCTGCATCACTTTGATAAGAGCCATCTGAAGTGGAACCCTCCCGAAACTGAAGCATCCAGGAACTCTCTGCCAGATGGCGACTAAGGCATTGGGGCCAGAGCATCTACCTGTAGCAGTTGTGGACACCTCAGAGAAGATTCCACACTGGAAGCAGGCCACCGACAAAGGAGAAACCGCTTGTGCAACATCTCTTCAGCCAGCTACATGCACCCCCTACAACCACTGAGAGATGCTGATCTTGCCAAACATAAAAAGCATGATAAAATGCACATACAGCACAAAATATAAAAACAAATTCACTACACAATCCTGCTCTCTTGGACACTCAAAAACATGATTTTAGTGGCAGCCAATTCTGGTAGTGAAGGGGAGGATCGTAAATTAAACATCCGTTTTGAATTGCCAAGGATACTCAATCCACTTACTATACCCCAGTGTCTCCAGTGTCCCCCAGGTATGAAGGAGAAATACTGTACACTTCATAAATTAGAGGCCATGTGTTTTAAAAACAGAAATCCTTTTCCTGTGAAAACTGACTTGCTTGGTTTGCTCTCAATTTACCTTGTTATCCAGTGTCTGTGTAATCATCAAGGTCTTAGGATCCAGTTCAGCATCAGCCAATATTTAACATTAAAGAGTAATATATGTATCTGAAAGGAAGGAGGCTGCGCTAGTGGAGGAAAGAACAATATAAACAAATCAATGTGTAATTAAAAAATTTATTAAAATACATTAGTTCATTAAAAAGCAATAATTCTGTGCAAGATAATGTGCCGAATATATGCAGAAAAAAGATAGAATTTGCCAATGCTATGCAAAGATAGGAGTTTACCCAAAATGTTGGTACAGGATTGGTGGAGGTAATTCTCTAGAGTCCGTTCCTTATTTTGCCCATCAATATAGTGTCCAGTAATATTCCGGAAAGGAAATTCCCTTTTAGATGTTACTGAGGAGAGTCCATGGAGAATTTCTATATACCGCTAGAGGATTAGTGCAATGTCTCATGGATGTAGAGTACCTCATGCAATGCGGAAATAGGCTGGTGCCTCTCTCGGGCTCCTCCGGATAACTGGTCGGCAGAGTGGGCTGGTTCGGGTCCAATTCAGATATATCCTGTTCCAACGGGTAAGTACCTGACGCGTTTCGCTGCATAAACCTTGCAGCGAAAAAGGTAATGCCGTGAGTAAAATACCTAACTGCATAGCAAATTTACTTGGCACAGTCGCACTGCGGACATTGCGCATGCGCATTAGCGACTAATCGCTCCGTTGCGGAAAAAAAATAACGAGCGAACAACTCGGAATGACCCCCATATTCTTTTATCATTGCTTGATGCCATACGCATTTAGGGTTCCTCCTTCAAGTATTATAAATGGAATATACTCTGTGTACAGTTTGATCTTCATATCTGAAAACTGCTATTTTTTTCATGAAATTATGATGAGCTATTTCTTTAACAAGACTGAACTCCAACTTCTATTTCTTCATTTTCAGGACTCGTGCTGAGCTGGATGAAGCAAGAAAGTTATACAGAGAAAATGCCGAGGTGCATATTTTCAGTATTAAGCAAATACAAAATTCAAAGAGAAGTGGCCAAATGCTAATCTTTTTCTTTTTTAGATGTAGACTTTAATTATTCAGGGTAACTGGGAGTTCCTAGCTCTACTGTGCTGCCAATGCATTTAAATCCTTTTGCTTCACACTTTTGGGCTAGTGTCACAGGGACAGCATAAATATGCCTGACATGGATGTGGAACAGCTGGGTGTGGAATCCAGTCCAATTATTCAGTTTGATCAAGTCTGAGCAACAGCAAGCATGATTGCAGACACCTGTCAGCAGGAAGAGCCCACTGTTGTAAAGAAGGATCTAACACCATCATAGCATGGTCTAATGCAACAACCTCCACTATGCGCGGTGGGGTGATTTTGTCCAGCTTTAACCAAGCTCTGCTTAATCTGGCTAGTTCCATCAGTTGGACCCTCTGGGTCTCAGAGGGGTTTAGTCGCCAGTCATGGAATCTTTGAACTTTGCTGGGGCCCTTCATCTCAACCCTGGAGAGCATAGGTATTTTCAGGTGTGGATAGGAGTCTGCTTCTGACACTGGTATATCCACATAAGCTCTCTGAGCTTCACCTGTGAACCAGGGAGCTAACCTTCCAGCCTACTGCTCCGCTGGCCATTTAAGCCTGGTGATATGCTTCTATATCATCTGTCCGTTTCTGCAACAACTGGATCTGGGTTTGCTGGCCCTGTCTTAAGGTTTGCTGCCTGGCAGCTATCTCAACAAACCTCTTCCAAACCTCCTCCGTTTTACACAATGATTCAGCTTTATGAACAAACTTAGCAGGCTTGACCAAATCTTTCTGGCAAGCCAGTTTAAACAGCCAAGTGAAAAATATTTGTGTGTGCTTCACTCCTACTGGCCACACTGCCATAAGTAAACACACTATATGGCGTTTCTAGGTTTGTAATTCACATACACGATTATAAACTGTAAATAATTGGTGTTAAATGGTCCGGCCTGCCCGGCTCTCTTACCCAGCTCTGGTCAGTGCGGCTCAGTCTCACTAAGACGCAGTGCAGCGGGTAGCGTCCTGCAACATGTTTTGCTGTCGCTGTGGATAGATCCAGTCACCTTCCAGGACTCTCTGCCACGCAACTACGTCCTGCAAAAGGGTCCCTGTTCAGGTGTCAAATGTGACAAGGATCAAATAATCCAGGTAAAAGTTCCACATTGCAGGTTTATTTTCCACAGGTAGGAAATTCACAATTGAGTATAAGCAGTTACCAACAAGTCACAGGTTACAGAATAGTTCACAGCACTTCTTAGCACACTGTGTAAATTCTCCAGAGATCACTGATCCAGGACCCCGAACAGTAACCACCCCCCTGGCCTACCACCTGGGTGGCTAGTACACCGTCCAGAGTGATGTCTATTGTGTCTGAAACCATTTTAACAGCAGGCTGACAGGTGTCTGCAATCATGCTTGCTGTTGCTCAGTCTTGATCAAACTGAATACCTGCAGTGGGATGTAATGGAGTCCAACATCGCCGGAAGTGCAGTATGCCGGCTGATCTCAGACGATTTTTTAAAGGGGCAATTACTCCATTACATCCTGCCACTGGACTGGATTCCACACCCTGCTGTTCCACATCCATGTCAGGCATGTTTATGCTGTCCCTATGACATTACTTTACGTATGACATTCGCCCAACTTTTATGAAATCTGTATAAATTACCTGTGGTTGAAGAGATTGCAATGTATGCTGGTTATACTTTATTGTCTTGGGCAAAACTGATGAGGATTCTGAATGAGGCTACAGCTTTTGTGATTCAAAATTAGTTGTAATAAAGTTATTTAATTCCAGTAAGCCCACTGCCAGGTCATCTGTAGAAATAGATCCAAAACCCATGCCTTGTGTCATTGCATTTCAATATTTGGGGTCACAGATGCTGGGGATATGACTGCTCATCTTGTATTAAGGTGCATTTGGATCAACTGATTGCTCAAAGTAGGACAAGAGTTCCTGTTTGGTGTACAGTTACTGTAGCTATTACTCACTGTTGCAGAAGAGTTAATATATTAAAAATACCTAGGTTGATATATATTCCGCATAACTTCCCGTCTTGTTCCATCTTAAATGTGTTCATCAGTTATCCATACTCTTTACATGCTTTATCTGGAAATGTAAACAAGTTGGGATTTTGTTTTAAACCCGAAAAACCGAGGAGGGAATGGCAGTCCCAAACAAATCTATTATTTAGCAGCACAAATTCATATGTATTTAAAAACACAGGAAGTTTCTCTGAATTATTCTCATCAATGAAACCTATAATCTGTTCTCCACCAAACATGCTACACTCCAGAAATTGTGTACATTGTAACCTAGACACTGCAGACTTCGGGGGTCATTCCTAATTGATCGTAGCTGTGCTAAATTTAGCACAGCTACGATCAGGCACTCATACATGCAGGGGGACGCCAGCACAGGGCTAGTCCGCCCCGCATGTTGGTGCCCCCCCCCCCCCCCCCCCGCCCCCCTGCAGAAGTGCAAAAGCATCGCACTACGGCGATGCTTTTGCATTTTAGGAGTTACTCCCGGCCAGCGCAGCTCCTGCGGCTGGCCGGGAGAACCTCTTCGCTGCCCCGGGTCACAGCGGCTGCGTGTGACGTCACGCAGCCGCCGTGGCCCGCCCCCCCCTCAACGGTCCGGCCATGCTTGCGTTGGCCAGACCGCACCCCCTAAACGGCGGCTTAACGCCACCATCCAGCCCCCTCCCGCCCAGCGACCGTCTCTGCCTGTCAATCAGGCAGAAGCGATCGCTACAGTACAATGGCCTTCGGCCGTCCAGCATGCGCCGGCGCACTGCGCAGATCCCACCCGATCGCTGTGCTGCAATAAACTGCAGCGAGCGATCGGGTCAGAATGACCCCCTTCATCACAAGATTTTTAGATGTTTTAAAGTCAATGTATTCATAATTTCTCTATCGTCCTAGTGGATGCTGGGGTTCCTGAAAGGACCATGGGGAATAGCGGCTCCGCAGGAGACAGGGCACAAAAAGTAAAGCTTTATGATCAGGTGGTGTGTACTGGCTCCTCCCCCTATGACCCTCCTCCAAGCCTCAGGTTTTTGTGCCCGTCCGAGAAGGGTGCAATCTAGGTGGCTCTCCTAAAGAGCTGCTTAGAAAAGTTTAGCTTAGGTTTTTTATTTTACAGTGAGTCCTGCTGGCAACAGGATCACTGCAACGAGGGACTTAGGGGAGAAGAAGTGAACTCACCTGCGTGCAGGATGGATTGGCTTCTTTGGCTACTGGACATTAGCTCCAGAGGGACGATCACAGGTACAGCCTGGATGGTCACCGGAGCCTCGCCGCCGGCCCCCTTGCAGATGCTGAAAAGAGAAGAAGGTCCAGAATCGGCGGCAGAAGACTCCTCAGTCTTCTTAAGGTAGCGCACAGCACTGCAGCTGTGCGCCATTGCTCTCAGCACACTTCACACGGCAGTCACTGAGGGTGCAGGGCGCTGGGGGGGGGCGCCCTGGGAAGCAATGTAAACCTATTTTTTGGCATAAAATACCTCACATATAGCCTCCGGGGGCTATATGGAGATATTTAACCCCTGCCAGAATCCGTTAAAGAGCGGGAGACGAGCCCGCCAAAAAAGGGGCGGGGCCTATCTCCTCAGCACACAGCGCCATTTTCCTCACACAGCTCCGCTGGTCAGGAAGGCTCCCAGGCTCTCCCCTGCACTGCACTACAGAAACAGGGTAAAACAAGAGAGGGGGGGCAAAATTGTGGCAAAATTATATATATTAAAGCAGCTATATAGGGAGCACTTATTATAAGGCTATCCCTGTCATATATAGCGCTTTTGGTGTGTGCTGGCAAACTCTCCCTCTGTCTCCCCAAAGGGCTAGTGGGGTCCTGTCTTCTTTAAGAGCATTCCCTGTGTGTCTGCTGTGTGTCGGTACGTGTGTGTCGACATGTATGAGGACGATATTGGTGTGGAGGCGGAGCAATTGCCAAATATGGGGATGTCACCCCCTAGGGAGTCGACACCAGAATGGATGGCTTTATTTATGGAATTACGGGATAGTGTCAACACGCTAAAGCAGTCGTTTGACGACATGAGACGGCCGGACAATCAATCAGCACCTGTCCAGGCGCCTCAAACACCGTCAGGGGCTGTAAAACGCCCGTTACCTCAGTCGGTCGACACGGACCCAGACACAGGCACTGATTCCAGTGGCGACGGTGACGAATCAACCGTATTTTCCAGTAGGGCCACACGTTATATGATTTTGGCAATGAAGGAGGCGTTACATATTGCTGATACTACAGGTACCACAAAACAGGGTATTATGTGGGGTGTGAAAAAACTACCTATAGTTTTTCCTGAATCAGATGAATTAAATGAGGTGTGTGATGAAGCGTGGGTTGCCCCCGATAAAAAACTGCTAATTTCAAAGAAGTTATTGGCTTTATACCCTTTCCCGCCAGAGGTTAGGGCGCGCTGGGAAACACCTCCTAGGGTGGACAAGGCGCTCACACGCTTATCAAAACAAGTGGCGTTACCCTCTCCTGAGACGGCCGCACTTAAAGATCCAGCAGATAGGCAACAGAAAAAGACACCGACTTTTCAGCCGCAGCCCTTTCGTTCCTTTAAAAACAAGAGAGCAAAGGGATATTCATATCTGCCACGAGGCAGAGGAAAGGGGAAGAGACTGCAACAGGCAGCTCCTTCCCAGGAACAGAAGCCCTCCCCCGCTTCTACAAAAGCCTCAGCATGACGCTGGGGCTTCTCAGGCGGACTCGGGGGCGGTGGGGGGTCGTCTCAAGAATTTCAGCGCGCAGTGGGCTCACTCGCAGGTGGATCCCTGGATCCTGCAGATAATATCTCAGGGTTACAGGTTGGAACTAGAGACGTCTCCACCTCGCCGTTTCCTGAAGTCTGCTTTACCAACGTCCCCCTCCGACAGGGTGACGGTCTTGGAAGCCATTCACAAGCTGTACTCTCAGCAGGTGATAGTCAAGGTACCCCTTTTACAACAAGGAAAGGGGTATTATTCCACTCTATTTGTGGTACCGAAGCCGGATGGCTCGGTAAGACCTATTCTAAATCTGAAATCCTTGAACCTGTACATAAAAAAGTTCAAGTTCAAGATGGAGTCACTCAGAGCGGTGATAGCGAACCTGGAAGAAGGGGACTTTATGGTATCCTTGGACATCAAGGATGCGTATCTCCACTTTCCAATTTACCCCTCACACCAGGGGTACCTCAGGTTCGTCGTACAGAACTGTCACTATCAGTTTCAGACGCTGCCGTTTGGATTGTCCACGGCACCTCGGGTCTTTACCAAGGTAATGGCCGAGATGATGATTCTTCTTCGAAGAAAAGGCGTATTAATTATCCCATACTTGGACGATCTCCTAATAAGGGCAAGGTCCAGAGAACAGCTAGAGATGGGACTAGCACTGTCTCAAGAAGTGCTAAAGCAGCACGGGTGGATTCTGAATATTCCAAAATCCCAGTTAATTCCGACAACACGTCTGCTGTTCTTAGGGATGATTCTGGACACGGTTCAGAAAAAGGTTTTTCTCCCGGAGGAAAAAGCCAAGGAGTTATCCGAACTTGTCAGGAACCTCCTAAAACCAGGAAAGGTGTCTGTACATCAATGCACAAGAGTCCTGGGAAAAATGGTGGCTTCTTACGAAGCAATTCCATTCGGCAGATTCCACGCAAGAGTTTTCCAGAGGGATCTGCTGGAGAAATGGTCAGGGTCGCATCTTCAGATGCACCAGCGGATAACCCTGTCTCCAAGGACAAGGGTATCTCTTCTGTGGTGGTTGCAGAGTGCTCATCTATTGGAGGGCCGCAGATTCGGCATACAGGATTGGATCCTGGTGACCACGGACGCCAGCCTGAGAGGCTGGGGAGCAGTCACACAAGGAAGAAACTTCCAGGGCGTGTGGTCGAGCCTGGAAACGTCTCTTCACATAAACATTCTGGAACTAAGAGCAATCTACAATGCTCTAAGCCAGGCAGAACCTCTGCTTCAAGGAAAACCGGTGTTGATCCAGTCGGACAACATCACGGCAGTCGCCCATGTAAACAGACAGGACGGCACAAGAAGCAGGAGTGCAATGGCAGAAGCTGCAAGGATTCTTCGCTGGGCGGAGAATCATGTGATAGCACTGTCAGCAGTGTTCATCCCGGGAGTGGACAACTGGGAAGCAGACTTCCTCAGCAGACACGACCTTCACCCGGGAGAGTGGGGACTTCATCCAGAAGTTTTCCACATGCTTGTAACCCGTTGGGAAAGACCAATGGTGGACATGATGGCGTCTCGCCTCAACAAAAAACTGGACAGGTATTGCGCCAGGTCAAGAGATCCGCAGGCAATAGCTGTGGACGCGCTGGTAACGCCTTGGGTGTACCAGTTGGTGTATGTGTTTCCTCCTCTGCCTCTCATACCAAGAGTATTGAGAATTATACGGCAAAGAGGCGTAAGAACGATACTAGTGGCTCCGGATTGGCCAAGAAGGACTTGGTACCCGGAACTTCAAGAGATGATCACGGAGGATCCGTGGCCTCTACCTCTGAGAAGGGACCTGCTTCAGCAGGGTCCCTGTCTGTTTCAAGACTTACCGCGGCTGCGTTTGACGGCATGGCGGTTGAACGCCGGATCCTAAAGGAAAAGGCATTCCGGAAGAAGTCATTCCTACCTTGATTAAAGCAAGGAAGGAAGTAACCGCGCAACATTATCACCGCATTTGGCGAAAATATGTTGCGTGGTGCGAGGATCGGAGTGCTCCGACGGAGGAATTTCAACTGGGTCGATTCCTACATTTCCTGCAATCAGGATTGTCTATGGGTCTCAAATTGGGATCTTTTAAGGTTCAAATTTCGGCCCTGTCGATTTTCTTCCAGAAAGAATTGGCTTCAGTTCCTGAAGTCCAGACCTTTGTTAAGGGAGTACTGCATATACAGCCCCCTGTGGTGCCTCCAGTGGCACCGTGGGATCTCAATGTTGTTTTGGACTTTCTCAAATCTCATTAGTTTGAACCACTAAAAAATGTGGATTTGAAATATCTCACATGGAAAGTGACCATGCTACTAGCCCTGGCTTCGGCCAGGAGAGTGTCAGAACTGGCAGCTTTATCTTACAAAAGCCCATATCTGATTTTCCATTCGGACAGGGCAGAACTGCGGACTCGTCCGCATTTTCTCCCTAAGGTGGTGTCAGCATTTCATCTGAACCAGCCTATTGTAGTGCCTGCGGCTACAAGCGACTTGGAGGACTCCAAGTTGTTGGACGTTGTCAGAGCTTTAAAAATATACCGTATATACTCGAGTATAAGCCGACTTTTTCAGCACTTTTTTTTGTGCTGAAAAAGCCACCTCGGCTTATACTCGAGTCAGTGACAGGCAGAGGCAGAGCAGTGTGAAGGAGGGACACGGAGCGCACAGCGCGCGGCTCTCCTGTGTCCCTCCTGCATCTCCGGCGGCAGCAGCGGCGGTTCTATTACAGGAAGTACCCGTTCGTGACCTCTGATCACGAACCGGCACTTCCTTTAATAGACCCGCCGCGGCCGCCGAAGATGCAGGAGGGACACAGGAGAGCCGCGCGCTGTGCGCTTCGTGTCCCTCCAGAAGACAGCGCGGGATCGACGGAGGGGTAAGTAACAACACTGTGGGGCATACCTGGCACTTGGGGAGGGAACGTATCTGGCATCATGAGGGGGCGTATCTGGCAGCACTGTGGGGGCGTATCTGGCAGCACTGTGGGGGCATATCTGGCAGCACTGTGGGGGCATATCTGGCAGCACTGTGGGGGTATATCTGGCAGCACTGGGGGCATATCTGGCAGCACTGTGGGGGCATATCTGGCAGCACTGGGGGCATATCTGGCAGCACTGTGGGGGCATAAGTGGGGGCATATCTGGCAGCACTGTGGGGGCATATCTGGCAGCACTGTGGGGGCATATCTGGCAGCACTGTGGGGGCATATCTGGCAGCACTGTGGGGGCATATCTGGCAGCACTGTGGGGGCATATCTGGCAGCACTGTGGGGGCATAACTGGCAGCACTGTGGGGGCATATCTGGCAGCACTGTGGGGGCATATCTGGCAGCACTGTGGGGGCATATCTGGCAGCACTGTGGGGGCATATCTGGCAGCACTGTGGGCATATCTGGCAGCACTGTGGGGGCATAACTGGCAGCACTGTGGGGGCATATCTGGCAGCACTGTGGGGGCATATCTGGCAGCACTGTGGGGGCATATCTGGCAGCACTGTGGGGGCATATCTGGCAGCACTGTGGGGGCATATCTGGCAGCACTGTGGGGGCATATCTGGCAGCACTGTGGGGGCATATCTGGCAGCACTGTGGGGGCATATCTGGCAGCACTGTGGGGGCATATCTGGCACTATGAGGGCATATCTGGCACTGAGGGCTGTGTACGGCTAGAGCTGCATTTCCCACCCTAGGCTTATACTCGAGTCAATAAGTTTTCCCAGGTTTTTGTGGTAGAATTAGGTGCCTCGGCTTATATTCGGGTCGACTTATACTCGAGTATATACGGTACATTTCAAGGACAGCTGGAGTCAGGAAATCTGACTCACTGTTTATACTATATGCTCCCAACAAGTTGGGCGCTCCTGCGTCTAAGCAGACTATTGCGTGCTGGATTTGTAGTACGATTCAGCTTGCACATTCTGTGGCAGGCCTGCCACAGCCAAAATCGGTAAATGCCCACTCCACAAGGAAGGTGGGTTCTTCTTGGGCGGCTGCCCGAGGGGTCTCGGCATTACAACTCTGCCGAGCGGCTACGTGGTCGGGGGAGAACACGTTTGTAAAATTCTACAAATTTGATACCCTGGCTAAGGAGGACCTGGAGTTCTCTCATTCGGTGCTGCAGAGTCATCCGCACTCTCCCGCCCGTTTGGGAGCTTTGGTATAATCCCCATGGTCCTTTCAGGAACCCCAGCATCCACTAGGACGATAGAGAAAATAAGAATTTACTTACCGATAATTCTATTTCTCGGAGTCCGTAGTGGATGCTGGGCGCCCATCCCAAGTGCGGATTGTCTGCAATAATTGTACATAGTTATTGTTACCTAAATCGGGTTATTGTTGTAGGGAGCCATCTTTCAGAGGCTCCTCTGTTATCATACTGTTAACTGGGTTTAGATCACAGGTTGTACGGTGTGATTGGTGTGGCTGGTATGAGTCTTACCCGGGATTCATAAATCCTTCCTTATTGTGTACGCTCGTCCGGGCACAGTATCCTAACTGAGGCTTGGAGGAGGGTCATAGGGGGAGGAGCCAGTACACACCACCTGATCATAAAGCTTTACTTTTTGTGCCCTGTCTCCTGCGGAGCCGCTATTCCCCATGGTCCTTTCAGGAACCCCAGCATCCACTACGGACTCCGAGAAATAGAATTATCGGTAAGTAAATTCTTATTTTTCTGTACAGGGTAAGGCCGGTTACACACCTGAACGACATCCTAAAGACAGCCTAACCCTAAAATTGTTGACATTCTGGCGCTGTTGGCAATCTGTCATTGTTGACATTGTGAATGCTGACATGCTGAATGTCGAAATTCTGTTTTGTTTCAGCAGTCTGACTTCTTATACGGAATGCATACTGTGGTTTATTACTAAGTTGTATAAATAACACTAAGGGGTAGATTTACATAAACTTCTAAAAATGAAGAGTGCTCTATCATCCTGTCTATCATTTTCTAGGATGCAATAGTGAAACGATTGGGACAACCTGATTGGTTGCTGTTTGCAGTAGCATAACTAGAAATTTTTCTCCCCCAAGCCAGAACATACTCTTGCTTCCCCCCCCCCCCCCCCCCCCCATTAGAAAACTAAAGAATTAGCATGGGGCATAGCATTGCAGGAAAATAAACCCTTATACCCCAGTTTTGCACCTGCATGGCCAGACATTGGCCACCACAGGAAAAAAATGCACCTTACATTATTTGTTATTTTTCCTCCTTATAATAATGCCCCTTACACATTATGCCAAACACCGCAATGGCCCTTGAACATTATACCACACACCATAATGGCCATTACACAATATGCCCCAAAGTAAGGCTTCTAATTACTTTAAAATTACCTGCTCATTGTCAGGGGTTTAATGCTTTTGGTTCCATGCTCATTGCCAGGGGTGTGTAATGCTCGTTGCCAGGGGTGTAATGCTTGTTGCCAGCGGTTTCATGCGCTGGGTGTCATGCTCGTTGCCAGGGGTTTCATGCACTGGGTGTCATGCTCGTTGCCAGGGGTGTGTAATGCTCATTGCCAAGGGTGTAAGGCTACTGGCAGCACTATGCACTCCCTGGTTCTGGCACTTCCTGGGTCTGTCAGATGCTAGAGGTCATGTATGACCTATAGCATCTGTCTCCTCCATTTTGGGAGGGACACTTAGCAGATAGCCATGTGGACGGCTAGTCCGCATGGGAATCTGCACTGAATCAGCAGCGGCGCCCCATCGGCCCTGCGACTCCAAGCCTTCGCAGTGGCTGCGGGGGCTGTAGTTACGCCGCTGGCTGTGGGCAACACCACCACTTTTCATTAATAGAAGCTTTAGTAAATCTATGCCAAAGACATCGATATTACGGTAAATTAATTATTTTATTACATCATTGTATGCCCAAGTCACTAACAGTATAAGGGTGCAAGACAGTATATGTGATTTGTAATGTCTGTATTTTGGTTTCCAGCTATTCCCTTCCTGTCTAAATAAATAAAGCAGATTCAGAGAAGAAAAAAAAGAAAATTCTTCCACCTGCGTTCTGTGTTTGGCTCTCGTACATTTTGGTTTATGTAAAGGACTTGCGCATCCTGGCAGTGAACTGTGGGGTACTATCATCTGTCATGTGCTGTTCTCATAGGTGGACATTCCAGCTGCCCAGAGAAAGCGATTCACCAGAACAGAAATGGCCCGTGTGTTGATGGAGAGAAACCAGTACAAGGAGAAACTAATGGAACTGCAGGACGCCGTACGCAGGACTGAAATGTTGAGGTTAGTCCTTAGGTATTAGCATAGAAAGTGCTTCACAGGCTACAAAGGACAAGTGGCAAAATACTTAGGCTTACCATACTATGGGGGTATCCAATTAGCGCGGTTATTAACCACGGCTCATAGATTCGCCCCAGGCTATCCTAATGTTTCCGCTAAAGCCGGGGCAAGGCGCGTCTTATCGGGGATCTTATTTCACAGCCTCAGGCAGGCGGAACAAAATCCCTGATAAGTTCCAGCTTTTCGGGTACGCGAACACGAAAACGCACAGGTTTCACAGAACCTATGTGTTTTCGCGTGTGAATGGATTTTTTGTTCCGGGCATCCTAATAGGATTACCTGAAAATAAATATCACCAAAAAATCGTGAAACATTGCGAAGAATGCAAGTTTTTGACGATAATTGAATACCCCCCTTACCCTTTACATTGGGACATGACTCATGATTTACACAGGTTCTGTGGCTGGATGACTTCAAGCTTTGTTTTAAGCAGCCACGGGACCTGTGTAATTCATGAGTGTTCTGATTCAAAGAGATAGTATGGTAAGCCTAAAAATACATATTGTAGGTTATTTCATTCAAATTGTCAATGTTTTGTGATTTCGGTCTGTGTGAGCAGGTTGGATAATTACTGACCCAGCATAATACATTAATTCACCTGTGCAAGATTGAGAGAAATCCACAAAACATTACCTGTTGGGTGGTACCCGAGGACTGGAGTTGAGAACCCCTGCCATAGTGTATTACTCCAAATGCATAGGCAAAACTCATTTATTTAAGGACTATATATAAAATAAATGATTTACTGTAGCAACTCTGGACAAGAAAATCTCAGCTCCATCCATCTTATTGCTCTGCTGCACAGGCTGTGCTCTGTATACCAATACAAGGCTCTTATTTGTGTTTGCAATTTGAAATGAAATCGAGTTTTTCAATGCACAGAAACAGCTGCCACTTTGGATATGAATATTTTGTGAACATTTGTATCCATATAAATGTAATGTAATTATTGGAAGTTGAAGGTCTTGAATGACTATTGTTAGGTGCTTAGTACTGACTTCGTAGACCAGGACGCAGAGTGTTAAAAAGGTGAGGTTAGCTGATCAAAGTGTTCAAAAAGTGAAAGATGTGTGAAAAAATAAGATTTTAAACCTACCGGTAAATCTTTTTCTCGTAGTCCGTAGAGGATGCTGGGACTCCGTAAGGACCATGGGGATAGACGGACTCCGCAGGAGACATGGGCACTTTAAGAAAGACTTTGGATCTGGGTGTGCACTGGCTCCTCCCTCTATGCCCCTCCTTCAGACCTCAGTTAGAGAAACTGTGCCCAGAGGAGACGGACAGTACGAGGAAAGGATTTTAGTTAATCTAAGGGCAAGATTCATACCAGCCACACCAATCACACCGTATAACCTGTGATATACAATCTAGTTAACAGTATGAACAACAACATATCATCGGTCCATAACCGACGAAACTATAACATAACCCTTATGAAAGCAACAACTATATACAAGTCTTGCAGAAATAGTCCGCACTTACCGGTAAGTTTAAAATCTTATTTTCTCTAACGTCCTAGAGGATGCTGGGACTCCGTAAGGACCATGGGGATTATACCAAAGCTCCCAAACGGGCGGGAGAGTGCGGATGACTCTGCAGCACCGATTGAGCAAACAGGAGGTCCTCCTCAGCCAGGATATCAAACTTATAGAACTTTGCAAAGGTGTTTGACCCCGACCAAGTAGCAGCTCGGCACAGCTGTAGTGCCGAGACCCCTCGGGCAGCCGCCCAAGAAGAGCCCACCTTCCTAGTGGAATGGGCCTTAACCGATTTTGGTAACGGCAATCCTGCCGTAGAATGCGCCTGCTGAATCGTGTTACAGATCCAGAGAGCAATAGTCTGCTTTGAAGCAGGGCCGCCAACCTTGTTGGCTGCATATAGGACAAACAGTGCTTCTGTTTTTCTGATCCTAGCCGTTCTGGCCACGTAAATCTTCAAAGCCCTGACCACATCAAGGGACTCGGAATCCTCCAAGTCCCGTGTAGCCAGAGGCACGACAATAGGTTGGTTCATATGAAAGGATGAGACCACCTTAGGTAGGAATTGAGGACGGGTCCGCAATTCCGCTCTATCCATATGGAAAACCAGATAGGGGCTTTTATGTGATAAAGCCGCCAATTCCGAAACTCGCCTAGCCGAAGCCAAGGCTAACAACATGACCACCTTCCAAGTAAGATATTTCAACTTCACTGTTTGAAGTGGTTCAAACCAATGTGACTTAAGAAAACTCAACACCACGTTAAGGTCCCAAGGCGCCACCGGAGGCACAAAAGGAGGCTGAATATGCAGTACTCCCTTCACAAAAGTCTGTACTTCAGGCAGAGAGGCCAATTCCTTTTGAAAGAAAATGGATAAGGCCGAAATCTGAACTTTAATGGAGCCTAACTTTAGGCCCAAATTCACTCCAGTCTGTAGGAAGTGAAGAAAACGGCCTTGATGGAATTCTTCCGTAGGAGCATTCCTGGCCTCGCACCAAGAAACATATTTTCGCCATATCCGGTGATAATGTTTAGATGTCACGCCCTTCCTAGCCTGTATTAGCGTAGGAATGACCTCATCCGGAATACCCTTTTCCGCTAGGATCCGGCGTTCAACCGCCATGCCGTCAAACGCAGCCGCGGTAAGTCTTGGAACAGACAGGGACCCTGTTGTAACAGGTTCTGTCTTAGAGGAAGAGGCCACGGATCTTCTGTGAGCATTTCCTGCAGATCCGGATACCAGGTTCTTCGTGGCCAATCCGGAACAATGAGTATTGTTCTCACTCCTCTTTTTCTTATTATTCTCAACACCTTTGGTATGAGAGGAAGAGGAGGAAATACATAGACCAACTGGAACACCCACGGTGTCACTAGGGCGTCCACAGCTACCGCCTGAGGATCTCTTGACCTGGCGCCATCATGTCTATTTGGGGCAATCCCCACCGACTTGCAATCTGTGCGAAGACTTCCTGATGAAGTCCCCACTCTCCTGGATGCAGGTCGTGTCGGCTGAGGAAGTCTGCTTCCCAGTTGTCCACTCCCGGAATGAACACTGCTGACAGTGCACTTACATGATTCTCCGCCCAGCTAAGAATTCTGGTGGCTTCCGCCATCGCCACTCTGCTCCTTGTGCCGCCTTGGCGGTTTACATGAGCTACTGCGGTGACGTTGTCCGACTGAATCAGCACCGGTCGGTCGCGAAGTAAGGTCTCCGCTTGACGTAGGGCGTTGAATATGGCCCTCAGTTCCAGGATGTTGATGTGAAGATAAGTCTCTTGACTTGACCAAGAGGCCTTGGAAATTTCTTCCCTGTGTGACTTCTCCCCAACCGCGGAGGCTCGCGTCCGTGGTCACCAGGATCCAATCCTGAATGCCGAACCTGCGGCCCTCTAGAAGGTGAGCACTCTGCAGCCACCACAGGAGAGAAACCCTGGCCCTGGGGGACAGGGTGATCCGCTGATGCATGTGCAGATGTGACCCGGACCATTTGTCTAATAGGTCCCACTGGAAAGTCCTTGCATGGAACCTGCCGAAGGGAATGGCTTCGTATGTCGCCACCATTTTTCCCAGGACTCGAGTGCAATGATGTACTGACACTTGTTTCGGCTTCAACAGGTTCTTGACTAGAGTCATGAGTTCCTGCGCTTTTTCTTCCGGAAGAAAAACCCTTTTCTGGTCTGTGTCCAGAATCATGCCCAAGAAGGACAGGCACGTCGTAGGATCCAGCTGCGACTTTGGAATATTGAGAATCTAGCTGTGTCGCTGTAACACCTTCAGTGAAAGGGATACGCTGTTCTGCAACTTCTCCCGTGATCTCGCTTTTATGAGGAGATCGTCCAAGTACGGGATAATTGTGACACCCTGCTTTCGCAGGAGTACCATCATTTCCGCCATTACCTTGGTGAAAATTCTCGGGGCCGTGGAAAGCCCAAACGGCAACGTCTGAAATTGGTAATGACAATCCTGTATCGCAAATCTCAGGTACGCCTGATGAGGAGGATATATGGGAACTTGCAGGTATGCATCCTTTATGTCCAGCGATACCATAAAATCCCCCCCTTCCAGGCTGGCGATGACCGCTCTGAGCGATTCCATCTTGAACTTGAACCGTTTTAAGTAAAGGTTCAGGGATTTTAAATTCAAAATGGGTCTGACCGAACCGTCCGGTTCCGGGACCACAAACAGGGTTGAGTAGTACCCCTTCCCCCTCTGAAGCAGGGGAACCTCGGCCACTACTTGTTGAAGACACAATTTTTGAATCGCCTGTAACACTATCTCCCTTTCCAGGGGAGAAGTTGGTAGCGCCGATTTGAAAAACCGGCGAGGAGGCACCTCTTCAAATTCCAGCCTGTATCCCTGGGAAACAATTTCCATTGCCCAGGGATCCATCTGTGATTGAACCCAGATGTGGCTGAAAAGTCGAAGACGTGCCCCCACTGGAGCGGACTCCCTCAGGGGAGCCCCAGCGTCATGCGGTGGATTTTGCAGAGGCCGGGGAGGACTTCTGTTCCTGGGAACTAGCTGTGTTGTGCAGCTTTTTTCCTCTGCCCTTACCCCTGGCAAGAAAGGACGATCCACGTACTCTTTTGCTTTTATTTGAACGAAAGGACTGCATTTGATAATGAGGCGCTTTCTTAGATTGTGAGTGAACATAAGGCAAAAAATTCGATTTACCTGCCGTAGTTGTGGAGACGAGGTCCGAGAGGCCCTCTCCAAACAATTCCTCACCCTTGTACGGCAAAAACTCCATATGCCTCTTTGAGTCGGCATCCCCCGTCCACTGTCTGGTCCATAAGACTCGCCTAGCAGAAATGGACATAGCGTTTATTCTGGAACCCAGTAAACTAATGTCTCTTTGAGCATCCCTCATATATAAGACAGCATCTTTTATATGCCCTAGGGTCATTAAAATGGTATCCTTATCAAGGGTCTCAATATCCGCTGATAAAGAATCTGTTCATGCTGCTACAGCACTACAAACCCAGGCCGACGCAATTGCCGACCTGAGCAACGTACCAGAATGAGTGTAAATGGACTTCAAGGTAACCTCCTGCTTGCGGTCAGCAGGATCCTTGAGGGTAGCCGTATCTTGGGACGGGAGCGCTATCTTTTTTGATAAGCGTGTCAAAGCTTTGTCTACCCTAGGGGAGGATTCCCACCGTATTCTGTCCTGTGACTGGAAAGGATACGCTGTTAGAATCCTTTTGAGAATCTGCAGTTTTTTGTCTGCAGTTTCCCACGCTTTTTCGCATAATTCGTTCAGCTCATGTGAGGAGGGAAAGGTGACCACAGGTTTCTTTCCCTTATACATGTGTACCCTCGTGTCAGGGACAGGGGGTTCCTCAGTAATATGCAAAACATCTTTAATTGCGATAATCATATATCGAATACATTTAGCCACCCTTGGCTACAATTTTGCATCATCGTAGTCGACACTGGAGTCTGAATCCGTGTCGGTATCTGTGTCAACTATTTGGGATAGTGGGCGCTTCTGAGACCCCGAAGGTCCCGGCGACATAGGGACAGACATGGGTTGACTCCTTGACTGTACCCTAGCTTCAGCTTTGTCTAATCTTTTGTGCAATAAATTAACATTAGCACTTAAAACATTCCACATATCCATCCAGTCAGGTGTCGGCGCTGCCAACGTAGACCTAGTATTCATACACTCCCCCTCCTCCTTAGGTGAGCCTTCAATCTCAGACATGTCGACACATGCGTACCGACACACCACACACACACAGGGAAGCTCTTTTCTGAAGACAGGTTCCCCACCAGGCCCTTTGGAGAGACAGAGAGAGAGTATGCCAGCACACACCCCAGCGCTATATGACCCAGGAAAAAACACAGAATGTTTACCCAGTAGCGCTTATGTATATGTATATGCGCCAATTATGTGCCCCCCCTCTACTTTAAAACCCTCTTTCACCGTGTGTCAAGCAGGGGAGAGTCCAGGGAGCTTCCTCTCAGCGGTGCTGTGGAGAAAAAATGGCGCTGGTGAGTGATGAGGGAGAAGCCCCGCCTCCTCGGCGGCGGGCTTCTGTCACGCTCAAATTTACTAATAACATGGCGGGGGCTCTTTTTATACATGTACAGTGCCCAGCTGTACATGTATATATGTGTATTTGCCACCTGAGGTGTTTATTGCTGCCCAGGGCGCCCCCCCTGCGCCCTGCACCCTTACAGTGACCGAAGTGTGTGAGGTGAATGGGAGCAATGGCGCACCGCTTCACTGCTGTGCGTTACCTCTTATGAAGATCATGTCTTCTGCCGCCTCTGAAGTCTTTTCCTCACATACTCACCCGGCTTCTTTCTTCCGGCTCTGCGAGGAGGAAGGCGGCGCGGCTCTGGGACGGACGGCGAGGGTGAGACCCGATCCCTCTGGAGCTAATGGTGTCCAGTAGCCTAAGAAACAGAGCCCTGAAACTCAGAGAAGTGGGTCTATTTCTCTCTCCTCAGTCCCTCGATGCAGGGAGTCTGTTGCCAGCAGGCTCTCTGAAAATAAAAAATCTAACTAAAATACTTTCTTTTACAGGAAACTCAGGAGAGCTCCCTGAAAGCACCCAGTCTCCACTGGGCACAGTATTAAACTGAGGTCTGCAGTGATCGCGCTGAGCCCAAAAAAAAGTGGGTCCCAGGGACCCCTAACTTTTAAAAATTGGGGTCCTACCGGTTCTTTTCTGGGTCCCATCGGAATTAAGTTTTTTATTCATATTAATCTTATTTGGACACTACAGAAGTGTTGCAAGGTGGGGGAATGGGGTGACAGTGCTGCTGGGGTGTGTAGCATGCAGGACACTCTGCCCCAGAGCTTTAACTAGATATTTTGGTGCCCTTTGGCAGAAAGTGAATTGGAGTTCCACCTCCCAGATCCGAAACAACAGGTGGTGCGCGCCGCAAAAATTTAGGGGCATGGCTTCATGGAGAAGGGGCGTGACCACATAATAGTGCCAATTCACATTACACCACACTGTAGTGCCGCTTATACACATTGCACCAGGTAGAACCTCCTATATACACTGCGCCAGGTAGAGCACGCCGTTATACACACTGCGCCAGGTAGAGCACGCCGTTATACACACTGCGCGAGGTAGAGCACGCCGTTATACACATTGCAGCAGGTAGAGCACGCCGTTATACACATTGCGCCAGGTAGAGCACGCCATTATACACATTGCGCCAGGTAGAGCACGCCATTATACACATTGCGCCAGGTAGAGCACGCCATTATACACATTGCGCCAGGTAGAGCACGCCATTATACACATTGCGCCAGGTAGAGCACGCCGTTATACACATTGCGCCAGGTAGAGCACGCCATTATACACATTGCAGCAGGTAGAGCACGCCATTATACACATTGCGCCAGGTAGAGCACGCCGTTATACACATTGCGACAGGTAGAGCACGCCATTATACACATTGCAGCAGGTAGAGCACACCGTTATACACATTGCGCCAGGTTGAGCACCCCGTTATACACATTGCGCCAGGTAGAGCACGCCGTTATACACATTGCGCCAGGTAGAGCACGCCATTATACACATTGCGCCAGGTAGAGCACACCGTTATACACATTGCGCCAGGTAGAGCACGCCATTATACACATTGCAGCAGGTAGAGCACACCGTTATACACATTGCGCCAGGTAGAGCACCCCGTTATACACACTGCGCCAGGTAGAGCACGCCGTTATACACATTGCGCCAGGTAGAGCACGCCGTTATACACACTGCGCCAGGTAGAGCACGCCGTTATACACACTGCGCCAGGTAGAGCACGTACCTTCCGCACCACCAGGGCCGCTGTCACCGCTGCTTCCGTCAGGCAAAAGAAGTGAGAAGAAGTTTGAGGGGGGGGTGTACCCAATGCGGCCACCTCGGGAACTGGCTCTCCTGTCACAGGCCCGCTAGCTGAGCGTCCGTAGGGATGCTGGGGACACCTGATGGTACTGGTGCAGCCCGCTCTTCTCCCCAGCAGCGGTATGGGGGCAGAGCACAGCAGGGGCTAGAGGTGAGGTTCCTGGCCGGTCACCGCTGCTCTCCCTCACACAGATCGCGGGAGAGCACACCGGAGGCAGCCGAGAGGGAGGCAGATATCGGGTTGGGAGGGAGCTGCAGTTCACGGTGTTGGCGAGTCACCGCCCGCCCGCAGCACACGTCTTCTCTCTCGGCCTGGCTCCCGTGTGAAGCAGCTGCAGCCAACTACTTGTAAATTGAAGGGGACGGTGCTTCCTGCCTGTACAGAGCGGAGCCTTACCACAGGCAGTGTGGCGGTGCCCC